>NC_134688.1:386506866-387179366 GCF_050947455.1 Rhinoderma darwinii | reverse complement strand
ATTACTTTTACACTTATTTCCCCAGAGTACTAAATCTAACAACTCTGGACTAGCTCGGCATCTTTTGTCGGCAGCTTAATGTTTATCGATTAGAGGTATTGGCATTTTGGGAGACCAGAAATCATATGAAATTTAAAGGCATATGGAATGCCTGGAGAAACTTTAGAGGTTTTTCTTCCTTCTAAGACTATGGGTTATAGTCACGGTAAATACAATTCACTGACATCTTTGGGCTAAATTATTGTCCCCCCTCCCACCTCCCCTCTTATTTCCCCCATTAACCCCTTCCCGCTTTTGGGCGTGAATGTACGTCCAAATTCAAAGTGCTTTCCCGCACACTGGCGTACAGTCACGCCACGTAGATAAAGCGAGCACAGGAGCTGTGTGCGCTTTATCTTCAGCGGCTGTCAGCTGTCATACACAGCTGACATCCCGCTGCAATGGCTGCGATGGTAGTTACCGCCGATCGCAGCCTTTTAACCCCTTCAATGTGGCTGTCAATGGCGTCCACCGAATTAAAGTGGTTGACAAAGGGAGGGAGGGAGCCGTTGCTAGGGTTCCTGGTTGCCCAGGTACGGAAGCCTATTAGGTCCTGCCCGAGGCATTATGTACTAGGCTAACTGTCAAATGAAGAATGACAGTTACGATACACTGCACTACATAAGTAGTGCAGTGTATTGTACCGGGGATCAGAAGACCAGATCTTCAAGTCCCCAGGTCAGTGTAAAAGAAAAAGTGAAAAAAGTAAAAAAAAATGTGAAAGAAAAATAAATAAATAAAAGTTTTAACTAATAAAAACAACAATCGCCCTGTTTCCCTGATCGACTCCTTTATTATTAGAAAAAAAATGAAAACATGAAAAAAAACTATACATAATAGGTATCGCCACATTCGGAATGGCCTGATCTATAAAAATATCACATTATTTTTACCGCACGCTGAACACCGTAAAAAAATTTAATAAAAAACAATGACAGCATTTTATTTTTTGGTCATCTTGTCTCAAAAATGTTTTAATAAAAAATGATAAAAAAGTTGTAAGTAACGCAAAATAGTACCAATAGAAACTACAGTTTGGCACGCATAAAACAAGCCCTCCCGCAGCGATATCAACTAAAAAAGAAAAAAGTTATGGCTGTCAGAATATGGCGACACTAAAACATGATTTTTTTAGAAAAGAGTATTTTTATTGTGGGAACGTAGTGAAACGTAAAAAAACAATATCAATTTGGTGTCACTGTAATCGTATCACCCCGCAGAATAAAGTTAACATGTTGTTTATACTGCACGGTGAACACTGTAAAAAATAAAAAAACAAAACCATGCTAGCATTGCTGTTTTTTGGTTTCCTCTTCTCCCAAAAAATGGAATAAATAGTGTACCACAAAATGGAACCAATAAAAATTACAGCTCGTTCCACAAAAAACAAGCCCTCACACAGCTCCGTCAATGGAAAAATAACACGTTATGACTCACAAAATGCAATGATGCAAAATGAAGGACCAGACAAGTTTTTTAGGTCCAGTAGAATTTCACTAAATACCCCACATCGTCATTTGCTGGACCCCACAGGTGGACCCTGTAAATGCAGCGGAGATGAGGAAACTTTAGAGCCTTGTGTGGCTTATAGGGCTAGTGAAGAAGTCAAAGATTAGGCAATACTGGAGCCCAGATATTTTGTATAATACCCAATAAACCCGGCCTGTGCATAAAGTATTGGTTCAAAGCATACCACACCAATCCATGGATTATTCATTCACCCCATTATTACATCATCCTATTATGTATGACCTGTTGCACTCCGCCCAGCTTACATATACCCTGATGCACTCTGCCAAGTTTACATATGCCCATATGTACTCCGCCCAGTTTACATATACCCTGATGTACTCCGCCCAGTTTACATATGCAATGATGTTTTCCGCACAGTTTACATATACCCTGATGTACTCCGCCCAGTTTACATATACACTGATGCACTCCACCCAGTTTACATATGCCCTGATGTACTCCGCCCAGCTTACATATGCCCCCACATTATAAGCTGAAATACCAGTAAAACACCAAGCAAAATCTGCGCTTCAAAAGCCAAATGGTGGTCCAACTGAGCCTGGCAGTGTGCCCAAATGGCAATTTATGACCACATATGGGGTATTACTGTATTCTGGAGACAGACCATTGTCAGACGGAATGTCTTTTTTTTTGGGGGGGGGGGGGGCGAACAAAAGTGACCCTTTATAGATTTGGATGATCAGTTTGGGGAGCTATAGATCATTGTCTCTATGTAAATGGCAATATGAGATCCTGATACTTGACTATTACATGGAGCAACAGGGTATAAATACATTGAAATATGCAATGTACACTCCTGGCTAAGCTTCAATGTTTTGGGTAATACAGATTCAGGACTAGGTAACAATACTTGGAGAGTCACTGATAGAAAGATTAGTTTATATAGTGGTAATGTGTTCCATACTGTACAACTGTGAGCATGCAGGGTACATGTATGTACTACTATTAAATAGGGTTGTCCTACTATTAAATGTCATATTCATTGTATAGATCATAAAACATGAACAATGTTAGCCATTTAAATGCAGTTTAAACAAATTACCCAGTGAAGAGTAATGGCATTTACTTACATAGTATGGCGCCACCTGGTGTTCAAAGTGTATAGTAATCCGCACGTCTACCTACTGAGCTGATTGCTGATGGACACACATGCTCAGTCACTCTCTCTACAGCCAGGTCTCTGCATATGGATCCTCTGTTCACTGCAGAGCAGCGAATAGAAATAGATTTCTGCCCTGCTTGTCAGGAAATAAATAAAGCCTCTGCCGTAAATATGGCAGTATAGATTAGGTGACTCCTTGTCAGCATGTAAGGGAAGGAGCAGAGCCTCTGCAGTATCATGGCAATAAAACTGAGGAGGCAAAAAAAAAAAGCCCTTATACTCTTCAATTAACAGATAAAAAAAAATAAGTTATGGCTCTTAGAATGTGGCGACACAATGCAAAAAAAAATGTAAATAGTTGTTTCTTTGAAAAAGTGGTAAAGCAAAAAAAAACAAACAATATAAATTTGGTATCACCATAATTGTATTAACAAGTAGAATAACATTAATATGAGGTTTTTACCGCACGGTCAACGCCATAAAAACAAAACCCAGAAAACTATGGCGGAATTGCTGTTTTTTTGCCCATTTCACCCCACAAAGAATTTATTTTCAATTTCCCAGTACATAATATGGTACATTAAATGGTGACAAAAAAAAACCCCGCAAAAAAACATTGACTACGTAGACAGAATTTTTTTTAAAAGTTATGACTTTTGGAAGGCGGGGAGAAAAAAATGAAAACCCGCAAATTAAGAGTTGAACATCACTATATACTGTATTAATATGTTAACTGATGTCACTAATTGCAGTCTAAAATTCTCTACAACAGAATTGGGATTCCCATTTTCACTATTTTACTCAAAAGTCCCAAGGTATCTCACAGGCAAGTAAAGTAAAAAAAAATCTTGAGCTTCAAAGACATATAACTAAAGAAATCGTCTGACAAACACAAACTGACCTAACTTTCCTTGTCTCTCTTCCACTGTCTTAATTTAAGAACATAACTTAAGGAACAAAACATGCAGAAGCTGTAACTATAAATAAATATATTATCACAAGGGAAATAAAGCACATAGTAAAAAAATGGAAAATAAATGTAAGATTTATGGAAATAAATGTCAATATTAAAGCAGCACAATTTTTAAGTATACTTTTATAGTATAGATGTAGAAATACATTGATAAATATTTCTGGTTACACTGTCTTTGCATGAAGGACTTGCATAAAAGTGAATGTCCACCTTTTAACAACCGTGTCAATTTTAAGGTCCATAATAATATGCTGATTAATTTCTTTTTTGAAATTCTTCATTTTATCTTTGCATTTTACAAAGAGTTAGAACAGTACATAAATAAAAAATAAATAAAACAGTACAGAAAAAACCTGAAACCTTTCCTCCATTTTCAAACTTTAGGGGTATGAGCCCTCAAGCAGTGGCGTAGCTATAGGGATCGCAGCGGTCGCAACTGACTCCTGCTGCTCTCTGACCCCACATCAGATGTATGTAAGTAGCTGCTAGTAATGCAGCTATTAACCCCTTCACTGTGTATGTCTGTCATGCTGAGCAGTCACACTTCAGGGCTGACTGTTTAGCATAACAGACAAAGTATATCCATCTATCTATCTATCTATCTATCTATCTATCTATCTATCTATCTATCTATCTATCTCATATCTATCTATCTATCTATCTATCTATCTATCTATCTATCTATCTATCTATCTATCTATCTATCTATCTATCTATCTATCTATCATCATCTATCTATCTATCTATCTATCTATCTATCTATCTATCTATCTATCTATCTATCTATCTATCTATCTATCTATCTATCTATCTATCTATCTATCTATCCATCCATCCATCTAATATATATCCATCCATCCATTATCTATCTATCTATCTATCTATCTATCTATCTATCTATCTATCTATCTATCTATCTATCTATCTATCTATCTATCTATCTATCTATCTATCTATCTATCATCTATCTATCTATCAAATTCAAAGAAGCTTTATTGGCAGGACCAAATACATATTAGCATTGCCAAAGCAAGTAAGAAGTAAGGGAATGAGGGATAGGGACTGAGGGCTTGGGGGATAGGGACACATCTAGGGTCGGGGTTATACAAGTCCATGGCATATCATGTCTCTCTTAGTCTATGGCATGCAGTGACATATTGTGCCGCTGTGCCCACTGTGGTTTCCTTTTCCCCCAGCAGGATGTAGAGTTTCTCTTCCTCTTCCATGGAGCTGAAGCCCGGTAAGAGATCAGAGAGTCTCCTGAAGTGAGTGTCCCTCACTGCTGAGTATTTGGAGCAGTGTAGCAGGAAGTGGGCCTCATCCTCCACGGACTCCTGGTCGCACTGTTGGCACAGTCGGCTCTCCCTGGGCTTGTAGTTTTGTCTGTGGCGCCCAAATTCGATGAGCAGGTTGTGGGCGCTCAGTCTGTAGCGGCTCAGGATCTGTTTGTCTCTGGGGTTTGGCAGTTTCTCCAGATATGGCGCCAGTTTATATTACCGCTGTAGACTCCGGTATATTGTCAGTTTCTGGGATGTCTTTATGTCGTTCCTCCAGTCACTGATATACTCCTCTTGGCCTTTGTTTATTGTCTCCTTGATTTCGGCTTTTGTGAGGCCGCGCTGAGTGACATTTTCTTCAGGCCGGGTCAGGGTGAGATGTTCTGGGGGGCCTGGTTTACCTGGGACCCCTTGGTGTAGCAAGGCTTTATGGTGATAGGAACTTTGCCTGCTGCTATGTAGATGGGCCCAGAATGATAGCGCCCTCTTCTGGATTGTGAGGTGTAGTGGGAATCTGCCCAGTTCTGCCCGACAGGCACTATTTGTGGTACTCCGATGGACTTGGAGAAGGTGTTTGCAGAATTCTAGGTGGAAAATTTCTGTTGGGCTGGAATTCCACCTTGACCAGTCTGGGTATGTGTCCGGACCCCAGACTTCACTGGCATACAGGAGGATTGGGGAGATGATGGAGTCAAAGATTTTCAGCCAGACCCTCACTGGTGGTTTGAGATGATAGAGTTTTCTTCTGATGGCATAGAAGGTTTTGCACGCCTTGTCTTTCAGCATCACTATGGCTTGTTTAAAGCTTCCTGATTGGTTGATTTCTAGGCCCAGGTAAGTGTACATGTCGGTCGCTGTGAGTGTGGCGTTATTTAGTGTGAAGGTCGGGTGCCTGGGGGATTTTGAGTTTCTCTTCTGGAACACCATGATGTTGGTTTTCTTTGCATTGATGGGTAGTGCCCTCATGGAGCTGAATTTTTCTAGGATTTGCAGGTTGTCTTGGAGACCTTTCTCGGTTGGTGATAGCATCAGAAGGTCATCTGCATACAACAGGAATTTCACCTGGGTGTCATGGAGGGTGAGACCTGGTGCTGAGGAGGATTCCAGAGCTGTGGCCAATTCATTGATGTAGATGTTGAAGAGCGTTGGACTGAGGCTGCAGCCTTGTCTGACTCCTCGGCTCTGCTGGAAATCAGCCGTTCTTCTCCCGTTCACCTTCACGCTGCATCTGTTCTCTGTGTAGGAGCTTCTGATGTAGTCATAGGTTTTACCTCCTATTCCGCTCTCCAGCAGTTTCAGGAATAGGCCCGGGTGCCATACTGAGTCGAAGGCCTTCTTAAAGTCCACAAAACAGGCGTAAATCTTATCATGCTTTGTATTGTGGACGTGGCTCTTGATGAGGCTGCGCAGGGTGTAGATGTGGTCAGTGGTGCGGTGGTTTGGCATGAACCCAAGCTTGGCTTTGGTGGAGGACATTGTGCTGGGTGAGGAAGCTGAGGATTCTCCTATTCAGGATGCTGTTGAACAGTTTCCCCAGGTTGCTGCTGACACATATCCCTCGGTAGTTGGCCGGGTCGTACCTGTCCCAACTCTTGTGGATTGGTGTTATAAGGCCTTGGTTCCAGGTTTGAGGGAAGTAGCCGGCATTCAGCACCATATTAAATAGTTTTACTATTGTGGCCTGTATTTCTGGCGGGCTGTGTTTTATAATTTCTGGTGAAATACCGTCTAGGCCGCTAGATTTTTTACACCTTATGTCTGAGGTTCTCTCTGTTACTTCTTGCAGTGTTATTGGTGCGTCCAGGTTTTTTTTAGAATCTTTAAGTGTTTCCTCCATCGCCTTCAATTTTGATATTATTTGTTTTTGTTCTTGGCTTTGTCCGTCTTTCGGGATATCTTTGTAGAGGTCCCTGAAATATTGGAGCCAGATGTTGCCATTTTGGATATGAAGGTTGTTTTTCTTGCAATTTTTGCCCATGTGTTTCCATAATTCCCAGAACGAGTTGTCATGGAGGGCATCTTGGAGTTGGGTAAGTTTGGTGGAGATGTGCCTTTGTTTTTTCTTTCGGACGATGGTCTTGTATTGCTTCTGTATGTTGCTGTAGGCCTCCTTCAGACCGGTATTGTTTGAGTCTCGGTGCTTCTTATTTGAGCCATTTCTTAGGGTCTTCCGTACTTCTTTGCACTCACGGTCAAACCAACCGTTAGGATGTATTTCTTGTGGCCTCTTGTAGTCACATCTTTTCAGGTCAGATTTCTCTGCCATGGTATAAAATATATTATTGAGGTCATTTACGGCCTGATTTACCCCTCCTGGGCTTGTCTCATACACCTTGTTGTAGAGGTTGTGAAGCATCTCCTGCACTTGTTGATTGTCTCTTTATATTTTACTGTTGACGTTTTGGACCATTTAAAAGATGGGGGCAGGTTGAAGGGGCCGGTTTGATGTGGTTTTTGTGCAGATGGTTTGTTTGTGGATTTGATGTATAGGAGTAATTGGTTGTGATCTGACAGGTGCGTTTGTGGAGTGACTATGAGTGCGCCAATGTTTGCGGGGTCCATGTCCGTGATGGCATAGTCTACTACACTGCTGCCTACATGGGAGTTTAGTGTAAACATTCCTAAAGAGTCTCCCTTGGTGCGGCCATTCAGTATGTGGAGTCCTAAGCTTCGACATAGATTCAGTAGTTTTTTTCACGCTTTTGTTGACGGTGCTGTCATAGCTGTTTCTCTCTTTCTGTATGGAGTTATGACAGTCGGCCTCTGCTCCAAAGATGAAGATGTTTCCATCATTGGTCAGGTAGTCTTTATCTCTCCCCGTTCTTGCATTGAGGTCTCCGTAGATGAGAACGCTGCCCAGGGTCTGGAAATGGGCGGCTTCCCTTTGTATAATCCCAAAGCTGTCTGGGTTGGAGTACGGGGACTCTGGCGGTGCGATGTACGTTGTGCAGAGGTACATATCAGACTGAGAGGTGAGGATGGAGCTGCCTATTCTTATCCAGATTTGGCTGTCTCCTCGCTTCACGGCTTTAATCTGCTCATGGAGCTCCTCCTTGTACCAGACTAATATTCCTCCTGAACACCGGCCCTGCTTGATGTGTTTATTTTTCAGGGCAGGGACAGAGATTTCCCTGTATCCAGTGGGCACCAGGGACTCATTCTCTGTCCTAGTCCATGTTTCCAGGAGGATTTGTATATCAATATTTTTCAGTCTTTGGTTGAAGTCTGGATCGTTAATTTTGCATCCAAAGGCTGAGGCGTTGAGGCCTTGAATGTTCCAGCTGCTGATTATAAAGGACGTCATTGTGTGTCCATATACCTTGTAATGAGCGGCGCTGTGTAGGACGGGCTGGAGATGTGACTGCTGGATGTGTTGTAGATGTTCTCGTGTTGTACAGTCACATTAGTTTTCTACATAGAGTGATGAGCAGGGTCTTTATCTCCCCCATGTCTCTGCGTCTCTTTGTGTGAGGCAGGGGGTTTCCTCCATGTCTCTGCTCTGCGTGTCTCTGTGTGAGGCAGGGGGTTTCCTCCATGTCTCTGCTCTGTGTGTCTCTGTGTGAGGCAGGGGGTTTCCTCCATGTCTCTCCCCTGCGTGTCTCTGTGTGAGGCAGGGGGTTTCCTCCATGGCTTTTGCCTCTGTTGGTCTGACCTTGGGTAAAGGGGTTTTTCTCCTGGGTGTAGTGAGGTGTGTGGAGTTTGAGGTCTTTTCATTGTTAGTGATGTCTCCATGTTTTGGCTTTGGCTGGTGTGGAGTCCAGGTCTGGGGGGTCTGTTCAGCACAATGTCTTTCAGTTCTTTGGCCAGAAGGCTGACCCCTCGTTTGTTGAGGTGTTTGTCATCATACAGGTGGTGCTGCTCTATGGAGGGGTGTTGTGCCAGGTTGATGTTTGACATTGAGCTGATGTTCGCTGCCAGCTCTGTGTTGATGGCCTGGGTGATCTCGTTGGGTACATCTTTTCTTGGGAGCACGGATGATATAATTATTTTACTACCAGGGAACTTTTGTTGTGCCATCTTTGCTTGTTGGGTCAGTTGTTCTGCAATCTGCTGTTGCTGGTCTTGGAGGTTGTTTGTACCCGTGTGTATAATGATATGGTTTGGATTGGTAAAATGTGGGTTATTGATGACTGATGTGACTTGTTGGATAGTTGCACAGTGAATTTTACTGACCCTTTTTCCTGGGAAGAGTCGCCGTGTATTAAGGTATTTGCCATTTGAGTTAAATATTAGGACAGTATCAGGACATTGTGACTTGCGGGAGGCTTGTCTGATGCTTGTGTCCTGGGTCCTGCTTGGTGGTGGTATGTGGTTCTGCTGTGGTTCTGTGCTGGAGGTTTGGTTGGCGATCGGCTTTGTACCCACTTGTATCGCTCTGTTTTCTCCTAGTTTGTTTTAATTAATTTCAGGAATATTTATTGAGTTTGGGTGATTTGATGTACTAGCGCCCTGGTCATTGGCAGTCCTTATGTCAGCGCTCTCCCTTGTTCCTGAACTTTGTGTTTGTGGTTTTAGCTTTTCTATCTCTAATCTGAGCTTTGCATTTTCTTGTTGCAGCTCTCGGAGTGTACGTTGTATTTCCTGCAGAGCTGATGCATGTTCACATTTCAGTTTGTTTATCTCTTTAATTACTTGGTCATTTGTGTTTTTGTCACCGAGATTTCTTTGAAGTTCTTCTTTGAATTGTACAAAGTCTCTTTCTAATTGAGATAAACAGTCTCTGAGGGTGTCGGGTGAGGGGTGTGGGATATTGGGACATTGGGCAGCGGGGGTGTCGCTGGAGATTGTCTCTGTATGTCCATCTCTGGTCTGGGTTGCTGGAGTTTGTTGTTCTTTGTAAGTTTGGGCCTGGTCTTTAATATGATGAAAGATTTCTTGGAATTCCTCTAGGTTGTCCTCATTGCCTTGTATGAGAACGGTGCCGTTATTGTATAGACTCATGGTAAGTGTAATACTCCCATCATTTCCTGTCTTTTATTCTGATCTGTCGGCCCTTATTGATGCCACACTTTGATATGTCCTTATAGTGCTGGCACAGGGCTGTGTGCCAGGCGGAGCGGTGCTCAGTGTAGAATAATACATTTGTTTTCTTCTTGACTTCTTCTTTAGAGGTAAAGTCAGCAAAAAGTGTCTCTGGATTGTGTCTGATTGTGGCATGTTTTATGGCTTTCCTCGCTTGAATGCTCCTCTGCCCTTTGGAGTATGTTATCTCCAAGATGCCTGACCCCCTGTTGTCTAAATCTTCTATCCCAAACTCCGTCTTATGGACATTTACTTTATTCTGCATTTCTTGTTCTAAATTGTGATTTTCCATTTTTTAGATAAATCTTTATATCTATGGTGTTGTCTTTCTAGTCGGATTGTGTTGGTGTTTTGGATGCTCAGTTCTCTGGACTCGGTCAGACTTGATGCTCTCTGCTGCAGTCTGTCCTCTAAGCAAAATTCTTGTTTTTTCTTTCAAATCTTTACATTTCTTATTTTTCATGAAGAACTTTTAGTCCTGCTTCCTCCTGTCTTCCATTGAGTCTGTATTATCCAGGTTATGCCTTACAGTTTGCTCATTACAAGGTATATATTGATGTAGACTCAGGAGCTCATGTTCAGTGCTGCTTACTCCTTGGGAACCTGGGCGGATCATATCTATCTATCTATCTATCTATCTATCTATCTATCTATCTATCTATCTATCTATCATATCTATATCTCTCATATATATATCTCTCATATCTATATCTCTCATATCTATCTATCTATCTATCTATCTATCTATCTATCTATCTATCTATCTATCTATCTATCTATCTATCTATCTATCTATCTATCTATCTATCTATCTATCTCTCATATCTATATCTCATATCTATCTCTTATCCAATCGTGGTGTGTCGGCGATTCACAGAGTGAACAAGTGACCGTAATGAAGGGGAAGCAATGCTCGTACGAGCACTGCTCCCCCTTCAAAATAGCTGATTAGCCGGAGTCCCGGCGGGTGTCTGCTAGCCACTGTATCTAAGCCAACCACATGGTAGGCTTAGATACATGGCCCATGTGTGATCCTGTCTGCTGGACCCTGTATCTAAGCCTAGCTCGTGTTAGGCTTAAACACAGAGTCCAACAGACGTGGGCCCTGTATCTAAGCCTACAATGTGTGTTACTAATGTTTTTTTTGTTTGCTTGTGTTTTTTGCAGGTTCGGTCATTGGACTACTTTGGATTCGAGGACTACTTCAATGACAGCTTTTTTTATTTTGAATAAAATGGTTAATGAGGGTTGTGTGGGGCGACAATTACGAAGGCGGTAGTAATAAAGTTTTAAAAAAATACAAATATACAGAAAAAATATTTTATTGAAATTAAAAAAAAACACAGAACCCTCATTAACTATTTTATTGAGAATAAAAAAACGGCGCCATCAAAGTAGTCCAACTTCTCTAGTAGTCCAACATCCGAACCTGTAAAAAAACACAAACCCAAAAAGAATTTGTAACACATAAAAAAGCAAAACAATTCTTATACTTACATTTCCGGGGTCCAGCGCTGGAGCGGCAATGTCAGCGAATGGGACCTGTATCTAAGCCTATCATGTGTGATACTGTCTGCTGAGCCAATGTATCTAATCCTATCAATATCTATAGGGTCGTAGTGCTATAGATATGCTGTCTCATATATATATATATATATATATATATATGTTGCCCCTGATATTTTAAGACATTAGTGACGCCCTTGGCTGCTAGTGTTGCATCATTGAGTCACTTAGGAGACCCATTGATGCAGCTGAAAGCTGCGGTCCATCGACCATGAGAAGAAATTTGGAGGGGCCCAAGAAGAACTTTTGCACCAGGGCCCAGCAGCGGAATACATTGACGTGTCACCATTTCTAAGAAACAGAGCAGTGAACATTTATATACTTCGCATGACACATCATAATGATGGAGAAGGAACAAAGCTGGATCCAAGGTAATGGTAGTCCCAGTGACTTTACAGATCACCTGTTTAACTCCTTCCCAAAAGGAAGATAACATTGGACAGGACTAGAAAACTTGCAAGAAAGTACCCTCTACCCCAGTAAAAAAAAGTTTGAGGGAAAAAGGAATAAGGAGGAAACCTCCAGCTCACCAATCAAAACACTCCAGTGTTTGTAATCGCCCGGATCGACCGCGACGGCACACGGCAGCAATCGAAGAAAAAACCAGAGGAGATCCAGCGATAAAGATTTTAGTAGGAAAAACTAGGTTTCCATTTTATTGGAATGCAAAAACATTACTAGAAAAACACCAGGAGGAAAAGACAAGGTGGTGATATGCGGCAATAGATAGCCTACGCGTTTCAGGCACTGGCTGTGCCCTTAATCATGGCTAAGTCGAGTGAGCTCCAGCAAGCAAACGAAGTGAATAAATACTAACTGAATGGGAGGTTGGACCTAGAACGAGGCGGCGCTCGCAGGTGAGTTGATTAGCTTATAACAAAATCAATCTTCCATCGTTATTAAGTTACGAAATTATATACTGGCTGTAATTATAAGCAGTGAACTAGTGCATATGATAAAATTTGGAATTGAAATAAATGAAGTGGAGCAGAAACTAATTATATGTAAAACTGTATGTATGATACGAGATTTCACAGACTTGTTAGAAGATCACGTCCCCGAAGCTTGCGGAGCATCACCCGACATATATTGATACACGGAAAACATGTGAACAGAGACAACCACAGAGAAAACACAGATTCATATGCGTTATGTGAAGAGAAACAAACAATCGCATATACATATATCTTCATGCGGTTGTTTGTTTCTCTTCACATAACGCATATGAATCTGTGTTTTCTCTGTGGTTGTCTCTGTTCACATGTTTTCCGTGTATCAATATATGTCGGGTGATGCTCCGCAAGCTTCGGGGACGTGATCTTCTAACAAGTCTGTGAAATCTCGTATCATACATACAGTTTTACATATAATTAGTTTCTGCTCCACTTCATTTATTTCAATTCCAAATTTTATCATATGCACTAGTTCACTGCTTATAATTACAGCCAGTATATAATTTCGTAACTTAATAACGATGGAAGATTGATTTTGTTATAAGCTAATCAACTCACCTGCGAGCGCCGCCTCGTTCTAGGTCCAACCTCCCATTCAGTTAGTATTTATTCACTTCGTTTGCTTGCTGGAGCTCACTCGACTTAGCCATGATTAAGGGCACAGCCAGTGCCTGAAACGCGTAGGCTATCTATTGCCGCATATCACCACCTTGTCTTTTCCTCCTGGTGTTTTTCTAGTAATGTTTTTGCATTCCAATAAAATGGAAACCTAGTTTTTCCTACTAAAATCTTTATCGCTGGATCTCCTCTGGTTTTTTCTACCCTCTACCCCACTACATCTCCAGCAAATAGGTGATATTTCTGGAAAATTGGAATGCAGACAAGTTGGGACTCTGTGCCATCAGGTCAACAATTTATAACCCGCTTCTTGATGGTCTTGTGTGCTAGCCTAAGAATACGAGTCTGTTGTGTGGCAGATAGAGAAAGACCTAAGTCTGCGTTCCATCGAAGTAAATATGGAGGAGGCGGTTGATCCGGAGGATTTTGAAGGACAGCATAAACTGTAGGCAAAGTCTATCTTAGTGAACCTAAGCCTACACAGAGGGCCTCATATGGAGTCTCTGTGCCTCTAAATAAAGAAATTGGGGTTAAAGAAGTGCAGAAATGGTGAAGTTGAAATACTCTCCAAGGCCCCAAAGGTCTAGGATCTAGGAGTGGACAGTTCAGAAATCGTAAACCAGTCTGCATTAGAGAGAAACGAGGCTGCACTAATCTTTTTATTAGTAGTCCACAGATGAAAGATCGGGCATTCCAGGCCTGGGGTAAAATGAGGTTGCATAAAATAGGGTAGAGAGTAGAGTATGTATGTGGGAAGAATTGATGCCCTTACTACTGTCAACGAGCATCATGCCAAAGTTGGACCAACAGTAGGATGAGAGCGAAGGTTCTTCAAATATTGAGTCTCAATTCATGGAGAGGCCATGAGTGGAATAGAAGTAAAAGTCTGCTCTAGAGCCACCCACGGTTTATCCTCAACATGTCTACAGCAGTCAAAAACTTGTGCTAAATTTGCTGCTAAATAGTACGATTTTAATGCCCCCTCTCTCCTTTCATCTGCATTGCAGTGTATGCCTCAGCCATGATGACTTCCCAGCTAAAATAAAAGTGGTTTGCATGGAATTAATCACTTTAAAAAAATTAAGTAGGGATCCTAATTGGGGGCGTCTGAAACAGATAAAGTATACGAGGCAATATATATATTTTAGAAATGGTTCAATGTCCTGTCCAGGTAAACGTACACTTGAACCATCTGGAACAGTCAGCTTGAATGTTAGAAAGAAGAGGTAGAAAATTAAGTTGGTAGATGTCTTTTGGGTTTGGAGGTAGGAGCATTCCCAGATATTTCAAAGCCTTAGTATTCCAGTTAAATCTAAACAAATGTACCAGGGCTCCTACTAAGGTAAATGGGAGATTTACATTCATTGCCTCAGATTATCTTGAAGTTGGAAAGCTGGCAGAACAAACTTGAATTCTTGCAATGAGTTCGGTAAATAGATAACAGGGTTGGTCACAAAAATGAGAAGGTCGTCGGCATATGCAGCCGTATTATGTTCAAGTGACCCAACTGGAACACCCGCTATATCATGGTGTGCGTGTACTTGTCTAAAAAAGTGTTCAAGGGTCAAGATAAAGACCAAAGAAGAGAGGGGGCACCCCTGTCTGGTACCATTGTGTATAGAAAAGGAGTCAGAGAGGATGCCATTCACCCGGACTCAGATCGACAGATTTAAATATAGAGACATTATCCACCTAAGCATATTTTATTTGAGTCCTAAATTACGTAAAGTCTCTTCCATAAATACCTAATTAACTCTATTGAAGGCCTTCTCTGCATCAGTGGATAAAAGTGGCATATCCATAGATTGTGCTGATTAATTTCTTAATAAATGTTATATCTATAGATGTTGGTGCAAAAAAAAATAGTCAGCACTCCTGTATATCAAGGTAAAAAACGAATGGTAGTAAACTTTAACCCCTTCCCGACATTTGCCGTATGGGTACGCCATGGAAAGCTATGACTTCCCACAAATTGCCGTATCCATACGCCAAATGTTTGGCACCGGCTCAGAAGCTGAGCTGGTGCCATCATCGCCGGATCTCAGCGGTATCTTACAGCTGATATCCGGCTGTAATGGCGGGGACCGAAATTAGATTCGATCCCCGCCATTAACCCCTTAAGTGCAGCGCTCAAACGCTAGTGCTGAACTTAAGGTGT
Organism: Rhinoderma darwinii; assembly: GCF_050947455.1. Classification (NCBI taxonomy): domain Eukaryota; kingdom Metazoa; phylum Chordata; class Amphibia; order Anura; family Rhinodermatidae; genus Rhinoderma; species Rhinoderma darwinii. Next base: position 387,164,125 of record NC_134688.1, on the reverse strand, counting down.
TTGCAGCTCATCGGAACCCCAGCAATGAAATTGGCAGGGTTCCGGTGGCTGCAATGGCAACCGGAGGCCTAATACTGGCCTCCCGGTCTGCCTAGCACGGAAGACGGTCAAGATCCGCCCGGCGGCGGAGCCTGATCGGCTTCCGTAGCCGCCGGCAAGATGGCGCCGGCTCAGGAGCTGATCCGGAGTCATCAGCGGTGGAAGTCAGCTGTATATTACAGCTGACATCCACCTGTAATGGCAGGAACCGGAGCTAGCTCCGATCCCTTCCATTAACCCCTCCGATGCAGCAATCGAAAGTGATTGCTGCATCTCAGCGGTTACTAGCAGATCGCCAGCCCTGACAGGCAATCAGGACTGGCGACTGCTGCTATGGCAACAGGAGACATAATGGCCTCCTGCTCTGCCATTACGGAAGCCGATTAGTCCCCGCCGGGAGGCGAAGCCTAGTCGGCTTGCTGTCAGTGAAAAACTGACAGATCTAATACATTGCACTATATAGGTAGTGCAATGTATTAGAAAAAAAAACATCAGACAGTTGGACTTGAAAAAAAGTGTAAAAAAAAGTGAAAAAAATAAAAGTTTGAAAACAAAAAAAGTTTCAAGTAATAAAATAAAACACAATCGCCCTTTTTCTCTTATCAAGTCCTTTATTATTGAAAAAATAAAAATAAACCATAAGTATTTGGTATCGCCGCGACCGTAACGACCTGAGGTATAAAAAAATTATAATATTTATTGCACGCGGTGAACAGCGTATAAAAAACCCGTAAAAAACTATACCAGAGTTACTGTTTTTTGGTCACTTTGCCCTCCAAATATTGGAATAAAAAGTGATCAAAAAGTCGCACGTATCCAAAAATGGTACCTATAATAACTATAGCTTGTCTCGCAAAAAACAAGCCCTCATATAGCTCCGTCGACAAAAAAATTAAAACGTTATGGTTCTCATAACTTGGCGACAGAAAAAATACATTGAAAAGTGATCAAAAAGTCGCATGTACCCCAAAATGGTACCAATAATTGCTACAGCTCATCCCGCAAAAAAACAGCCCTCATACCACTACATCTATGAAAAAATAAAATTAGTTATGGCTCCAATAAGTCAGGAAATAAAAAATATGCAGTTGTGTCAGCCCGAAGGGAACATTTCTTCTGTTTCAAGAGGCGATTTATCAAGGACCTAAAATTAGGGAACCAGGAAGGGGAGGGTCCAAACATATCCGCTGGAAGCGACCGTGCCCGTATTATACCAGGACAACACTTTCCCAGCAAAATTCAACAAACTGCAAAGGTGCGGACCGAAAGGGGCATAAGAAAGGACGCCATATATCAGTGCGACACCGGCCTGACGGTGGATCAAGACAGCGGCCTTATCATACCTATATGATTAGTACGAGACAAAAAAGAAAAGTACCATACAAACAAACCTCTAATAAAAGAAAAACAACCTAAACAACAACCTCACACCAAGGATGGCGTGTACTGGGGTCCCTTATAATGTATAGACCTAAAAACGAACCAAAATGGGACATTCACCCTAAAGCAAGTAAAGCAAGTAATGTACTCCAAAAATAAAAGTACAAAGAATTCTTTATTAAATATAATAACAATGACAAGTAATGAGAAAAGAGATATGATACAATTAACACGGAGAAATATGCAACAGGGTCAGATGGAATCGACCAAAACCAACAGAATCAACCGTCCACTAGAGACCTAACACACGCTCAAGTATAGATCAATAATTAGTAAGCCCGGGAGTATGGGGTGGTGAGTCCCATACATAGTGCCATGTAATCAGCTAGATTTAACAGCGTGTAAAGTATGTCAATATGCGTAGCCTGCACAGTATAAAGTGCATGTAGTAGTAAGTGCAAAATCTATACAGTATAAAAGTACATGAAAAGTATAACTGAAAACGTATGCAGATAGTATAAAGGCTCAAATAGCCAAGAGGAATAAGACTGCCACGAATAGCTAAAAGAGCACAATGTTGTGGAGGCTACAAAAAGCTGAAAAAACCTATGCACATACCCAGAGACATGATGGAGAGCGTGGAGGATCAATGAAGTGGATGGATGAATAGGCGCCTCGACGCGCGTTTCGCCCTATGACCGGCTTCGTCAGGAGGCTACATATATTAAAAATCTAGGGGTTTAAATAGTAAATAGACAGGGTTAGGCTCACCTGCGGTGAGTGAAAATCGGCGCTCCACACGCCCACCGAGCGGCGCACGCATCGCGGGACGCGCCGCGCGTCATATGACAGGTGCCACGTGATGTAAACACCACCATGGCAACCCTAGACGCTGAGCGGCACTCCCGGATGCCTACCCCGCCACAGGTGCGCGGCCGAGCGTCTGTGCAGACACCGCAGGAGAGACAACCCACAATAGCGAGGAGAAGAAATTACTGTAGCGAAGGGGCCAGCTAACAATATGTGTATATGGTTGAAATAAATACAATAATGCAGAAAAAACAGTTTATACAATGTCAATAAAAATACATATATATAAAAAATACATACATAAGATAAGAGAAATTAATTAACAGTGGTATGTGAGACGTGCAAGAGATAATAAAAAATAAAACAAATAAAAGAAAAGAAAAAATAATAATAAATAATTAATAATAAAATAATATAAAAATGAAAAAGAATATAAATAAAAATAAAAATAAAAATGAGTGAAGAGTGAAAATATATACGCCAGGAATACTGGTGATTAAAGTGATAAATGATTAACTATAAAAATGAAAGAAGACATTACCAGATACAAGGTAATGAAGGTAAAGTGCCGTGCACAGTATAAGAAAAAATATATAAAATAAAAATAAAAATAAAAATAATAAAAATAAAAATGAATGAACAAAAGGAATAGAAATTGGTATAAGTGCAAAATAAGGTATAATATATGAAATAAAAAATGTGTATAAATAGTTATATATGTATAAAAATATAACAAATATAAAATGACATGAACAAGTAACATTCGACATTATGCAGAGGTGTGAAGAGATAAATAAACAGATATATATAAATAAAAATATATACAGGTAATAAGGAGAGCACAATATGTAATAATAATGGATCGTAACTACCACAAATCCCTACCCAACCGTAACAAATATCATGACAGTAAGTATACTCGAGACATAGTATAGTATAAGTATACACATATAGAACTCCACACTACAACACTTTTATACAGAGAATATTGGAAATGACACAAAGATATAAGAATATATACATGTCAAAAAATATATATATATCATACAGAATTATATGTGTGTGTCTTCTATACTCCAAATCTTCAGTTGTACCCAAGCAAAGTCTTCACCAATGAAAAGATTCACTATGCCCGTTCGCTAAAGGGAATATACTGTAACAAAAAAAATAGAATAAAAAAACAAGAAAAAGACCCTAGACAAAATAAAATTCACGCATGGTTATAGAGTTTACAAAAAAGGCCTGAAACTAGTGGCTTCGTTTAAACCAAATGGGGCTATAGTATTCAATAACGTAATCCACTTCATTTCTTTTCTTAGCAAAGCCAAACGTACATCACCACCTCTGCAGCCCAGGGAGACCCTATCAATACCGCGTACCTCAAAACCCCTAGGATTGCTGGCGTGAAATTCACGGAAATGTCGTGCAACAGGCTGGAGTTTATCCACATCCAAAGCATTGGAAGCCGACTTGATTTTGCAGACATGTTCCAGTACCCTCACCTTCAGTTGCCTAGTGGTCATACCTACATAGATAAGACCACAAGGACAGGTGGCAAAATACACCACAGCTACTGTGCTGCACGTAATGTGGTAGACGATTTAAAATTCCTTCCCTCTATCGGAGCTGTAAAAGTTGGAGGTACGTGGAACGTATCTGCAAGCGGAACATTTACCGCAATTATACGACCCCCAAGGGGGACCTTTACTCCCGAATGGATTAGGGGGGGCGCTAGGAATGTAATGACTAGCTGTCAAGAGGTCCTTCAAATTTTTGGATCGCCTCCAAGTAATGGAGGGATATTTGGGTAAAACCCCTGCCAAATCACGATCGGTGAGAAGTACCTGCCAGTGCTTTTGCAGGATATCACGGATCTTAGTCCAATGGGGATTAAAAGTGGTAATAAATCTGACATTCTGATCCATTTTATGTTTCTTGGACCTACTTACCAGAAGTTCATCACAAGTCGAGTTTTTAGCTCTGAGATAGCCTCTCTTTATGACCCTCTGACTGTACCCACGACTCTGAAATCTTGCCGTCAGATCCAATGCTTGACGCTCAAAGTTGCTGTCATTAGAGCAGATACGCTTTGCCCTCAAAAACTGGCCCACAGGTATAGATGTTGTGACCTTCGGATAGTGGGCAGATGTAGCATGGAGGAGGGCGTTAGTGGAGGTTTTTTTCCTAAAAATATCGGTAGAAATGAAACCACTGTCATCTCTGCAGATACAGATATCCAGGAAATCGACACGAGTTTGACTATACTGCCACGTGAGTTTGATATTGATATCATTCCTATTTAGGGAACCAAGAAACGAATCTAGATTGGACGTGGAGCCCTGCCAGATGAATAGAATATCATCTATATACCTCGACCACAGGAGCACTGAATCATGACCCGGAGTTTGTTGCACAATGTCCCTCTCCCACAGCCCCAGGAACAAGTTGGCATATGAAGGTGCACAAGTGGCCCCCATTGCTGTCCCCTGGAGCTGTAGGAAGAGGCGATCCTTGAATACGAAGAAATTATGTGTTAGTGCAAAGTCAAGGAGACATAAAATAAACTCTATAAGGTCCGGGTCATGATTAGTCATCTGTAAGAAATATCTAGATGCTCAGATCCCGTGGTCGTGGCATATAGATGTATACAGGGACTCCACGTCACACGTAACCAAGAACATATCGTGCTCAAGGTGCAACCCGTCAAGTCGTTGTAACATATCTGTGGTATCCCTAATATATGACGGTAAGGTCTCCACACATTTCTGCAGATAAAAATCCACAAATCTGCAGATGTTCTCACACAAGCCACCAATCCCCGATACTATCGGACGACCAGGGGGGCAGGTAACATTTTTGTGCACTTTGGGCAGTAAGTAGAACGTGGGCTTAATAGGAAAGTCCACAGACAGGCCCTCCCTCAATTTGGAATGAATAATATTAGCATCAACGCCCCTTTGTAATAAACTATAAAGTTCTCCTTTGAAAATTAGCGTTGGGTCTGATGGTAGCCTACGATAGCAATGACTCATGTCAAGTTGGCGAAAGGCCTCACATTCATACATCTGTGCCGGCCTAAATACAACATTGCCCCCCTTGTCGGCTGGTTTAATAATCACATCTCTGAGTTTTCTAAGCTCCAGAATAGCCTGCCTTTCCTTATAATTAAGATTACGGGGTGTATCAGAATCAGAGATAGTTTCAAGATCTTTTTTAACCAATTTGAAAAAAATGTCCACTGAATGGCATAGCGCGAGAGGGGGGAAATATTGAGAGCGGCGGCACAGATGCATGGGGAGTCTAGGGTCAGTTTTGACCTCCTGTTCTTCTAGCAGTGAAATGAGGGCATCAAATGCCTGTTGCTCTACCGGTGAGCACGTGGGGACACTATGATCCCTTCTACCGAAGTGCTTTTTACAAAGTAATTTTCTAGAAAAAAGAGCCAAGTCTTTAATAGTAGTAAAATGATCAAATTTACCCGTGGGAGAAAAAGACAGGCCCCTTTGCAAAACATTAATTTGAGAGGATGACAGAGTATATGAAGAAAGGTTAATTACCTTCAGAGCCTCCTGTTTCTCTTGTCCCTGTTGAACACCCCTCTGGTCTTTCTTTTGACTGCCGGTGTTCTGGAGTTGAACAGGGGGTCTCCATCTCCTGCGGCCTGAGGTTTGTCTAAAAAACCGCCACATTCCTCTTCAGATATAAGGGAGGTGGAGGAGACAGAACGAGACAAAGACCGGGCTCTATCTCTTTTAAAATGCCAGCGATAGATTTTATTGGACTGAAAATCACCTAGATCACGCTGGAATTTTCTGATTTTAAGATCTTGTATTTCTCTTTCCCACTTAGTAAGCTCCTCCTCCAATGCTTTATCGAATATACCAAGCTCCTCTGTGCTAAGGGATTGATGAATCTTATCCTTGAGAGGATCAATTTCCTTTTCCAAAGAGTCAAGGGTTCTGCGATCTGCCCCAATGAGCAGCTCAATGAGCGTGCGTGAACATTTAGTGAGGGAGTCCTCCCATTTAGCAACAAACGAAGGATCTTCTGTGTCTAAAGTGGGGAACACCTGCAGACGTAAGCCACGGGGTATGATATCTTTCTGTAAATAATTCTCTAAGGCTGCCTTGTTCCACCAAACCTTAGTACGTTTTTTTAAAAGATCACGTATTTTGAGTTTCAGGCCCTTAATGTTACTACTTTCTGTGGTCACTGCTGAATTCTCTCCGAATATAGTACCAAGTTGTGTAATCCAATCCTTATCTCTTTTCCTGAAATCCATATATCCTGAGGTATTTTCTGTAAACACAGACAAGAATAGTCAAACAACCTAAACAACAACCTCACACCAAGGATGGCGTGTACTGGGGTCCCTTATAATGTATAGACCTAAAAACGAACCAAAATGGGACAATAACCCTAAAGCAAGTAAAGCAAGTAATGTACTCCAAAAATAAAAGTACAAAATTTCTTTATTAAATATAATAACAATGACAAGTAATGAGAAAAGAGATATGATACAATTAACACGGAGAAATATGCAACAGGGTCAGATGGAATCGACCAAAACCAACAGAATCAACCGTCCACTAGAGACCTAACACACGCTCAAGTATAGATCAATAATTAGTAAGCCCGGGAGTATGGGGTGGTGAGTCCCATACATAGTGCCATGTAATCAGCTAGATTTAACAGCGTGTAAAGTATGTCAATATGCGTAGCCTGCACAGTATAAAGTGCATGTAGTAGTAAGTGCAAAATCTATACAGTATAAAAGTATAACTGAAAACGTATGCAGATAGTATAAAGGCTCAAATAGCCTAGAGGAATAAGACTGCCACAAATAGCTAAAAGAGCACAATGTTGTGGAGGCTACAAAAAGCAGAAAAAACCTATGCACATACCCAGAGACATGATGGAGAGCGTGGAGGATCAATGAAGTGGATGGGTGAATAGGCGCCTCGACGCGCGTTTCGCCCTATGACCGGCTTCGTCAGGAGGCTACTTATATTAAAAATCTAGGGGTTTAAATAGTAGATAGACAGGGTTAGGCTCACCTGCGGTGAGTGAAAATCGGCGCTCCACACGCCCACCGAGCGGCGCACGCATCGCGGGACGCGCCGCGCGTCATATGACAGGTGCCACGTGATGTAAACACCACCATGGCAACCCTAGACGCTGAGCGGCACTCCCGGATGCCTACCCCGCAACAGGTGCGAGGCCGAGCGTCTGTGCAGACACCGCAGGAGAGACAACCCACAATAGCGAGGAGAAGAAATTACTGTAGCGAAGGGGCCAGCTAACAATATGTGTATATATACTGTATAGATTTTGCACTTACTACTACATGCACTTTATACTGTGCAGGCTACGCATATTGACATACTTTACACGCTGTTAAATCTAGCTGATTACATGGCACTATGTATGGGACTCACCACCCCATACTCCCGGGCTTACTAATTATTGATCTATACTTGAGCGTGTGTTACGTCTCTAGTGGACGGTTGATTCTGTTGGTTTTGGTCGATTCCATCTGACCCTGTTGCATATTTCTCCGTGTTAATTGTATCATATCTCTTTTCTCATTACTTGTCATTGTTATTATATTTAATAAATAATTTTTTGTACTCTAATAAAAGAAAGCCTGATGTTGATAGATCCCCGAATCCACTCAAGGTAATTAATTTGTCTAATCATGTTTTTTCTACATCTGATATGGAGGTTTTAGAGCGAGGGCTAACATTTGCCCCATGTGCCCGTTTTGATGCGTTTTCCGCAATTAAGGATTTGCATATTTTCGGTCGATCACCCATCTATAAAAAATATTTTCATAGGTCTGATGTCGATGAGATTTTCCCCATTGTCACTGAACAACAGACCTTATGTGACTTAGAGGAATTATTGAGGGAACAAGAATATGATCCAACAGGTAAGGTTCCCCCACCACTAAGGGTAAAATCAAAGCGGTTCCCTGCAATGACTATGTGCTCAGCAGTGGATTCCTTTGTCAAATCAGTCAGTCATGAATTTGCAAAAATACCTAATGGGATTAAAAATGATAATTTATCAGTAGCACAACGACAAAGTCTTAAAAAATTAAGCAAAATTGACGATATCGTTTTTAAAGCAGCCGACAAAGGCGGAAATATTGTGGTCTGGCCTTGTGTGATGTATGAAACTGAGGCCTATAGACAACTAAACGACAAAAACTGCTATAGGAGATTGACATATAATCCCCTACACACTTTCCAAATAGATCTGGAAAAGATCCTAACAAAGGCCCGAGCTGAGAATATCATCACCAAAGAACTGTATGATGCACTTGTCCCCATTGAACCAACTATATCAACACTCTACCTGTTACCAAAGTTTCATAAGGACGCAAAGGTCCCCCCAGGAAGACCGATTATCTCAGGTAGGGGTAACTTAACTGAGAAAATCTGCAAATTCATTGATTACCATCTTAAAGGGGTTGTCAAGTGTTTACCGTCACATGTGCGTGATACTGCAGATCTTCTGCAGAAAATAGACGGAATCAGTGTGGAGGAAGATATGTTACTGGTTACGTGTGACGTCGAGTCACTCTATACTAGTATCCGCCATGCTGATGGTCTAAGAGCCGTCTCTGCATTCCTAACCATGGGGAATATGGAGCCTACTTTTTCCAAATTCATCTTGGTACTTCTTGAATTTGCACTCAAGCACAATTTTTTCATCTTTAATGAACATTTTTACCTCCAGCTCCAGGGAACGGCAATGGGGGCATCATGTGCTCCTTCATATGCGAACCTGTTCCTGGGGCTGTGGGAGTGTGACCTTTTCCATGGTGGGCGGGGCGTCTCGATGGACTGGGTCATATTTTGGGCCCGGTACATCGATGACATTCTGCTCATCTGGAAGGGGACGCCAGAGACTTTTGAGACTTTTATCAATACATTAAACTTAAATGACTTAAACATTAAACTAACTTATCATTATGATAAATGTCGGGCTGAATTTTTAGACATCAAATTGTGCAAAGATGCAAATGGTTTTCTCCAATCCGACGTGTTTCGGAAGACCACGGCGGTTAACTCCTTCCTTCATGCTTCCTCTTCTCACCCCATACAGACGATAAAGGCAGTCCCAATAGGTCAATTTTTAAGGATCCGAAGGATTTGTTCCTCTACTGATGCATTTGAGAAACAGGCCTACGACCTCACCAATCGGTTCCTTGTCCGGGGATATAGTAAACGCTCGATAAAAAAGGCATATCGCCGTGCGAAAAACACATCGAGAGATGAACTTCTATTCCCTAAACCAAAAAACAAACTAGAGACATAGGTAAGATTTACTACGGAATACCATTCAAGATGGCCTCAAATGAAAGATATACTGAAGCAGTTTTGGCCCATATTACTTACCGATCCAACAATTGAGAAATACATCTCTAGATATCCAACCATTTCGGCACGACGTTCAAAAAATCTTAAAGATCACCTTGTCCGCAGTCATTACCAACTAAATAGCCAAAGGTTTCCTTTTGGCACCAAAGGCCCTAAATGGGGCTGTAAGACAAGCGGACATTGCGTTGCGTGCTCTAATATAGAAAAAGCGACAACTTTTGTTGACTCAACGGGCAAACGTACATTTACCATTACCCACTCTATCACTTGTTCAACTAAGGCAGTTGTCTATTATGCCACCTGCCCTTGCCCCAAGATATATGTTGGACTCACTACCCGCGAACTTAAAATTCGAGTTAGGGAACATGTCCGCGACATTACGTTAGCTAAAACGATTGAGATCCTCAAAACCTTGAAACCTGTCGCCCGACATTTCAAGTCATACCATTCGTGCGATTCAACCAAACTTAAAGTTAGAGGAATCGATTGTATTGAAAAACATATTAGAAGGGGCGACATTTCTAAAAATTTGGCAAAATGCGAATCTAAGTGGATCTGGACTTTAGGGACTATGTCTTCTTTTGGGCTCAATAAGAACCTGAATTTCGCTCCATTCCTTTGACCATTAACCTCCCCTTTCATTATAGAACATCTATGACTTGATACACATTTGGAGAATGAGAGGTCATGAATGCAGTGCGACGAACATCTACTCATACCTATTAAAGAATGCTACCTATTTTCTTTGGTTAAAATGGTCGTATTTACGACCCTATGTGTTTACATATATATATGTACATATATATACATATTTATTTCTCATTATTATTATTTTTTATTTAGGTATTTACACTTTCATATTTATTACGTTTACTTGCCCATAAATATTCACATATATGCACTTTTTATTATTATTTTTTATCTCTTTTTTATTTTATCTACTTATTTTCACTTGTTTTGATATATATTCTAATTAATATATTTCTAGCATACAATATGGTGTTTTATAACATTCACCAACACAATACTTTCATCTTATTATATATTTATGTCACTCATTTTATATTTATGTATATATTATACACATATATATATATCCTTTCACACATACACACTTCATCACTTTGTTTTTAATTTGTTTCACGATTAATAACCATTAAATTGATACATTCCATATCGATATTATATTATTCACTTTTTTATTATTATTAATTTTTATTTCACATAGACACGTTATATATACCTTTTCAACAATATTTACTTGTTTTTTCAGTCTAATTTTTAATATACATTATTTATATTTATTATTCAATATTTCGCCATGTATATATAACAACTAATATGCATATTTTTATTTATTTACAATAGCTTGGGTATATATTTGTATAGGCATGATTATATATATGTTGTCATCCTGTTACAATGGATGTATATAAGATATATGATTTATTATTAATGCGATACATTTGTCTCTTTTATTACATGGTGTAAACTGGTGTATACTCTGTATCACCTTAATATGTTGTCTGTTTTTATTCATATCGTTCTTTACTGTACTTCACATCATCTTACTGTATTTTGAGTATGTTCATAGCTGTCGCACTTAATCCAATACATAACTGTTCATTGATTGATATTAAATTTCATGCCCTGTCTACTCTATCTTTGCTGTCCGATCTTGCACTTTAAACATCTCATGGGATATATTTACTTCAGCAGTGCTTGTCCGTGCGCTCGTGTCGGGAGGAATTCCTCGGCTTCCCTTTGACTCGCGCGTCTGTATCGGGGTGGGCGTGTTTCCACGGCGTCAGTCGCCGTTGATCCACGCCCCCTTGATGACACGCGGTCAGGGGATAGTGACGAGCCTTCCCGCCCCCGACACATGACGCCACTTTACACAAATTCACTGCCCCATGTGATCCTTAGTGCTGATATGATTGGACGGCCACATACTTTAAAAGGGGAGGTCCCTGCTGGAGAGACGCCACCCCCGGATGAAGGCATCTCGCCGAAACGCGCGTCGGGACTGACGTTCTCTCCATGCAGAGGACTACAATGGGTACGTTACACACTCTATCTTCTAGGTATTTTTCATCTAAATTGCCTTCACCATAGACTGCAGGCACGCTGTGTTCCTTACACCGGACCTCAGCCTCTAGCTTGTTGCTTGTTGATATACTTTACACTGGGTATACTTACCCGTTATGCAAGTTTCCTCTCATTTGTATATAAATTTTTTACTTCGCAAATCTATATGCTAAAATATATATAGAGGTTTTAACTACCATTTGATCAGGCATACTCAACCTAGAAATAGACATATACCTGTATCCTTGACATTGCTATTTACCATTTTCTGTATGTCCTCTGTATTTGTCAGACGTCTTTGTGTTTTTGCACAGTATGACCTATTTTTTAATGTTGCAACATTCAATAAAAATTTATATATTTTTCCAATATATTTGCGTTAATTGTGCCCTACACTTTATAGGTTTATATACGACACCGGCCTGTGCAGAAAGGATTGCTTAACAGCGTAACACACATCTATGGATCATTTTATTGTATTTTTACCCCATTATTATACCACCTGACTATGCCCCTGATGCACTCTGCCCAGCTTACATGTACCCCCACATTATAAATGGAAACACCAGCAATACTCAAACAAATATACCACCAAGCAAAATCCGCTCTCCAAAAGCCAAATGGCGCTCCCTCCCATCTGAGCCCTACAGTGTACCCAAACAGCAGTTTCCTTCCACATATATGGCATCGTCATACCCGGGAGAACCCTTTTAAAAAATTTTGGGGTGTGTGTCTCCAGTGGCATAAGCTGGGCATGACATATTTCCACTGAAATGGCATATCTAGGGAAAAATATCAATTTTTAATTTGCACCATCCGTAGTGCATTCATTTATGGAAAATACCTGTGGGGTGAAAATGCTCACTACACCCCTTAATAAATGCCTTGAGGGGTGCAGTTTCCAAATGGGGTCACTTCTCAGGGTTTGTTTTTTTTTTTTTATTATTTTACATTTGAGCCTCTGCAATTGTGAACCAATACCTTGTAAATCGCCAAATTAGGCCTCAATTTCGCATGGTACGCTTTCACTCCTGAGCATGGTTGAATGTCCAGGCAAAAGATTAGGGCCACATGTAGGGTGTTTCTAAAACCGGGAAACACCGCATAATAATTAGAGAGCTGTCTTGTTATGGTGGCACAAGCTGGGCACCCCATATTGGTATATCTATGGAAAAAATCAAATTTTTCGCTCTGCAACATCGAGTGCACACTAATTTCAACAAAACACCTGCAGGGTTAACATGCTTACTACACCACTAGGTAAATGTATTGAGGGGTGTAGTTTCCAAAATGGGGATCACTTCTAGGGGGTTTCCACTGTTTTTGTCCCACAGGCGCCAAGAAACCAATCCAGCAAAATCTGCACTCCAAATGGCGCTCCTTCCCTTCTGAGCCCTGCCATGTGACCAAACAGCAGTTTATGACCACATATGGAGTATTGCCGTACTCGGGAGAAATTGCTTTACAAAACTTGGGTTCTTTTTTTCCTTTATTTGTTGAGAAAAGCTAAAGCTACGTCTTATTGAAGAAAAAGGATTGTTTTTATTTTCACTGCCCAATTCTAATAAATTCTATGAAACATCTATGGGGTCAAAATGCTTACTACATTAATTCCTCAAAGGGTGTAGTTTCCTAAATGGAGTCACTTTTTGGGCGTTTTCATTGTTTTGTCCCCTCAGGTGCTTTGCAAATGCGAACTCCAAAAGCCAAATGGTGCTCCATCCCTTCTAAGCCCTGCCGTGTGTCCAAACAGCCGTTTATTACCACATGTGCAGTATTGTTTTAATCGGGAGAAATTGCATTACAAATTTTGCGGTGCTTTTTCTCCTTTAGTCCTTGTGGAAATTAGAAAAAAAATCGCTAAACATACATTTTCTTTGAAAAAATGTAGATTTTAATTTTCACGGCCTACTTCCAATAATTTCTGTAAAAAACCTGTGCCGTCAAAATGCTCACTATACCCCTAGATAATTTCCTTGAGGTGTGTAGTTTCCCAAATGGGGTCACTTTTGGGGGATTTACACTGTTTTGGCACCGCAAGAGCCCTTCAAACCTGACATGGTGCCTAAAATATATTCGAAAAATTTAAAATAAAAATAAGGCCCCAAAATCCACTAGGTGCTCTTTTGCTTCTAAGGCCGGTGCTTCAGTCCAGTAGCATGTTACGGCCACATGTGGGATATTTCCTAAAACTGCAGAATCTGGGCAATAAATATTGAGTTGCATTTCTCTGGTAAAACTTTCTGTGTTATAAAGAAAATTGGAAGAAAAATTTATTTCTGAAAAAAAATATGAAATTTGTAAATTTCACCTCTACTTTGCTTTCATTCCTGTGAAAAGTTTAAAGGGTTAAGAAATTTTCTAAATTCTGTTTTGAATACTTTGAGGGGTGGTTTTTAAAATGGGGTGACTTTTTTGGGGTTTCTAATATATAAGGCCCTCAAAGCCACTTTACAACTGAACTGGCCCCTGTAAAAATAGCCTTTTGAAATTTTCTTGAAAATGTGAGAAATTCCTGCTAAAGTTCAAAGCCTTGTAACGTCCTAGAAAAATAAAAGGATGTTCAAAAAACGATGCCAATCTAAAGTAGACATATGGGGGATGTTAGTTAGCAACAATTTTGTGTGTTATAACTGCCTGCCTTACAAGCAGATCCATTTAAGTTGAGAAAAATTTTGGTGTTTTTAACAATTAAATACTGAACATATCGAGCAAATTTTGCCAGTAACATAAAGTCCAATGTGTCACGAGAAAACAATCTCAGAATCGCTTGGATAGGGAAAAACATTCTGACGTTGTTACCACATAAAGTGAAACATGTCAGATTTGAAAAATGAGGCTCTGTCAGGAAGGTTAAAACTGGCTAAAGAGGGAAGGGGTTAATCCATAAGCGATGTTTCACCATCTGACGAAACGTTGCTTATGGTTTAAAGTTTACAACACTAGGTTTTTCACTTTGATATCCAGGAGTGCCACCTATTTATTTTTTTTGCATAGTATTCTACAGGATATAGCCTCTATCCTTAGGCTTGCACTCATCCCTCTCTTTTTTTCTTATATGGTACTGCTCTGGACTATCTTTTATTGTATAGAACAGATGTTGGTGCTTTATTTTTCTGATACAGAGCACCAAATGGCCTTCATAGACAGTGTGTTAAAATATAATATTCTGCCAGCCTGCTTCTGCCACAAGGAGGAGTTTAAAAGCCTACAGAATAATAATTTGTTATTGAATTCAATTTTTGAAAAGTATGCAGTAAGCTGCTCCCTCTAGTGGTGGCTGCAGACTGACAGAATGTTTTGTTTTAAATTTATGTATATGCAGGCAATTTGAAACTATGTGTCCATAGAATTGAGATCAGACCACTATAAAGATATATTACAAAAATTAATCAGCACAGAATTTTGACAAACAAACATGTTTTCTTTATATTTTAATGTTACAGTTTAATACATAGCTGTTATAAGAATATCTCCAACTAATGTAGTTTTTTTTACAGAATGGTGGGGAATACAATTAACTTTTTATTTATTTGCAGGTGTAAAAGGAGACATTTTAGACATGTGACATAACTGTACAATAGATAGTTTATTCCTGATAACAATTTAAGTATAGTAATACTACTCCCATCTTGTTTAGTGCCAGTACAATGTGTCACCGATTCTAGACCAAAGCGCTGTTAGTGAAAAGAAAATAACCTTGTTGCAGTACTATTTGAAAGAGAACAACGAATAAAATGTGTTATTTGATTCTAAGTGTGCATTCACATTTAGATCTTTTTTTTTTTTTTTTATCCTTGGAGCTCAAGTGCATGTTTTTCTTTGTTATTGGTAAGGAAACAGTACTTCCTGACCGTGTGTTCCGTGGATGGGTCCTTGTCTAAGTCTGTATTGTTATATATGAAAACATTTAGTTATCACCAGTGAACTGCTGAAGAGATGACAAGATCTGAGGGTAAAGAGGAAGCTACAAACACCCAAACTAAAGAGGGTGGCGAGAGGTGACTCAGAAAGGAGGGAGAAGAAAGGTTAGACCCTAAAGGAAGGCACATACTGCAAAGCCCTGACAGTGACAGAACTTACTTCTCCTCACCTACCTCAGCCAATATCATATGCTACAACACCTTTAATAACACACTTTTCCTTCTTTCTTTACATATATGGGTGAAAACAAGGACAGTGCAAATGCCTTTGGAATACACATTCTTACCTACTATGGAAGGGCTGCTAGTAATAAACTCCACTTCAGGCAGAAGGTATATAAATAAAAGTGTTGTTTTTTTTCTATTAGTGGTAAAAAATAATCCATCCGGTTTCAGGACTGAACTAGTCCCTTCTTCAGAGAAAATACCATATAAAAACTTGATATAGGCTTGTAAGAATGTGTTGTGGTAGATTTGATTTGTGGACTTCCAATGGGTCTATATATGATGTTTGGGAATAACATATTACCATATTTACATAGGGTTTATATAGACTTATATAGACATTCAAGCAAGGTTTCCTGCCGCAATCTTTGGAAGAAACCATTATTACTGAAATTCTAAAACCTGGCAAATCTATTGACTAAGGTTATCCTTACGATTATAAATGAAGACTAAACATGTTTTTTGCCATTAAAATCTACATCTATAAACTTGCGGAAATTATTTGGTCATCTTCAGCATCAAAGTGACTCGGGAGGGACTGTTCTGTCCTTCGACGCTGCCAAAGCTTTTGACAGCATTGAGTGGCAATACATGTGGTCTCTCCTTAGGGCCTTTGGCATTTGTGAGAGCTTTACATCTTCGATTAAGATACTGCAGGGGTATAGCTAGGGGGGGCAGGCGTGGCATGTGCCCTGGGCGCAACTTAGAGGGGGGCACCAGCGCCACCTCCTCCTGCACTATAATTGTACCTGTGTCTATAGGACACAGGTACAATTAGAAGCAATGAATGGCCGGGTACGTTCCATGCCTGGCTATTCAGCGCTTTTGTACCAATGAAGCGACTGGAACCAGAACTAAGCTCAGTACATATATACAGTACCAGAACAAAGCTCATTACATAAATATAGCACCAGAAAAAAGCTTAGTACATATATACAACACCAGAACAAAGCTCAGTACATCTATACAGCACCAGAACAAAGCTCAGTACATAAATGCAGCACCAACACAAATACAGCTTAGTACAGAGATCATTTGCAAATTCAGAGTAACCCCTGCCATATAGGTTTACACAGCATTAAACTACAGATCCCAGCATGGCCCGAACAATGGTAAGGATATGTTGTGAGTTTCACAAAAAAAAATCATATCACCTATCATCTCGCTGAAGATCATACAGAGACTACAGTACAGATTAGAGGCAGAATAAACAGTTACACTGAGTGACTCACGAATGATGTCTTCTCAGATTCTAGTAGTTATTTTTCTCTTTTCTTCTTCATCCGGTCCAGACATCAAAGGGGCTCATGTGAAGGAGCGAGCACTGACTACTACTTTTTCCTTTCTGCTATGGGTAAGGCTGTTGTTATACAAACGGTATTTTGGTGCACTGTCACTTTATTCTACTTTCCCCTTTTGTCTTCTACCCACTGAATATACTTACAGGGTTTATTTGATGAATAATAGGGTAATTCTCCCGGCCACGGCCCATTTCTGCAGTTTGCCGCTGAGACGTCTTCAGTTCCTCACTTTTCAAACATTTCCGTACCTATAAACGAAGATAAAATTCTCATGGTGCCACACACTATGCCCATAAAAATAATAGCGCCATACACTGCACCTCTAATTATAATAGCACCATATATGGTGTCCTTGGTTATAATAGCACCATACACTGTGTCCCTAAATATAATAGCACCATGCACTGTGTCCCCCACAGACACACAGTGCCCCCTGTCCCTGTGCTTTTTGTAGATAGTGCACCCCATAGAGCCTCGTGTAGATACTGCCCCTAATAGAGCCCCATGTAGATTGTGCCCCCGATAGAGCCCCCTGTAGATAATGCCCCCATAGAGCCCCCTGTAGATAGTTCCCCTTATAGAGCCTCCTGTAGATAGTGCCCCTCATAAAGTATCCTATAGATATTGCCCCTCATAAAGCATCATGTAGATAGTGCCCCTCATAAAGCATCCTATAAATAGTGCCCCTCCTAGAGACTCCTGCAGATAGTGCCTCTCATAGAGCCCCCTGTAGATAGAGCCCCTTATAGAGCCCCCTGAATACAGTGCCCCTCATAGAGCCCTATTTAGACAGTGCCCCTCATAGAGCCCTATGTGGACAGTGCCCCACATACAGTACCCAGTAGACAGTGCCCCCATACATAGTTCTCCCTATAGAGCCTCCTGTAGATAGTGCCCCATAGAGCCTAATGTAAATACTGCTCCCCATAGAGCTCCCTGTAGAAAGTGCCCCCATCAGGCCCTCTGGAGATGGTGCCCTACTTAGATCCTCCTGTAGATAGCGCCCCACATACAGCCCCCAGTAGATACTGCCCCCTGTAGACAGTGCCCCCTGTAGATAGAGCCACCCTCAAGATAAAAAAAAACTTTACATACACAACAGATTTGGTTCCCGCACAGTCCTCTAGCAACGCAGGCCTGGTCGCTTCTGCCCAAGTCTGCTGGAGCTGAACGACGCAAGCGGCGCAATGACGTTATCGCGCTGCCTGCTTCATTGAAAGGTGCTGAATGTCAGGAAAAGGAACTACTAATCTATTTGCACCTGCACATATTTCATTTTGTTAGGATGTGCTAACCAGTCTTTCTTGTGTTGCATGTTGTATATGGGGGTGGCAACTGCCTCCATTTTTGGTTGTGCACTCCCCACATTTTTGCTCACTGGTCATTTTAATTAGAGTAAATCTGTTTCCTATCTACCCTGAGTATATTCTGCACGCTTATACCCAGAACAGAGGTGTATTTTCAGATTAGGGACCCACTTAAAAGAGGTTGCCCTGTTATGGCAGGTGGGTTCAGACAATTTGATTAAAATGTGCGCTAAGAACCACACTATTGTAAGTAAACGTAGCAGTAATGCATATTTATTTATGTATAGTGTATTAGGTAGTCTTAGCATTTGCAGAGTGCTGTTGCAATGTATTTTTCTTTACATCTTATATGTCTTGTATGTTTAACTCAAGTAAACTATATCTATTCACTTAGTAATTGTGTGAACTTATTTATTTTTGAAATCCTTGAATCCACTGTAAAACAAAGATGGAGTATTTTTATGCATTTCATTGATTCTGTTTTAGAGAATATGCAAGCACTTGAAAAATATGGTTCCTATTTAAATGAAAAAAAATAATAATAATGATATCTTGTTCTGGCTTCATCAGTAATACCATTACTTTTATGTCAAACTTGCCTATTTTTAAGAAGAATTTTTAGGGAGACTTCTGAAAATTGTCTTCAAAATAAACTCTGAATACAGGCCACACAACCATAATGACAACTAAAGTGCCTATATTAACAACTCCAAAATGACCTCATAAACAATACCAGCAGGAAACCTCCCAGAACCAGTGCCAGCAGAGAGTCCTTCCCCATAAACAGTGTAACAGTCTGCCCGCATAAACAGTGTCAGTAAAGTGCCCCACATAAACAATGCCAGTAGAATGCCACAATTAATAATACTGCTAACAGTGTCACAGTTAAAAAGAGAGGAGTGAACTTAATAAACACCACTGCCGGTAGAGTGAACCTTGCATAAATAGCATCAGGAGAGTTCCCCGCTAAACAGTGCCAACAGATTTTCCTTTTCCCCAATAAAGAATACCACCAATAGAATTCTCCTACACAAACAGAGTTCAATAATAAAATTCTGTCTGACTTTAGTCACCACTAGGGTATGCTCACTACATACATATTTGTAAAACTACCATTGAAGTCAGTGGGCAGTAATATGATTACATATGCAGTCTTCGCCACCTAGTGGCAGGTGCCTGCAGCCTTTGTGGAGGACTTACAAGCTCTGCCAAGTATTTGGGAGATCTCCCCTATTTTGGAAGACTTCCAAATTGTGACTCCCATAGACTTTTCACAAATGTAATCCTCTATTCCAGTTGTATAATTTCTGCACCAGTTATTTCAAATAGGGGATTGCCTCCTTATTTAATCCAGTTTCTCACATTTGACCATTTTTAGAAACATGAAAATAAACTGATAGGTGCTGAGTATGTTGTGAACAATAATTTTCTAAATAACAAAGGAACTCAGCTCCAAGAAAAAGTATTATAGGTACGATAAATATTTGAGGAGTTCATTCTGACTTCAAGCTCCATTTTCTGCAGAATAATTTATCCACATCAAGTAGGCACAGTTAGAATTACTTGCTATAATAAACATTACATAGTCATAAAACACTGCTGAAACTTACTGAAAATATGTCTTTGCTATTCTCTATAAATATTTTATTTATTTTTGCAAACTTCAATTTTGGCACTGTGACGAAATTAGTTTGATTCTAAATGAATTATTTTTATTATGGAAAAATATGCAGAGTGTGTGAGTTTACATCTGGAAAAAGCAAGTGAGCCACATGCAGTGCTGTTCTGAACGAGAACTGAATATATCAACCTCATTTTTATAGTATTTACAGTCCTTGTTACCAATATGTTTAAGTTATAGTGTGTTAGGTTTGAGGCCAGGACTGCATTTTTGACTTACCACAGCTCTGATTCAATTGTGCACCTATAACCTCAATGGATATGTATTTATCTACATCTATGCAGCTAATCTATCTGTAGCATGCACCAATCTAAAAACTGCCACATGCTGTCAACTCGGGATCAGGTGAAGCATAGCTGAATTTTTTTATTTAGCTATGTTCTTCTACATTGTTTGTGCCTCATCATTATTCTGCCTTAAACGGTACCAAAGGTGTCAAAACTGCTGATAGACCGATAAAGGGGTGGGTATTTTAAACATTCCTTTTGTGAGGGTCATGCAACTTGCACGCAGGATACTATTTCAGACCTTGTATTCTGACTTCTCTCAACCCTTCATTGCTATACTGTTAAGAAAACAGATTTTTTATTAGGGGTTGGAAATTAAATAAATAATCCAAAAAAGCAATACTTACCTATCCTTGCCTCCGGCGATCCAGCACTTTTGCTCCGACAACACTCACAGTGTTTGTTTACACGGATGTAGCATGTAACTGCTGAAGCCAATCAGAGGCCTCAGCGGGGCTCACTGGTGACAAATTATATTTCTGGCATAATGCCAGAAATATAACATATGGCTGCTGTGCCCTCTGATTGGCTGCAGTTGTCACATGTTACGTGCATGTAAACAATCACCAGGAGTGCCATGGGCGCTTCAGCGCTGGATCGCCGGGGGCAAGGCAAGGATAGGTAAGTATTGCTTTTTTTATTTGTTTAATTCATTTCCAACCCCCAATAAAAAATCTGGCTTCTTAACAGTATAGCAATGAAAGGTCAGAATACAAGATCTGCATTAGGATCCTGCATGCAAAATTTAGTGGTGGCACAAGAGGTTAACTCATAAAGACATCTTTACTAAGACTAAAGTAATAAAATTAAATTAGTTGACCCAGGGCAAATATTTATTTTAGTCCATCTATTTATGTCCCTGCAGCATGCCGTTGTTTAAAATAAAGGACTGCAATATGGAATAGTTTATTATATACAGAAACTCTATTACCAATAAGTTACCATTTGTTAAATATTCAGCCTTCAATAAAATGTAAAAAAAAAGAAAAAAAAAGGCGAAGTGAAGGTTACAGTATAAGAAAGCACATGACTACAATAAAAAGGAAAATGTATATAAGTAATGCAAAGAAAATATATTTTAGGAATGCAGAATGCCAATTAATAAAAAAGAAGCAATGTTAATACCACATGAAATTGTGACATTAGTGTAGCTAAGATACATAACAATAGGATGCAGGAAATAGATAATGTGACCCAGAGCTTCTATAATGTCAAACTGCATATAGAATAATCACCTGAAGACTGTGAAAAACTGTAACGTAATTGATCATTCAGGATATTAACACGTACTGTATGTGAAGAAACAAGAACACTAGCAATATATATTCATGTAGTGAATTTTTTTTTCTACAGTATACATGTAGTGAATAAAAGATACATCAATCTCATTTACATAAAATAGATTGAATTCAATTCCTATTGTACTCTAAAATGACTACATGTTATTCTGATAACCATTCACCTCTTTCTTATCAACTAATATGTGTTTCCATAGAAGCAATGCAAGAAAAAGTGTGGATTAAAGAAGTATTCCGTTTTTAACTTTAACCAGGTGGAATGTGATAAGGTGTTTCTCCATATTTGGAAATAGATGGTCAAATGATGCCAAGCTGGGGCTGTAGGCATAATGCTTCAAAACCCACCAGTTTTAACTGTCCAACAGCGTCACAGTGTCATCAGCAATGAGTGGCCAAGAATTGTCGCGCAAAAGCAGAACACTCTTGAACAGCGATTCCAGATTCTTGCGATGAACACAATTCTTGAATTGTCAATGTCCACTCATGAACACCATTTTTCTTTATTCTAAATAAGTTTAAAATTCTGTGCAGATTAATTACTTAATAGATATTTATAGTGGTGTAGCTTTCCGCCAGAATTTTTGCCACTTTCTGGCGTATATTTGTTGGGCTGCGGCAGGCCACGCTGATTTCTCTAAGCTCTGGCCCACTTTTCGGAAAATTTGCGTGGGTGGCATAAATGCATTACAAACTCCTAATTTTATTTTTGGAGCAAATTGTGATTAATTGTAACAAATTGCGCCAGAAAATTCCTCCGAGGGTAAGTTCACACGTAGCGTAAATACTGCAGATTTTCTGTAACGGATTTTGTTGCAGGAAAATCCACAGCATAATATAGTAGCAGCAGAATGGATAAGATTTAAACAAATCTCATCCACACACTGCATAAATGCTGAGCGTTTTCTCCGCTCAGAAATGTACCTGTGGTGCGTTTTTTTTAATTCGCAGCATGTCAATTTTATTTGCATAATCGCTGCTTATTTGTTTCGGGTTTTTGCCATTGAATTCAATGGGCAGGTAAAACCCGCAACAAATAGCAGATTTTGCCTTTTTTGCAGCGGTTAAGAAGCGAATGCGCACAAGAAACGCAACTCAGAAAAAAAAATCTTACGCCGGGCTGCAGGACGGCAGAGAGACTCGTCGCCACGGCTACATAAGTGTAAAACTTTTTTTTAATGTGCAGTTTTCCACAGCGAACATTCGGGCCAAAAAATTGCACCCCATTTTGGTGCGGTTTTTCAACCGGAATTCCCTGCGGCGCACATGGCGGATATTGTTTTACCGAGTGTATCCGCCCCATGTGAAATTACCCCAACTGTCTGTTCGAACTATTTCAAAGAGACAAGTCCATCTGCCTGCAATGCTTTTCTCTTATTCCTTCAACTACTACTCTTATTACTATTATTATTACTACTACTACTACTACTACTACTACTACTACTACTACTACTAATATTATCACCTCCTGACGAAGGAAGCGAAACGCGCGTCGAGGTGGTCCTCGGATCGGGTACTTGTCATCATGTCCACCACAGGTAAATAAAACTATCATAGATATTCATGCTATTTGCAAATTTAGTATTTATATACATGTGTCATCCACTATACTTATGCCATATCAAGTAGATCATATTCTAGACCCCTGATCTCTATGTGATACTCTGTAATACTCTGCAATATTCTGCATGTAATTACATGTTATTACTATGGATTATGGTGGACACTCCAATCCGGGGTGTTTTAAATTATTTGTTATTTTAAATGTATGTATTTTGTGGGTAATTTTTCCCTAAAGGGATAATAAAGATTTTTCATTTTTTTACTCAGTTGTGAACTGATGTAATTTTTGTATCAGGTATATTTTTGGGAGTTTTAATATTATTACTACCACTACTATTACTATTATTACTACTACCCTATATTTATGTAGCTCCAACCACCAAATAAGAAAAATGACAAGTAATAAGAACAAGTGGGTATTCCACTAAACAAATTGGCTCCACTTTAATCTATCAGCAGCCAGGTTGATATTTTGATCTAGCGGTTATACTAACGTCTCTCTGTCACTCATTACAATAGTTACCTGTTTCTTGTAGAATTCAATTTAAACCTCTCCTACAAGACTACAAAGCTCTTCACAAAGCTGCACTGTAATATCTTTCTGCTCTGATCTCCATCCACCAACAATCTTGTGCTGTTTGCTTTGCCAATAACCTACAAGTCATCACACCTTTCACTTCTGTTTGCAGGACTCTCCCGTGCTGTATCCTATGAAACTCATTGACTATTAGGCCATGTTCAGACGTTAATTTTTCCGCTGCAAATGTTGGTGCAGATTTGGGGCAATTACGCAACGAATCTGCACCAACATTTGCATATTTGACAGGTAATAAAGACGTTGCGGATATCACAGCGGACTTGCCACAGATTTCAGGTTTTGCATTGCAAAGGCTGAAATATGCAGTGAAATTCCGCTTCTTCTCAACATAATGAGCATGCTGCGGAGGGAAAAATCTGCACCGCAGCCTAAATTCCGCACAGTTATTTTCCGCAATGTCTGAACTAAGTTTCCTAAAAATGTATAGAAACAAATGTAAAAAACGGATGTTGCAGAATTCCACGGCGGACTG
The DNA here is from genome assembly GCF_050947455.1 of Rhinoderma darwinii. Taxonomy (NCBI): domain Eukaryota; kingdom Metazoa; phylum Chordata; class Amphibia; order Anura; family Rhinodermatidae; genus Rhinoderma; species Rhinoderma darwinii. The sequence goes on along the minus strand of NC_134688.1, from coordinate 387,139,768 downwards.
TCCACAGCGGAATTCAACAGAAATTCCACAACGTCTGAATGTGCCCTTAGGCAAAACAGCTCCTGAGTTTCAGCCGTTTTTAAAATAAACTAGCGTTTTTTGCTGCGTTTTTTACGGACAGTTTTGGAGCTGTTTTTCTATTGGGTCAATGAAAAACGGCTCCAAAAACGGCTCAAGAAGTGACATGCACTTCTTTTTATAGGGTGTCTTTTTACGCGCCGTTATTTGAAAATGAGGCGTAAAAAAAACACCCCGTTGGAACCGAATGCCGTATTTTCTATTGAAATCAATGGGCAGATCTTTGTAGGCGTTCTGCATCCAATTTTTCAGCTGTTTTTGGACCGTTTATGGTCCGAAAAATGTCTGAAAATAGCCCGTGTGAACATACCCTAAAGACTTAAAGACCAAATATTCTTAGGTTTTTTCAAACATTTTATTAGTTTGATTGGAAGCATGCAATAAAGTGATACAAATTTCCATTAACAGAAGAAAAATGTAATGATATGTTGCAATAATTTTAATATATTAACTAGTGTTACATGAAAAGATCCTGTTATATAAATTTACAATACCACATTCTGAGCTTGGTGGTTTAAGTGGCTTGTGAACTAAGTGGAGTTCTAAAACCGGATTGTGTTGCTGTACTTCTGTATTGTGTTGCTGTATTTCTGTGTTTGTGAATCTGTTTTGATTGCTAGCAAATAGAAGATAGCAAAAACTCACACAATTTAAAAAAAAAAATTGTAAATTTTTTTTTTTTCCCTTGCAGATTCGTTCCAGCTGAGCAGTTGACGAGGGGGAAGGGGTTAACTGGACACAGGTGGTATAAATTAGTCATCAGACCTCATTTTGAGCTTGCTCTTTCTGAGCTTGGTGGTTTAAGTGGCTTGTGAACTAAGTGGAGTTCTAAAACCGGATTGTGTTGCTGTACTTCTGTATTGTGTTGCTGTATTTCTGTGTTTGTGAATCTGTTTTGATTGCTAGCAAATAGAAGATAGCAAAAACTCACACAATTTAAAAAAAAAAATTGTAAATTTTTTTTTTTTCCCTTGCAGATTCGTTCCAGCTGAGCAGTTGACGAGGGGGAAGGGGTTAACTGGACACAGGTGGTATAAATTAGTCATCAGACCTCATTTTGAGCTTGCTCTTTCTGAGCTTGGTGGTTTAAGTGGCTTGTGAACTAAGTGGAGTTCTAAAACCGGAGTTGAAAAGAGGAGTTGAGGCCCCAGTAAGTACTCTTCTTTTTCTTTGACAATTGTTCGCTGTTTTGGTGTAACTTGGATAATGGATAGCAAGATTGGAGGTTTTCTTCAGTGCACAGTTTGTCATATGTATACACGACTGGAGCCGGAGTTCCAGGGTGAATATCTCTGTGGCAGATGTGAGCATGTTGTTCACCTGGAAGCTCGTATTAGAGATCTGGAGGAGCAGAATGCAACACTGAGGAGGATAGACAATTTTGAGCGGAGCTTGCTGCTCACAGAGCATGCAGTTAGTGGGTTAGAACTGGAGGGTGAAGACATGGGTGAGCAGGATCAGGTAAGTAGCTGGGTTAATGTAGTTAGGGGCAGTAGAAAGGGGTCAAAGACAAGGAAGGCCGATCCGGTTTCTGGCATTCCAAGCAAAATTGCCAGGTTGGGTGATGATGCGAGGGTGTCAGTCTCAGAAAAGGCAGCCCTAGTGGATACTGATCTCCCTAACAGCCGGGAGAACAGCCCAGCTAGTAGTCGGCGGGATGGTAATGCAGGCAAGCCAAGACAATTGATAGTTGTAGGGGATTCTATAATCAGGAAGACGGATAGAATAATTTGTCGCCAAGACCGCCTCAACCGAATGGTTTGCTGTCTCCCTGGTGCCAGGGTTCGGCATGTGGTGGAACGGGTGGACAAATTGCTGGGAGGGGCTGGTGATGATCCAGCTGTCGTGGTCCATGTCGGTACCAACGACAGAATAAATGGTAGGTGGAGGAGCCTTAAGAATAATTTTAAAGAACTAGGCTACAAGCTGAAGGGAAGGACCTCCAAGGTTGTATTCTCAGGAATACTGCCTGTGCCATGCGCATCACAGGAAAGACAGCGGGAGCTTAGGGAGTTAAATGCATGGCTGAAGTCTTGGTGTAGAGGAGAAGGATTTGGGTTCCTAGAGCACTGGGCTGACTTTTCATTGGGGTACAAACTGTATTCTGCAGATGATTTGCACCTAAATGGAAGGGGGTCCGCTGTGCTGGGGGAGAGAATTCTAGCTGGGGTGGCGGAGTATTTAAACTAGGGCTGAGGAGGGAGGTCAATGTAGAAAAAAAAGGGGTAGCCAGGTTAGAGAGGGGTCAGACTATATTGGTGGGGGGAGAAACAGAATGTGGGGAGAGGACTAGACAACAAGATAAGGAGATCCTTTCGTTACAAAACATCAGTGTAAATAAAAAGGACCGATTAATGTCAAATCACATTTCTGATAATAAAAGTGAAAAACTGACAGGCAAGTTAAAGTGTATGTTCACAAATGCCAGAAGTCTAGCAAGCAAAATGGGGGAGCTGGAGGCCTTGATACTGGAAGAAAATATAGATATAGTTGGTGTTGCTGAAACATGGCTGGACTCTTCACATGACTGGGCTGTAAATCTACAGGGTTTTACACTTTTTCGTAAAGACAGGACAAATAGGAAAGGTGGTGGTGTATGTCTGTATGTGAGAAGTGATATGAAGGCGAGTGTGAAAGAGACAATAGTGGGTGAAGACTGTGAGGAGGTTGAAACCTTGTGGGTGGAACTAGAAAGGGAGGTAAACACTGAAAAAATTACTTTTGGTGTAATCTATAGACCCCCCAATATAACTGAGGAGATGGAAGGTCAGATATATAAACAGATGGAGCGGGCTGCACAGGCGGGTACTGTAGTGATAATGGGAGATTTTAATTTCCGGGATATTAATTGGTGTCATGGTTCGGCTTCAACTGCAAAGGGGAGACATTTCCTCAACCTGTTGCAGGAAAATTTTATGGGCCAGTTTGTGGAAGACCCGACTAGAAGTGAAGCTCTGTTGGATCTGGTCATTTCTAATAATGCAGATCTTGTTGGGAATGTCAATGTTCGTGAAAACCTCGGTAACAGTGATCATAATATAGTTACATTTTACCTATACTGTAAAAAACAAACGCAGGCTGGGAGGGCAAAAACATTTAATTTTAAGAAAGCCAATTTCCCCAGGATGAGGGCTGCAATTCAGGATATAGACTGGGAAGAACTAATGTCAAATAATGGGACAAATGATAAATGGGAGATTTTCAAATCTACTTTGAGTTATTATAGTGCAAATTTTATTCCTACAGGTAATAAGTATAAACGACTCAAATTAAACCCCACATGGCTTACACCTTCTGTGAAAGGGGCAATACATGACAAAAAAAGGGCATTTAAAAAATACAAATCTGAGGGTACAGCTGTAGCCTTTGTAAAATATAAAGAGCTTAATAAAATCTGTAAAAATGTAATAAAATTAGCAAAAATACAAAATGAAAGGCAGGTGGCCAAGGATAGTAAAACAAATCCTAAAAAATTCTTCAAGCATATAAATGCAAAAAAGCCAAGGTCTGAACATGTAGGACCCCTAGATAATGGTAATGGGGAGTTGATCACAGGGGATCAAGAGAAGGCAGAGTTACTAAATGGGTTCTTTAGCTCTGTATATACAACAGAAGAAGGAGCAGCTGATGTAGCCGGTGCCAGTGCTGTTAATATATCAGTTGATATACTGAATTGGATGAATGTAGAGATGGTCCAAGCTAAATTAAATAAAATAAATGTGCACAAGGCTCCGGGACCAGATGGGTTACACCCTAGAATTCTTAAAGAGCTTAGTTCAGTTATTTCTGTCCCCCTTTTCATAATATTCAGAGAATCTCTAGTGACTGGTATAGTGCCAAGGGACTGGCGCAGGGCAAATGTGGTGCCTATTTTCAAAAAGGGCTCTAGGTCTTCCCCGGGTAATTATAGACCAGTAAGCTTAACATCCATCGTGGGGAAAATGTTTGAGGGGCTATTGAGGGACTATATACAGGATTATGTGACAATAAATAGCATTATAAGTGACAGCCAGCACGGTTTTACTAAGGACAGAAGCTGTCAAACCAACCTAATCTGTTTTTATGAAGAGGTGAGCAGAAGTCTAGACAGAGGGGCCGCTGTGGATTTAGTGTTTTTGGACTTTGCAAAGGCATTTGACACTGTCCCCCATAGACGCCTAATGGGTAAATTAAGGACTATAGGTTTAGAAAATATAGTTTGTAATTGGATTGAGAATTGGCTCAAGGACCGTATCCAGAGGGTTGTGGTCAATGATTCCTTCTCTGAATGGTCCCCGGTTATAAGTGGTGTACCCCAGGGTTCAGTGCTGGGACCACTATTATTCAACTTATTTATTAATGATATAGAGGATGGGATTAATAGCACTATTTCTATTTTTGCAGATGACACCAAGCTATGTAATATAGTTCAGACTATGGAAGATGTTCATGAATTACAGGCAGATTTAAACAAACTAAGTGTTTGGGCATCCACTTGGCAAATGAAGTTTAACGTAGATAAATGTAAAGTTATGCATCTTGGTACCAACAACCTGCATGCATCATATGTCCTAGGGGGCGCTACACTGGCGGATTCACTTGTTGAGAAGGATCTGGGTGTACTTGTAAATCATAAACTCAATAACAGCATGCAGTGTCAATCAGCTGCTTCAAAGGCCAGCAGGATATTGTCGTGTATTAAAAGAGGCATGGACTCGCGGGACAGGGATGTAATAATGCCACTTTACAAAGCATTAGTGAGGCCTCATCTAGAATATGCAGTTCAGTTCTGGGCTCCAGTTCATAGAAAGGATGCCCTGGAGTTGGAAAAAATACAAAGAAGAGCAACGAAGCTAATAAGGGGCATGGAGAATTTAAGTTATGAGGAAAGATTGAAAGAATTAAACCTATTTAGCCTTGAAAAAAGACGACTAAGGGGGGACATGATTAACTTATATAAATATATTAATGGCACATACAAAAAATATGGTGATATCCTGTTCCTTGTAAAACCCCCTCAAAAAACAAGGGGGCACTCCCTCCGTCTGGAGAAAAAAAGGTTCAAGCTGCAGAGGCGACAAGGCTTCTTTACAGTGAGAACTGTGAATTTATGGAATAGCCTACCGCAGGAGCTGGTCACAGCAGGGACAGTAGATGGCTTTAAAAAAGGGTTAGATAATTTCCTAGAACAAAAAAATATTAGCTCCTATGTGTAGAAATTTTTCCTTCCCTTTTCCCTTCCCTTGGTTGAACTTGATGGACATGTGTCTTTTTTCAGCCGTACTAACTATGTAACTATGTAACATTATATCCAAACCAGCATTTCACTCATGTATTTAAATCAAAGCACACAGAAGCTGAGATTCTGTACCAACCTATCGCTAAAGGAAACCTTCAGTGGTTTAATATTCCCAGGTTGAAGTGTGCCTTGATCACCAATATCTGGGTATGGCAGATGGCCAGGTGTCATAGTGTCATATTGGCCATAATTGTATATAACCTGTACACAATATTTTCAAATCCTGTATTTATACATATAGTAATGCTTTTACATAAAAAAAAAATTAAGTAACCAAATGTAGACAGCAGTGGGTTCCTTTGCAGAACTGTGAGCCCCTTGGTTTCCAACATACAATTGGCAAAGAGTAAAGTGTGCATTACTAACTTCCACCCTGTTTGTTTTCTTGCAAAATCCTCACCAATTGTCTTAATGGACTACAAACCATAAATAATCATGGGAATACTTAATGCAGAGCTTTAAATATAAACCAGTAAGAAGTATTGGACTTTTTTTTAATTTATTTTTTCAAAGATGGTGGTTCCCCTTGTCTACAGAGCCCCTTTGCAGCTGTACATATAATATGTCTGCTCCATTAATAACAGTAATGTAATTACATATTACCTACAAATAAATATCCTTTTTTTGCAATTCAGACAATATTTTTTTTATTTAATTTCCACCCCTATCATTTTATCTGTTATGGAACATATAATAAAAGGAACTACTGTATTCACGAAACATAATAGATGGATAAGTCTTACAGTCACACACATACATCCACGTAAGAAGTCATCCTGTATCAAATGTTTATTTTACTTAGTGGACTTATTAGTAAATGGTCACATCTCACTGCAGATCAATATTAAAATAGTCCAGTGATGGATTATTTGAAATGACTACATTCTACTGAAATATTTGTCACCATATCCTTTACCCTCATCCACCTTCACATATCATGGCTCAATAAGTATTCCTCACACTATTAAATGTATGTTCTCCATGGCTTATTTCTATAAACTTGTGATTGCTTCAAAGAACTTAATATTTGTTAGGGCGGGTTCACACATGGCGGAATTTCACTTAAATTCCGCTGCGGACACTCCGCAGCGTTAATCCGCAGCGGAGCCGTTTCTCCATTGACTTTCACTTTAATTTAGCAGTGTTCGTTTACACGATGCGTACAATTCCGCTGCGGAGCATAGGCTGCGGAGCGGAATTTGGTGTCCGCAGCATGCTCTGTCTGTTGCGGAGCAGTGGCGGACTGGTTGCGGACTCATGGCGGAATTTCTCCATTGACTTCAATGGAGAGTCAAAATTCCGCAATGAAGTCCGCAGATCTTATGTGTGCTGCGGAGCGTATTGTTTTTACTACCATGACATTTCTTCATTCTGGCTGGACCTATGTATTTCTAGGTCTACAGCCAGACTGAGGAAGTCAATGGGGCTCCCGTAATGACGGGAGCGTTGCTAGGAGACGTCTGTAAATAGTCACTGTCCAGGGTGCTGAAAGAGTTACGCGATCGGCAGTAACTGTTTCTGCACCCGGGACAGTGACTACCGATCTCAATATACATGTATCTGTAAAAAAAAATATAAGTTCATACTTACCGAGAACTCCCTGCGTCTGTCTCCAGTCCGGCCTCCCAGGATGACGTTTCAGTGTAAGTGACGGCTGCAGCCAATCACAGGCCAAGCACAGGCTGCAGCGGTCACATGGACTGGAGCGTCATCCAGGGAGGTCGGGCCGGATGCCGAAAGAGGGACGCGTCACCAAGACAACGGGCGGTAAGTATGAATTTCTTTGACTTTCACTAGGGAAAGTGCTGTCCCTTCTCTCTATCCTGCACTGAATAGGGAGAAGAGAAGCACTTTTCCTGCAGTCCGCAGCGGCCAGTCCGCATCAATTTTCTGCACATTTTGTGCAGATCCGCTGCAGAATCTGCAACGCAGATTCTGTGCGGCATTGATGCGGACAGTTGCGGAGGAATTCCGCCATGTGTGGTCATGCCCTTAGGTGTGATGTCGGAGATGTCACCAATACTGGTTCCACAAGAGTTGTTGATACTGTTACATTATGTGAATAGATAATTCCTCGTTATTTCATTGCTATTTTATATATTTTATTTATTCCCTGCAATCCCCTTGTCCATAAACAATTCTAATACATATTCTAGTTCTAAATAAATGCTCAAAGATTTTCTTATTTTTTTATGGGACACAACAGATACATATTTGAGTTGGTCAATGCAGCAGATTAAAGAGGTTTTCCAATACTTTTTTTTTATTTTTTTTAATCACTGCAACACTTCTCAATTTATTGATTAATGCCCCCTGAATATCGTTATCTAAATTTTTATTTTCTAATTTACCGTTATTCTTTTTTGTTTACATTGAGGTTTGTTTACCTCTGTGTGTTTGTTATCTTGCTCTTCCGGTCATACAGTTCCCAGCATGCACTGCTTGTGTCCCAGCATGCAATGCGCCGGCAGCAGGGACTCATCAAGCCTACTACACTCAGCTATTAACATTTTATAATCTCCGTTGCCATTTTACTTCTCTCATTAGATCAGTGAGAGCTAACGATAAACGTGCAACATATCAGGGCTGTACCAAACAACACTCTCTTACATAATGGTAAAAAAACAAACTTCATTTGACCCCAGATATAGGCTCTGCTCCGGGACTTGGTGGAATCCCCTGACATCACTGTCCATATATGGACAGTGTTGTCAGAGTCTTCCACAGAGCCAGAGTCCCGGGCAGAGAGCTAATATAGGCTCTGCTCCGGGACTCTGTGGAATCCCCTAACCCCAGTGCCGGAGTCCTTGTCAGAGCGCTACTAACAACTAGCTACTGGCTCCTGACCTCACTGACATAACTTCTTCTTATAGTTTACGGTCCGCTGCTAGGGGGCAGAAAATGATGCGCAGGCTTCTAGTGTAGAAACCACGCATGCTCAGAGACTAGCAGTGTTTACCACGCAGGCCCACTCCTGCGCTATCACAGCCCCTGTTTGTAATTTTTCTCCCCTAGTAGCAGACCGGAACTATCAGAAGAAAGGGAGTATTATCGGTCCACCACTTCCCTCAGTGTACAGTAACGTCAGGATTGATGTACACGTACATTGAGCTAGCCAAAGAACAGAACTAGCGCCAGAAGTAAGGATTTTTCTACTGGAGACGCATCATGTGACCGATGCTGGAATCGGGTGATAGAAGATTAAATCAAAACGTAAGTATATTACAAACTACGTTATTTTTATATGTGCAGTGAAACAGAAATTAGTTAATTGGTTCCGGAAAACCCCTTTAATGCTAGATTCACAAAGAGTTTTGCTGCATTTTTGTGAGCTTTCCATGGCGTTTTTTTTAATGGTGCATTTTGCGGAATTTTTAATGCATTTTTTAGCGCAGACAGATATTACAATAAAGTCTATAATAAAATATAAAGTGCACTATTTTAGTTTGTGAAGTTTTTGAGGCAATTTTGTGGTCAGTGGCGTTTTTTTTCCATACGCAGCATGCTCTGAGCATGGATTTTTTTCAGCAATTTTTCCCATAGGCTGCTGTATAGGATTTAAAATAAGTCAGAAAGAAAGCATTTTCAAAATTACATCAAAGGAAAGATGCCACAAAAAACGCACTTTTAATCACATAAAAAAATGCATGTTACATTTTAATAATGCTAACGTTTTTCTAATAGTTTCTTGAGTAACATTGGTGTCCTATCCTTTGGATAGGCAATAAATATCTGTTTCATGGGTTGTGACTTTCGGTCCCTCTGCCGATTAGCTAAATAAAGGGGCAGAGAATAGTGAAGACATTAATGGTATTATTTGTGGTGGTCTATGGCAGTTAAAATGTAAATGTACCTACAGTATAATTTCATTTTATTTACTCTTTATACGAGTTAATACATGTAATACATCTGTATAATGGAAGGAGCTTTCTTTTTCTTATATAGAGCTCCAAATCTCCTGTTTCTCTTCACATATGAAATTACTAAAGCCACCACAAAGGGGGACTCAACTTATTACAGCTCACATTGAACTCAGTTTAAGCTGCATAAATGTGTATAAGGGTATGTTCACACGCTAGCTGTCATTTACGGCTGAAATGACAGCCTGTTTTCAGAAGAAAACAGCTGCGTCGTTTCAGCCGTAAAAGCAGCTCCTCGTAATATACGAGGCGTCTGTGACGCTCGTAAATCTTGAGCTGTGCTTCATTGAGTTCAATGAAGAACAGCTCAAATTACGTTGCAAAGAAGTGCCCTGCACTTCTTTGCCGAGGCAAACAATTTACGCGTCGTCGTTTGACAGCTGTCAAACGACGACGCGTAAATTACGGGTCGTCTCCACAATACGTCGGCAAACCCATTCAAATGAATGGGCAGATGTTTGCCGACGTATTGGAGCCGTATTTTCAGACGTAAAACGAGGCATAATACGCCTCGTTTACGCCTGAAAATAGGTCGTGTGAACCCAGCCTAAGGGAAGAAATGATTTGATTATTTGATAATTCAGTGATGACAGGTGGTTGGCAGCACAATGGGTCCCTTAAAATCTACCCGTGAAGTCAGTGCCCCCTGTACTGTCCTTATAGTTGATCTGGTTATCATGATGCACAAAAGAAGTAGTCCAACAGCAAATTATCAGTGAGGCAGTAGAAGGCCAAAAAAATACATTTTATTTAATTTTAAAGCACTACCTACTACATCAGTAGTTTAAACCAGAATATAAAAGCAAAGTTACAAGGGTAATTGGGTGGAGTGGGGTAAGAAACTTGCACATGAAATAAGTAGATGCTGGTATACAAGAAAATGCTGAGGGTAGCAGCACATGCTCCCAGTTACCACTGGAAATTATCATACATAAATTATCTACTTCTAGAATCTAGTATCTAATAACTAATTTATTTAACTTACTTAAACTTACTTAAACTTATTTAACTTACTTAAAGTAAGTGACTAATTCAAAACATTGTACAAGTATATATATATATATATATATATATATATATACATACATATATATATATATATATATATATATATATATATATATATATATATATATATATACACAGTCCAAAACTAGATGAACACAGCACTCCAATGTTTCCAAGATCAGGCCATGTGCTATATATATATATATATATATATGTATATATACATATATATATATATATATATATATATATATATATATATATATATATGTATAGTATATATGCATTTACTTGAGTGTGTGTTATGTTTATTTTATTAAGAATGGACACAATACAATTTCTGGACAATATTCATATTAATTACCATTCATATCACACAGATTCAGTTGCATGTCAGACGTGCTTTTAGACCAAAATGAATCATAACAGATAATAGGTTTCCTTTCACTTCAGCATACATTTCTATGCTCATCTGTTTATAACTGTCATCTTTACTGTATTATAAATCTTCTCTGAAGCCTTCTTTCCATTGTCATTTCAAACAAATTATTAAACCATCTCTCAAATTTCCATTTCTATCTAACCACATTCTATTTTATTTCAAAGCTGTTTTATTTTGCATTTGATACATATGTGTTATAAGGGCAGCAACAGACTATGTGAATGATTCAGTGCTTTTAGATATATACATATATACATACACACACAGTACTTTCTATTGTGCCAGGTGTTTGGCATGTGGGAACAATTTACATCAGCACAATTTTTTCATCTGTTGAAATGAGGCATTGTTTTGCTTTTATACTAAATGTAACAAAATTATAATTACCAGCTGTGATTCCAGAAATAGTATTGTACACAATGTAACTAAGGCATCATGAACAGGACAATACTGTGTGTACAGACCTGTATGGCAGCACATGAAGTGCCTAGGGGTTCGTATTCCATGTGGCGATGTATAATGCCTCTGCAATGCATAATATTACCTCTCTAAGTCATCCGTCACACACATTTTTTTTTTCAGCGTTTCAAAACGCATGTAAAAAACACCATGGGTTTCAAGCATTTTCATTGGTGTTTTTTTAGGCTTTGATGATGTTTTTTTATTTTAAAACTTTTTGTAGAGGCAAAAAAAAATTATTCTATACCTAAACCATTCTGATCCCAAAAAAGGCTACAAAAAGGCCACAAACCAAAATGTTGTGCATGTAAGCTTTTTCATATTTTCCTACAGACTTTGAAGTAACATTTGGCTGCAGCAATTTTGGGCACACTCCACCAAAAACGCTAGTAAAAGCTGTGCACAAATTTAGCTTAACATGGCATGAGATGTTGGGTGCTATAAGGCCTCCATCACACAGTGTTTTTGTCTGCCATTTTATACTGCAGAAAAAATGCCTGTAAAAAAAATACCAGTGTGTTTTAAATGTAACACTTTTTTATTGTTTTAAAAAATGCCACTGACCTCAAAACATGACAAAAAGGCCATAAACCATCGATTTTAAAGTAACATCTGACCACAGCATCTTTGGGGGGAAAAAACACAAAAAAATGGGGTAAGAAATGCCACCGGAATCACAAATAAATCGTAAAAAAAAAAATCACAAATAAATGCTGTGTGTTAATCCAACCAAAAACTTCTTTTTGGACAGTTTCTGTTCATAAGACCTGTTTGGTACCTCTTAAGGGTAAAATCACATGTGGTTTATTTTTTTGCCTCTTATTTCTCCACCGAGAATTTGGCTGTGAATCCATGCAGTACTACATGCAGATTTGGACGCAAATTTGCTGCAGTATGCCCTGCGTACATTTTTTTTTTTTTCAGATGCATGTGGATGGGATTTTGAAAGCCTTATCCACATGCATACACATTAAAAATCCACAATTTAATAAAAAGAGTCTGCTTTTTTTTTTTTAAGAGAGAAGCATCACACCTGTCCATGGGCTGTGTGTGGTAATGAAGCTCATCTCAATTCATCTGAATGGACGGATGCTGCAATACCAGACACGTCCCATGGATAAGCACGGCTCTGTTTCTGCAAAAAAATCTGACTCTTTTTTTCTGATCCTTTACAACCACTTCAACTCCTTCCCACCCTATGCTGTACAGTTATGTTATGAGAACTGTGCAATTCCCGTGACATGACGCAAATGTACGTCCTTGTGATGTCATTGTCATGCTCCAGAAAAAGGAAGTACAGTACAGTAGAATGAAATTGGTGACATCTACTCTATGGCCTATAATGGCTCAGGACTAGCGTCTAATAAATAGGTATTTAAAAAAAACAAGCAGTTACTGAATATCCACAAAAAAAGAAATCATATAATCAATATGTTGAAAAAACACTTGGCTTCTTGTACATTAAATGGGCATTAGAGGGGCCACTGATTTGAATAGAACTTCCAGTATTATAAATCTTAAATAAGTACCAAAGGTGTTCTATACGGCCCATTTGTTCTCGAAATCAGTGGCAGTTATTGATTTACAGACATCGTAAATGTACATATGATATGTCGGAATAACATTTTGACTGAATTTTCCCTTTGCACATGGCAGAAGTGTGTGTATAGAACCTATATGTAACACACTGTGTCCCTATGTCACTGTATTATGAAGTTTTAACCATTCTGTGTGCCACTGTATGGCACCTTATTACACAGATATTCTCCCCTAGAAGTAATATGGCATCCGATGGAGCATGTCCCAATTATTTTTATATGGAATCTGACTAAAAATAAACTTGTATGTCTATAAAATCAGAGGTAAATGAGGGTATAATAAGGCCCCATAGAATTCAATGGGTGCCATATACGTAACCGCTTTATACAACTAAGAGCTTGTATGGAGCCATAACATGGCTATGTGCATGAGGCCTAAGCTTAACTTTTAGACATCATCTTATAAATATTTAACCCGTTAGTGACCGACACATCGTGTTTCTACGTCGGTCACTAACGGGCTTTATTCCGATGCCATAGACTTTTTACGTCGCGGCATCGGAATAAAATAGCGCCGCCGGGGGGAGGTTTAGCTCCCTGCTCTCAGCTGCCGGAGGTAGCTGAGGGCTTGGAGCAGTGACTGGGGACCGCTGTTTGCGGTCCCCATACCGGCAATCGCCGGTATTCAACGAATACCGGCGACCGCCGTTACAATAAATGTGCCTCAGCAAATTATGATTTTATCTCCTCTCACCATGTATGTTTGGTGAGAGGAGATAAAAAAACTGCTTCTTAGGCCCCCTGCTGTCTCCGATCGTCCCCCCCGTCGTCCCCCCGTGCCCCCCCCCCCCCGTCTCTAAAAAAAAGAAAATGGCGCACGCATGCGCAGTAACATAAGGCAGCTATTCTGCCTGTACATAGAAACTGATCAGGGACCCTGATAATTGGTCCCTGATCATATGGTCACTGTGATATACCTATCACAGTGACCATAGTCCCATATTTACACAATACAGCACAAGATTTGTGCTCTTTCCCTCCCTCCTCTCACTGTAGTTGATCTGTGAGAGGAGAGAGAGAAATACTATAGAAATCTTGTGCTGTATTATACTGTGAAATACACCACATACTTACTCGCCAGTGTTCCGATATTGTCCGTAATCACGCCAGATTACCCGTAATTACTTGTTATCTCCGTAATTCTTTTTTTTCCGCTGAATTAGTTTTAGTTGCTGTAATTAACTGCGGTTTACCGTATTTTTATTTTTTTTATGTTAGTGTTGTGTCTATATTATATTAAGCGTCAGGAGCCGGGCCTAGTACTGCAGTCCCTCCCGCAATGTGGGATCCTGCAGTTTCTTTCTCCCCCCAAATTCCGCCATTTACAGCGACTCCAGGCATCAACTCTGATGTCACAAATTTTACCCCCTATAATTTTTTTAAATTGTTTATAGGCGATCAGGTCCTGGAACTAATCGTCCAGCAGACGAATTTATACGCCAGGCAATTTGTCACCCAAAATCCCAGTTCTTACTATTCCAGAGGATGGATCCCCACAACCGTCTGTGAAATTAAAATTTTTTGGGGAATTACCCTAAATATGGGGATAGTAAAAAAAACGTTTATCCGCTCCTACTGGGCTACCAGCGCTATCCACAGCACCACTGTATTTGCTGCTGTCATTACCCGAACGCGCTATGAGACGCTAATGCGCTTCATGCACTTCTCGGACAACTCCCAAATCCCCCCAAGAAGTGACCCAGGCCATGATCGCCTCAACAAGTTGAGACCCCTCATCTCCCTCCTATCTGAGTCTTTTCTAAATTTGTACACCCCAGGCCAAAAAATAGCGGTAGACGAGTCCCTTATGGCCTTCAAGGGCCGTCTATCGTTTCGCCAATATATCCCCTCCAAAAGAGCCCGATACGGAGTGAAACTCTATAAGATGTGCGAGAGCACAACGGGCTACACCTGTGCCTTTTTTAAATATGAGGGCAGGGACCGCCACCTTAATCCCCCAGGATGCCCAGAGGATATTGGCATTAGTGGGAAAATTGTCTGGGAACTCATGGTGCCATTCCTACAGAAAGGGTACCATGTGTACACCGACAATTACTACACCAGTGTCCCCCTGTATAAGTCCCTCCATGCTGCGAATACAGGGGCCTGTGGGATGGTACGAAAAAATAGAGTCGGCTTCCCTCAACAGCTGGTGTCCAGGCGACTAGTAAGGGGTGCATCACTCTCATTCACCAGTGACCAGTTGCTCACAATAAAATGGAGTGACAAAAAGGACGTGTACATGCTCTCCACCGTGCACGAGGACACCACAGTGGCAGTGAGAGAGAGGGGCGCTACCTCTAATAAGAGGAAACCGGTCTGCGTGGTGGACTATAACAAGTTCATGGGGGTAGTCGATCTATCTGACCAGGTCCTACAACCGTACCTGGTCAAGCGCAAAACTAGGGCCTGGTATAAAAAGGTAGCGATCTACCTTATCCAGATGGCCACTTACAATAGTTATGTGCTCTATAAGACCCAGGGAACGCTCAGTTTCCTCCAGTATCAGGAGAAAATTATAGAGCACCTCCTGTTTGACCTCCCCGCACCTGGATACTCCTTTGAGTCGGAGAATGTCAAAAGGCTCACTGAGCGCCACTTCCTTCACCCCGTCCCTGCCACTGAGAGTAAGGAATACCCCCAAAGGAGATGCCGGGTGTGCAGTAAACACGGAAGGAGGAGGGATACCCGGTTTTACTGCCCCATGTGCCCTTCAAATCCAGGCCTGTGCAACTACCCATGTTTTGAGACCTACCACACTGTTTCTAATTATTAATTTTATCTATAATTTAGGGAACACCAAAAAGGGTGGGGTGGGGGGGATTCTTTTTAGGGAGTCAATTTCATTTATTCATATTTTATTTTTCGTTTCTGAGCTTTCCAAGGGAGGGAGGGATTCTCACGGGTAGGTAGTAAAGTATTTATTTCAGACTGTAAAACTAATTTTCCCCTTTTTTTTTTTTTTTTTATACATTTCTTGGACAATTAAATCCAGGACTTGATCACTCACAAATGAATACAGTTTATTGTGCAGGAGCCCACATCTGTCTATTCAGAACATGGACCCCACAAGTGTTCTTGAAATAAAAAATAAATGTGGGCATTGCATTTATTAGTAGATAAATCCAACACCAGCGGCCCGTGCCGCCCCTGAATTAGTGGAAGTCGTGCATTTTAGCAATGGTTACAAGAATAAATTGGGGATGTATTTCCTTTTTCTTATGACTATGTCCTGCCACATATGGCTGTTACATTCCTAATTCTGTACCGTGATACGGGCATGATATTTTTTTTTTGGAGGATCTCTAATAATCGAGCTGTTCCTTATCAATACACCATGGGCTTTGTTACGGTTCTTATGGAAATACTGACATAATTTTGGGGATTAGTGATCCTTTACTGTTTCTATAGATGGTTTTGGACACTGTCCCTTTATATATTCTGTAGGTAATTGGTTGTTTTGTGCACATAGCGGTTCCTACCTTGCCGGGCAGGGGCCTGTTATGGTGTACTGCGTCACTTGGCACATTTGTCCCTCATAAGGATTGATGGAGCTAAAGAGACGTTGTACAACCAGTCACTGAAAAAAAAAACCTTGTCATGACAGCCCTGCAGGTGTTCTTCTATCTAGTGAACAGACTCGAGTTTGCAACATAGTTGGATACATTTTCCTCCATTTGTTTGAAGATATTGCCCGTCACTCCAGTACAGTTTATTTTTTCCTCTCTGACTGATTTTATATTAGGACAGAATTCTGTCCACAATGACATCATAATGGCACCAACTGCTTCTTCAGCAAGACATAGTCATAAGTACAGGCAAATACGTCTATAGCGACATGTATCCGTTATGAATACACGGCTTCACTTCTCTTCTGTATGCCGCACAAATTTATTAATGTGGCATATTTCTAACAAAATAACCTTCTACCACGTCTCCTCTATTTCATGTGGAAACGTAATAAGAGTTTGAAGAAAACAGTATATACCCATAGTGTCTGAAATGATACCCAAAATTTTTGGTCCGCATGCCCACTACACCACTAGATGAATACCTTTAGGGGTTTAGTTTTTAAAATGGGGTCATTTCTGCGTGGTTTTTTTTTTTGTTCAGGCAGCTCAATGTCTCTAAATGCATGATATGGGGCCTAGAATTTATTCAATTGTGCCCTGAAAGCCAAAGGGTGCTCCCTCTCTTTTTGGCCCAGCCACACGTCTAATAAGCAGATTGGAGCAACAATGAGAGTATTTTTGAAAACAGGAGAAAC
Source organism: Rhinoderma darwinii (assembly GCF_050947455.1). Lineage (NCBI taxonomy): Eukaryota > Metazoa > Chordata > Amphibia > Anura > Rhinodermatidae > Rhinoderma > Rhinoderma darwinii. Next base: position 387,122,718 of record NC_134688.1, on the reverse strand, counting down.
CGGGTGATTAATTTTGGGGTGTGTTTCTTCATTTTCATGTTCGCTTTACACAGAAATCGGTCTTCAAAGTGATACTTTTATGAAAAAAGTGATTTTTTATTTTTTTTCACCTGCTATGCATTAAATTTAGCAAAAAACTGTGGGGTCAAAATACTCACTACACCCCTAGATAAATACCTTAAGGGGTCTAGTTTTCTAAATGGGGTCGTTTATGGGGAGTTTCTATCGTTATGGTAGTTCAAAACCTCTCCAAATATACAGTGGGGCCTAAAACATTTTCAAGCAAAATATGAGTCCTGAAAGCCTCCGGGTGCTCCCTTCCTTTCAAGCCCTGATGTGTGTCCAGGCAATGCATTAGAGTCACAATGGGGGTATTTTTGAAAACAGGAGTAACAGGGTGATAGATTTTGGGGTGTGTTTCTTCATTCTTATGGTCGCTCTACACAGAAATCGGTCTTCAAAGTGATACTTTTATGAAAAAAGTGATTTTTTTTTTTTTTTTACCTGCTATGCATTAAATTTAGCAAAAAACTGTGGGGTCAAAATACTCACTACACTCCTAGATAAATACCTTAAGGGGTCTAGTTTTCTAAATGGGGTCGTTTATGGGGAGTTTCTATCGTTCTGGTAGTTCAAAACCTCTCCAAATATACAGTGGATCCTAAAACATTTTCAAGCAAAATATGAGTCCTGAAAGCCTCCTGGTGCTCCCTTCCTTTCAAGCCCTGCTGTGTGTCCAGGCAATGCATTAGTCACAATGGGGGCATTTTTGAAAACAGGAGAAACAGGGTGATAGATTTTGGGGTGTGTTTCTTCATTCTTATGGTCGCTTTACACAGAAATCGGTCTTCAAATTGATATTTTTATGGAAAAAGTGTTTTGTTTTTTTTTTTCACCTGCTATGCATTAAATTTAGCAAAAAACTGTGGGGTCAAAATACTCAGTACAGATAAATACCTTAAGGGGTCTAGTTTTCTATATGGGGTCGTTTATGGGGAGTTTCTATCGTTCTGGTAGCTCAAAACCTCTCCAAATATACAGTAGGGCCTAAAACATTTTCAAGCAAAATATGAGACCTGAAAGTCTCCGGGTGTTCCCTTCCTTTCGGGCCCTGCCGTGTGTCCAGGAAATGCATTAGGGTCACAATGTGGGCATTTTTGAAAACAGGAGAAACAGGGTGATAGATTTTGGGGTGTGTTTCTTCATTCTCATGGTCGCTTTACAAAGAAATCGGTCTTCAAAGTGATACTTTTATGAAAAAAGTGAGATTATATTTTTTTACGCCTGCTTTGCATGAATTCTTACAAAAAAACTGTGGGGTCAAAATACTTACAACACCCCTTAATAAATACCTTAAGGGGTGTAGTTTGCAAAATGGGGTCACTTGTGGGGGTTTCCACCATTCTGACACCTATGAGCCTCTGAAAACCTGGCTTGGTGCAGGAAAACCAAATGTACTTCAAAATGTATAAAATTATTACTAAACTTGTAAGTCTTCTAAATTGCTCAAAAAAAATATTATTTTTTTCAAAAGTGCTACCAAAATAGAGTAAAGAGATGGAAATATATATTTAATAAAAAAAATTGTACTGTATGTATGTACATATGTGACATATTGCCGTTAAAAATAGGGAAAAATGATAATTTTTACAAAATTTCTTCATTTTTTCTATTTTTTTATTAATTTCCGTAAATCGTATCAGTCTACTTTTACCACTAAAATAAAGTACAACATGTGACGAAAAAACAATGTCAGAATTACTTGGATATTCAAAACTTTCGCTGAGTTATTCTCTGATAAAGTCACACATACCAGATTTAAGAAATCTGGCTTGGTCATTAAGGCCCAAACAGGCCCGGTCATTAAGGGGTTAAAACATATTAGGTAATGTCCTTAGTGGGGTTCTATGAGCTGGGACATCAACAGATGAATGAATGCACAGTACAGTCTGATTGATTTTATCAGGCGTTTAGCCACAATGTGCCAAAAAGCTCAAGAGGTATCTTCATTCTAGTGATTGGCAGGGGTATTGCTACAGTTGGTGCAGTAATCGTGACCCCAAAGGCCGTCTGCCACGTAAGATACCAGTATTTAAAATGCCAAGATTTTGCAGTGGGACCGAGGAGCTACATGTCATACCTTTAGTGATTAGTAGGTGTGCGAGCTCCGAGATCCCTATGACTGGATTATATGTATGCAATTGCATTAATAATTACATTAATGGGAAATGAGATCCACTATTCCTCTATATGCTTATTATATTTATTATTTTTGATTATCAACCAGCATAGTTCTGGAGATTGTTGGAGGTACCGTTGATATATTAGGGTGTATTCACATGTAGTGTACAACCTTATACAATATGTTGAAGGTTTTTACGAAAATAAAGAATCCTTATTTTCTATAGCAACCAAAGACCATGCTTATTTTCCTCAGTGCGGTTTAGAAAACAGAAGTTAGACTGCTGTCACTATATATTTTGATACATTGTCTGGTGATTAACAACTGTAAGAACATCTCTCATTACCTTTATAACCATCGTGGTTTTTTTTTACATCTTATGTACTCTTAATAATGAAATGTTTAACGTTTCGAACTTCTACTGTTAAGCAGAATAAAATGTTATATTTTTTTTAGAATGCTCCAGCAAATGATATATCTGCACAAAGTCTAAATATTGAAAGAATATATTTTTGTCCTGTTTATTATCCTGAAAGAAAGTGTATTCAAGCACATCTGTTGTTTTACATATCAGTAGCAAAGCCTGGCTTTAAAAAAAGATTTATATAAACACCTGAACAATTTTTCAGCATCTTAAAACCTTTAAGTAACTGTTCTAGATGATATTTTAAGGCCTCATGCACACGAAGTTTGCAAAATAGCTTTACAAACAACAGTCTTGCTAGGGCCATTAATAGGTTGCAAGTCAACCACTATGTTATCGTCTGACTGAAACATGACTCAAGTCTTAGGTGCGCGCTGGCCGACTGGGTGGTATGTGCCTCATGAGGTGGGGAGAGGGACTGCAGTGCGGCACTGGTAGAATAGAGTCTGGCATTTAGCCACACTTGGATACATAGACATAGGGGCAGATTTACTAAGACTGTTGTTCCATTCACCAGTCTTAGCTTTCTGCTCCACTGGAGTAAGATTTATTAAGAGGTGCACGCCACTTATTAAATCTGTTGCGTTTTTCTGCAGGTTGTGCTGTGGTCGCACTGGCAGGCCCCAGCCCTCCCCCTTTTCCCCGGTCGGACATAAAATAAATAAAATGTACTCACCTTAACGCTCCCCCTGGATCTTCTCAGGTTACCACATCAGACCACGGTGCATGCAAGGTTCTGATGCTGAGCAGCATCAAGACATTATATGTGACGCAGGCAATGCATAATATTACCTCTCTAAGTCATCCGTCACACACATTTTTTTTCAGCGTTTCAAAACGCATGTAAAAAACACCATGTGTTTCAAGCATTTTCATTGGTGTTTTTTTAGGCTTTGATGTTTTATTTTTTTATTTTACAACTTTTTGTAGAGGCAAAAAAAATAATAATTATATACCTAAACCATTCTGACCCCAAAAAAGGCTACAAAAAGGCCAGAAACCAAAATGTTGTGCATGTAAGCTTTTTTATATTTTCCTATAGACTTTGAAGTAACATTTGGCTGCTAGATTTCCACTATAATTTACGTCAGTTTTTACAAGCAGCATAAATGGTATAAACTTAGAGGCATAGCTAGGCTTTCCTTCAACTAGTGCAAAAGGTGCCGCTTGCTGACCTAGCCCTTTATCTAAATACCTTGGCCAAGGCAAAGTGATTTTTTGGCTCCCTCCTGGCGCAAAGCACCCTGGGAAAATGAAAGTATAATAGGCCTTATTTTATGTGGAACTTTCAGGAGGGAAGTCGCCAAGAACATAGGGTAGCTGTAATTTATTGTTCATCTCTCATATTTTAAATATACTACAAATAATAGATTTAAAATAATTCTAAAGCTGCTGCAGAAAAATACCCTTGACCAGGTGAGCACAGCTATAGAAAATAACCCTTCTGAATTCTGACATGCATTCTCCTTGAGTTGGTTTACAGAGAACATACAGAAAACAGAATTTACAAAAGAGAAAAGCATTCGTGTTTCCTGAAAAATAATTCCCTTAGGCAATTTTCAACTAAAATTATGGACTGAGATTTATATTAATCTATATCCACCATAATTGGTCCCTTACTTTACAGTGGTTCATATTTCAGAGGCAACTAATGTTGCTAGTAGGAAGGAGAGCTCAATTACCAGCATCTAAATAGGACTAGAGACTTATGTTCACCAGCTATTAGATTTGATGTATATTATACCAGTCTCAACAAATAGGATAGTTAATAAGGTATTTCTAACTAGTAAATTCTAAATATGAGTTAATGATCCTAGCGATATGCTACTTTAATATCACTAGTAATTCCACTTTAAGTGTTGATGGAGGACAAGTAGTTACTGTCTCTCCTGATATCTCCAGTCACGGAGATCTATAGAGCTGGTCCTCTTTCTTAAATTTCTGTTTGTACCAAAAGAAAAGCAAGAGATATATTTCCATCTAAAAGCCCACTTATGTTTTCTTATTCTGCACCTTCAAATGCTTTCTGCACATTGTACATAACAACCATCGTCTTTGATTTTGCCCTTTTTGATCAAATATATTATGATTTGCTGCTTTGAAATAGAATTTGTTATGTTGTGAAGCTCATGGAAAATATATATATTTAAACCGATCAGTCATAACATTAAAACCACCTGCCTAATTTTGTGTAGGTCCCCTCGTGCTGCCAAAGCAGCTCTGACCCGTCGAGGCATGAACTACACAAGACCTCTGATGTCCTGGGGTATCTGACACCAAGACGTTAGCAGAAGATCCTTTAAATCCTGTAAGTGGCAAGGTTGGGCCTTAATGGATCTGAATTGTTTTTCCAGCACATCCAACTGATGCTCGATTTGATTGAAATTTGGTGAATTTAAAGTCCAAATAAACACTTTAAACCATTTTTCATGTTTCTCAAACCATTTCTGAACAGTTTTTGCAGTGTGGAAGTCACATAATCCTGCTAAAAGAGGCCACTGCCATTAGCGAATACCATTGCCAGATCATTATCCAGTGCATCACGCTGCCTCTGCTGGCTTGCCTTCTTTCCATTGTGCATCCTGGTGCCATTTCTCCCATCAACATAATGTAAAAGGAAAAGTGATTCATCAGACCAGACTACCTTATTCTACCTTCTTCTATTGCTCCATAGTCCCGTTCTTATGGTCACATTACCAATGTAAGTGCTTTAGGCGCTGATTGTGGGCACTCAGACCAGTCTGCGGCTATGGAATCTGAATACACGGGAAGATGTCATGCATCGTATTCTGATACCTTTCTGTCAAAGCCAGCATTAAGTTGTTTATCTATTAAAAAAAAACAAGTTTACCCATGAATGAATGTACGGTATTCGCACAGTGTGCAGCCTGATTAAAAAATGCCCACACTGTGCCCCTTGTTTACATCATGTGGCACAGTGGCACATTTAAAAAAAAAATAATGTACATAGTGTAGGAATTTTTTTATTTTAATCAGGAGGCATATTGTGGGCATGTTTTAATTAGGGGTACAGTGTGTATGTTTTTTTTTTAATTTAGGGTTCACTATTTTTTTATAAATGGGACACATTGTGTCCATTTTTTAATCAAGGGGAACAGTGTGAGCTTTTTTTAATCAGGGAGCACAATATCAATATAGACCTTTTTTTTAATAAGCAAAACAGTGTGTGAAGCTACTATAATCAGGTGGCACAATGCGTAGCACTATTATATTCAGGGGCATAGTGTATATAGCACTGTTATATTCAGGCATCACAGTATGTGGCACTATTATATTTAGGGGCACAGTATGTAAAACTAATATATTACAGGGGCACAGTGTGTCTCATCTTATATTTAGTAGGCAGCGTGTGTGGATTTAATTTATTTAGGTGCACAGTGCGTGGCAGTATTATATTCAGGGTCATAGTGTGTAGCCAAACAATAGTTAAGGAGCACTGTATGTGTAGCACTATTATATTCAGGGGGAACAGTGTGGAGATATTATATTTAGGGGCACAGTGTGTAGTTCTACTATATTCAAGAGGAACAGTGTGTAAAGCAATTATAATTTATATATCTTTGGCTTATTTCTGATATTTAAGGATCCTGTCAGGACAGGGTCTGTTCCACAAAAGTGACGTATAACAATTGTGGTGTCAATATTCAAAAAGGGCTCAAAAAATGAGCCCGGAAAATATAGGCCTAAATTTATCCTCCATTGCGGGGAAAATATTTGAGTGTTTTCTAAGAGATGCTATCCTGGAGAATCTCAATAAAAAAATTAAACTGTTAACGCAACATCAACATGGGTTTAGGAGGGTTCGGTCCTGTCACACTAATCTGATTAGCTTAGGCTGTAGATGTGGTGTATCCAGACTTTTCAAAGGTGATTGATACTGTGCTGCATAAAAGGTTCACATATAAAATTAAAATGCTGGGACTGGGGGGAAAACATGTGTAATTGGGTAAACAACTGGCTCAGTGATAGAAGACAGGGGATGGTTTTTAATGGTACATCCTCAAGGTGGATCACAGTTACCAGTGGGGTTCCACAGGGGTCAGTGTTGGGCCTTCTTCTTTTTAATATGTTTATTAACCCCTACCCGCACCACGATGTAATAGTTACTCCGGGGCACACAAATAATGCCCAGGAGGTGGCAGAGTCCGGGCACATGGCAACATGGTGAAAATCCGCAAGTAAATAATTACATAAACATATATTTTAAGTAGAAAATATCTATATTGTATAACAATACATCCAAAACCAGTATTATTATGCAGAAAAAAAGTGACAGTATAAGATATATAGCAGGTAGTTGATGTGGTCATCAGTAAAAGATACTCAAATTGTAAATACAATAATATAAATAAATAAAAATAAAATCAATTCAAATAAATAAATCACCCTGGTGGGAGGCCACTCGAAGGAGAACATAGCAAGTGCTCCACACGAGAGGGGTACATCCATCTTGCAGACCCCAACACAGGAGGAAAATAATAATGAAAGTAAGACAAAACAAAACACCAAAAGACACAAAGGTGAGTGAAATTGGAAAATTATCTGTTGGTTGTCAACCTATGGAACCCAGGCGTAAATGGAGGGCGGTCAGCCACCAATTGCCACGTAAATACATGACAGTCGAAGCCCTAACAAGCCAAACCGAAAAGGCCCGGCCATTTCCTAGGGAGAGCCCACAGAGAAATAAGTATGCAAAGTGAAGGATACAATGTATATCGATAGAGATGAGCGAACTTATGAAAAGTTCGGTTCGGCTAGTTCGCCGAATTTCACGAAAAAGTTCGATTCGGACCGAACTAGTTCGGACCGAACCTGTAATTTCCGTGCGCCGAGCATGGTACTGTCCAGGGTGCTGAAACAGTTAATGGGCTGCACTAACTCTTTCAGCAACCTTGACAGTACCATGCTCGGCGCGCGGAAAATACAATTTTAATGTAATAAAAAAAAAAAAAAATACGTTCATACTTACATTCCTCCTGTCCGGCCTCCAGCAATGACGTTTCATCCATGTCGCCGCTGCAGCCAATCACAGGCAGTAGTGGCGGTCACGCACGTCACGTGACCACCACTGCAGCCAATCACAGGCTGCCGCGGCCTCTGCAGCCAATCACAGGCTGCCGCGGCCGCTGCAGCCAATCACAGGCTGCCGCGTCAGGAAAGAAGGTCGGACTGGAGGAAGAAGAGGAAATTCTTTTTATTTTTAATCAGCAGCCTCTTTTCTCTATCAGTGATTTAATAGAGACAAGTGGCTGCCGATTAGTATAATATTTTTGTAATGTTTTTTCTGCCTGCCCGGGTTCGGTCAAAACGTGTTCGGCTGAACCCGGTGAAGTTCGGATTCGCTGTGAACCGAACTTTTCGCGATGTTCGGCGGTTCGCTCATCTCTAGACAAGAGCATAGTTTTGCCTCTATACAAATGACTAGTTAGACCACAGATGGAATATTCTGTACAATTTTGTGCACCTGTGCATAAGAAGGACATGGCTGAACTAGAATTGGTGCAAAGAGGGGCAACCAAGGTAATGAAGGGAATGGATGGATTGCAATACTAGAAAAGGTTATCAAACTTGAGGTTATTCAGTTAAACAAAACTGACGGCTCAGGGGAGTTTTAATTACAATGTACAAATATAATGGTACAGTACATGGACCTTTCTAATGATCTATTTACACCTAATCCTATAAAAATTACAAGGAGGCATTCTCACTGTCTAGAGGAAGAAAGGTTTCACCATCATCACAGATGCTTTACTATGAGAGCAGTGGAACTCTAAACCACAGCATGTTGTGATGGTTGATTATTTGAACAAGTTCAAGAAGAGCCTTGATGCCTTTCTTGAAAAATATAATTTTACATGTTAAGAGTTCTAGATTCTAGAGATGGGACGTTGATCCAGGGATTTATTCTGGTTGCCATATTTGGAGCCGGGTAATCCTTCCTCTATTGAGGAAATTTGCATCCACCCCATAGTTCTTTTTTTCTTCCTCTGGTTCAACAAGTTAGGCTAAAAGATTGGACTTGATGGTCTTGTGTCTTTTTACAACATGATAAAATATATAACTGTGTAACTATATTCAGGGGGCACAGTGTTTAGTACTATTATATTCAGAAGACACAGATTGTTGTGAACTATTATATTATCGGGCACAGTGTGTTGAGCTAATATATTCGGGAGCACATTGTATGGGGCTATTATCTTCAGGGGACACAGTGTGTGGAGCTATTATATTCAGGGGGCACAGTGTGTGGAACCATTATATTCAGGGGTACAGTGTTTGGAACTATTACATTTAGGGAGCACAGTGTGTAGCATTATTATATGCAGGGGGAAAGTGTGTTGAGCTATTATATTCAGGTTAGCACAGTGTGAAGCACTATTACTTCTAGGGGCACAGTGTTCAGCATTAGTATTCAGGGGCACTGTTTGTTGAGTTATTATATTTAGGGGCACTGTAGCATCCATGGCCGTGGGCCGTCAGGTTTACTCACATCCCGACGCCCGCAGCCATGGATCAGTGAGCGCTGGCTCGCATCTCCTTCCTAGGAGATGCCAGCGCTCACTTCCGCTCCCGTCTGCAGTGTCCCATAGGACTTAAAGGGCCAGCGCGCACACATGTGGACAATCATCATTATCAACTACAAAGATTTCCTGGACTATAAGAAGGGCCCTGCCCTTCTGATCCTTGCCTGAGCGCTGTTAGTGTATCCCAAGTCTGTCCTGCAAATGGTCCTTTAGTGTTTCCCGTTCCAGTTGTTACCCGTGCCCTGTTACCTGTTCCTGTATTCCGTGCTGTGTTCTTGTTCCTGTGCCTAATAGTGTTGGAGTCGTGTCTACTGCACATTCTGTTGTTTGCCATGTCCTGTGTCGTCTGCCACGTCCTGTGTCATCTGCCACGTCCAGTGCCATCTTCCACGTCCAGTGTGATCCGCCGCCACCTCTGTTGCAATCTGCTGCACCTGCTGTCATCTGCCACGTCTGGTGTAACCTGCTGCACCCACCTCCATCCGTGCCAAAGTCTCGGCCACTGTCTGGACTATTCAGGTACCCTAGTGCGGGACTTTTTATTGCTGGGATGCTCTGTTGTTTAGCCAACTGCCTTCCCGCTATGGAGGTGCTGCCTAGTGGGTCCACATATCCACAGGCCGTGAGAGGCACATTACGTGGTGTTTTTATTTACAGTGGCACAGTGTGTTGAAGTATTATATTCAAGGGGCACATTGTGTGTTGCTATTATTTTCAAAGGGACACTATGTGGAGCTATTATATTTAGGGAGCACAGTGTGTAGCACTATTATATTTAGGGGGCACAGTGTGTTGAGCCATTATATTTAGGGAGGACAATGTAAAGCACTATTATTTTTAGGGGCATAGTGTGTAGCGCTAGTATTTTCAGTGGGCACAGTGTGTAGTACCATCATAATCAGGCACACAGTGTGTGCACCTATTATATTTAAAGCACACAGTGTATGGAACTATTATATTCAGATGGTGCAATGTGTGGAGCTATCATATTCAGGGGCACAGCATGCGGAGCTATTATATTTAGCAGGCACAGTGTGTAGTGCTAGTTTTTTCAGTGGAGACTGTGTATAGAACTATAAATTCAGTGGGCACAGTTTATAGCATTGTAATTTTCAGGGGGGCAGTTTGTTGAAATATTTTATTCAGGGAGCACAGTATTAAAGAGTTTTTTATCATTATCAACATAATAGATAAAAAATATCTGATCAATGGGGGTCCGACCGCTGGGACCCACACCGATCCTAAGAACAGGCTTACCTTGCTGGTCCAGTGAGCCCCTTATGAATGGAGCGGTACTGCGCATGCTCCACCACTGCTCTATTCATTTTCATGGGGCTGCTGAGCACTATCTTCAACAGTCGTATAGAATTGAATGGAGCCGTGGCCCAGCATGCACCCTACTGCTCCTTTCATGTTGGGCTCATAGGGACAGCAAGATTAGCCTTTTCTCATAATTGGTGGGGGTCTCAGCAGTCCGATCCCCACTGATCAGATAATTATCACCTATCCCAAGGTTAGGTAATAAATATTGATTATGGTAAAACCACGTTAAGCACTTTTATATTTAGGATGTACAGTGTGGCGCTAATATATTCAGTAAGCACCGTGTATAGCACTATTAATTTCAGTGGGCACAGCGTGTGGAGCTATTATATTCAGGGGCACAGTGTGTAGCACTTTTATATTCAGGGGAAACAGTATGAAGAGCTATATTCAGTTGTCACATTGTGCAGAACTATAAATTCAGTGGGCACACTGTGTAGCACGCTAATATTCGGGGGCAAAGTGAGTTAAGCTATTATATTCAAGAAGAGACAGTGTGTGGAGCACTTTTATTTAGGGGGTACAGTTTGTATCACTATTATATTCAGGGAGGCAGTGTGTATCACTATTCAGGGGTACAGTGTGTGGCACTATTATATTCAGGGGCACAGTGTGTGGAGCTATTTTATTTAGGGGGCACAGTGTGTGGAGCTATTTTATTTAGGGGCACTGTGTGTGGAGCTATTTTATTTAGGAAGCACAGTGTTTTGCACAATTACATTTAGAGGACACAGTATGTGTGTAGCACTATAATATTCAGGGAGCACAGTGTGTTGAGCTATTATATTTAGGGGGCACATGGTTTGTAACCTTATTCCATGTAGCATTGTGCTTGTCTGTATCCTGCTTGGAGCATTGAGTTTGCCCTTGTATCAGTAAGTATGTTTTTTTTTTGTGATTTGTTAGTAAATATATGTCCCCTTTTTCTGTGGTTTATAGTTTATTTGAGCATAGAGACTCACAAGACGATAAGGACCCTTGACGCAGGTTGCGAGCTTGCATATTTTGCCCAAAATATCAACTAATACCTCATGTTTATCATGGATATTTTTTCAGGATACAGCCAGGCTTTTATAATGCTGGGAGATAGTGGAGTGCCAGTACTTAGTAGGGTGCACCTAGACAGTGCTGGGTAGCCCACCTAATCTAATAGTATGGGCGCAATTGATAGGCTGCAAACCAGCATGGTACACCACACGTAACCATGTGACTGGCACCCTTGTATAAGCTTTATCTGTGTGCAATGATAATACTAAGCACCCTCATAAATAATAGGTGAGAGAGTGGTTGTTAATCAATATTTTGCACCTGTGCAACCTTCCTCCATGTAGCATTGTGCTTGTCTGCATCCTACTGGGAGCTGGTGATTGAGCTTGCCCGTTTATCAGTAAGTATAGCTTTTCTCTGTGATTTCTTTAGTAAACACATAGTTTGGTGCTATTTTTTTCAGGGGTCACAGTGTGTGGCGCTATTATATTCTGGGGCACAGTGTGTGCAGCCATTATATTCAGAGGCACAGTGTGTGGAGCTATTATATTTGGGAAGCACAGTGTGTAGCACTATTACATTCAGAGGGCATAGTGTGTTGAGGTGTTATATTCAGAGAGCACAGTGTGAAGCACTACTATTTTTAGGGGCACAGTGTGCATCGCTAGTATTTTCAGTAGAAACAGTGTGTAGCACTACTAAATTCAGAGGGCACAGTGTAAGGAGCTATTATTTTCAGGAGGCAGATTGTTTATAAAGCAATTATATTTAGTGGGCAACGTGTGTAGCACTATTATGATTAGTAAGCTCAGTGTGTGGAACTATTATTTTCAGGGGGCACAAAGTGTATCACTATTATATTTAGGGTGCACGGTGTGTTGCACTATTACATTCAGGAGGAACAGTGTGTGGAGCTATTATATTTAGAGAGCACAGTATCAAGCACTTTTTAAGGGGCACAGTGTAGCTCTAATATATTCAGTGGGCCCAGTGTGTAGCACTATTAAATTGAGGAGGATCCAAAAGAAAAATGGTAGTAATCCAGCACTCCAGAGGTATTGGTTAAAACTTACGGTCCCCACTCGTAGGCTATCAGTAAGGACCATGATGTTACACAGGTCTGAAACATGTAAGCCATTTTAACCATTGCTTCCTCCTTATTGGACATGTATTTTTAATGCATCAATAAATTTCAAGTTTTAACCAAAACCTCTGGAGTTCTGGATTACTACCATTTTTTTTTTGAACTGCACTGCTGTTGCCGATGCGGCCCATTATTTGTCCAATTCACCAGGGAAATGGCACACCTGAAGCCAGTATCTATACTTCTGGGGATCCTTAATGTGAACAATCTAGGTCTTTTCTTTACGTCACAAATTAACTAGAATAAGATTACATTCCTTGATGTTATGATTTACAAGACACCCTCAGGAGCCATTCAAACGAACATGTATAGAAAAACTACTGCCACAAATAGTCTCCTAAGATGGGAAAGCTGTCATCCTTTAAGTCTTAGATGTGGTATTCCGAAGGGCCAATATTTGAGGGCACGACGAAACTGCTCTACTGTATCCGACTATAAGATATCGGCACGGGAACTGGAAAATAGGTTCAGGCGCAGAGGATATCCGAGACATGTCTTGAAAGAAGCCTATCAGAATGCACTAGGCAGTAATCGGGATGACTTACTCAACCCAAAACACAAGAAAGTTGAGGAGGACCTAGCCAGGGTCATTGGCACTTTCGACTGCCAGTGTTGAGATTCGGTCTATCCTACAACGCTACTGGGGAATTTTGCAAGCTGACCTAGATATTGGGGGCTTGGTAGGAGAGTCTCCTTTGATCACGTATAGACGTGGCTGTAACGTCAAGGATCGGCTAGTGCACAGCCATTTGAGTACCCAGGAGCCATCTGGTACCTGGTTAAATAGTGGCCTGAAAGGAAGCTACAGATGTGGGTCCTGTAAGGCGTGTGTGTCTATACTCTGTAGCAGTAAATTTAACAGCACCATTACAGGGAAGGTCTTTGAGAACAGATCCTATATTAATTGCAAAACCAAGGGGATAGTTTATCTGATCACCTGCGGTTGTAAATTTCAATATGTAGGGAAAACGAAAAGGGAATTCAGAAGGAGGATCAGGGAACATATAGGTGATGTTAGGCGAAAAGAGGATACCCCAGTGTCCCGTCATGTCTGGGAGTGTCACAAAGGTGATACTTCAAGCCTCAAATTTCAAGGGGTGGAATACATTAGACAGACATTGAGAGGCGGTGACCTGGACAGGAGGATCCTGCAAAAAGAAGCACAATGGATCTGCCGTCTACAGACCATTAGTCCCCTAGGTCTTAATGAACAGATCTCTTATGCCTGTTTTCTATAGGAGAATTCCCTATAATAATTAATTTTTTCTAATTTTTTTCTGATATCTCTGAATGGCTATATGTCAGTAGTGGGCTTGTTTCTGCTACTTATTCAGTGTCTTATAATCTAGAGGGACGTGTATCATAGGATTTTATTCTTGGGATAAATGTAATGTCAATATTCATACAGTGTACCTAATGTGGCTTGCCCTAGGGGGACTTTACCCATAACAACGTTTTCCGCATGTTAGATTAATATGCGTGTATAGCAAGGACCTGGGTTACATCCTTCTCCCTGGGTCATATGTACGCTGTAATGCCGATTGCACCATCACTCTGAAGTTCGTTTTATAACGAGCTCCGTAAACTCCATCTAATTAGTTAGCTATTATCTTCCTTTAATCTGATCTGTAATAAAGGCGATTGGGTGTTGGTATCTTTCATTCTGAGATACACTTGCACCACGGTATTAGATCTCTGTAATAGTAAACATCCGCTTTGAGGATCCAAGGTAACTAGGGACGCCGTAGTGTCCAAGCTAAATCTGATTGGCAGGTAGAAAGGAGGCTCGGCGCTAATCCTGCAACGTCATGATTGACGTGTCTACTGCGGGTTGGCGCCGGGCCGAAACTACGCCATCAGAGTGGGAGGGCTCTTGCCTGTCAAAAGACCGGAACTTCGCCGGTGCGCGTGCGGCCAGTGCATTAGAGTCGTACACGCGCCGTGAGGTTGAACCAGCACACAATTGTGCCAACCGGCAGTAACAGCAAAAAAATAAATGTATTTAAAGATACGATAATCCCTGATGATGTGTCACTTTTATCTTTGATAGAGATGAGCGAACTGGGACAACCGAACCTGGTTTCGGTCCAAACTTCCGGAAAAGTTCGGTTCGCAGCGAATCCGAACTTCACCGGGTTCGGCCGAACCCGTTTTGACCGAACCCGGTCAAAAATATTATACAAATCGGCAGCCACTTATCTCTATCAATCACTGATAGAGAAAAGAGGCTGCTGATTAAAAATAAAATAAAAAGCATTTCATACGTACCTGGTCGTTGTCTTGGTGACGAGTCCCTCTTCTTCCTCCAGTCCAACCTTCTTTTCTGACGCGGCAACCTGTGATTGGCTGCAGAGGCCTCTGCAGCCTGTGATTGGCTGCAGAGCCCTCTGTAGCCTGTGATTGGCTGCAGCGATCACATGGGCTGCATCGTCATCAAGGAATGTCGGGCCGGATGTCGCGAGGGACGCGTCACCAAGGCAACGGCCAGGAGACCGGACTGGAGGAAGAAGGGAGTTCCCGGTAAGTATGAACGTCTTTTTTTTTTACAGGTTACTCTATATTGTGATCAGTAGTCACTGTCCAGGGTGCTGAAACAGTTACTGCCGATCAGTTAACTCTTTCAGCACCCCGGACAGTGACTATTTACTGACGTCGCCTAGCAACGCTGCCGTAATGACGGGTGCACACATGTAGCCACCCGTCATTACGGGGCCTCATGCACACCACCGTAAAAACACCCGTTATTACGGGTCGTAATTACGACCCGAAATAGCCTGCCCATAGACTTCTGTTAGCCACGGGTACCTTCCCGTTTTCTCACGGGAAGGTGCCCGTGCCGTTAAAAAGATAGAACATGTTCTATTTTTTTATTTTACGGGCCATGCTCGTAATTACGACTCGTAATTACGAGCATGGCCGGCCACGGGCAGCCGGCCGCTTTTGCGAGCCGTGCTGCCATTATTAGGGTATGTTCACATGACAGCGTCCGTAACGGCTGAAATTACGGGGATGTTTCCGCCTGAAAACATCCCCATAATTTCAGCCGTAACGGCATGTGCAGGCGCTTGAACGCCGCATCCATTACGGACGTAATTGGCGCTGCTATTCATTGGAGTCAATGAATAACGGCTCCAATTACGGCCAAAGAAGTGACCGGTCACTTCTTTGATGCGGGCGTCTATTTACGCGCCGTCATTTGACAGCGGCGCGTAAATATACGCCTCGTGTGAACAGACAAACGTCTGCCCATTGCTTTCAATGGGCAGATGTTTGTCAACGCTATTGAGGCGCTATTTTCGGACGTAATTCGGGGCAAAAAGGCCCGAATTACGTCCGTAATTAATGCGTGTGTACATACCCTAAGGGTACTGGATCGTACCTGGCTCTTCCCGGCACCCCTGGTGGTGGTGGGTACCGGGGTAATAATGGTGGTTAGTGTTAGCCTCTGCACCGGCTAACACTAAGCCTCGCCTTAGTAATGGATGTTGTCACTCAGACAGCGGCCATTACTAAAGTGGTAGTAATAAAATTTGAAAAGAAAAAGACAAAGATATAGATAAAATATTTTATTGAAATAAAGCACCCCCAACACAACCCTCATTAACCATTTTATTGTAGAAAAAAAAAACGTCATCGAAGTAGTCCTCGAAACTGACGTAGTCCAAACACCAAACCTGTAAAAAAAAAAAAAAAATGAAATAAAACATGTCGTAGGCTTAGATTCAGTTTAATGTGTGATACTGACTGTTATACCATGTATAGAAGCCTGCCGCGAAGTTGACTTAGATACAGGGTGCCAGCAGACAGTATCATACATGGCCATACAGACATATATACAAACAAACATACATGCAAACATACATACATACATATATACAAACAAACATGCAAAGATACATACATACATATATACAAGCATGCACAAATATACTTGCAAACATAAATACATGCAAACATAATTACATACATGCACATATATATAAACATACATGCAAAAATACATGCAAAAATAAAAACATGCAAACATACATACATGCACATATATACATCCATACATGACAACATACATACATACATGACAACATACATACATGCAAACATACATACAAACATACATGCAAACATACATACATGCAAATATATACATGCAAATATACATACAAACATGCACATATATACATACATACATGACAACATACATACATACATACATACATGACAACATACATACATACATACATACATACATACATACATGTAAAACATACATACATGCAAACATACATACAAACATACATTCATGCAAACATACATACATGGAAACATACATGCAAATATATACATGCAAATATACATACACACATGCACATATATACATACATGCCAACATACATGCAAACATACATACATGCACATATATACATACATGCATACATACATGACAACATACATACATACATACATACATACAAACATACATGCAAACATACATACATGCAAACATACATACATACATACATACATGCAACCATACATACATGCAACCATACACACATGCCAACATACATGCACATATATACATGCATACATGACAACATACATACATACATACATACATGACAACATACATACATACATACATGCAAACATACATACATGCAAACATACATACAAACATACATTCATGCAAACATACATACATGGAAACATACATACATACATACATACAAATATATACATGCAAATATACATACACACATGCACATATATACATACATGCCAACATACATGAAAACATACATACATGCACATATATACATACATACATACATACATGACAACATACATACATACATACATGACAACATACATACATACATACATGCACACACACATACATGCATGCAAACATACATACAAACATACATATATGCAAACATACATACATGCAAACATACATATACATGCAAATATACATACAAACATGCACATATATACATACTTGCCAACATACATGCAAACATACATGCACATATTTACATACATACATGACAACATACATACATACATACATACATACATGCAAACATACATACATTCATGCAAACATACATACATGCAAACATACATACATTCATGCAAACATACATACATACATACATGAAAATATATACATGCAAATATACATACACACATGCACATATATACATACATGCCAACATACATACATGACAACATACATACATGCAAACATACATACATGCAATCATACACACATGCAAACATACATGCAAATATATACATGCAAATATACATACAAACATGCACATATATACATACATGCCAACATACATGCACATATATACATACATGCCAACATACATGCAAACATACATACATGCACATATATACATACATACATACATACATGACAACATACATACATACATACATACATACATACAAACATACATGCAAACATACATACATGCAAACATACATACAAACATACATAAATGCAAACATACATACATACATGCAACCATACATACATGCAACCATACACACATGCAAATATACATACACACATGCACATATATACATACATGCCAACATACATGCACATATATACATACATACATGACAACATACATACATACATACATACATACATACATGACAACATACATACATACATACATACATACATACATACATACATACATACATACATACATGCAAACATACATACATGCAAACATACATACAAACATACATTCATGCAAACATACATACATGGAAACATACATACATACATACATACATGCAAATATATACATGCAAATATACATACACACATGCACATATATACATACATGCCAACATACATGCAAACATACATACATGCACATATATACATACATACATACATGACAACATACATACATACATACATACATACATACATACATGACAACATACATACATACATGCACACACACATACATGCATGCAAACATACATACAAACATACATAAATGCAAACATACATACATGCAAACATACACACATGCAAACATACACACATGCAAACATACATATACATGCAAATATACATACAAACATGCACATATATACATACTTGCCAACATACATGCAAACATACATGCACATATTTACATACATACATGACAACATACATACATACATACATACATGCAAACATACATTCATGCAAACATACATACATGCAAACATACATACATTCATGCAAACATACATACATACATACATACATACATGAAAATATATACATGCAAATATACATACACACATGCACATATATACATACATGCCAACATACATACATGACAACATACATACATACATGCAAACATACATACATGCAATCATACACACATGCAAACATACATGCAAATATATACATGCAAATATACATACAAACATGCACATATATACATACATGCCAACATACATGCACATATATACATACATACATACATACATACATACATGACAACATACATACATGCCAACATACATACATGCCCAAAAAAATAAATAATACGTTCATACTTACTTTCCTCCTGTCCGGCCTCCAGCGATGACGTTTCATCCATGTCGCCGCTGCAGCCTGTGATTGGCTGCAGAGGCGGTCACGTGGGATGAAGCGTCATCCTGACGTGCGTGACCGCCACTACAGCCTGTGATTGGCTGCAGCGGCGAAAGGGATGAAACGTCATCGCTGGAGGCCGGACAGGAGGAAAGTAAGTATGAACGTATAATTTTTATTTTTTTATTACATTTTATGCGCGCCGAGCATGTACTGTCAAGGTTGCTGAAAGAGTTAGTGCAGCCCATTAACTCTATCAGCACCCTGGACAGTAGCATGCTCGGCGCACGGAAGTGACAGGTTCGGTCCGAACTAGTTCGGTCCGAATCGAACTTTTTTGTGAAATTCGGCGGACTAGCCGAACCGAACTTTTGAAAAGTTTGCTCATCTCTAATCTTTGACACTGAAACGCGTTGGATTATCTTAGTCAGCGAGGGGTGTCAGTATAATATTTCATAAGGGGAGAGGTTGTTTGGCGGTGGAACAATATCACCACACCATTATACCTTTCTCCATTACTGACCGCTTGTCTGAGCCTGTTGTACTGTATTTAGGGCTAGTAGAGCTCATTTTAACAAATTATCTGTTAAACATATATTTTAATCGTTCTAATCCAGGCAGTCAATTTTGAAATTTAACGGAACGTAAGAATTATATCATTGTGCTTAGTTTCTATACACGGTGAGCTTACATCTAAAATGTCTAAATTTTTCTATTTTTTATTTAAATTAAGGAGGCACAGAGCTATTAAACTTATGAGGTACAGCGTGTAGCACTATCATATTCATGGGGCACAGTGTGTGATATTATATTTGGGGAGCAGACTGAGTAGAACTTTTATATTTAGGGGGCAAAATGTGTAACACTATAATATTCAGGGGGCACAGTGTGTAGCATTATTATTTTAACGGTGCACAGTGAGTGAAGCTATTATATTCAGAGCACAGTGTGTAGCACTCTTATTTTCAAGGGCACATTGTGTTTAGCACTATTATATTCAGGGACACAGTGTGTGGAGCTATTATATTTAGGTGGTACAGTTTGTGAAGCATTTATATTCAGAGGGCACAGTCTGTAGCACTATTATATTCACGGGATACAGTTTGTGGAAGTATTAAAATTCAGTGGGCACAGTGTGCAAAGCTATTATACTCAGGGGGAAGAGTGTATACTCAAGGGGCACAGTGGAGGGGATGTGCAGCAAAAGTGAGAGGCCAAAGACATCCGGATGGCAAACTCTGCATAATCGAGTCAGGGGTGTATATATGCACTGAGCTTGGTTCTGGTGTAATAAGCCTGATAATGGTGCTGTATTTCTGTTAGGAGATTGGTTTTGTTGCATTAGGCTGGGTTCACACGACCTATTTTCAGACGTAAACGAGGCATATTATGCCTCGTCTTACGTCTGAAAATAGGGCTACAATACGTCGGCAAACATCTGCCCATTCATTTGAATGGGTTTGCCGACGTACTGTGCAGACGACCTGTCATTGACGCGTCGTCGTTTGACAGCTGTTAAACTACGACGCGTAAATTGACTGCCTCGGCAAAGAAGTGCAGGGCATAAATAAATAAATAAATAAATACATGTCCCAAATAAAAAACAAACAAAAGAAAAACTTTTTCCCCTTACAAAATACTTTATGAAAAAAAGTAAAAAGTTACTTATATTTGGTATCGCCACGTCCGTAACAAATCCAACTATAAAACGATTACATTATTTAACCCACACGGTGAACGCCGTAAAAAATATAATAAAAAACAACACCCGAATTGCTGTTTTCTGTTCATCCTGCCTTTAAAAGAATTTGATAAAAAGTGATCAAACCGTCGCATCTACTCCAAAATGGTACCAATACAAACTACAAGTCATCCCGCAAAAAAAAAGCCCTCATACAACTGCTTTGGTCAAAAAAGAAAAAAGTTTTGGCTCTTAAAATATGGCGATACAAAAGCAAACATTTTGAAAAAAATTTGTTTTTACTGTGTAAAAGTAGGAAAACATAAACAAATCCATATAAATTTGGTATCGCCGCAATCGTAACGACCCGCTGAATAAAGTTATTATGTTATTTATACCACACGGTACACGGCATAAAATTAAGATGCAAAACAAATGGCGAAATTTCAGTTTTTTTTCCAGTGCCCCACTAAAAAAAGCTATTAAAAAGTTAATAAATAAATTCTATGTACCCCAAAATGGTGCTATTATAAATAGAGATGAGCGAACCGGGACAACCGAACCCGGTTTCGGTCCGAACTTCCGGAAAAGTTCGGTTCGCAGCGAATCCGAACTTCACCGGGTTCGGCCGAACCCGTTTTGACCGAACCCGGTCAAAAACATTCTACAAATCGGCAGCCACTTATCTCTATCAATCACTGATAGAGAAAAGAGGCTGCTGATTAAAAATAAAATAAAAAGCATTTCATACGTACCCGGTCGTTGTCTTGGTGACGAGTCCCTCTTCTTCCTCCAGTCCGACCTTTTCTGATGCGGCAGCCTGTGATTGGCTGCAGAGGCCTCTGCAGCCTGTGATTGGCTGCAGAGGCCGCGGCAGCCTGTGATTGGCTGCAGCGCTCACATGGGCTGCATCGTCATCAAGGAATGTCGGGCCGGATGTCGAGAGGGACGCGTCACCAAGGCAACGGCCAGGAGACCAGACTGGAGGAAGCAGGGAGTTCCCGGTAAGTATGAACGTCTTTTTTTTTACAGGTACTGTGATCGGTAGTCACTGTCCAGGGTACTGAAACAGTTACTGCCGATCAGTTAACTCTTTCAGCACCCTGGACAGTGACTATTTAGGGTATGTGCACACACACTATTTACGTCCGTAATTGACGGACGTATTTCGGCCGCAAGTACCGGACCGAACACAGTGCAGGGAGCCGGGCTCCTAGCATCATAGTTATGTACGATGCTAGGAGTCCCTGCCTCTCTGCAGGACAACTGTCCCGTACTGTAATCATGTTTTCAGGACTGGACAGTAGTTCCACGGAGAGGCAGGGACTCCTAGCATCGTACATAAGTATGATGCTAGGAGCCCGGCTCCCTGCACTGTGTTCGGTCCAGTACTTGCGGCCGAAATACGTCCGTCAATTACGGACGTAATTAGTGTGTGTGCACATACCCTTACTGACGTCGCCTAGCAACGCTGCCGTAATGACGGGTGCACACATGTAGCCACCCGTCATTACGGGGCCTCATGCACACGACCGTAAAAACACCCGTTATCACGGGTCGTAATTACGACCCGAAATAGCGGGCCCATAGACTTCTGTTAGCCACGGGTACCTTCCCGGTTTCTCACGGGAAGGTGCCCGTGCCGTTAAAAAGATAGAACATGTTCTATT
The DNA here is from genome assembly GCF_050947455.1 of Rhinoderma darwinii. Classification (NCBI taxonomy): domain Eukaryota; kingdom Metazoa; phylum Chordata; class Amphibia; order Anura; family Rhinodermatidae; genus Rhinoderma; species Rhinoderma darwinii. Next base: position 387,100,128 of record NC_134688.1, on the reverse strand, counting down.
TTACGGGCCGTGCTCGTAATTACGACTCGTAATTACGAGCACGGCCGGCCACAGGCAGCCGGCCGCTTTTGCGAACCGTGCTGTCATTCTAATTATAGCAGCACGGCCCGAAAAATAGAACATGTTCTATTTTTTTTAACGGCACGGGCACCTTCCCATGAGAAAACGGAAAGGTACTTGTGGGTAACAGAAGTCTATGAGCCCGTTATTGCGGGTCGTAATTACGACCCGCAATAACAGGTGTTTTTACGGTCGTGTGCATAATGGGAGCACGGCTCGGAAAAACGAACGGCTGCCCGTGCTCATCTCCTGAAATACTCTGTGCTGCCTTAAACTCTGTGGACAGGTCAGGATCCTGTTTCTTTTAAATGCTGCTAGGGAACCCGCTCGATCCACTATATAAGGCTACGCTACAGTGCAGCATTTAAAAGAAACAGGATCCTGACCTGTCCACAGAGTTTAAGGCAGCACAGAGTATTTCAGGAGATAAGCGTGCAGATTCAGTGCTGCTGTGAACTCTGCTCTTACCATTACGTAGCTCTCAGTCTGTTACCACTCCTCCACTCCTGTCCTCAAGAACACCTTCACATGATTGGCAAGTCACCACGTAATGGTAAGAGCAGAGTTCACAGCAGCACAGAGTATTTCAGGAGATGAGCGTGCGGATCTTGTGCGTGGTGGTGACTTGCCAATCATGTGAACGTGTTATAGAGGACAGGAGTGGAGGAGATGTAACAGACTGAGCTACGTAATGGTAAGAACAGAGTTCACAGCAACACAGAGTATTTCAGGAGAGGAGCGTGCAGATTCAGTGCTGCTGTGAACTCTGCTCTTACCATTACGTAGCTCTCAGTCTGTTATCTCTCCTCCACTCCTGTCCTCAATAACACCTTCACATGATTGGCAAGTCACCACGTAATGGTAAGAGCAGAGTTCACAGCAGCACAGAGTATTTCAGGAGATGAGCGTGCGGATCTTGTGCGGGGTGGTGACTTGCCAATCATGTGAAGGTGTTATTGAGGACAGGAGTGGAGGAGAGGTAACAGACTGAGAGCTACGTAATGGTAAGAGCAAAGTTCACAGCAGCACAGAATATTTCAGGAGAGGAGCGTGCAGATTCTGTGCTGCTGTGAACTCTGCTCTTACCATTACGTAGCTCAGTCTGTTACCTCTCCTCCACTCCTGTCCTCAATAACACCTTCACATGATTGGCAAGTCACCACCCCGCACAAGATCCGCACGCTCATCTCCTGAAATACTCTGTGCTGCTGTGATCTCTGCTCTTACCATTACGTGGTGACTTGCCAATCATGTGAAGGTGTTCTGGAGGACAGGTGTGGAGGAGAGGTAACAGACTGAGAGCTACATAATGGTAAGAGCAGAGTTCACAGCAGCACTGAATCTGCACGCTCATCTCCTGAAATACTCTGTGCTGCCTTAAACTCTATGGACAGGTCAGGATCCTGTTTCTTTTAAATGCTGCACTGTAGCGCAGCCTTATATAGTGGATCGAGCGGGTTCCCCAGCAGCATTTAAAAGAAACCGTGTTTGTGTATGTGTGTGTTTGTGTATATATGTGTGTTTGGGTATGTGTCTTTGTCTGTTTTTGTTTTTATATGTGTGTTTGTGTATATGTGTGTGTGTGTGTTTATGTGTGTTTGTGTATATATGGGTGTGTTTGTGTATATGTGTTTGTGTATATGTTTGTGTATATATGGGTGTATTTGTGTATGTTTGTGTGTAGATGTTTGTGTGTGTTTTTGTATATGTGTGTGTTTGTGTATATATGGGTGTGTTTGTGTATATGTGTTTGTGTATATGTGTGTGTTTGGGTATGTGTGTTTTTGTTTGTATATGTGTTCGTGTAAGTGTGTGTATAACTGTGTGTGTGTGTGTTTGGATATGTGTTTTTGTTTGTATATGTTTGAGTTCGTGTATATGTGTGTGTGTTTGTCTGTTTATGTGTGTGTGTGTGTGTATATCTTGTTGTGTTTGTGTATATATGTGTGTTTGTGTATGGTTGTTTGTTTGTGTGTGCGTGTATATATGTGTGTAGGTGAGTAGAAGTATTGGTATTGTTCACATTGATAACTGTTTTTTTATGTTGTTGCAGATTTTGATGTACCGATTGGACTACATCTTCGATTCGTTGGACTACTGTGTAGATCTACGTTTTTTCAAATTTTAATAAAATGGTTAACGAGGGTTTTGTTGGGGATTTCTTATTTCAATAAAAAAGAATTGTCTTTGTGTTTTTTTTTTAATTTTATTAGTGCCTAGATAATGGCAGTTGGCTGATTGACAGCGTCCATTATTAAGGCGGTACTTAGTGTTAGCCGGTGCAGAGGCTAGCACTAACCACCCATTATTACCCCGGTACCCACCACCACCAGGGGTGCCGGGAAGAGCTTGGTACGATCCAGTAAACGACCATCTGTTGTGATGTTCGGGTACTGGGGCGGCCGTACGCTGGTATTATGAGGCTGGGAAGGGCCATAATCAGTGGACCTTCCCACCCTTGTAATGCTAGGCTGCTGCTGCTGTGTTGTATCGGGCTGGTTATAAAAATGGGGGGGGACCCCCACGTCGTTTTTTTTTTTTAATTTAACAAATTTAGCAATAGACGGGTCCCCCACATTTTTAATAACCAGCCATATACAAGGCCGCAGCAGTCTGGCATTACATGGGTGGGAAGGGCCACTTGTTTTGTCCATTCCCAGGCTAATAACACTGTGTTGTATGTGGCTGGTTATGATAAATTGGGTGGAACCCCATGTCTTTTTTAAAAAAAAAAAAAAAAAAAAAAATAATTAAAAAAAATGACGTGGGGTCCCCCCCACTTTTATAACCAGCCAGATACAACACAGCAGCAGCAGCCTAGCATTACAAGGGTGGGAAGGTCCACTGTTTTTGCCCCTTCCCAGCCTCATAATACCAGCCTGCGGCCGCCCCAGAGCCCGACGATCACAACAGATGGTCGGGTACTGGATCGTACCTGGCTCTTCCCGGCACCCCTGGTGGTGGTGGGTACCGGGGTAATAATGGTGGTTAGTGTTAGCCTCTGCACCGGCTAACACTAAGCCTCGCCTTAGTAATGGATGTTGTCACTCAGACAGCGGTCATTACTAAAGTGGTAGTAATAAAATTTGAAAAGAAAAAGACAAAGATATAGATAAAATATTTTATTGAAATAAAGCACCCCCAACACAACCCTCATTAACCATTTTATTGTAGAAAAAAAAAGTTATCTAAGTAGTCCTCGAAACCGACGTAGTCCAAACACCAAACCTGTAAAAAATAAAAATAAATTAAATAAAACATGTCGTAGGCTTAGATTCAGTTTAATGTGTGATACTGACTGTTATACCATGTATAGAAGCCTGCCGTGAAGTTGACTTAGATACAGGGCCCCAGCAGACAGTATCATACATGGCCATACAGACATATATACAAACAAACATACATGCAAACATACATACATACATATATACAAACATACATACAAGCATGCACATATATACATGCAAATATACATACATGCAAACATACAAACATATATACATGCAAACTATCATACACACACACATGAAAACATACATACATACAAACAAACATGCAAAGATACATACATACATACATACATATATACAAGCATGCACAAATATACATGCAAACATAAATACATGCAAACATAATTACATACATGCACATATATATAAACATACATGCAAACATACATGCAAAAATAAAAACATGCAAACATACATACATGCACATATATACATACATACATGACAACATACATACAAACATACATGACAACATACATACATGCAAACATACATGCAAACATACACACATACAAACATACACACATGCAAACATACACACATGCAAACATATATACATGCAAATATACATACAAACATGCACATGTATACATACATGCCAACATACATGCAAACATACATGCACATATATACATACATACATGACAACATACATACATACATACATACATGCAAATATATACATGCAAATATACATACAAACATGCACATGTATACATACATGCCAACATACATGCAAACATACATGCACATATATACATACATACATACATACATGACAACATACATACATGCAAATATATACATGCAAATATACATACACACATGCACATATATACATACATGCCAACATACATGCACATATATACATACATGACAACATACATACATACATTCATACATACATGACAACATACATACATGCCAACATACATACATAAATGCAAACATACATATATATATACACACATGCAAATATACATACAAACATGCATACATACATGCAAACATACATTCATGCAAACACACATACATGCAAACATACATACATACATTCATGCAAACATACATACATACATACATACATACATACAAATATACATACATACATGACAACATACATACATACACGACAACATACATGCAAAAATACATACATGCAAACATACACACATGCAAACATACATACATACATACAAATATATACATGCAAATATACATACAAACATGCACATATATACATACATGCAAACATACATGCACATATATACATACATACATACATACATACATGACAACATACATACATGCCAACATACATACATACATACATACATACATGCCAACATACATACATGCCAAAAAAAATAAATAATACGTTCATACTTACTTTCCTCCAGTCCGGCCTCCAGCGATGACGTTTCATCGATGTCGCCGCTGCAGCCTGTGATTGGCTGCAGAGGCGGTCACGTGGGCTGAAGCGTCATCCTGACGTGCGTGACCGCCACTACAGCCTGTGATTGGCTGCAGCGGCGAAAGGGATGAAACGTCATCGCTGGAGGCCGGACAGGAGGAAAGTAAGTACGAACGTATAATTTTTATTTTTTTATTACATTTAAATTGCATTTTCCGCGCGCCGAGCATGTACTGTCAAGGTTGCTGAAAGAGTTAGTGCAGCCCATTAACTCTATCAGCACCCCGGACAGTAGCATGCTCGGCGCACGGAAGTGACAGGTTCGGTCCGAACTAGTGTGAAATTCGGCGAACTAGCCGAACCGAACTTTTGATAAGTTCGCTCATCTCTAATTATAAAATACAACTTGTCCCGCAAAAAAAATTTCCTTATACAGCTATGTCGACACAAAAATAAAAAAGTTATAGCTCTTTGAATGCGATGATGGAAAAACGTCAAAAAATGCTCGGTCACTAAGGTTTAAAATACCTTCGGTATTAAGGGGTTAAAGGTAGTAAAAATGTTCTACAGCGCGCTATGCCATGAGCATCTTGCACATATATATTTGTAGTCCAAGTAGCAGGGAACCTGTTGTGAAAATTTTGAATCCTACCCCTCCACTCATGTTTCTCTTTCTGCAGCCTCCACATCTTATTAGATAAGAGGAGGACGGACTGTGGATCTGGGTGCTTACTGCTGAGTTGGACAGAGAGGAACTGAGTATCTGCCGGGTTATGTAGTATGGCAGCAGGGATCTCAAGCAGCCCCATAAGTTAAACTTCTGGGTGCACTCCTTGTACTAACTACAGAATACTGGAAACACCCCACAAGACCTGCCGTTTTGGAGATGCTCTGACCCAGTTGTCTAGCCAATACAATTTGGCCCTTGTCAAAGTCGCTCAGACGCTTATGCTTGCCTTTTGCCATTGCAATGCGATAATCAATGTTATTCACTTCACTTCTCAGTGGTTTAAACATTATAGCTGAATGATGTACATATCGAGTCTCTGAAAAGTATAGGAAAAATTATCGATGGCTAAGGATTCCATACTGCATACTCTGCATGCCCCAAATAGACTGTGTTTGTTCACTTTGTGCATGGTATACACTGGGAAATTCCCTTTACTACTGTAGTCAGCTAACATGCCCATAGACTATCATAAGCCAAACACATGCCAAAATAGTGTGTTTAGTGTGTGATTGGTTGGGTATATATTAGTATACCTTTGCCTCAACTGTATTGAAATGCATAGTTGACTAAATTTTTCAATATAGATGAGCGAATCATACACAATTTAAGTGTAGTTCAAATTTCCCAAAAGTTTCAGACTTGGTGAAGTCCGAGTTTTAAGGTCCGCCATGCACGAATCACACTGCTGCATTACAGATTAGAAAAAAGGATCACATGACCTGGCGCAGGCTTTACCATAATGAATTGCAGGCAGCCTCCCCAAAATGGTTACTTCGCCATCAAGCACAACTAATCATGAGGGGGTGCAGGTGGATAACTTTACTAATGCTGACTTGAAGATAAAGAACTTGAAAAGGGGTTGGATACAGTTTTAGAACAGATCAGAGAGTAAGACACGAGTTTTCAGGGCAATCAAGGCACTTGCAATTCGCAACAAATTTATTTAATTGGAATCGGACCCAAAACCTATTTCGGGAACATTGCTCATCTCTGCTTTTCAATACAACTTTATAAAAACAAACTTACTTCAGACCCTTAACCCTTTCCTGCATATTGATGTACATAATAAGCATGAGGTAATTCCTGCATACGTCAATGTGATCACATAAGCACAGAAGCTCTGCTCATGCAATAGTCATTGGGAGGGCTGCTCTAATTGACAGGACCGTTCAGGGCCTGATTAACCTCTAAGGCACTGCGAAATGTGCTTATCTATGTTTGTGTTTTTCCTTTTTTACATTTAAAATGATCACATCACTGTTCAAAGGAAGGAAGACCTATTTGGGATAAAAAAAATACATTGTACAAAGAAAATGTAGAAAATTATACACACAGAACAGATTAATTTTAAATTAAAAAAAAATAATATATATATATATATATATATATATATATATATACATATATATATATATATATATATATATATTTTTTGTATAAATTACATTAGACATAAAATAACCCACACATATTTAGTATCGCCAAAGAAATGAAACATGTGTCCTTAAAATGTCTTGCTTTAGAATTGCTTCGCAAGCATTAATATTGGGGACCAAGGCTTATTCGAAGAATTGCATTTGTTTGCATGAGTCATGTTCATACAGGCTGCTATAGATGCAAAATATAGATTTATATAAACTTATTAAAGCCACAGAATAGTTTATAGAGACATCCATCTGCCCTTCCTCTGCAGTTTGGTCCTTTTTTCTATTTCCATTTTTTTTAGACTTCAAGTCTTAGCAATGCTCTAGGGAAGAGGGTGATCAGACCAATAGTACCAAAGAAAGTAGCATAATTATTGACTATGTGTTTCAAAGTCTTTTTTAAAGACATCCGTGAAATATTTGAACTGCATCTGTCAGAACCATTAATCTGTTTAAAAAAAAAATGAGAGCTGTAGAACAAAGGTTAACAGAATAAAGATGACATTTCTTTTAAACAGTACATAATAAGGGCAGATTCAGACGAACGTTGCGTTTTTGCGCGCGCAAAAAACGCGGCGTTTTGCGCGCGCAAAAACCACTTGACAGCTGCGTGTGTCATCCATGTATGATGCGCGGCTGCGTGATTTTCGCGCAGCCGCCATCATAGAGATGAGGCTAGTCGACGCCCGTCACTGTCCAAGGTGCTGAAAGAGCTAACTGATCGGCAGTAACTCTTTCAGCACCCTCGACAGTGAATGCCGAACACAACATCGAGAAACCTGTTAAAAAAAAAGAAAAAGTTCGTACTTACCGAGAACTTCCCTCCCGGCCGTTGCCTTGGTGACGCGTCCTTGGTGACGCGCCTCTCTTGACATCGGGGCCCACCTCCCTGGATGACGCGGCAGTCCATGTGACTGCTGCAGCCTGTGCTTGGCCTGTGATTGGCTGGAGCTGTCACTTGGACTGAATTGTCATCCCGGGAGGTCAGACTGGAGGAAGAAGCCGGGAGTTATCGGTAAGTCAGAACTTCGTTTTTTTTTTTACAGGTTCATGCATATTGGGATCGGAAGTCACTGTCCATGGTGCTGAAACAGTTTAACTCTTTCAGCACCCTGGACAGTGACTATCTCCTGACATCGCGTACCGGAAATTTTTTTGCCGGGTTCGGCCAAAACGAGTTCGGCCGAACCCGGTGAAGTTCGGTTCGGGTGTCCGGGTTCGCTCATCTCAAAGACACTCCGTTTGGATGTTTGGAAACAGAAAAGCACGTGGTGCTTTTCTGTTTACATTCATCCTTTTGACAGCTGGTGCGCTGTTTCAGTCGGTTCGCACGGAAGTGCTTCCGTGCGACCTGCGTGGTTTTCACGCACCCATTGACTTCAATGGGTGCGTGATGCGCGAAATACGCGGAGATATTGAGCATGTCGCGCTTTTTGCGCAGCTGACAAACGCTGCGCAAAAAGCACGGACTGTCTGTACTGCCCCATAGACTTGTATTGGTCTGTGCGTGGCGCGTGAAAACCACGTGGCCCGCACGGACCCAATACATGCTCGTGTGAATCCCCCCTAAGAGTAAAAGTCTGGGGAAATTCAATTTCTTTTCAACATAAATATATCAGTGTAAACTATAGAAATGACTCAATTTACACAACATTTGTTCCAGCTAGATCTTTTTTTATACATGGCTTGGCTTTAGATTACAGATCTTGGCGGGGCAGTTGGCATGGGGAGGGTTGCACACAACTGAATTACTCCAGTACAAAAACTGGCAAACTTTGCATGGGGGCTGGTCGGGTTCATGTGCCAGGGCTGCTTTTCAGTCCCAGTCCGACCCTAAAGAGAAACCCCCATTAAAAGTGACAACCACAATGCCCCAGTTCAGAATGCCTTGAACGGTGTAAGACTTGTGGCAGTGACAGCAGGAACGGGGAACCGGGATGTCACAGTGCCCTCCGGTGCCTCTGAGGAAACCACTGACTAAAATCCATGGTTCCTCAGTAGAAAAAGACTAAAAATCAACACATTTTTTATCTAACTTTATACACTATTAATCATAGTAGAAATATTTGCATTAATTAGATAAGAAACTCTCCTATACCAATAAGAGATAAAATAGTGCATAATACGCACATCCAAGTTTTACAGTCATCCATTGCTGCTAAGCAAAAAATAAATAGGAGGTTGAACTGTATAAGTCCACTTGCCAATGGGTCCCTACTCTATTAGGTACATTACCACATGGCAAAAAAAAAAAATGGCATCTCAACAAAGCACCTGCAAGAGAGCAACCAAGCAGCCTAACAGCACGCCTGTTGCCAGGATAAGCCTCTTATGCTCAGGACTCCCCACAGACACTGCACCGAGGCAAAAGAGATCCCCACACAACATCACCACTATGGGAACAGATTAAAAAAGTGTACCTATCCATGTGGCCCCAGTGAACAAACTGAGATAAAATAGGTAGTAACTCATATTTAGTCTAATACTTTAGTCAAATAGGTAGAGTAAAGGTACAGATGCAGCCAAGTTTATCTTGACTCTGATAACTTGCTGCAGCGTGACATCACACAACAAAATGTTTAATGTCAAAAAAAGAAGCAGCTGCACGATGGCGGCGCTAAAATATATATTAGTCCTTCTCAATAAATTAGAATATCTTTGAAAAGTTAATTTATTTCAGTAATTGAATTCAATTCAAAAATATAATATATTATATAGATTCCTTACACACAGAGTGATCTATTTCCAGCATTTTTGTTTTTTCTTTTAGTGTTGATTATTATGGCTAACAGTTAATGAAAACCCAAAATGTAGTTTCTCAGAAAAATAGAATATTATATAAGCCCAATTTAAAAAATCATTTTTAATACCGAACTGTTGGCCTACTGAAAATATAACACAGTGGACCAACACCAGCAGATGACATGGACCCCAAACCATCACTGACTGTGTAAACTTCATACTGGACCACAAGCAACTTGGATTGTTGCCTCTCCACTCTTCCACCAGACTCTGGGATCCTTGATTTCCAAATGACATGCAAAATTTACTTTGTGAAGTTTCCACGGTCAGTGATGAAGCAACCTGGGCTTCCATAACACCTCAGCAGTGCCACAGGCTGATCACCTCCATGCCAAGCCGCATTGATGCAGTAATTTATGCAAAAGGAGCCCCGACCAAGTATTGAGTGCATATACTGTACATACTTTTCAGTAGGCCAACATTTCGGTATTAAAAATTATTTTTGAAATTGGGCTTATATAATATTATAATTTTCAGAGACAATAAATTTTGGGTTTTCATTAACTGTTCCCATAATCATCAACATTAAAAGAAAAAAATGCTGGAAATAGATCACTCTGTGTGTAATGAATCTATATAATATATGAGTTTCATTTTTTGCATTGAATTACTGAAGTAAATAAACTTTTTGAAGATATTCTAATTAATTGAGAAGGACTAGTATGTATAAATATACACTTTTAATATTTTTTTTATCCATTTTTGTTATTTTAAATTGCATTACTGCTTTATTTATTATACTTATAAATGTGAGGTTCTTAGCTTTCACTTTGATTAAATTGTGCGAGTCCACCGGCCACGATAAGGCGACTCCATACAGGGGGTCCCTACACTGAACATTATACCTATATAATAGGAGACTTACCTCTTTATTGGAACATATGAGCTCAGGGTCGGTAGGAGTCAGTTTTATTCTGTTCTAATTAAAAGCATCCTTGTATAGGTGGGAGAAGAGCACGACCAAAATGAAGGCAATCACCACCCCCCAAAATAAACACTACAAACAACATGGTTAGTCAGCTTCTCCTGAAACATGAAATAAATATTGAGGTGCTAATCTGTTGTGACTTTTATGCAACATGTTTAATGACAAAAAAAAAAGATGCAGATGCACGCTAAATATGGCAACAAGAAAGAACAAGAACATATACAATATACTACAGATACAAACATTATGTAATAAACAAACAAGGTGGCATCATTCGAGAATTCCCTTCAAATGTGATACGGTATGTGGTTTGTATGGTGCTGAGTAAAAGTCATACAATTTTAATTTTATACAAAGAAACCACGTGTACATCTGCACAAAGGAGAAGGTACAATTTCTGTGAATTAGCAGGAATATTTAAAATAAAACAATGTTTATTCTAAAACCTAGAGCAGTGTTTCCCAACCAGCGTTTCCTGGAACACTGCAGTTCCTCTGAACCTGCTCCAAGATTCTCAAAAACACAGCAGAAAAACCTCACGCTTTTACAGTAGAGATGACAAACAGATTTCAATCTGCTCGAAAATGCTCAGCAAAAAAGTCAACACATCTCAGCTAGGCAAGAATTAAACAATGCTTTACTCGATCCAACAAGTTTTTTAAGGTAGGAATAGGAGTAGTAGTTTCCTGGTGATGGAAAACTTATTCAGGATTTCCCCCATGGTAATAAGTTTGGGAAGCACTGGCCTAGAGGATTAAATTGTCTTCAGGGTCAGGACGAAGGGTATGTTGAGATAGGTGATTGACTAGGAACCACCTAATATCACAATTTTGTTGAAAAAATAATTATTAACTGTTGCGGAACTCCGGTCAGAGGGTAGCCTGCTATGCCTTTTCTATTGTTAAACTGCCAGGCACATTGAGGGACATTTTTACCAGAGGAAGAGGGGAGAGTTAAAGGGGTTGGCCAGGAAAAAACTATTTTCTAAAAGTGTCCCCCAGCCTTGGTTTGCCTTCCTTAAAACCCCCTATTAACCTTCTAAACAGTTTTTGTTTGATCTCAATCATCACTGATGCTCTTTCTGTTTGTTTACATTCCTTGCTTCTGGTCCTGGCTGTTTCCTGTCTTGTAACCCACCATACCCATGATCCCTTGCTGAATCTGAAGAGACAGCTTACATCCCCCCTTCCTCCCCAGCATCTCAGCTATTTGCATACTGCCATGCCCCTCTATGTTCACAGGTCATTCCCTGCTCTAATTACAGGCACCCAGCTCTCTGCACACTATCACAAACACCCAGCAATAATCACACAGGGTGGGTGGTGGTTATATACAGGGATGATGGGGGTTAGATACAGGGATGATGGGCATTATATACAGGGATGATGGGCGTTATATACGGGGATGATGCCGATTATATACAGGGATGATGGAGCATGGGCGATGAGAGGAGAGGGGCAGGCTGTGCGGGTACTCCAAGGGAGAGGAGGAGGGGGGTGTACTAGCAGAGACAACATTCCCTGTCTTTGCTCAGAGAGCACTTCCGGGAGAGCAGAGACACGGCGCGTCATCAACTAGGTTTACAGGCAGTGGGCCATGCAGATCTTTCATGTGCTCTTTCCAGATCCGCCTCTGGTCCCAGTGCCTGTAAACCTAGTTGATGACGTGCAGTTATCCAGCTCTGCTGGAAGTGCTGGCTGAGCAAAGACACGGAACATCAGAGGAAGTGAAAAGTTTACTCTGGGTGCGGTCACGTGACCGCACTTTAGAAGTAAGTAACACCATAGATATAAGCAAACATTATATTAGGAAGTTAATTGTACATGTCACATTAAGTTAAAAAAGAAATAAAATATATTTCTGGACAACCCCTTTAAGGTAGGAAAGTGGCATAGGCACTGTCTGTTGCTGGAGACATCTGTATTCATGGGGAGTACTATCTGGGGCGATTATAATTTATTATTAAATGAATATAAAGAACTAAATAAAATATTTAAATAAGAAAATTACATACGAACATTGTGGAAGACCACTTTACACTTGGTTCACATTCTGTGATTGTTGTGCATGGGGGAGGAAGCAATTTACCTAATCTGCCAAGGGCATGGAAATACCTTGTCCCAACCCTAATGGTCTTATCACTAAATATTCAAAAACACCTTTAATTTTATATTTGAACATAACTGCCATCAACTAATACTTTCTCTAATGAGACTACTGCATAGATGTAATGGTCGCGGTCGCGGACAGCAGTGTCCCCTTATCTGCTGGCGACCGCAGACCTCCTCCCTTCTCCTTCCCCAGAGACGTCAGCGCATCCGGCCACTCTGTCCTGCAATGTCCGAGAGGGGGCGCGTGCATAAGTAATTAATTAATTAATTATTTCCCAGACCACCCTGGACTATAAAAAGGGCCCTGCCCTTTCACTCCTTGCCTGAGCGTTGTTGTAGATTTTCCATGTTTGTATTGCAAATGGTCCCTTAGGGCAGATTCACACGAACGTTGCGTTTTTGCGCGCGCAAACAACGCGGCTTTTTGCGAGCGCAAAAACCATTTGACAGCTGCGTGTGTCATGCGTGTCTGATGCGCGGCTGCGTGATTTTCGCGCAGCCGGCATCATAGAGATGAGGCTTGTCGACGCCCGTCACTGTCCAAGGTGCTGAAAGAGCTAAATCTTTCATCACCCTCGACAGTGAATGCCGAACACAACAGCGAAAAACCTGTAAAAAAAAAAGATAAAGTTCCTACTTACCGAGAACTTCCCGGCCGTTGCCTTGGTGACGCATCCTTGGTGACGCGTCCTTGGTGACGCGCCTCTCTTGACATCGGGCCCCACCTCCCTGGATGACGCGGCAGTCCAAGTGACCGCTGCAGCCTGTGATTGTCTGCAGCCTGTGCTTGGCCTGTGATTGGCTGGAGCTGTCACTTGAACTGAAGTGTCATCCCGGGAGGTCGGACTGCAGGAAGGAGACAGGAGTAATCGGTAAGTTAGAACTTCGGTTTTTTTTACAGGTTCATGTATTTTGGGATCGCAAGTCACTGTCCATGGTGCTGAAACAGTTTAACTCTTTCATCACCATGCACAGTGAATGTCTCCCGATGTCGCGGACCGGAAATTTTTTTGCCGGGTTTGGCCAAAACGAGTTTGGCCGAACCCGGTGAAGTTAGCTTCGGTTGTCGGGATTCGCTCCTTGCAAAGACACTCCGTTTGGATGCTTGGAAACAGAAAAGCACGTGGTGCTTTTCTGTTTCCATTCATCCTTTTGACAGCTCGTGCGCTGTTTCAGTCGGTTCGCACGGAAGTGCTTCCGTGCGACCTGCCTGGTTTTCACGCACCCATTGACTTCAATGGGTGCGTGATGCGTGAAATACGCAGAGTTATTGAACCTGTCGCGTATTTTGCGCAGCGAACAAACGCTGCGCAAAATACACGGACTGTGTGTACTGCCCCATAGACTTCTATAGGGCATTGCGTGCCGCGCGAAAACCACGCGGCCTACACGCTGCCAAATCACGCTCGTGTGAATCCCCCCTTAGTGTTATCCTGCTTCCAGTGTTTCCCGTGCCCTGCTACCTGTTTACTGTATCCCGTGTTGTGTTTGGTTCCTGAGCCTGTCTAGTGTTGGAGTCGTGTTGTGCCGCCTGCTGTTATACACCACGTCTGGTGTCGTCTTCCACTCCTGGTATCATCCGCCACGTCTGACGTAACCTGCCACGCCTGCTGGAATACACCACGTCTGGTGTCATCTGCCATCCCTAATATCATCCGCCATGTCTGGTGCAAACTGCCACGCCTGCTGGTATACACTACGTCTGGTGTCATCTGCCATCCCTGGTATCATCCACCACGTGTGGCGCAACCTACTACATCTAGCCCCATCCGTGCCTAAGCCTCTACCACTATCTGCTCTATCTCAGGTACTCTTGTGTTATGAACTTTTGTATAGACTTTGCATAGACTGTGACTTGGCAAGCTGCATCTCCGCTATGGCGGAGCGGCCTAGTGGGTCCACATACCCCAAGATCATGACAATAGTGATGAGCGAATCAATTGTACACTAATTGAATGCGGTCCAAATCTACCATAGATTTAGAAAATCTGAAACTTTTGAGGGTTCACATCAAACAAATCGTGGTAAAATGGTGAGTGCTGAATAAGAAAAAAGGATTACATAAACTCTAATGGGATTTCCCATAATGCCTTGATGTCAGCTGTCCCAAAATTTACTGCGATTATCCCTCCTTCTAGCACAGCCAATCATGAGTAGTATAGAGGGATGACATTAGTAATGCTGGCTTGACGTTAAAGGGCTTGAAAGGGGTTGGATACAGTTCTAGAAGACATCAAAGAGTTATACACGAGTCTTTAGGGCAATCCGGTCACTTGCGATTTTCTGCAAATCTATTTGAACCGCATAGGTCGGTCTATGCCAATGAATCACGCCCAGAGCCAATATCGGGAAATTTGCTCATCTCCAGTGCTACATATATAGGATGCATATTTCTCATAAACTGAAAGCAAACCAGGAGCATATGCAAAACATGGTACATACATTACAAAAACTCCCAATGTCCTAACATGTACAAATATGTGCTAGAAAAGGAGAAATAATAATTAGAATGTTGTTGTTCCAGTGTCTGTAAAGCAAATCTAATATAAACAGCTGAGTTTGCATGGTGGCTAAAATAGAGAGATCTTTATGTATCCTATTCAACATCTTTGCTTTATTGCTAGAGGGAATAAACAGGCATAGAAACAAGTACTCTGTCTTTACTCTCTCCAATCTAAGATCAAGAATATGCTTTACTATTTCTTTGCTGATTTACTCTTTTTATGGGAAAATCTCATTTACCATTTGCTGCAGGCTTTCCATTGCTGTACATTTATTTTTTACTATAAAAATAGCTTCTCAAAATCTGTACATATAGAGGGATTACTTAACACATAATGCAGGACCATGAGCAAAAAAATGTCTGTATGATTAATTTAAAAAAAGGGTTTATTTTGTATGTTTTCATTTGTCTAAAATACAAAGAAAATTCCAATACTGTAGAATCCACACTTCTATTTGACATAGACACACAGATCTCAATAAATACATGTACCTATCTATGATCAAATATTTTCATTTATGAGGTGTGTGTTTGTGTATGTGCAAGTGTGGGGCACTATCTACAGGGGGCACTGTGTGTGGTTCCCTATCTACAGGGGTAGGGCATTGTATGTGTCGCACCATCTACAGGGGGCACTGTGTGAAAGGGCACTGTCTATAGATGGCGCTGCATGTGGTGCACTATCTACATGAGGTGTTGTGTGGGGCACCTTCTACAGGGGAACTTTGTCTGGGTCACAATCTACAGGGGGTGCTGTGTGTGTGGCAATATCTACAGGGGGCACTGTGTGTGGGACACTTTCTACAGTGGGAAATGTATTTGGGGCACTATATACAGGGGGCATTGTGTGGAGAATTATCTACAAGGAGCACTGTGTGTGTGTGTGTGGGGGGGGGCAATATTTTCAGTGTCCATTGATTGTTGAACACTTTCTACATGGGGTTTCTGTGTGTGGGACACTTTTTAAAGGGGGCACTACCTGGGCACTATCTACAGAAAGCAATGCATCTAAGGCACTATCTACAGAGGGCACTGAGTGGGGCACTATCTAAAGGGGGCACTGTGTGTGGGGCACTATCTACAGAGGGCACTGTGTGTAGTACCCTATCTACAGAGGGCACTGTGTGTGTGGTACACTACAGCGGGCACTGTGTGTGGTGCTTTATTTTCAGGGGCACAGTGTGTGTGATACGATTGGATTCAGATTGCACAGTGCATGGCACATTTATATCATGTGGCACATTTTTGGGTGGTATATTCAGGTGCACAGTGTTTGGTGCTCTTATATTTAGGGACAAAATGTGCACCATGACGACTATGTGTCAGTAAAAGGAGGAGCCAAAATATCTGAGCGGCAAACTCTGCAGAGATGAGTCGTGGCTAGAAAAAGTTATCATGGCGGCTTGGACTGGATGGAGAGGAAAGGGAAAGGGAACAACTCCATCTAGGGAAAACTTCACCTGTGAGTTACTGAATGTAAATGTTTATTCTCCCTCTGACTCAGTATTATAGTAACGCTATGGTCCAAAGCATAAGATGATGGGTGGTACCATTTTATTGTGAAGCAGCAACTTCCAGCATATACTTACCATTGTTTATGACATACAGGAATCTATGGTTTAATGTCGTACTGACTTTGCAAATGATATCTTTACTGAGCTATATTTTTGCTGGTGATGTATATTTGTACTGAGCTTGATTATGGTACTGAATTTATGGTTATGAGCTTGGTTCTGGTGCTATACATGTGTCCTGAGCTTGGTTCTGGTGGAGTATTTATGTACTAAGCTTGGTTCTAGCACTGTATTTATGTAGTGAGCTGGGTTCTGGTGCCGTGTCTGTCTAATGAGCTTGCTTCTGGTGCTGTATCTATTCACTGAGCTTGGTTTAGGTGCTGCATTTATGTTGTGAGCTTGCTTTTGGCACTATATCTATGCATACAACTTGATACTATTACTTTATTTGTACATAGAATTTTTGTACTTGGGGGTTCTGGCAAAAACCTGGAGATTTTTCCTGCCACTAGGTCTGCCTCTGTGTGTCCTTCCAGTAACTGGGCCTCTCCAGTTCTATCTTATTCTGATTCCTTTATTTTTTATGAAAAGTAAAATATTTTTATTTTATTAAGTGTTAGCCATATTATTAAGATCATGTACTTAAGGGATTGAAATGTAAACCGAGTAAGATTTAGGTTTAGTCTTAAGTGTGTGGGGGGTAGGGGGTGGGATAAGCTGAACTTTTGCACCAGGGCCCATGAGTCTTTAGCTACACTCCTGGAGTTAGATTACGTTTTAGTGAGTTTTACTCTATTTATTATGTGTTATAATATCACTCTGTTAAATGTAGTCAATACTTTAACCCCTTGACACACCATGACAAAACTATAAGTCATGGTGCTGGGGATAAAGCATAGAGCAGGCTGATGGTCTGAGCCTGCTCCATATGCTTTGGGTTTCAGCTGTGTGTTACAGCTGACACTTCGTAGATTAAAAAATGTTCAAAGTTTTTAAAAAAAATCCAAAAAAGTTATGGCTTTCAGAATATTGCAACACAAACAATTTTTTATTTTTAACAAATGTTTTTTTTCTTTGTAAGAGTAGTAAAGCATAAAAAATATATATAAATTTTGCATCGCTATAACCGTATCAACCCATGAAACATGTTTTTTTTTTTCCGCACGATGAACACCGTAAAAACGAAACCGAAAAAAACAATAGAGGAATCACAGTTTTTTCAAATTCCAGCCCACAAAGATTTTTTTTTCAGTTTCCCAGTACGTTATATGGTACTTTACATATTGCCAACAGAAACTGCAACTCCTCCCGCAAAACTACGCCACTGATTCTGGCAAAACTACAGAACCCTTGCACAACTGAGACAAATGGAAACCATTGGCAACGGATCCGTCACCATTGAAATCAATAGTATTGGAACAGAAACCTATGGTTTCCGTTTTGTGTCTGCCAGGGCTACTTTCCAACGGAAAGCTCAGAAGGAACATCGGAACGGAGCCAGAGCGCAGATGGGAACTAAGCCTAAACCAGGCGATCCAAAACAGTAGCAAATAAAAATTGCTATATAGCGTCAAATAATTAGCGGTTAAAGGTTAATGTTAACAGAAAGGGTCAAAATCCATGGTGATCTAGGGCATAGAAGGGGATAACTTTAAAATCCCAGGTGATATAGGCCAGAGATAGGGTAATTCCTTGTGATCTAGGGAAATGTAGGGGTCCAGGAGTTCAGTGGGTTACTTACCTCTACCGGTTCCAGTGCTGTCCAACTGTAACAGGATTGTTCAGCTTTGTGCTGCCTCCATGCTCTGATCATAGAGATGAGTGCAGGGAGCGGATTCAGAGGACTGTGCAGCTGTATTGTACAATCACACAGTTCTCTCTATGATCGGGCAAAGTGTTTCATGAATGCTCAGTCCGATCTCAAAATTGAGAGCTCAGGGAGTTTATGCGGGAGCAAAGTTTCCCTGGGTGGGTGGAGTTTCCAAGCTGCACGACAACGGAGCTAAAGCAGAGCAGTGGGTTCAAGCTCTTGGACTCCACTGATCAGCCGAACAAAGGTCCCATGGCAAACTAGTGAGTATTGCAACCTCTTCAAAGTTTATCCAGGCACAGCAGCTTGTCTGTATGTGTATATGTGCTTCTCATCAGTGAGGATCCCTTGGTCAGACCCCCACCAATCACACATGGATGGCCTATGCCAGAGGCGTAGCTAGGTTCTCCAGCACCCGGGGCAAAGATTCAGTTTGGCGCCCCCCCCCCCCCCAACCTCTTTCCCGACATCTCCGTCCCCCTCGCCGTGTTTGTTTTCTCTACCAATCGACGTGTCATTTATTTTTATGTAACGCGAGCATAAAATTATTTGTACATTTGACAAGCAATATGGTTCTATACACAACACCAGAACCAAGCTCGGTACATATATACAGCCCCAGAACAAATACAGCTCAATTTAGTGCAACCCCTGCTGTATAGGTGTGTACGGCGTAAAACTACAGCTCCCAGCATGGCCCGAACAATGGTAAGGATATGCTGGGAGATGCCGTTTCACAAAAAATAAATCCTATCATAATCATACCACCCATCATCTCGCTGCAGATCATACAGTGACTACAGTGCTGATCAGAGGCAGAATAAACATTTACATTGAGTGACTCACCGGTGACGTCTCAGATTCTAGTTATTTTTCTCCATTTGGTCCAGACCTCTATGATGACTTCTCCCGGTCACAGACCATTTCTGCAGTTTGCCGCTCACATGTCTTCAGCTTCTCACTTTTCCAACATTTCTGCACCTATAAATAAATATAAAGTTATCATTATACCACACACTACGCCCCTAAATATAATAGCACCATACACTGCACCTCTAATTATAATAGCACCATACACCGTGTCCCACACACACACTGTGCCCCCTGTAGATAGTGCCTGCCATAGAGCCCCCTGTAGATAGTGCCTGACATAGAGCCCCTGTAGATAGTGCCCCCATATAGACCACCCCTGTATATAGTGTCCCACAAATAACTCCCCCTATAGTGCTCTACAGATAGCCCACCCCTGTATATAGCCCCCTGTAGATATAGCCCACCCCTGTATATAGAGCTCTACAGATAGCCCAACCATGTATGTAGCCCCCCTGTAAATATAGCCCACCCCTGTATATAGTGCTCCACATATAGTCCACCCCTGTATATAGTGTTTCACAGATAGCCCACCCCTGTATATAGCCCCCCCTTGTACATATAGTCCACCCCTGTATATAGTGCTCCACTAGATAGTCCACCCCTGTATATAGTGCTCCACAGATAGCCCACCCTTGTATATAGTATATACAGGGGTGGGCTATCTGTGGAGCACTATATACAGGGGTGGACTATCTAGTGGAGCACTATATATATAGTGCTCCACTAGATAGTCCACCCCTGTATATAGTGCTCCACAGATAGCCCACCCTTGTATATAGTATATACAGGGGTGGGCTATCTGTAGAGCTCTATATACAGGGGTGGGCTATATCTACAGGGGGCTATATACAGGGGTGGGCTTTCTGTGGAGCACTATAGGGGGAGCTATTTGTGGGATACTATATACAGGGGTGGGCTATATCTACATGGGGACTATATACAGGGGTGGGCTATATCTACAGGGGGACTATATCTACAGGGGGACCATATCTACAGGGGGACCATATCTATAGGGGGACCATATCTACAGGGCTGGGATATACACAGGGGGGCTATATCTAGAGGGGTGGGCTATACACAGGGGGGCTATGTACAGGGGTGGGCTATATACAGGGGGAATATATCTACAGGGGGAATATATCTACAGGGGGCTATATCTACAGGGCTGGGCTATATACAGGGCGACTATATCTACAGGGGGGCTATATACTGGGGTGGGCTATCTATGGGGCACCATATACAGGGGTGCGCTATATCTACAGGGGGCTATATACTATATAGCCCACCCCTGTATATGGTGCTCTATAGACAGCCCACTCGAGTATATAGCCCCCCTGTAGATATAGTCCCCCTGTATATAGCCCCCCTGTAGATATAGTCCCCCTGTATATAGCCCAGCAGATATAGTCCCCCTGTATATAGCCCAGCCCTGTAGATATAGTCCCCCTGTATATAGCCCCCCTGTAGATATAGTCCCCCTGTATATAGCCCCCCTGTAGATATAGTCCCCCTGTATATAGCCCAGCAGATATAGTCCCCCTGTATATAGCCCACCCCTGTAGATATAGTCCCCCTGTAGATATAGTCCCCCTGTATATAGCACAGCAGATATAGTCCCCCTGTATATAGCCCCCTGTAGATATAGTCCCCCTGTATATAGCCCCCCTGTAGATATAGTCCCCCTGTATATAGCCCCCCTGTAGATATAAAATTGGTCCAAAATCAGTGATAAATAGGTATACGTTTAAATTTATTGAAATACACTTGTTCTACCTGTATAAACGTTTAAAATAATTCTTTAATGATAATTTATTAAAATATAGTAGGGCACAAAGTGCCAAAAGATCCAAATACAGGCGTTGGCAGCCAGATCAGGAATGCACAGTAAGAGGAGTGTGAAATGGACAATCAACATGCACTGATTGAACAGTGCCTGACAAGTCTGATGTAATTTTCAACACCTCTTAAGATGTGCTGGCAAATATTGGTAAGATCTGATTGCCACAGATTACAGGCACACTTCCCTACGCGTTTCTGCACCACATTAGGGGAGCGTCCTCAGGGGTATGAATTGCCTGATATCACTCGTATTAGTTCACGAGATGCCGGTCAGCTGATATTCAGCTGTTCAAGTAGTATAACGGCGCATACGAGACACTGATGTCGGTCTAGCGCGCGCCGGAGAAACAAGGAAGCTTTAAAGCCCTGGCCCCACCTCCCAGGCATTGCGTAGCAAAGTGCCGATCCAATGGGAGAGTGAGACGTCGACCAGCGACGCCCACCCACAGGTCGGCTCCCTAGTAACCACGCAGCCAATGGAACAGATGCAACAAGCATCCCTGGGATGGAATCTATCAAGCCACCTATTAGGGGAGGAGATTGGGACAAACGTATTCTACAAAAGGAGGCCCAGTGGATTTTCAGGATGCAAACCATCAAACCACTGGGCCTCAATGATTCTATCTCATATCTTCCTTTCTTATAAGAAGGTCAGCTGTTTCTAGTCCGTTTGTCTTACTCTTCCTACTCCTGGTAATCACTGACATTAGTTATCTATTTCTACTACTCCTGCCAATTACTGACACTTAGTCTCCACTGTTTAACTTTCGTGCATGGTCTGGTGTCTTAGTTGTCAGTTTCCTTTACTAAATCATTGCTCTTCATGTTCGATGGCCATCTTCGCTACATTTGTGCACTGTGGTTTGGTTGTTTATGTGTCTCCCCGATCGCCCTGTCATTCACATGGCGCTTGTTTTCATTTTTGCTATCGGCATTGTATGCTCGGCCGCCTGTAGCTCCCCCCTGTTACCATAGATGCTTGTTGCATCTGTTCCATTGGCTGCGTGGTTACTAGGGAGCCGACCTGTGGGTGGGCGTCGCTGGTCGACGTCTCACTCTCCCATTGGATCGGCACTTTGCTACGCAATGCCTGGGAGGTGGGGCCAGGGCTTTAAAGCTTCCTTGTTTCTCCGGCGCGCGCTAGACCGACATCAGTGTCTCGTATGCGCCGTTATACTACTTGAACAGCTGAATATCAGCTGACCGGCATCTCGTGAACTAATACGAGTGATATCAGGCAATTCATACCCCTGAGGACGCTCCCCTAATGTGGTGCAGAAACGCGTAGGGAAGTGTGCCTGTAATCTGTGGCAATCAGATCTTACCAATATTTGCCAGCACATCTTAAGAGGTGTTGAAAATTACATCAGACTTGTCAGGCACTGTTCAATCAGTGCATGTTGATTGTCCATTTCACACTCCTCTTACTGTGCATTCCTGATCTGGCTGCCAACGCCTGTATTTGGATCTTTTGGCACTTTGTGCCCTACTATATTTTAATAAATTATCATTAAAGAATTATTTTAAACGTTTATACAGGTAGAACAAGTGTACCCCTGTAGATATAGTCCCCCTGTATATAGCCCAGCAGATATAGTCCCCCTGTATATAGCCCAGCCCTGTAGATATAGTCCCCCAGTAGATAAACACCCCCCGTAGATAAAGTCCCCTGTGTAGACAAAGTCCCCCCCCCCCCCGCAGATACAGCCACGCACTTCTATTACAATTTAAAAAAAATAAAAAATTTCAAACTCACCTTATTCCCGCTCCCACGCCGTCCGGCAGCCATGGAGACCTGCTCTCTTCTGCGCAGGTCTCCTGGGGGTTGAACGCGGCGTCTATGAAAGCGCTGATTGGCTGGGCAGGATGAATTTCCCTGCCAGTCAGTCAGCGCCTTTCATCGATGGAAGCGTCACTGGTACAAAAGGTACCAGTCGCTTCATTCGTGGAGAGGCGCTGAATGGCCGGGCACGGAACGTGCCCGGTCATTCATTGCTTCTAATTGTACCTGTGTCCTTGCGACACAGGTACAATTATAGTGCAGGAGGAGGGGGCTCTGGCGCCCCCCTCTGATCTGCGCCCGGGGCACGTGCCCCGCTTGCCCCCCACCCCCCCTAGCTACACCCCTGGCCTATGCTTAGGATATGTCATCAATGTTTTTACTTAGAAAACCCCTTAAAGCCATAAATGATAAAATATAAAGTTTGGACATCTTGGTTTTTAGGGCTTTTACAAAGATTAACAATATCAGACTGAAAGTTGGAGAAGTATGTGAATTTGCTTTTGTGTATCAAAATAAGACCCTAAAAGTAAACTAAGGGCCGGTTCACATCAGCGTTCGCTTTCCGTTCAGGGGTTCCGTCGGAGGCTTCCGTCGTGGAACCCCGCAACGGAAAGTCAAACGGAAACCACAGCTTCCGTTTGCATCACCATTGATATCAATGGTGACGGAAACATTGATAATGGTTTCCGTTTGTCACCTTTCTGGCAGGTTTCCGTTTTTTCGATGCAATCAATAGCGCAGTCGATTGATATCAATGGTGATGCAAACGGAAGCTGTAGTTTCCGTTTGACTTTCCGTTGCGGGGTTCCACGACGGAAACCTCCGAAGGAACCCCTCAACGGAAAGCGAACGCTTATATGAACAGGCCCTAAATTCACCACATTTTGTAATATCTTGTATTTCTAAGCTCCTGTGTTATATGCTTTTTAAAAACAAAATAGCTGTAGCATTCTTAGGTTACTTGCAAACTTTTCTTCTTTAGGTCATTGAGCATTTTGCTTTAAAGCACATTTTAAACTGACATTTTTTCATCTCATCAAGTCAATAATTTGGCATGTTACTGAATGTAAAAGTGTCCTTAGTTATTTAGGTCAGTGTCAATCAGGATAGCATAATAGCAGGCAATGAAAAATGTTCAGATACAAGATATTTTATTTGAACTAATTTTGCTTACTGTATTTTTAAAAAAACGTAAGTATTTTTGGAAATGAGAATTACCTGTATTTGCTCATTGAGTTACTGAAGTTTAAAGCTGCTTCATTCAAATAGTGGAATACCTATATTTAAAAATTATTTAATTTTATGAACAGCACACAAGAAGAATATTTCCAAAAATAATATTATCCAGCGACACCTCTGTGGACTTTCTCCTCAATGTCACTACTTTCGACATAAAACAGCTCATTAAAAATATATATTAAAAAAATGAATTACCTCTTCAATTAGAGAGGATTTCCACCAAAAATATAAAAATGACTATATATTGGTAATTCAGATATTAGAGTAATAGTAAAATTCCATTTAATTTGACCATTTTCATTTAAAAGAATTAGCATATTATAAATTTTAAGGATATGTCAATCAGTTAGGTCATTGGAGTAACATCAAAGGGGTAAGGGAATTCGGCAGTTGGGACTAATTCTAGCACTCCCGGGGAGTTATTTAAGAGCTGACTATGCCTGCTTGGCCACTTCTTCATTGAAATAAATAAACTTTATGAAAAATACCTAGAGCGCTCATATTGTGGGTTTCTTTAGTTCCACTGTTTTAAAAGATGTGGCCATGAACCCATAAATGAACATAAAAAATTAGGCTGGATTTACACACAGGGTTTAAGTGTATTGTTTTTCTTTTAACATTTTTTGACAAATGTTTGCTGGTAGTCAATAGTAGAATATAAAGATCTCCACAAACAATGGTTCACAGTTTTCACAAATTTCTGTGTTCAAATTTGTGAATCTTTTTCAGTACAGTGACTAGAAAAGTAGAAAAAGTAAAACAAGTAAAAAATGTAGAAGTGAGCCCAAAAAAGTGTTACGTGTTTAAGTAAAATGTATTGAGTATTGTTAAAAAGGCTCACACTTTGGGCACAAATCTACATCTGCTCATAGCTTTGATTTAATCTTCTGCTTGATTGACAGGTCAAAATGCGCAAGTTTTTTTAAGACATGGGATTTAAAAAAAAAAAATTGTCCAAATTACTTCAACTACCTACTTTTCTTAGAATTGCGTAAAAACCCCCCCAACAGTCTGAGTAAATGTGGGCTATTGCGCTATTATTTGTGGCATTTTTTGCTGGTTTTTGGCACAGCACAGAATTTTTCAAAATGCAGCATGCTCTAGCTGTGATGTTTTTGAGGGCATTTTCCACCCATAGACCACAATATTAACAAAAACTGCTCTTTTGGTACAGTTTTATGGCGTTTTTTATTGCATTTTCAAATGTGCAAAGAAAATCATTCAAAAAATGAAGGACTCCTTATAAAGCAGCTATACAGTATTTATGCTATCTCTTGATTCAAGTAAATCTACCTTACTAAAGCATATTAGATGCCTAGCTGCAGCAACAGCAAATTAAGGCCACTTTTTTATGTTTCCAGCATAGTGGAAGGCACTAAGAACTGAAAAATTTATTCTAGTGTTTCTTTTCGACTTAGTGGCCGTTCACATATGTCCGGCGTCCGCTTCAGTTTACCTCCGGCGTGTTGAAGAAAAGCCGGAAGCAAACTGATGCTAGAACGGATCCCATGGTTTCTATGGGTTCTGTTCTGGCACGGAGGACATCAGTTGTTGCACCGTACGGCGCCGGACCTCCCTGGCGGCCGGATCTAAAAACATTACCTGCAGAGTTTTTGGTTCCGGCTCCCAGGGAGGTCCGGCGCCGTATCCTATCTATTTTAATGGTGACCAGATGAACGCCGGGTGCTGCCGCATCCACCTTCCGGCAGCACCTGGCGGAAAGGTGGATGTGAGCTAGGAGTGGAATCCCCGGTCATAGAATTGCCGGGGATTCCGCTCCAGGCAGAGACCCTGACGACTACCCTCCCACCCAGGGCCGGCCTTAGGGGTGTGCAACCTGTGCCATTGCACATGGCGCATCACCCCAGCAGTTGGAAGGGGGCACTATGCTGGCTCTCTTTCCCTGCTTGTTTCAGAAACGCCCAGGCCCGGTGACTCAGCAGTCACCGTTCCGCCTGGCCGTTTCTTCACTCAGTGGCGTCGCTGCCGCAGCCATAGTGATGACACCGGGCATGAGGGCGCTTAAGGGGACATATCTCCCTGCTGTGCAATCTACTAGCGCCACTGTAGCTCCCTGACGGAGCAGAATCCCCATGTGGCCGGGGATTACGCTCCTGGAGCGCTCCACTTGATGTCTCTGTCCAAATATGGACAGTGACATCAGGGGAAAAACCTGAAGCGGAATCCCCGTCCACAGCATTGTTAACTCTGTGACCGGGGACTCCACTCCAAGATAAGCCAGTGACATCACTGTGCATAAATGGACACAGATGACAGGGGCTTCTCCTGGAGTGGAATCCCTGGTAACAGCGTCGCCAATGCTGTGTACGGGGATTCTGCTTCAGGAGTTGCCCCTGCTGTCACTGTCCATATATGGACAGAGACATGAAGGGGAGTGCTCCAGGAGTAGAATCCCTGGCCCAAGGGGGATTTCGCTCCTTCATGGAGCTACAGGCTATCTGCAGGAAGGGGGAGGGGGTGCTATCTACATAGGGGCTGTGGGCTGTGTGGCACTACCTTCAAGGGGACTGTGGGCTGTATGGCATTACCTTAAAGTGGAATGTGTGGCACTACCTACAAGGGGGCTATGGGCTGTGTGGCACTACCTACAAGTGGGCTGTGGGCTGTGTGGCACTACCTACAAGGGGGCTGTGACATTATATTCAGAGGGCACTGCGGTATTATCTACAGGGGCATGTATGGCACTATATTACGGGGGATATGGCACTATAGACACGGGGTGTGGCACTATCTAAAGAGGGCACTGCGGTATTATCTACAAGGGATGTGTTGCACTATATACAAGGGGTGGCACTATCAACAGAGGGCACTGCGGTATTTAGGAGGGGGTGTGGCACTATCTACAGAGGGAATGTGGCATTTTCTACAGGGGGGTGTGGCACTATATACAGAGGGCACTGCAGCATTAGCTACAGGAGGTGTGTGGCACTATATACACGGGGTGTGTGGCACAATCTACAGAGGGCACTGCAGTATTATATACAGTGGGTGTGTGGCACTATATACAGGGGCACATTTTCAGAGCCGAGTCTACTGTTTTGTGGACCATTGTGGTAAAAACTGATGTTAAAAACGGATGGTAAAAACTGTTGATAACTAACGACAACTGATGGTTTTGTACTAAAAATCGTGAAAAAAGCCTGATGGCAACTGATACATTTTTGCATCAGTGTTTGCATCAGTTGTAATCACTGAGAGACAAAAAAAAAAACTGATGCTGATGTGAACGCACCCTTAGTAGTAGTAATGAATCATAAGCCTATGAAATTTGAAAATAGCTGGTTAGTCCACTGTATGTTCTAAAGACTTATTTCATGAACTAGTAGAAATAAGTAATTCGGTTTTTGGGGGGCACTTTAGGGGGTGGGTGACAAGCTGAAGTAAGATGCACCAAATTTATTAAGAGGAGCACGCCTCACATTAAATGTGTCGCGTCTTTGGCTGTCCATGCATCACTCAGTAAATTCTACTCCAGCCAGGACCTGACGTAGATTTCCACTATAATTAATGCTAGTTTCTAGCATAAATTCTAGTAAATGCGTTGAACTGTGGGTTTCACTGACCCTTCTGCTAACCTCGTCCACTTTTTAGAAAAGTGGTTGGGACTTTTGAGCCTTTTGCAACTTTTTTTACTCCAGAAAACTGGCGTAGAAAGGCAGATGAATTCCCCCCTCTGATTTTAGATATAGAGATATATAAGCCAACAGCATTAAACTTCAGTTCAAGCAGTTTTATATTGTGTTAATATCTAAAAGAGATTTTCTCACCAGGATCTGACTGCTGTGTACCCAACTTTCTTTTAGAGTCCTCAGGGCCTTCTGAAGAAAGCCGAGCAAAGCCAACAGATGACAAAGTGGCGCGGTACTTTTCTAGTACCGTTGCCACTTCATTTCAATGATTGTCAGGGTTACAGAGATTGTACCCCCACAAATCGGTATATTCTAGGGGTATGCTATTAATATCCGTCCTCAGGCAACTCCTTTATGTTTACAGTAATTGTGAATAGTGGGCAATTTGAAACAAAAAGTAAATAAATCACAGTTATTAAAAATAACAACCCTTAATAATTTCTCTTTCAATGATTTTTAAATCTTTCAAATGTTATGAATTATAATTTTGTTTAAAAATGTCACGCATGCTTTTTAACAGCACAAATTGACGAGACAATTGTATAAGTTGAAATGTATTATTCTGTAAAGGGCTTTCAGAGATAATTGCCTGAGTAAAATTACATTTCTTCACTCATTCTCTATGGCTCTTCAATATGGAAATGCTCAATACTGGCCTATAAAGGTCAATCTAGAAATTAATATTGTTTGAAAAAATGTTTAGCACATTAGATTTCATATTAAAATAAGCTGACACTTTTAAAGGATCACCTATTATTCAGGTAAATAATATAGTAATAATCAAAATTAAAAGGTTTTTGGGGAGTTTAGAAAACACATTATCAAATACCCTAAGGGTGCGCTGACAAATAGCTGTTGCATCAGCATCAGGTTTTTTGCCTCTCAAGTGATTACAACTGATGCAAAAACTGATGCAAAAATGTATCAGTTGCCATCAGGCTTTTTCACAATTTTTACTACAAAATCATCAGTTGTCATCAGTTGTCGTTAGTTGTCATTAGTTTTTACCATCCGTATTTAACATCAGTTATTACCACAATGGTCCACCAAAAAGGTTGTCTAGGGTCTGAAAATGTGCCTGTATTTAGTGCCACATCCCCCTGTAGATAATGCCGCAGTGCCCTCTTTAAATAGTGCCACCCCCCTGTATATAGTGCCACACACCCCCTGTAGAGAATGCCAGTGTCCTCTGTATATAGTGCCACACACCCCCTGTAGATAATTCCGCAGTGCCCGCTGTATATAGTGCCACACCCCTTTGTAGATAATGCTGCAGTGTCCTCTGTATATAGTGCCATACCCCCCTGTAAATAATGCCACAGTGCCCTCTGTATATAGTGCCACACACCCCCTGTAGATAAAGCCGCAGTGTCCTCTGTATATAGTACCACACCCCCTGTAGATAATGCCGCAGTGCCCTATGTAGATAGTGCCCCACATCCCCTGTAGATAATCCCACAGTGCCCTCTGTATATAGTGCCATACCTTTGTAGATAATGCCACAGTGTCCTCTGTTTATAGTGCCACACCCCCTGTAGATAATGCCGCAGTGCTCTCTGTATATAGTTCCACACACACCCTGTAGATAATGCCACAGTTTCCTCTGTATATAGTGCCACACCCCCTGTAAATAATGCTGCAGTGCCCTCTGTATATAGTGCCACACCCCCTGTAGATAATGCCACAGTGTCCTCTGTATATAGTGCCACACCCCCTGTAGATAATGCTGCAGTGCCCTCTGTAGATAGTGCCACACACCCCTGTAGATAATGCCGCAGTGCCCTCTGTATGAAATGCCAGCGCACCCCCTGTAGATAATGTCACACAGCCCCCTGTAGATAGTGCCACACTGCACCCACTGTAGATGGCACCACACTGCACCCCTGTAGATTGTGCCACACAGCGCCTACCCTGTAGATAGCGCCATCCCCACTGTATATAGTGCCACCCCCTTCGCCTGTAGGTAGCACCACTGAAGCTCCCTCTAGCAGATGAATCCCCGGCCAGAGAATTGTGTATGCTGTGGCCGGGGATTCCCTCCAGGAGGAGCCCCTGACGCCACTTACCATATATGAACAATGATATCAGGGGTTACTCTCTGAACGGAATCCCCCATTGCCTATGCTGTGGCCGGGAATTCCCTCCAGGAGGAGCCCCTGACGCCACTGTCCATATATGGACAGTGACGTCAGGGGTTACTCCCTGAACGGAATCCCCGGCCACAGCTCCTAGAGGAAACCCGTTCCGCTCCTAGAGGAAACCCCTGAGGTTACTGTCCATATATGGATAGTGACGTCAGTGGCTACTCCTGGAGGGAATTCCCGGCCACAGCATAGGCAATGGGGGATTCCGTTCTGGGAGTAACCCCTGATATCATTGTTCATATATGGTAAGTGGCGTCAGGGGCTACTCCCTGAACGGAATCCCCGGCCACAGCTCCTAGAGGAAACCCGTTCCGCTCCTAGAGGAAACCCCTGAGGTTACTGTCCATATATGGACAGTGACATCAGTGGCTACTCCTTGAGCGGGAATCCCCGTTGCCGACTCTGGCCGGGGATTCCGCTCCAGAAGGAGTCCCTGACATCAATGTCCATATATGGACAGTAACCTCAGGGGTTTCCGCTAGGAGCAGAACCCCGGCCAGATTATCGGCAATGGGTATTCCGCACCATCAGTAGCCACTGATGTCACCATCCATATAAGGACAGTGTTGTCAAGGGCTTCCTATCACAGCGCTTAAAATAGCACTGTGCCCGGGGAGTCCTCAGTGGGCGGAGGAGCTCTCTCTCGTTCTGTTTCCTGCTTCAGAATTCGGTTTGACAGCGGGACGAACTCCCGGCCGCCTTCCCGCCGGGTGTTGCCGGAAGGTGGATGTTGCAGCACCCGGCGTTTATCCGGCCACAGTTAAAATAGATAGGATACGACACCGGACCTCCCAGGTAGCCGGACCCAAAAATGTTGCAGGTAACGTTTTTGGATCCGGCTATGCACAGGTCCAGTGCCATATGGATCCAGAACTGATATCCCCTGAGCCAGGACAGATCTTATAGAAAGCTATGGGATCCGTTCTAGCGTCAGTTTTCCTCCACTGTTCTGCAACATGCTGGAGGGAAACTGACAGGAGCAACGGACATATGTGAAAGGCCCCTAATAAGAAATTTTGAGAGAGAGATGGGCTACAAACGATATCTCCCTTTCTGGATTATCCAGCGTATCTGTGTATTACATAGACAAGTACTTTTCAAACTGTAAGGCAACCCTCACCGGTGAGGCGGCCATAGACAGAAGTGATCATACGGTATGCTGCGCATGTCTTTATCTGGCTGTACCAATCTCTGGTTTACCAACATAATTGAGTCCATTTGAGTTTATTTTAATGTTATACTTGTTTCAGGAGTCAAAAGGAAGATAAATTTAACAATATGTAAAATGTTGGCAAGGATTTCAACAATTGGTGGTAAGTCGCTGGCATCGCCATTTTGTGACTAATAGTCTTGACATGGACAGTCTATTGTATTACAATGATAACTGTGTAATGCTTAAGTTCTCCTATGTAGGCACTGCAGGTGGCTGAAACACTTGCTGGATTGTCCCACAGATTACAGATGATCACTGGGGGTTGCAGCAGTAGGACAACAAGTGATAAGCTTATTGTCGGGGGACCCTTCTAACAAAAAAAGATTGTTCAACGTGTACAACTCCTTTAATTAATAATCTTTCATTGAAAGAATAAAAAATATTCTAGGCTTGGAAATGTAATTTTGTGGCCTATACAATTTATGTGTGTATGTATATATATATATATATATATATATATATATATATATATATATATATACAGTGAAGGAAATAAGTATTTGATCCCTTGCTGATTTTGTAAGTTTGCCCTCTGTCAAAGACATGAACAGTCTAGAATTTTTAGGCTAGGTTAATTTTACCAGTGAGAGATAGATTATATATATATATATATATATATATATATAAAAAAAAAAAAGAAAACAGCAGTTGTTTGTAGTTGATGATGAGGTTTGCACACATGTTAGATGGAATTTTGGCCCACTCCTCTTTGCAGATCATCTGTAAATCATTAAGATTTCGAGGCTGTCGCTTGGCAACTCGGATCTTCTGCTCCCTCCATAAGTTTTCGATGGGATTAAGGTCTGGAGACTGGCTAGGCCACTCCATGACCTTAATGTGCTTCTTTTTGAGCCACTCCTTTGTTGCCTTGGCTGTATGTTTCGAGTCATTGTCGTGCTGGAAGACCCAGCCACGAGACATTTTTAATGTCCTGGTGGAGGGAAGGAGGTTGTCACTCAGGATTTGACGGTACATGGCTCCATCCATTCTCCCATTGATGCGGTGAAGTAGTCCTGTGCCCTTAGCAGAGAAACACCCCCAAAACATAATGTTTCCACCTCCATGCTTGACAGTGGGGACGGTGTTCTTTGGGTCATAGGCAGCATTTCTCTTCCTCCAAACACGGCGAGTAGAGTTAATGCTAAAGAGCTCAATTTTAGTCTCATCTGACCACAGCACCTTCTCCCAATCACTCTCAGAATCATCCAGATGTTCATTTGCAAACTTCAGACGGGCCTGTACATGTGCCTTCTTGAGCAGTTACCAATAGTTTTCTTAGTGACTGTGGTCCCAGCTGCCTTGAGATCATTAACAAGTTCCCCCCGTGTAGTTTTCGGCTGAGCTCTCACCTTCCTCAGGATCAAGGATACCCCACGAGGTGAGATTTTGCATGGAGCCCCAGATCGATGTGGATTGACAGTCATTTTGTATGTCTTCCATTTTCTTACTATTGCACCAACAGTTGTCTCCTTCTCGCCCAGCGTCTTACTTATGGTTTTGTAGCCCATTCCAGCCTTGTGCAGGTCTATGATCTTGTCCCTGACATCCTTAGAAAGCTCTTTGGTCTTGCCCATGTTGTAGAGGTTAGTCAGACTGATTAATTGAGTCTGTGGACAGGAGTCTTTTATACAGGTGACCATTTAAGACAGCTGTCTTTAATTCAGGCACCAAGTTGATTTGGAGTGTGTAACTGGTCTGGAGGAGGCTGAACTATTAATGGTTGGTAGGGGATCAAATACTTATTGCTCTGTGCACAATGCAAATAAATATATATAATTTTGACAATGTGATTTTCTTTTTTTCTTTTTTATATAATCTATCTCTCACTGGTAAAATTAACCTAGCCTAAAAATTCTAGACTGTTAATGTCTTTGACAGTGGGCAAACTTACAAAATCAGCAAGGGATTAAATACTTATTTCCTTCACTGTATATATATATATATAAATATATGTGTGTGTGTGTGCGTGTGTATATATATATATATATATATATATATATATATACACACACACACACATATGTAGCCGTCTTTATCTTGACTTTTAACGCATTAAATACACAGTGACAAGACCCTTTATCTTGATTTTTCAATGGCTTTACTGGACACAGGCTGATAGTGGATATCACTAGCAGACAGGATTCAGGCTGGTAACGGACCACTGGGTACAGGCTGATAACTGATAGCAATAGCAGACAGGATCAGGTGCATACAGGAACCTACGCAAGATAACTCTGGGTTGTTCCAACATTGACAGCAGACTAATATACCTGGTGACTGACAGGGATAGGCTTGGGATGGATTTGGGTGCGCACGCTGACCCTATAAGAAGCAGGAAGTGAGCACGCGCCTGCCCTACGGGCAGACCCAGCAACACTAATAGCAGAAGGAAGTACATGTGCATGGCAGTGTGAATTTCCATGAACCGTACAGTATTTATCATAGGTATCCAAGAAAACATGCTAGCTGGGAGATGCAGTAGGCCAACGAGCGTAGCGTGCCGGCGTTTTATATATATTTAAAGCAGCAAATCAAAAGTCCAATAATTCTGCACCAACAATTGTGGGTGCAAGCCCTGGGGAACAGACCAATGTCCCATTATATCTATGAACAAATATTCAGGCAGCACTCTGTAGAATAAGTGAAAAAATTGGGGTACTTTATTTACCCAAAATGCAACATTTCAGCTCCTATTGCTGGAGCCTGAGAAAGGCTACAGCAATAAGAGCTGAAACGTTGCATTTTGGGTAAATAAAGTGCCCCACTTTTTATATATATATATATATATATATATATATATATATATATATATATATATATATATATATATAATCAATTAACAAATTCTTGTAAGTACACTTGAACAAAGTCATGGATTTTGCAGGATTATAGTCAGGTGTATGATTAACCAATCATACCAATCATATCAAACAGGTGATAATGATCATTTTCATATGTAGGTTGAAATACAGTCATTAACTGTAAAAGAAACAGCTGTGTTGGAGGCTTAAAACTGGGTGCAGAACAGCCAATCTCTGCTACAAAGGTGAGGTGTGGAAGCCAGTTTCATGTCACAGGTCCACCATGGCAATACTGAGAACAGCAACAATAAAAAATACTGCATCAGCAAGGTCTCTCCCAGGCAAAGATTTCAAAGCAGACTAAAGTTTCAAGATGTGATGTTCAAGCTCTTTTGAAGAAACAAAAAGAAACAAGCAACATTGAGGTCCGTAGACGCAGTGGTCGGCCAAGGAAACAGTGCAGCCGATCAAAGACACATCATGCTTACTTCCCTTCGAAGTCGGATGAATTCCAGCAGTGCCATCAGCTCAAAACTGGCAGAAACCAGTGGCACCAAAGTACACCCATCTACCGTTCAGAGAAGTCTGGCCATAAGTCGTCTTTTTGTAAGAATTGCGGCAAAAAAGCTATACAAGCAACATGGAAACAAGGCCAAGCGACTCAACAATGCATAGGAACTGGGGTGCATAAAAATGGCAGCATGTGCTCTGAACTGATGAGTCAAAATTTGTTCGCCGTTTGTTTGCCAAAGGGCTAGAGAGTGGTACAATAATGAGTGTTTGCAGGCAACAGTGAAGCATGGTAAAAGGTTCCTTGCAAGTTTGGGGCAGAATTTCAGTAAATGGAGTTGGGCACTTGGTCAGAATGAATGGGTCCTCAATGCTGAGAAATACAGGCAGATACTCAACTATCATGTAATACCATCAGGGAGGCGTCTGATTGGCTCCAATTTTATTCTGCAGCAGGACAACATACAGCCAATGTCATTAAGAACTATCTTCAGTGTAAAGAAGAACAAGGAGCCTTGAAAGTGATGATATGGCCACCACCTGATCTCAACATCATCGAGTCTGTCTGGGATTACATGAAGAGACAGAGAGATATAAGGAAGCCTACATCCACAGAAGATCTGTGGTTATTTCTCCAAGATGTTTGGAACAGCCTCCCTGCCGAGTTCCTTCAAAAACTGTGTGCAAGTGTACCTTTTGTTTTGTATCGCTAGCAATAGAAATTTAATCTTACCGTTCTTACTGTTCCGCTGCCATCTTCATCTGTTATTTTCTCCTTCTCTCTGTTATGGATATAGCTGCTGCGGTATCAAATTAGCATCTCCACGCAAATCTCTCCTTCCTACAACTCCCATAATACCGCGTACAGAGGAGAGAAAGCTAAAGGCGTGTCTAGCCACGTTCCTCCTCCTCCTTCTTCCAGGGCTGTGACTGCTAGTCCTACATGACAGTAAGTGTCCCCTGTATATAGTGCACATATAGTGCCACAGTGTCCATTTAGTTAGTGCTATACCCCCTTGAAGATAGCGCCACCCTCCCCCGGTAGATTGTGCCACACACATGCCGCCCTGAGGATAGCCACACACATCCCCCCTGCCGATAGCGCCCCACCCTCCTGTAGTTACCACCATTAGGCAACCTATGGGAGCGGAAACCCCAGACAGAGCATAGTCGATGCTCTGGCTGGGGATTCCATTCCTGGAGGAGCCTCTGACATCACTGTGCATATGTGGACTGTGATGCCAGATGCTCCTCCAGGAGCAAAATCCCCCGATAGAGTGTTACTTACACTTTTGCCAGTGATTCTGCTCCTAGAGGGAGCCCCTGACATCACTGTCCACTGACCATGGCGTCACTATCTGTGTATGGACAGTGACATCAGGAGCTCCTCCAGGTGCGGAATCCCCGGCCAGAGCGTCGGCAACACTTTGGCTGGGGATTCCATTCGCATGGGGAGACCTAATTGCGGTAACTACAGAAGGGGGAGCAATATCCGCAGGGAGGATGTGTGTGGCGCTATCTATAGGGGGTGTGTGGCGCTATCTACATGGGCACTAGGGGCAGGGCACAGGAGCAATTACACAATGTAAGAGGACAAAGGTAACAATTATAAAAGAAAGGGTGAACGATGCGCATGCACTGTACTATCTAATAATAGAGAAAAAAATTTGGGAGTGCTTCTTTAATTGATGAAAAACGATTAACGCTTCTATTTTTTAATGCATTCTTACTTTGCAGCATTTTTCACAACTGGCAAAATTTTGCACAGTACTGTATATATGTATATATCTACATGATGGCCGTAATAAACTGTTTATTCACATATTTAATATTCTTCACATTTAGTTAAAAAAATAATCTTCGTGTTTTGATCACTACTTTTTTTTTAAATTAACAATGTGTTCAAGAAACACAAATTTTGAATAAAGAATGTAATTTAACCAAAGCTATGGATTAAAAACAAATTTATAACTGGGAAGCATTCATATGCCTTAGGGGATGCATCTGGCCCCTATATAGGCAATCATACTGGTGAACTAGAATCAGCAACAAATTCAGCTGCAGAAACATCTGTTTGCCTATTGGAGATATAAGTAGAACTGCCCAAGTTGTGAGAGGTAAGACAATAAGATAAACAGGTGTTTTATCTTAAGAATATGCTTCCAGCTAGTTAGGTGTACAGCTTGTATTTTACAGCAGTACATAATGCTTAGGAAAACTTGAGACCATTATATTCTTTAATCTATAATAAAACTATGTGTTTACATTAGTTGAATGTGTTTTGCTTTAAATTGTTCTATTTTACATTGTAAAGGGGAAAATAAAATAAGATGGTTCCTTGACTTTAGTTGAGTGCTTTCAGGGAAAAACTTGTTATTGTGTTAGGCTATCTTTACATCTGCACTAGAAGCTCAGTTTGGAGCCTCTTTCACAGTTTCTGTCAAATTTACGGGAAAATAGTCCTTCATGCGCATGTTTACACTATTCTCTAACAATGCTATGCTTTATCACATTGCTTTGTTCTTGGAATTTTCTAGCTGTGAACCAGCTGGAGCAGTATCTATGGTTAGGGATTTATTATTTATATATTAGAACCATCTTTTTTCTTAAGCGCTATCCCTATAATATGATATTATACTAGAAGAAACGCCCGCCCGATTAGTGTATAGTATAATGGGATTAGGGATAGTGTTTCCCATCTTGCTCATAGGAGTCATCCGCTTTCTCCCCAGCACTATGAAGGCCATCACCACCACCACCACCACCTTTCAACATAGAGTATGTATTGTCAAGCCCTGCTGTTCTGTGATGCACCTCATGAGCCTAGATTAGAGAAGCCACATGGTTTACAACAGTAACAAGGCACTCATTGGTTTTTGTGAGTTGCATGTAAAACTGTACTTCGGGAGAAACTGACGCACACTCCCTTCTCTGGTCCTGTCAGTGTCCAGAAGAATATTTAAGCTTCTATTTTAGCTACTCCAATGCTGCTCCGATGGACCTGCAGCAGCAAAACAACCAGATTATTGTCTGTTGTAAGATCGTCCCATGCAAAATGATTCAATGATTCACATGTTGGACAGGTTGTATGGCCAGTGAATAGCTGTTCTTTATGCAACAGCACACTGATCACTAAGTTAAAGGGTTATTCCAGAATTAAAACTTTTCATCTATCCTCTGGATAAGCGGTTGATTTTGGACAACCCTTTTAAGTAGGAAATGTGTTTTTGGAGCTCAGGCATTGGAAGCTCATCAGAGATCCCTGTCATCGCCTCATGGCTTCTTAACAGGTCACCTAATTTGTAACAAGGACTAATCCACGGATTGGGCTTAGGGCCATCTCTAAGGTCGTTATCTAAGTAGTCTCCCCGGTCTTCACCCTTTAACCCCTGTACAGGGATCTGGTCTGCGGGAAGACTACCTCTTGAGGTGGGCCTGGCGGAGAAGCTGCTGGCCAAACAGACAAGAAACAGGCACTATCAAATGGTACATTGAAGGGTGGAAGCTGACAGCGGGTCACTGGTTACAAGTGGATAGCGGATAGCTGGGCACAGGCAGGTAGCAGGTAGCTTGACCCAGGCAGGTAGCAGGTAGCTGGACCCAGGCAGGTAGCGGGTAGCTGGACACAGGCAGGTAGCGAGTAGCTGGACACAGGCAGGTAGCGGGTAGCTGGACACAGGCAGGTAGCGAGTAGCTATACACAGGCAGGTAGCTGGACACTGGCAGGTAACTGACAGCGGACTGGATACAAGTTGGTACAGGCTGAGCACAGATAGCAACAGCAGACTAGATACGGGCTGGTAATGGATAGCCGGATACAGGCTGACCAGAGATAGCAAAAGCGGACTGGATACAGGTTAGTAGTTTATAACCAGATCCAGGCTGACCACAGATAGCAATAGCAGACTGGATACAGGCTGATTACTGTTGGCAATAGCAGACTGAGTGCAGGATGGTTATAGACAAATGGATACAGGCTGATAACTAATAGCAATAGCAGACTGGATACAGTCTGGTAACAGACAACTGGATACAGGCTGATAACTGATAGCAATAGCAAACTGGAATCAGATGCACACAGGAACCTTCGCTGGATTACACTAGGTTGTTCCAAAATTGCTCAGGCACCTGGTGGATAGTAACGGTGCCTTAAATAGTTCTGGGGGTCAACAGAAATTGGTAAGACACTTTTGAATTTCAAATGCGCTGGCCTTTCAAGAGGCGGCCAGAGCGCGCTTGTGGGGGACACAATCTGATGCGGCGGTCTGGAGGAGGGACAGACCATCAGGCAAGGTACAAGACGGGAGGAGCAGGACCCGCCGCCGCCAGCTTTACATTCTCATTCTTATCCCATGACATACCACTCATGGGAAACCTAGGGAATTATCTAAGATGGTGATCTGTTTGTGAAAAATACTGTAACAAATATAACTTATGTGAATACAGCCTTAGGAGGGATATCTGCATTCTTTTGGCCATACAGTGTATTTGTATGTTGCAAATACAATTTTTTATAGTGTTACAAATTGAGACAGCCTAATTATCACCACATATGCATTGCCTTTGGCAATACTAGCCCAAACTCTAAACACTATTCTGACTCTGGCAGATTAACCTGGCATTACTTTTTCATTGCATTTTTTCATTATCTACTTATGTGAGTACAACAGCCACCAGCACTACGAACTGTAAGCAATGTATTGATTTTCTTAGAATATTCTTCATGATAGGTTAATATTCCTTGAAGTAAGAAAATCAAATGCATACACACAGCACTGGTGAGTGCTTTTATAAGCAGGAAGGTATAATTTGAATGCTGTGACTTATTGTCAAACTTTATTATGCCCATGGTACTAGTTAAAAGAAAAAACTGTCTTGAGTTCTTAACTACAGATGTAGCAAACTAAGCCAAGTTTAAGATTCTTGCCACAGTGTATTTAACTCATTAAGTGTCAATTTAACCCTTTCACGACCAAGGACGAAAATGCACGTCCTGGTCGGCTGCTAGTTCACGCACCAGGACGTGCATTTTCGTCCGCATTTCAAACTGTCACTCTGTGTAAACACAGAGTGACAGACACGCGCTGACAGCTGTCCTAGACAGCTGAGACATCAGTCTCGCCGGACAGCGGACCATCGCCGCTGCTTTCGGCAGTTAACCCCTTAAGTGCGGCGACGGATTGCCGTCGCCGCATTTAAATGGTTTGAAGCACATCGGCAGCCCCCACGAAGTGTTCGTGGGGGGCTACCGATGCTTGTCACGGCAATCGGAGGTCAGATAATGACCTCCGGGTTGCCATGTACGGAAGCCTCGGAGGAACAGCCTCCGGCCGTTCCTCCTCTGCTTCCTGTCAGTGTGACAGTCACGTCACAATGACAATTAGAGTACATTACACTACGTGTGTAGTGTAATGTACTCTAGCAGCGATCAAAGCTGCAAGTCTAAGTGTCCCCTAGTGGGAAAAGTAAAAAAAAGTAATAAAAATGTTTTTAAAAAAGTGTAAAAAAGCGGATAAGATCGGGCGACATTTATCAGTGTGACACCAGTCACATATCTATGAATTATTATTTATTTACCCCATTATTATACCCTCTTATTATACCCTGATGTACCCCGCACAGATTACATATGCCCACCACATTATAAACTGAAATATCAGCGAAACCCAAAACAGAAAAACTACCAAGCAAAATCTGCGCTCCAAAAGCAAAATGGTGTCCCTCCCTTCTGAGCCCTGCAGCGTGCCCAAGCAGCAGTTTGCACCCACACATACGGTGTCGCCATACCCGAGAGAACCCGCTTAACGTTTTATGAGGTATTTGTCTTCTGTGGCACACACTGGGCACAACATATTATGCACTAAAATGGCATATCGGTGGAAAATTGCAATTTTCACTTTGAACCATCCGCAGTGCACTAACCCCTTTGCGCACTATGACTTAATTGCCCGTCATGGTGCGGCGGTTGATGTATGGAGCCAGCTCACGTTCTGAGCCCGCTCCATACGCTGCGGGTGTCGGCTGTGTATTACAGCAGGCCCCCTCGGTACTAACGGACAGGAACAGCGATCGCTCTGTTACAGAAGCCTGTAAGAATAACAATATACTGCAACACATTAGTATTGCAGTGTATTGTACCAGTGATCCAATGATCGCTGGATCAAGTCCCCTAAGGGGATTGATTAATAAAATGTGTAGAAGAATTATAGTTATTAGTAGTGAGAATTTTTTTTTTTAAAGTTAAAAAAACAAAACACCTTTTCACATTTTTCTTCTAAAGTAATGTAAAAAAATGAACAAAATTGGTATTGCTTCGTCCGAACTATTACAATATACCATTATTTAATTTGCACAGTGCACACCTTAAAAAAATTTAATAACTGAAACCGCCAAAATCGCAGTTGTTTTTTTTTGTCATCTTTGCTCTAAAAAAAAAATGTAATACAACTTTTGAATCACTTTTTATGTACCAAAAAATGGTACCAATAAGAACTGCAGCTCCTCCCGCAAGAAATAAGCCCTCACACCGCTCTATTGATGGAAAAATAAAAAAGTTATGGCTCTTGGAAAGCGGGGAGGGAAAATCTAAAATAAGAAAGCAAAAAATGGATCAGTCCTGAAAGGGTTAATTAATTTCTATTGAAAAAACGTATGACCCCATGTGGGGTATTTCCGTACTCGGGAGAAATTGCTTTATAAAAAATGGTTGTTTTTTTCCTCCTTTATTCCTTGTGAAAATGAGAAAATGCAACATTTTAGTGGAAAAAATTTTGATATTAATTTTCGCGCCCTAATTCTAATAAACTCTGCAAAAGACCCGTGGGGTGTAAATGCTCACTATACCCCTAGAAAAATTCCTTGAAGGTTTTTCCAAAATGGGGTAACTTTTGGGGGGTTTCCACTGTTTTGGTCCCTCCAGTGCATTGCAAATGCGACATGGCACCGAAAACCATTCCAGCAAAATCATAAATCCAAATGGCGCTCCTTCCCTTCTGAGCCCTGCTGTGGGTCCAAACAGCAGTTTATTACCACATATGGGGTATTGTCGTAATCGGGAGACATTGCTTTACAAATGTTGGGGTGAATTTTCTTCGTTATTCCTTGTAAATAATACAAATTTCTATGTTGTTTCAGAAAAAAAGTACATTTTAATTTTTACAGACTAATTCAAATATATTTAGCGAAAAACCTGTGTGGTCAAAATGCTAACTATACCCCTAGATAAATACATTAAGGGGTCTAGTTTTCGAAATGGGGTAGTTTACGGGGAGTTTCTATCGTTCTGGCAGCTCAAAGCCTCTCCAAATGTACAGTGGGGCCTAAAACATTTTCAAGCAAAATATGAGACCTGAATGCCTCCGGTTGCTCCCTTCCTTTCGGGCCCTGCCGTGTGTCCAAGCAATGAATTAGGGTCACAATGGGGGCATTTTTGAAAACAGGAGAAACAGGGTGATAGATTTTGTGGTGTGTTTCTTCATTCTCATGTTCGCTTTACACAGAAATCGGTCTTCAAACTGATACTTTTATAAAAAAGTGTTTTTTGTTTTTTTTTCACCTGCTATGCATTAAATTTAGCAAAAAACTGTGGGGTCAAAGTACGCACTACACCCCTAGATAAATACCTTAAGGGGTCTAGTTTTCTAAATGGGGTCGTTTATGGGGAGATTCTATCGCTCTGGTAGCTCAAAACCTCTCCAAATGTACAGTGGGGCCTAAAACATTTTCAAGCAAAATATGAGTCCTGAAAGCCTCCGGGTGCTCCCTCCCTTTCGGGCCCTGTCGTGTGTCCAAGCAATGCATTAGGGTCACAATGGGGGCATTTTTGAAAACAGGAGAAACAGGGTGATATATTTTGGGGTGTGTTTCTTCATTCTCATGGTCACTTTACACAGAAATCGGTCTTCAAAGTGATACTTTTATGAAAAAAGTGAAATTATATTTTTTTACGCCT
This sequence comes from Rhinoderma darwinii, assembly GCF_050947455.1. Lineage (NCBI taxonomy): Eukaryota > Metazoa > Chordata > Amphibia > Anura > Rhinodermatidae > Rhinoderma > Rhinoderma darwinii. The sequence goes on along the minus strand of NC_134688.1, from coordinate 387,057,539 downwards.
GCTTTGCATGAATTCTTACAAAAAAACTGTGGGGTCAAAATACTTACAACACCCCTTAATAAATACCTTAAGGGGTGTAGTTTTCAAAATGGGGTCACTTGTGGGGGTTTCCACCATTCTGACACCTATGAGCCTCTGAAAACCTGGCTTGGTGCAGGAAAACAAAATGTACTTCAAAATGTATAAAATGATTACTAAATTTGTAAGTCTTCCAAATTGCTCAAAAAAAAAATTTTTTTTTCAAAAGTGCTGCCAAAATAGAGTAAATAGATGGAAATATATATTTAATTAAAAAAATTGTGCAGTATGTATGTACATATGTGACATATTGCAGTTAAAAATAGGGAAAAATGATAATTTTTACAAAATTTCTTCAATTTCTGTATTTTTTTATTAATTTCCGCAAATCGTATAAGTCTACTTTTACCACTAAAATAAAGTACAACATGTGACGAAAAAACAATGTCAGAATTACTTGGATATTCAAAACTTTCACAGAGTTATTCTCTGATAAAATCAGACATACCAGATTTGACAATTCTGGCTTGGTCATTAAGGTACAAACATGCCCGGTCATTAAGGAGTTAAAGAATGGCATATCTCTATATTTATGGTTTATATTATATGTATGGTGGATTCGTGCAACACATAAATTTTGCAATACCTAGGGCCTAATGCACACGACTGTAGTCAAACTTGTCTGTCTTTAGGCTTCATACAGCCACGTCATAGTAAAATTAAAAATGTATGATAGTCAGAATGTGAGAGGGTAAAAACAGAAAAAATATTTACCCCTTGCCGCACCAGAACGCACCGGTACATTCTGTATTGCAGTGCTTTAAGGCACCAGGACTGTCAAAGGGCAGGGTGACAGAACTGTGCCATCAACTGTCCATGACAGTTGATTGGCACAGTAAGACGGCAGGGGACCAATCACAGAGGTCATCTGCCGGCAATCGCTGTGATTGGTCAGTCACAGCAGACTGACCAATCACAGCTCCTTGAGAATGTGTATGTGATGGAGCTAGCTCAGAAGCTGAGCCAGCACCATCAAAGCCGGATGTCGGCTGTATATTACAGCCGAAACCCGGCTGTAATGGCCAGGACCAGAAATAGCCTCCAATCCGGCCGATTAACCCCTTAAATGCAGCGATCGCTGCATCTAAGTGGTATCTAGCCTGTCGACACCCCTGATGATTGCCATGTCTGCGGGTGTCAGCTGTTAGTCACAGCTGACATCCTGCTCTAACGGCCAGGACCGGTGCTAGGCTCTGATCTGGCCGATTAACCGCTTAGATGCAGCGATAAGAAGTGATCGCTGCATCTAGGTGGTTAGAGCGCACCTGCATGGGTGCCAATGGTTGCTATGGAAACTGGAGGCCTTACACTGGTCTCCTAGTAGGAAGCCTATTAGGCTCTGCCTGGAGGCCTGGAGCCCTGCCATTGTGGGCCAATTCTGTAAAAATCACCAAAATAGACCTCAAATGCGCATGGTGCTCTTTTAGTCCTAAGCCCTGTCATATGTCCAGGCAAATGATAAATGCCTTGAGGTGTGTAGTTTACAAAATTGGGTCACTTCTAAGGGTTTTCCACTCTACTCTGGTACCTAAGGGATTTCTGTAAATGAGACATGGCGCCTGTACACCAGTCCAGCAAAATCTGCGCTCTAAAAGCCAAATGGTGCTCCTTCCATTTTTAGCTCTGCCATGTGCCAAAACAGCAGTTTAGGGCAACACATGGGATATTGCCATACTTAGAAGAAATTGGGTAACAAATTGTGTGTTGTTTTTTCTCCTATTACCCTTTGTGAAAATAAAAAATTGGGAGCAAAACGACATATTTTTGGAAAAAAAATAATTTTTCATTTTCACTGCCTAATTCTAATACAATCTACAGTGAAGGAAATAAGTATTTGATCCCTTGCTGATTTTGTAAGTTTGCCCACTGTCAAAGTCATGAACAGTCTAGAATTTTTAGGCTAGGTTAATTTTACCAGTGAGAGATAGATTATATAAAAAAAAACAGAAAATCACATAGTCAAAATTTTATATATTTATTTGCATTGTGCACAGAGAAATAAGTATTTGATCCCTTTGGCAAACAAGACTTAATACTTGGTGGCAAGCACAGCAGTCAGACATTTTTTGTAGTTGATGATGAGGTTTGCACACATGTTAGATGGAATTTTGGCCCACTCCTCTTTGCAGATCATCTGTAAATCATTAAGATTTCGAGGCTGTCGCTTGGCAACTCGGATCTTCAGCTCCCTCCATAAGTTTTCGATGGGATTAAGGTCTGGAGACTGGCTAGGCCACTCCATGACCTTAATGTGCTTCTTTTTGAGCCACTCCTTTGTTGCCTTGGCTGTATGTTTTGGGTCATTGTCGTGCTGGAAGACCCAGCCACGAGCCATTTTTAATGTCCTGGTGGAGGGAAGGAGGTTGTCACTCAGGATTTGACGGTACATGACTCCATCCATTCTCCCATTGATGCGGTGAAGTAGTCCTGTGCCCTTAGCAGAGAAACACCCCCAAAGCATAATGTTTACACCTCCATGCTTGACAGTGGGGACGGTGTTCTTTGGGTCATAGGCAGCATTTCTCTTCCTCCAAACACGGCGAGTTGAGTTAATGCCAAAGAGCTCAATTTTAGTCTCATCTGACCACAGCACCTTCTCCCAATCACTCTCAGAATCATCCAGATGTTCATTTGCAAACTTCAGACGGGCCTGTACATGTGCCTTCTTGAGCAGGGGGACCTTGCGGGCACTGCAGGATTTTAATCCATTACGGCGTAATGTGTTACCAATGGTTTTCTTGGTGACTGTGGTCCCAGCTGCCTTGAGATCATTAACAAGTTCCCCCCGTGTAGTTTTCGGCTGAGCTCTCACCTTCCTCAGGATCAAAGATACCCCACGAGGTGAAATTTTGCATGGAGCCCCAAATGCGACATGGCCCCCAAAAACCAATCAAGCATAATCTGCATGCCAAATAGCACTCCTGACATTCTGAGCCCTGTCGTGTGTCCAAACAGCAGTTTATTACCACATATGGGGTAGTTCCGTACTCGGGAGAAATTGCTTTACAATTGTTGGTGTGCTTTTTCTCCTTTATTCCTTGTGAAAATGAAAAAAAATTCAACATTTTATTGGAAAGAATGTATATTTTCATTTTTACTGTCTAATTCCAATAAATTCAGCAAAAAAAACAGTGGGGTCAAAATGCTCACTATACCATTTCAAACAAGATTACGCTTGCCTTGCTGGAATCTCACAGAAAAAAATCAGAAGTGTCAGGATTCTGAATAAACATCACGTCCTGGCTGGTAGTGATGTATATTCATTATCAGGACACTACAGTAAAGTTAGTGTTTGTGTATGTAGCTGCACATAACGATATAACTATATCACTAGTGCAGTGTAAATGAATGGAGAGAAGTGTATGACGCCCACTTGGTCTAACATAAAAACACGCTCATTTCGGCATTAAGACACTCATTAGCATAAAGATAAAAATCGCTCATAAAGTGGTTTAAAATAGATCGTTTTTCGATATAAAAAGCACTGCTGTCACCTACATTATAGCGTTGATCTCCTTATATAGGAGATAGGGCACTTATAATGTGGTGACAGAGCCTCTTTAAATCTGGAAAAATTATAATTTTTGCAAATTTTCTCTGAATTTTGGTGTTTTTCACAAATAAACACTGAATATATTAACCAAATTTTACCACTAACAGAAAGTACATTGTGCCACAAAGAAAAAATCTCAGAATCGCTTGGATACATAAAAGCATTCCAAATGTCACGATGTGTGGGTATGTGGACCCACTAGGCCGCACTGCCGTAGCAGGGTGGCAGCTGGCTAAACAACAGGGAACCCCAGCAATACAAAGTCCCGCACAAGGGTACCTGGATAGTCCAGACAGTGGCTGCAGCTCTGTCACGGATGGAGATGGGTGCAGCAGGTAACGCCAGACGTGGCGGATGACAGCAGGTGCCGAACGTGGCAGATAACACAGGACGTGGGGGATGACACAGTTGCAGTAGACATGACTCCAACTAGTAGGCACGGGAACAAGAACACAGCACAGGATACAGGATCAGGTAACAGGGCACGGGCAACAACTGGAACGGGAAACACTAAGGGACCATTTGCAAGACAGACTTGGGAATTATTAACAATGCTCAGGCAAAGATTAGAAGGGCTGGGGCCTTCTTATAGTCCAGGAAATCATGTGTGTTGATGATGATTTTCTACATGTGCGCGCGCTGGCCCTTTAAGAGCGGGCACGAGTGTGCGCACGCACCCTATGGGACACAGTGGACCGGAGCGGAAGTGAGCGCTGGCGTCTCCTGGGAAGGAGAAGGGGACCAGCGCTCACAGATCCATGGCTGCGGGTGTCAGGAGGTGAGTAGACCCGACGGCCCGCGGCCATGGATACCACACCAAAGTTATTACCACATAAAGAGACACATGTCAGATATGAAAAAATTGTCTGTGTCCTTAAGGCCAAAACAGGCTGTGTCCTTAAGGGGTTAAGGTCCTGAAGGCCAAAACTGGGCAAATCCTGAAGGGGTTAATTCCATCCTTCTTTTTGCTACAGTATCCCCCCTCTTACACCCCCCCTTCTTAGGACCAGAGCGAGAGAGGAACTTCTTAACGAGAGCAGGGGCATCGACGTTCTCTTCCAGCTCCTAGGACCTCTCCTCATGACCAAACCCTTTCCAGTCCACCAAACAGAAAGTCCTTCCTCCTAACCTTTTGCAGTCCAGGATCTCCCTCACCTCGAACACATCAGAAGAACCGCTGGGAGCAATTGTGGAACTGGAAGTCTTGCTGAAGCGGTTCACGACCACTGGTTTCAGGAGGGACACATGGAAGGAGTTGGGGATTCTGAGGGTAGGAGGCAGCCGCAGTTTATAGGAGACAGGGTTAATCTGTTGCAGAATCTCAAAAGGACAGTGGAACCTGGGAGCAAACTTGTATGAAGGCACCCTCTAACGAATATTCCGTGAGGACAGCCAGACTTTGGTACCTGGAAGATACTCTCTCCTCTTTGTATCTACCTTTCGCTTCATGCGATCGACAGCCAGCAAAATAGAGGACCGGGTCTGTTGCCAGATTTGCAGAAAGTCCCCAAATGCAGAGTCAGCAGCAGGTACCTGAGAAGTAGTAGACACTGGAGGAGGACTCTAGGATGTTGACTGTATACAATGTAAAGTGGAGTGGAAGTGGTGGACTCGATTGTGTGGTTGTTGTACGAGAACTCGGCCCACGGAAGAAGCTGTACCCAGTTATCACGCTGTAAGGAGATGAAGTGACGGAGATAATTCTCCATGATCTGATTGATCCTCTTGACTTGCCCATTGGACTGGGGGTGATAGGCTGAGGAAAAATCCAAACTCACATTCAGGAGTTTACAGAGGGCTCTCCAAAACTTTGAGGTAAACTGAACCCTCCGATCAGACACAATGTGAAGGGGCAAGCCATGCAAGCGGAAGATGTGCTGAATGAAGAGACTCGCCAGTCGGGGAGCAGAAGGTAGGCAGGTCAGCGGGATAAAATGGGCCATCTTCGAGAACCGGTCCACCACCACCCAGATAGTGTTCAAACCTGCTGAGGGAGGTAGGTCGGTGACAAAGTCCATCACAATGTGCTGCCTGGGGGCACTGGGTACAGGCAGAGGTCGAAGCAGGCCAGCAGGCTTAGAGTGAGTAACTTTGTTAGAAGCCCACACTGTGCAAGAAGAGACAAAGTCCACAAAATCCTTGGGCAGCGTGGGCTACCAGAAGTGACGGGCAATCAGGTCCCAGTTTTACGAACACCAGGGTGCACAGCCAGTTTAGAACTGTGTCCCCATCGGAGAATTATTTTCCTGTCTGCCAACCGAACATACAGTAAAGAAAATAAGTATTTGATCCCTTGCTGATTTTGTAAGTTTGCCCACTGTCAAAGACATGAACAGTCTAGAATTTTTAGGCTAGATTAATTTTACCAGTGAGAGATAGATTATATGAAAAAAAAAAACAGAAAATCACATTGTCAAAATTATATATATTTATTTGCATTGTGCACAGAGAAATAAGTATTTGATCCCCTTGGCAAACAAGACTTAATACTTGGTGGCAAAACCCTTGTTGGCAAGCACAGCAGTTTTTTGTAGTTGATGATGAGGTTTGCACACATGTTAGATGGAATTTTGGCCCACTCCTCTTTGCAGATCATCTGTAAATCATTAAGATTTCGAGGCTGTCACTTGGCAACTCGGATCTTCAGCTCCCTCCATAAGTTTTCGATGGGATTAAGGTCTGGAGACTGGCTAGGCCACTCCATGACCTTAATGTGCTTCTTTTTGAGCCACTCCTTTGTTGCCTTGGCTGTATGTTTCGAGTCATTGTCGTGCTGGAAGACCCAGCCACGAGACATTTTTAATGTCCTGGTGGAGCGAAGGAGGTTGTCACTCAGGATTTGATGGTACATGGCTCCATCCATTCTCCCATTGATGCGGTGAAGTAGTCCTGTGCCCTTAGCAGAGAAACACCCCCAAAACATAATGTTTCCACCTCCATGCTTGACAGTGGGGACGGTGTTCTTTGGGTCATAGGCAGCATTTCTCTTCCTCCAAACACGGCGAGTTGAGTTAATGCCAAAGAGCTCAATTTTAGACTCATCTGACCACAGCACCTTCTCCCAATCACTCTCAGAATCATCCAGATGTTCATTTGCCCCGGTTGTAGGGGCGGGGCCTTTACAGGTGCCTCCTTGAGCAGGGGGACCTTGCGGGCACTGCAGGATTTGAATCCATTACGGCCTAATGTGTTACCAATGGTTTTCTTGGTGACAGTGGTCCCAGCTGCCTTGAGATCATTAACAAGTTCCCCCCGTGTAGTTTTCGGCTGAGCTCTCACCTTCCTCAGGATCAAGGATACCCCACGAGGTGAGATTTTGCATTGAGCCCCAGATCGATGTCGATTGACAGTCATTTTGTATGTCTTCCATTTTCTTACTATTGCACCAACAGTTGTCTCCTTCTCACCCAGCGTCTTACTTATGGTTTTGTAGCCCATTCCAGCCTTGTGCAGGTCTATGATCTTGTCCCTGACATCCTTAGAAAGCTCTTTGGTCTTGCCCATGTTGTAGAGGTTAGAGTCAGACTGATTAATTGAGTCTGTGGACAGCTGTCTTTAATGCAGGCACCAAGTTGATTTGGAGCGTGTAACTGGTCTGGAGGAGGCTGAACTCTTAATGGTTGGTAGGGGATCAAATACTTATTTCTCTGTGCACAATGCAAATAAATATATATAATTTTGACTATGTGATTTTCTGTTTTTTTTTTTTATATAATCTATCTCTCACTGGTAAAATTAACCTAGCCTAAAAATTCTAGACTGTTCATGTCTTTGACAGTTGGCAAACTTACAAAATCAGCAAGGGATCAAATACTTTTTTCCTTCAATGTAAGTTCTCCCCAGAGGGATGTTTCTAACCTGCAAAGGATTGGCAGTGAAAATGCAGAACGGGTTTGTGATACTTTGAAGGGACTTCACCATATCATCTGTCTCAAATGACCTGGACAGGGAATCGGCCCTCACATTCATGTCAGCGGGACGGTAGTGGAGCACAAATTGGAAATGGGTAAAGAACAGCGACAACCTGGCTTGACGGGGATTTAGTCTTTGAGCGGACTGAAGGTAGGTGAGGTTCTTGTGGTCGGTGTAGATCAGGATGGGGTGAGCTGCGCCCTCCAGCAGATGTCTCAACTCCTCCAGAGCCAATTTGATGGCCAGTAGCTCCTGATCTCCAATAGAGTAATTGCGCTCTGCAGAAGAAAAATGTCTCGAGTAGTAGCCACATACTACTGCCTTTCCTTTGGAGTTCCTCTGGAACAGAAGTGCACCTGCACCAACAGAAGAGGCATCCTCCTCCAAAGAAAGCTGCCGAGATACGTCAGGATGATGGAGGATCGAGGCTGAAGTGAAGGCTTTTTTGAGACTAATAAATGCAGACTCTGCCTCTGGGGTCTACACCTTGGCGTTCACACCCTTCTTGGTAAGCGTGTAAATGGGAGATGTCAGTGATGAGAAGTTTGGGATAAACTTCCGGTAGAAATTGGCGAATCCCAGGAAACACTGTATGGACCTCAGGCCTTGAGGACGTGGCCACTCCAGGACAGATCTCACTTTCTCAGGATCCATCTTCAGACCTTGATCCGCGATGATGTAGCCCAAGAAGGGCAGAGAAATCTTCTCAAAGACGCACTTCTCCAGCTTGGCGTATAAATGATTCTCCCTTAATCGTAGTAGAACTTGACGGACATGCCTCCGATGAGTCGTCGGATCTGGGGAGAAAATAAAAATATCATCGAGATAAACAACAACACAGATATAGAGGAGATCTCGGAAGATATCTTTAACAAATTCCTTGAAGACTGCGGGAGCGTTACATAGTCCAAATGGCATCACCAGGTATTCATTGTGCCCGTCTCGAGTGTTGAACACCGTCTTCCACTCGTCACCTTGACGGATTCGGATCAAATTATAAGCCCACACAAGTCTAGTTTAGAAAAAATTCTGGCTCCTCGTATACGGTCAAACAGTTCAGATATAAGTATCAACGGGTATTTGTTCTTGACCGTGATCTGGTTGAGACCACGGTAGTCAATGCAGGGTCAAAGGGATCCGTCTTTCTTTTTAACGAAGAAGAACCCAGCCCCGACCGGGGAGGGAGACTTTTGTATGAAACCCCTCGCCAAATTCTCCTTGATATAGGCCGACATGGATAGAGACTCTGGCAAGGAAGGAGGATATACTCGGCCACGGGTGAGAGAGGCATTAGGAACCAGTTCAATGGGGCAGTCATAAGTCCGATGTGGATGCAGCGTTTCAGCCTCCCTTTTGCTGAAGACATCTGCAAACTGAGCAAACTGGGAGGGCAGTCCCGCCAATGACTGAGGCAGAGGAGGCTGGACAGGAAGAATCTGCAACAGACAACGACCAAGGCACTTAGAGACCCATTGGAGAACCTCTCCAGAATTCCAGTCCAGGACTTGGGCATGCAGTTGAAGCCAAGGCAGGCCCAGAAGAACAGGATTGATGGCTTTGGGGAAAACAAGGAAATAAATTAGTTCAGAATGAAGGACTCCAACCTGGAGCTTCAACGGCTTGGTTTTAGAAACAATGGGATCAGGCAGAGGCAGTCCATTCACTAAGGCAACAGCCAAAGGTATCTCAAGGGGAACTGTGGGCAACTGAAGATGATCCACTAGCTCCTTTTGGATGAAGTTTGCCGCAGAACCAGAGTCAAGATGGGCAGAAACTTTTTTCTCCCCTGTGCTGCAATAGAAACTAGAGGTCAATGAAAAATAATTCCCCCTCATGTAATGCTGCTACCTGTAAACTAAAAAGTCATCCACCAGAGGTAAAAATGTTTCCCCATGGCTGAGTACAAGAAAGTCTAATTCCTAGGTGACACTTTCTTTTACTCCGCCATCGAGAAATATTATTCCCTCTGTCGGATGATTTTTCTGTTGACAGGTAGCAGAGTTCTACACGGGTGGTGTTGGGGGGGGGGCATACTCGGCAATTACCCAGTACTCCCAGAATGGGCAGCTACTTGCCCCCCCAAGCTAAAATTTGCCAGTCAGCCTTGGGCCATTGGCTCCCTCACCCACCTTTTGCTCTTATAGGCCACAGCCTGCGGCCTTGGAGAGTCTGGGAGCATGCTGATGAAGTTACTGCATCACGACATCCGCGATGGGCCGCTGAAAGTCAGAACGTCCGGCTGGCTGGTGTTACCGTTGCTTGTGTAATTCACAGAACCTTTTTTTGGGATATCATCTTAAATATCCGAAATAAAGATATTTGACAGGTGACTCTTTCTAATATTGTGTAGATCCCCCTCGTGCTGCCAAAACATCTCTCACTTGTTGTTTTCAGGATCTCTGAAGGTGTATTATGGTTTCTGGCTTCAAGACGTTACCAGCAGATCCTTTAAGACCTGTAAGTTGGTATCATTTTAAAAACTAGCAGACAAGCTAGAAATTGTAAAAATAGATTAACCCCTTTAAGACGCAGCCTGTGGCACAGCCGATTTTTTCAAATCTGACATGTGTCACTATATGTGGTAATAACTCCGGAACGCTTTTACCTATACAAGCGATTCTGAGATTGTTTTCTCGTGACATATTGTACTTTATGTTAGTGAAAAAATGTGGTCGATAAATTCAATATTTATTTGTGAAAAACTTCAAATTTTAGCAAAAATTTGCAAAAATTAAAATTTTTCTAAATTTAAATGTGTTTGCTTGTAAAACAGATAGTAATACCACACAAAATAGTTACTAGTTAACATCCCCCATATGTCTACTTTATGTTTGCATCATTTTTTTTCACATACTTTTATTTTTCTAGGACGTTACAAGGCTTAGAACTTTAGCAGCAATTTCTCATATTTTCAAGAAAATGTCAATAGGCCATTTTTTCAGGGACCAGTTCAGTTCTGAAGTGGTTTTGAGGGCCTTATATATTAAAAAAGTCCCCATAAATCACCCCATTTTGAAAACTGCACCCCTCAAAGTATTCAAAACAACATTCAGAAAGTATTTTAACCCTTTAAGCGTTTCACAGGAATTAAGGCAAAGTAGAGGTGAAATTTACAAATTTCATTTTTTTTGCCGCAATTCATTTGTAATAAAAAAAAAATCCGTAACACAGAAGGTTTTACCAGAGAAACGCAACTCAATATTTATTGCCCAGATTCTGCAGATTTTAGAAATACCCCACATGTGGCCCTAGTGTCCTAATGGACTGAAGCACCGGCCTCAGAAGCAAAGGAGCAGCTAGGGGATTTTGGGGCCTCCTTTTTTTAGGAATATATTTTAAGGCACCATGTCAGGTTTGAGGAGGTCTTGTGGTACCTAAACACTCGAAATCCCCCAAAGTGACCCCATTTTGGAAACTAAACCCCTCAAGGCATTTTTCTAGGGGTATAGTTAACATTTTGACCCCACAGTTTTTTTGCAGAATTTAGTGGAATTAGTCTGTGAAGATGAAAATCACCTATTTTTCTGTGGAAACATAGAATTTTTTCATTTTTACAAGGAATAAAGGAGAAAAAGCACCCCAACATTTGTAAGGCAATTTCTCCCGATTACGGCAATACCCCATATGTGGTCATAAACTGATTTTTGGACCCACAGCATGGCTCAGGAGGGAAGGAGCGCCTTTTGGATTTTGGAGCGCAGATTTTGCTGAATTGGTTTTTAGTGCCATGTCGGGTTTGCAACGCCCCGGAGAGACCAAAACAGTGGAAACCCCCCAAAAGTGACTCCATTTTGGAAACTACACCCCTCAAGGAATTTTTCTAGGGGTATAGTGAGCATTTTGACCCCACAGGATCTTTTTTAGAACTAAGGTGACCAAAAAACGATTTTGGCACTTTCAATTCTTTATTTCTTACAGCGTTCACCGTGCGCAATAAATTACGTTTTACTTTATTCTGCCGGTCGGTACGATTATGGCGATACCATATGTGTATAGTTTTTTTTAACGTTTTGCAGCGTTTGCACAATAAAATGACGTTTCTATAAAATAATTTCTTTTCTGGGACACGCTATTCTGAGCCGTAACTTTTTTATTTTTTCGTCAAAAAAGCTGTGGGACGACTTGTTTTTTGCGGGATGGGTTGTAGTTTTTATTGGTACTATTTTGGGGTAAATACGACTTTTTGATCACTTTTTATTCTATATCTTGGGAGGGGTGGTGACCAAGAAATAGCGATGCTGACATAGTTTTCCGTTTATTTTGTTTGCGGCGTTCACCGTGCGGAAAAATTAACATTATAGTCTCATAGTTTGGGTCGTTATGAACATGGTGATACCAAATATGTGTACTTTTTTTTAACGTATTTATTTTTTCCGTATAATAAATGACTTATTATAGGAAAACAAAAACTTATTTTTACACTTTTATAAAACATTTTTATTAACTTTTTTTGCTTTTTACACTTTCTTTTTTTATTTATTAACTTTCCTTAAACTTTTTACACTTTCTATTTTTGACCTGCAGCTCTGATCGCTGCTAGAATACATTACACTACCTAGGTAGTGTAACGTATTCCAACTGTCAGTGTGACGTCACAGTCACTCTGACAGTTGGTCTACGAGGATCAGCAGAGGCTGATCCTCATAGGCTGACATACATGGCAGACTTGGGGGCCGTTGTCTGGCCCCCGGGGTCCATCACAAGCATCAGAAGCCCCCACGATTGCATGGGGGCTGCTGATGCGCTACAAACCCGCTACATGCGGAGATCGCAATCGAGCCCCGCATGTAACGGGTTAATTGACGAAATCAGCAGCGATGAGCCGCTGATCGGCAACACTGGAGTGTCAGCTGTCGGGGACAGCTGATCTCCAAGTTCCCGATGCACACTGTCGCCGACAGTGTGCCATCGGGAACGACACAGTGACTTCCTGTCACTCCGACAGGAAGCCTATCAGGACCAGCCGAAGGTTGGTCCTGATGGGCTTCCGTCCATGGCAGACCCAGAAGCCATTGTTTGGCTTCCGTTTGCCATAGTAACTATCAGCAAACCCCGCGATTTCGGACGGGGGTCTGCCGATATGTTAGAAACCCCCAAAATTTGGCGATTGCACCTGATCGCTGAATTTAAGGGGTTAATTCGCCGAAACCAGCGGCAAAGGACCGCTGGTCGGCAAGAGTGGAGTGTCAGCTGTCGGCGACAGCTGACCTCCCGGTTCCCGGTGCACACTGTCGCCGACAGTGTGCACCGGGAAAAACTCATTAACTGTACGTCCTTGTGCGCTAAGACACTGGCAGCAGGGACGTACAGTTGCGTTCTGGTGCACCTAGGGGTTAACAGGTACCGATGTTCCACATTTAATAAATTATTAACAGAGACTATTCACTGTATCATTTTTCTAATTGGTTAAAAGCTCAAAAAGCCTTTTACGGATGTGTAATGAATTTCATGTTTTGTTTTTTATAGTGGACACAGGCACAGACAAGAAGTATTTGCAGCATCAAGTGCTTCCAGATACCAATAGGACTTGGTCCTCCACATGAAAAGGTAGGCACTATTCCCCTATTATTCCACTTTAGACACTGCACTATTCTCACATTTATTCTGTAAACTATTATTTAAATTGTATGATACTTATGCAGTGGGGCACTATGTGATGTGATGGCAGTTTAAGACTTAACCCCTTCACGCTCCTTGACGTACTATTACGTCATGGCAGCTCTATCGTTCGCGCTCCATGCCGTAATAGTACGTCTTGCAGTTAGAACAGCGGTGCGCGCGCCCGGCGCGTTCATGCGCTGTGATAGCTGCTGTTTCTGACAGCAGGCTATCACGGCATAATGGGACGGGACCATTTACTATGGTCCCGCCTCGCCGATCGCCGCTATTGGCTAGTCAGTGAGTAACTAGCCAATAGCAGCGATCGGTCTCATTCAGCACAGCAGTGCTCGAGCCCGGCGTTCCTGAGCTGTGATAGCTGCTGTTTCTGACAGCATGCTATCACAGCATAATGGGCCGGGACCATTTACTATGGTCCCGCCTCGCCGATCGCCGCTATTGGCTAGTCAGTGAGTAACTAGCCAATAGCAGCGATCATTCTCGTCACTTCCTCTCTCTGACCTCACATCCTGCTGCAACCGCCCTGAACGCCCTGTTGGAGTTAGCGAGGCGTTGAGATCGGTTGTGAGCAGAGAGTCAGAGAGAAAAGAAGTGAAAAAAAGTGAAAAAAAGTTTCTAAAACAACGTTTTTTTTGCTTCCCACCACCCCATCCACTACCCACTCCTGTTCCCTTCCTCTTTGAGTTCTACCCACGTTTTTTGGTCAGTGATCTCCTATCACTGACCACTTTTCAGTCTTCAGGACCACATTTCTTGGTCCCTGGGGATTTTTTTTTCATTTTTTTCTATATAAAACATAAAACAAAAAAAAAAATATAAAAAGAAAAAAAAGAAACAAAAAAAAATAGTTAGTTTAGCCAATTTTGAAAATTTAACTGGTTAGTTTAGTATTAGCCCCTTCCCGCTCCTTGACGTACTATTACGTCATGGCAGCTCTATCGTTCGCGCTCCATGCCGTAATAGTACGTCTTGCAGTTAGAACAGCGGTGCGCGCGCCCGGCGCGTTCATGCGCTGTGATAGCTGCTGTTTCTGACAGCAGGCTATCACGGCATAATGGGACGGGACCATTTACTATGGTCCCGCCTCGCCGATCGCCGCTATTGGCTAGTCAGTGAGTAACTAGCCAATAGCAGCGATCGGTCTCATTCAGCACAGCAGTGCTCGAGCCCGGCGTTCCTGAGCTGTGATAGCTGCTGTTTCTGACAGCATGCTATCACAGCATAATGGGCCGGGACCATTTACTATGGTCCCGCCTCGCCGATCGCCGCTATTGGCTAGTCAGTGAGTAACTAGCCAATAGCAGCGATCATTCTCGTCACTTCCTCTCTCTGACCTCACATCCTGCTGCAACCGCCCTGAACGCCCTGTTGGAGTTAGCGAGGCGTTGAGATCGGTTGTGAGCAGAGAGTCAGAGAGAAAAGAAGTGAAAAAAAGTGAAAAAAAGTTTCTAAAACAACGTTTTTTTTGCTTCCCACCACCCCATCCACTACCCACTCCTGTTCCCTTCCTCTTTGAGTTCTACCCACGTTTTTTGGTCAGTGATCTCCTATCACTGACCACTTTTCAGTCTTCAGGACCACATTTCTTGGTCCCTGGGGATTTTTTTTTCATTTTTTTCTATATAAAACATAAAACAAAAAAAAAAATATAAAAAGAAAAAAAAGAAACAAAAAAAAATAGTTAGTTTAGCCAATTTTGAAAATTTAACTGGTTAGTTTAGTATTAGCCCCTTCCCGCTCCTTGACGTACTATTACGTCATGGCAGCTCTATCGTTCGCGCTCCATGCCGTAATAGTACGTCTTGCAGTTAGAACAGCGGTGCGCGCGCCCGGCGCGTTCATGCGCTGTGATAGCTGCTGTTTCTGACAGCAGGCTATCACGGCATAATGGGACGGGACCATTTACTATGGTCCCGCCTCGCCGATCGCCGCTATTGGCTAGTCAGTGAGTAACTAGCCAATAGCAGCGATCGGTCTCATTCAGCACAGCAGTGCTCGAGCCCGGCGTTCCTGAGCTGTGATAGCTGCTGTTTCTGACAGCATGCTATCACAGCATAATGGGCCGGGACCATTTACTATGGTCCCGCCTCGCCGATCGCCGCTATTGGCTAGTCAGTGAGTAACTAGCCAATAGCAGCGATCATTCTCGTCACTTCCTCTCTCTGACCTCACATCCTGCTGCAACCGCCCTGAACGCCCTGTTGGAGTTAGCGAGGCGTTGAGATCGGTTGTGAGCAGAGAGTCAGAGAGAAAAGAAGTGAAAAAAAGTGAAAAAAAGTTTCTAAAACAACGTTTTTTTTGCTTCCCACCACCCCATCCACTACCCACTCCTGTTCCCTTCCTCTTTGAGTTCTACCCACGTTTTTTGGTCAGTGATCTCCTATCACTGACCACTTTTCAGTCTTCAGGACCACATTTCTTGGTCCCTGGGGATTTTTTTTTCATTTTTTTCTATATAAAACATAAAACAAAAAAAAAAATATAAAAAGAAAAAAAAGAAACAAAAAAAAATAGTTAGTTTAGCCAATTTTGAAAATTTAACTGGTTAGTTTAGTATTAGGGTTAGTTAGTGTCAGGGAACCGTCAAAAAGCGTAGTTAGGTATAGTGTCAGGGAATTTAGCGTCAGGAATCGGTCACCGTAGATAGGCTTAGCGTTAGGGATCCATCACCGTAGTTAGGTTTAGCGTCAGGGAAGCTCGGAATAATTAGATAGGTTTAGTGTCAGGCACCCGTCACCGTAGTTAGGTTTAGTGTCAGGGAAGCTTGAAATAATCTAGATAGGTTTAGTGTCAGGGAATCGTCGCCGTAGTTAGGTTTAGCGTTAGGGAAGTCCACATAAAATTTAGTTAGGTTTAGTGTTAGGAACCCTCGCCCTAGTTAGCTTTAGTGTCAGGGAAGTCCACTTGCTCTCTAAAAACAAAACACACATTTGTGCTAGTTGTGCTATCCTATTGCTCCCAGTTAGGGATTTATTTTTTTGCAGTATATAAATTTTGTCTTCGCACAACAAGCATGTCCCAACGGACATTTACTGCTGAAGAGGCGTATGCATTTCTGGCCTCCGACACAGACTCGTCGGATGGCGATACACTATTTTATTTGTCTACCTCCTCATCCAGCGATGAAGAGGAGGGACCCCCTAGGAGACGCCCCAGGACCACCACCATAGTAGAAATCCCTGAGAGAAGTGACCCCACAACAAGTGATACCCCTGAGCGAAGTGACCCCATTTGGACGCCCACACCAGACCATTATGAACCCCAAATCCCTGAGTACACGGGCAGCCCAGGCATCAAATTTAACACGGCAGGGTTCAGTGAGATGGACTTTTTCAAGTTCTTCTTCACTGATAACTTTATAGAGCTAATGGTCACCCAGACTAATTTATATGCCCAACAGTATATCACCAAGAACCCCAACTCATTTTATGCCCAATCCCAGAGGTGGACTCCTGTAAACGCAGCAGAGTTGGGCAAGTTCTGGGGACTGCTCTTGAACATGGGGCTTCTAAAAAAGCCATCCATTAGGACCTACTGGAGCACGGACATCCTATACCACACCCCGATGTACCGTATGGCCATGTCCAGGATGCGTTATGAGGCAATACTTCGCTTCCTACATTATGCCGATAATGAGCAGTGCCCACCCCGAGATGACCCCAGTTTTGACCGTTTATATAAACTGAGACCCCTATTAGACCATTTCAGTGCCCGGTTTGCCCAAGCATACACCCCCGAGAAGTGTATTTCCATTGATGAGTCCCTGGTACATTTTAAAGGGAGGCTTCAATTCCGCCAATACCTGCCAAGTAAGAGGGCAAGGTATGGCGTGAAGTTGTATAAGCTGTGCGAGAGTGCATCAGGGTATACATATAAATTCAGGATATATGAAGGGAAGGACAGCAGTATTCAGCCCCCAGAATGCCCCCCCTTACTGGGAATTAACGCAAAAATTGTGTGGGATTTGGTGCACCCACTGCTGGACCAGGGTTACCACCTCTACCTGGATAATTTTTATACCAGCGTCCCGCTCTTCAAGTGCCTCGCTTCCAGAAGGACTGCGGCATGCGGCACTGCTAGAAAAAATCTTAGAGGCCTCCCTAAAACACTGCTTGGGCAAACACTCAGAAGGGGTGAGAGCAGGGCACATTCTAGTAGCAACATATTGTGTGTCAAGTACAAGGACAAGAGAGATGTCCTTGTATTGACAACAATACATGGCCACACCAGTACCCATGTACCTGTACGAGGTACCAGTACAGAGACCCCCAAACCAGATTGCATCCTGGACTACAATAGGTACATGGGAGGGGTGGACTTGTCAGATCAAGTCCTGAAGCCCTACAGCGCTACGCGGAAATCGAGGGTGTGGTATAAGAAGCTGGCCGTGCACATCATACAGATGGCATTGTACAATGCGTACGTGCTACGTCGATGTGCAGGCCAGAGGGGAACTTTCCTGGAATTTCAAGAGGTGGTTATAAAGAACCTAATTTTTGGCGACCAGGAAGGAGGGGCACCCAGTACTTCTGGAAGCGAGGCCACACGCATCGTACCAGGGCAACACTTTCCAGGAGAAGTTCCCCAAACTGGCAAGAAGGGAAAAAGTCAAAAGAGGTGCAAAGTGTGCTATAAGAGGGGGATAAGGAAGGACACAACATACCAATGCGACACGTGTCCCGAAAAACCAGGGCTCTGTATGAAAGATTGTTTTAAAATGTACCATACATCCCTTGATTTTTAATTTACCCTGATGCACTCCGCACAGCTTATCCCCCTCATCTTTCCCTTTTGAGCCCTGCCATGTGCCCAAGCAGCAAATAACAGCCACATGTAGGGTATTGCCGTACCCGGGAGAACCCACATTACAATTTATGGGGTGTATGTCTCCGGTGGCACATGCTGGGCACAATATATCGGACACTGAAATGGCATATATGTATAGGAAATTGCAAATCTCACTTTGCACCATCTACTGCGCATTACCTTTTACACAATAACTGTTGGGTCAAAATGCTCACTACACTCTAGATGAATGTCTTAAGGGGTGTAGTTTTTAAAATGGGTTCACTTCTCGGGGGTTTCAACTGTACTGGTACCTCAGGGGTTCTGCCTACATGACTTAGCACCAGAAAAGCTCCAGTAGGCTAAATGGTGGTCCTTCCCTTCTGAGCCCTGTCGTGTGCCCAGGCAGCTAATAACAGCCACATGTAGGGTATTGCCGTACCCGGGAGAACCCACATTACAATTTATGGGGTGTATGTCTCCAGTGGCACATGCTGGGCACAATATATCAGACACTGAAATGGCATATATGCATAGGAAATTGCAAATCTCACTTTGCACCATCTGCTGCGCATTACCTTTTACACAATAACTGTGGGGTCAAAATGCTCACTACACCACTAGATGAATGTCTTAAGGGGTGTAGTTTTTAAAATGGGGTCACTTCTCGGGGGTTTCAACTGTACTGGTACCTCAGGGGTTCTGCCTACATGACTTAGCACCAGAAAAGCTCCAGTAGGCTAAATGGTGGTCCTTCCCTTCTGAGCCCTGTCGTGTGCCCAGGCAGCTAATAACAGCCACATGTAGGGTATTGCCGTACCCGGGAGAACCCACATTACAATTTATGGGGTGTATGTCTCCAGTGGCACATGCTGGGCACAATATATCAGACACTGAAATGGCATATATGCATAGGAAATTGCAAATCTCACTTTGCACCATCTGCTGCGCATTACCTTTTACACAATAACTGTGGGGTCAAAATGCTCACTACACCACTAGATGAATGTCTTAAGGGGTGTAGTTTTTAAAATGGGGTCACTTCTCGGGGGTTTCAACTGTACTGGTACCTCAGGGGTTCTGCCTACATGACTTAGCACCAGAAAAGCTCCAGTAGGCTAAATGGTGGTCCTTCCCTTCTGAGCCCTGTCGTGTGCCCAGGCAGCTAATAACAGCCACATGTAGGGTATTGCCGTACCCGGGAGAACCCACATTACAATTTATGGGGTGTATGTCTCCAGTGGCACATGCTGGGCACAATATATCAGACACTGAAATGGCATATATGCATAGGAAATTGCAAATCTCACTTTGCACCATCTGCTGCGCATTACCTTTTACACAATAACTGTGGGGTCAAAATGCTCACTACACCACTAGATGAATGTCTTAAGGGGTGTAGTTTTTAAAATGGGGTCACTTCTCGGGGGTTTCAACTGTACTGGTACCTCAGGGGTTCTGCCTACATGACTTAGCACCAGAAAAGCTCCAGTAGGCTAAATGGTGGTCCTTCCCTTCTGAGCCCTGTCGTGTGCCCAGGCAGCTAATAACAGCCACATGTAGGGTATTGCCGTACCCGGGAGAACCCACATTACAATTTATGGGGTGTATGTCTCCAGTGGCACATGCTGGGCACAATATATCAGACACTGAAATGGCATATATGCATAGGAAATTGCAAATCTCACTTTGCACCATCTGCTGCGCATTACCTTTTACACAATAACTGTGGGGTCAAAATGCTCACTACACCACTAGATGAATGTCTTAAGGGGTGTAGTTTTTAAAATGGGGTCACTTCTCGGGGGTTTCAACTGTACTGGTACCTCAGGGGTTCTGCCTACATGACTTAGCACCAGAAAAGCTCCAGTAGGCTAAATGGTGGTCCTTCCCTTCTGAGCCCTGTCGTGTGCCCAGGCAGCTAATAACAGCCACATGTAGGGTATTGCCGTACCCGGGAGAACCCACATTACAATTTATGGGGTGTATGTCTCCAGTGGCACATGCTGGGCACAATATATCAGACACTGAAATGGCATATATGCATAGGAAATTGCAAATCTCACTTTGCACCATCTGCTGCGCATTACCTTTTACACAATAACTGTGGGGTCAAAATGCTCACTACACCACTAGATGAATGTCTTAAGGGGTGTAGTTTTTAAAATGGGGTCACTTCTCGGGGGTTTCAACTGTACTGGTACCTCAGGGGTTCTGCCTACATGACTTAGCACCAGAAAAGCTCCAGTAGGCTAAATGGTGGTCCTTCCCTTCTGAGCCCTGTCGTGTGCCCAGGCAGCTAATAACAGCCACATGTAGGGTATTGCCGTACCCGGGAGAACCCACATTACAATTTATGGGGTGTATGTCTCCAGTGGCACATGCTGGGCACAATATATCAGACACTGAAATGGCATATATGCATAGGAAATTGCAAATCTCACTTTGCACCATCTGCTGCGCATTACCTTTTACACAATAACTGTGGGGTCAAAATGCTCACTACACCACTAGATGAATGTCTTAAGGGGTGTAGTTTTTAAAATGGGGTCACTTCTCGGGGGTTTCAACTGTACTGGTACCTCAGGGGTTCTGCCTACATGACTTAGCACCAGAAAAGCTCCAGTAGGCTAAATGGTGGTCCTTCCCTTCTGAGCCCTGTCGTGTGCCCAGGCAGCTAATAACAGCCACATGTAGGGTATTGCCGTACCCGGGAGAACCCACATTACAATTTATGGGGTGTATGTCTCCAGTGGCACATGCTGGGCACAATATATCAGACACTGAAATGGCATATATGCATAGGAAATTGCAAATCTCACTTTGCACCATCTGCTGCGCATTACCTTTTACACAATAACTGTGGGGTCAAAATGCTCACTACACCACTAGATGAATGTCTTAAGGGGTGTAGTTTTTAAAATGGGGTCACTTCTCGGGGGTTTCAACTGTACTGGTACCTCAGGGGTTCTGCCTACATGACTTAGCACCAGAAAAGCTCCAGTAGGCTAAATGGTGGTCCTTCCCTTCTGAGCCCTGTCGTGTGCCCAGGCAGCTAATAACAGCCACATGTAGGGTATTGCCGTACCCGGGAGAACCCACATTACAATTTATGGGGTGTATGTCTCCAGTGGCACATGCTGGGCACAATATATCAGACACTGAAATGGCATATATGCATAGGAAATTGCAAATCTCACTTTGCACCATCTGCTGCGCATTACCTTTTACACAATAACTGTGGGGTCAAAATGCTCACTACACCACTAGATGAATGTCTTAAGGGGTGTAGTTTTTAAAATGGGGTCACTTCTCGGGGGTTTCAACTGTACTGGTACCTCAGGGGTTCTGCCTACATGACTTAGCACCAGAAAAGCTCCAGTAGGCTAAATGGTGGTCCTTCCCTTCTGAGCCCTGTCGTGTGCCCAGGCAGCTAATAACAGCCACATGTAGGGTATTGCCGTACCCGGGAGAACCCACATTACAATTTATGGGGTGTATGTCTCCAGTGGCACATGCTGGGCACAATATATCAGACACTGAAATGGCATATATGCATAGGAAATTGCAAATCTCACTTTGCACCATCTGCTGCGCATTACCTTTTACACAATAACTGTGGGGTCAAAATGCTCACTACACCACTAGATGAATGTCTTAAGGGGTGTAGTTTTTAAAATGGGGTCACTTCTCGGGGGTTTTAACTGTACTGGTACCTCAGGGGCTTCTGCCTACATGACTTAGCACAAGAAAAGCTCCAGTAGGCCAAATGGTGGTCCTTTCCTTCTGAGTCCTGCCATGGGCCCAAACATCAGTTTATCACCACAAATGGGGTATTGCCGCACTCAGGACAAATTGGGCAACAAAATGGGGTGTTTTATTCCTTGTGAAAATAAGAAATTTTGAACAAAAATTACATCTTAATGGAAAAAAATATCATTTTTTTAATTCACAGCCCAATTCAAATAGGTGCTGTGAAAAAACGGTGTGGTCAAAATGATAACAACAACCATAAATGAATTCCTTGAGGGGTCTAGTTTCCAAAATGGGGTCACTTCTGGTGGGTTTCCATTGCTTTCATACCTCTGGGGCTCTGCAAATGCGACATGGAACCCGAAAACCAATCCAGCAAAATCTGGACTCCAACAAACACATAGCGCTCCTTTCCTTCTGAGTCCTCCCATGGGCCCAAACGGCAGTTTATCACCACAAATGGGGTATTGCCGCACTAAGGACAAATTGGGCAACAAAATGGGGTGTTTTATTCCTTGTGAAAATAAGAAATTTTGAACAAAAATTACATCTTAATGGAAAAAATATCATTTTTTTAATTTCACAGCCCAATTCAAATAGGTGCTGTGAAAAAACGGTGTGGTCAAAATGATAACAACAACCATAAATGAATTCCTTGAGGGGTCTAATTTCCAAAATGGGGTCACTTCTGGTGGGTTTCCATTGCTTTCATACCTCAACACCTCTTCAAACCTGGCATGCTGCCTAAAATATATTCTAATAAAAAAGAGGCCTCAAAATGCACTAGGTGCTCCTTTGTTTCTGAGGCTTGTGTTTTATTCCACGAGCGCACTAGAGCCACATGTGGGACATTTCTAAAAACTGCAGAATCTGGACAATACATATTTAGTAGTATTTCTCTGGTAAAATCTTCTGTGTTACAGAAAAAAATGGAATAATATTGAAATTCAGCAAGAAAAATGAAATTTGCAAATTTCACCTCCACATTGCTTTAATTCCTGTGAAATGCCTGAAGGGTTAAAAAACTTTCTAAATGCTGTTTTGAATACTTTGAGGGGTCTAGTTTTTAAAATGGGGTGTTTTATGGGGGTTTCTAATACATAGGCCCCTCAAAGCCACTTCAGAACTCAAGAGGTACCTTAAAAAAAAGGCTTTTGAAATTTTCTTAAAAATATGAGAAATTGCTGTTTATGTTCTAAGCCTTGTAACGTCCAAGAAAAATAAAAGAATGTTAAAAAAACGATGCCAATCTAAAGTAGACATATGGGAAATGTGAACTAGTAACTATTTTGGGTGGTATAACCGTCTGTTTTACAAGCAGATGCATTTAAATTCTGAAAAATGCAATTTTTTCAAAATTTTCTCTAAATTTTGCAATTTTTCACCAATAAACACTGAATATATCGACCAAATTTTACCACGAACATGAAGCCCAAAGTGTCACGAGAAAACAATCTCAGAATCGCTTGGATAGGTTTAAGCATTCCGACGTTATTACCACATAAAGTGAAATATGTCAGATTTGAAAAATGGGCTCTGAGCCTTAAGGCCCAAACTAGGCTGCGTCCTTAAGGGGTTAAAGTGTTGCTCCACTACATAAAATAAATGAACAGCTTTTTGTTGGTTATGTGTCCTTCCTTACTTATTTTAACCTGTTTTGAGATATCCTGAGATATATGGCCTGAGATGAGCAGCTTTTCAAACTTTATTTTCTATTTATGTTTTTACTCTAATCTGGTCATCTCACACCACATATGTAGGGATATCTCAAAACAAGAAGAAATGTAAGGAAGGACACATCTGTATGTGCATGGCACAATACATATTTACACAATTTCCACCATCATATTTTAATAGATGCAGTCAACACATAAATCGGGCGCTCAAAAACGAAAAGTGCAACAGTTTAAAGAACAACAACAAAAAGAAGAGATTGCTAAAATTCCAAAGTTGGACACATTCTTTAAAACGAAAACCCAACCTGGAACAGACCAAGAGCCCAGCAGCAGTGTACCTTCTACTTCAGCATCTGACCCAACTAATGTTTCCACTGAATCAGGGTCAGTTAATGCCGAGTTAGATATTCAGACAGATGATCCTGTGGAAAGTATTGAAAAGTTGGGTGCACATGTTGAAATTGTGCAATTTCCTTGGGATGTTGGACTGTGGGGAGAAAATATTTCCAAAGAAGTGCTGGAATACTGGGTTTCAAGGGGAAGCATGGTTTGCCAAAATGTTGATGCTGACTTTAAAAACTCAGGAGTATTCTCAAGTGAAGGATATTATCGTTACTGCAACAAATTATACTTCACCCATGTTATCCCAAAAACTAATGAAATCTCAAAGAGAAATTGGTTATGTTATTCCCCAACTAATGGAAAATTATTTTGCTGTGCTTGCAAACTGATCGCCAGTAGGCGTGGCCCTTTTACTCATGGATTTAATGACTGGAAGCACGCAGAGGATAGAATCTTCAGTCATGAATGTAGTAATATCCACAAACAATCTGTCTTATCAATAGTGGCAAGAGGTCAAATCTCTGGACGAATTGACAGCCAGATAATTTCCCAATTGGAGGGTGAAACGTTGTACTAGCGCAAGGTACTTAAGAGATGTCTCATTGCTAGGGCTTATTCAGACGAACGTGATATACGTTCGTGCAACGCGCGTGATTTTCACGCGCCTCGCACGGACCTATATTAGTCTATGGGGCCGTGCAGACAGTCCGTGATTTTTACGCAGCGTGAGTCCGCTGCGTAAAACTCACAACATGTCTGTTCTTTGTGCATATTTCGCGCATCACGCACCCATTGAAGTCAATGGGTGCGTGAAAATCACACGCATCACACGGAAGCACTTCCGTGGGACGCGCGTGATTCACGCAACAGCAGTGAAAAGTATGAATGAAAACAGAAAAGCACCACGTCCTTTTCTTTTTACAAACATACAAACGGAGTGTCATAATGATGGCGGCTGCGCGAAAAGCACGCAGCCGCGCACCATATGATCATGACACACGGAGCTGTTAAGTGCCTTTTGCGCACGCAAAATGCAGCGTTTTTTGCGTGCGCAAAACGCACACGCTCGTGTAAATCCGTCCTTATCCAGTACCTTGCTGAAGGGGGCCTTCCACTGAGAGGCAAAGATGAAATTATTGGCTCCCCTCACAATGGAAATGACTTAGGCATCTTAGAAACTATGGCAAATGTTGATGAGTTTCTAGACGAACATATCAAACAATATGCCAACAAAGGAAAAGGCCACACATCATATCTTTCCTCCACTATCTGTGAAGAACTAATACAAATTTTGTGAATCAAAATTCTGAGTATAATTGGGCAAGAATTGAAGAAATCAAAGTTTTATTCGATTTCTGTTTATTCCACACCTGATATCACTCACTCTGATCAATTAACTTTCATTGTTAGATATGTTTTACCAACTGGGCCTGTGGAGAGGTTTTTACAATTTTTACTAGTGCTTGGTCACTCTGGCAAAAACATTGCACAACTAATTTTGGATTTTGTGGACGAACAGAAAATAAACATTAAAGATTGTCGAGGGCAATCCTATGATAATGCAGCGAACATGAGTGGCAAATACAATGGTGTACAAACAATCATTAGGGAGCAGTGTCCTTATGCAACATTTATACCATGTGCTGCACACTCTCTTAATCTATTAGGTAAAAACAGTGCAGAATGTAACCCAGTTGTCTACAGATTTTTTAACAATCTTGAGCAACTTTATGTTTTTTTTTTCATCCTCAACTTCCAGATGGAGAATGCTGGTAGAAAACAGAAAGCTTTAGGCCTGCCAGTTGTTAAGCATCTTTCTGGTACTAGATGGTCTGCAAGACATGATACTGTATCAGCACTTTACAAGGGCCATGAGTCTATATGCAGTCTATTAGAATGCATGTCCTCTGATCCTGACTACAGCTCATGCAGAAATGAAGCCTGCTTTTTGCTGGACACTTTCTGTCAACTGGATTCCATTATCCTTGTTGTTCTTTGGAATACCATTTTAGAAAGATTTCATACCACCAACCTGTCACTCCAAGAAGCTGGTTTGAATTTGAACACCGTCGTTGCATTATTGCAATCTCTTTCAAGTTTTATACAGAGCCAGAGAGAACAATTTGAGCACTATGAACAGGAAGCCATCAAGTTGTGTGGCCATAATGAGTATAATGATGCTCAGAAACGATTTTGACCATGTAATCCACGTTATGATGATGGACAAGGGGAAAGCACTGTGTTAACACCCAGGGAAAAATTTAGATGTGAAGTCTTTACCACTGTCATTGATCACTTATACAGTGGTTTACAGCAACGACTGGAGGGTTATAGTGATGTGTGCTCCAAGTTTGGATTTTTAGCCAACCTTTCTACACTGTCCACTTCAGAAATTAAAAAAGCTGCTGCAAACCTGGTCCAGTCATATCCAGAAGACCTCATGCCAGGTGTTACAGAAACAGAACTGATTCAATTTGCAAGTTTACTTTCTACTTCCAAGTCACAAACAATGACATCCTGTCATGATAAAATACTAGAACGCCAAATGTTCTTATTTCTTCATCAAAATGGCCTCACCCAAACCTTTTTCAACACAGAGATAATTCTGAGAATATATCTATGTATGATGGTTTCAAACTGCACAGGTGAGAGATCTTTCTCAAAATTAAAACGGATTAAAAATGAACTGAGGAGTCAAATGGGGCAAGAGAGACTCAATCATCTTTCTTTAATGAGCATTGAACATGATCTGTTAAGAAGTCTGGACCTCTCAGAAATCATCAATGATTTTATCAACAGGAAGGCCCGTAAAGCAATTCTATAATAAGGCCTAAGCCTTTAATAGATTGAGAATTTTTTGCCTCTGCTCACACATTGCACTTTTCATAACTGCCAATTACTGTGAAGTGAACTACCTCATTATTTATGTTTTGATATTTTTCAAAATTGTTAGATTCAAATGTATAATTTTCTTGTCCTTATTTGCACTTCTATACGGTACTCTTATGTTGCCTTATGTTTATTTTTCTGTATGATGTAATACAGTATATACCACTTTATTTCTTTTATATTTCTCTAAGTTATAATTGTTAAATTATTTATTCTAATTAATATTTATAACTTTGTTGACCATAATTGCACTTACATATGGTACTTTTATGTTGCCTTAGGTTTATTTTTCTGTTCGACATAATAAAGTAAATGCCACTTTATATTCAATATTTTTCTGAAAATCTATAAAAAAAAATAACTACGGTTTTACATTTGAAAACAAATATTACTAGCATTGTTTGATCTAAAGTTTAAATAAAAGTTCAAAGAAGAAAAGTGTTTTTCAGGGGTCTCGCATGGGGAAAGGGGGTTGCATTGAGTTTGCGTGTGAGGGGGACCCAAGTTGTATCAGCAGCCCAGGGCCCATGGTACACTTAATCCGCCACTGCTTGTTGCATACTTTTCCCACTATGCACAGTAATTGGAAGAAAGCGACATTCAGCGGCTGGAGTGTGGATACATGATTATATTTGGACTCATGGTTGCAGTGCTGGACATACTAAATACACTCCTAAACTACTTAACCGTAACTAATAGGAACAGATGAAATCAGAGTGTCAGTCAATATGACAGATCCACCTTAACATTTGAGTATATTTTACCTATGTGTTCAATCTATACGCAAGGTCTTGATAGTATCTACAGTATGTCTGTTATATACATAAAGGGTTAATTATTATTTCTACAGATTCTCCTGTTTCTTTACTTGAATGTGGGAGGGTTTATCCCTCATCCAAATAGCTAATGTTTCTATGTTTTTTATGCTTTGACAAGGAGGACTTACGAACCTTAAACACAAAGCCAAAACTTACAGTATGTCTGGAATTTTTGGGGCTTTTTGGTCTAATATTTATTTTGTGACATGAATCTTAAAAGTGAAAATATCATATAACTCTTTTTGCAAATACAAGTAAATGCAGAATTTACAGTATCTACAGTTCTATTGCTAATGTGTTGTGTCCTGAAAAGGCTTCACATTAAACTGGACTGCTTTCAATTTAGAAGCAATGGTTAAGGAAGATTTGGAAGCAATGGAAGATTTGTAAAAGGAAGGTTTGGAAGTAATGACTAAGGACATTCATTCCTCAGTGTTTGTTTATGTAAATGATGTAACAAAAAGACACAAGATAAAAAATAAAGTGCTGATCACCAAAGGACCAAGCTCATGAGCTATAGAGGGGAAACACATTATCAGCAAAATATTAGAAGTGGTTGTCTTTCATAAATCATTTTTCCTTTCAGACACCCTGATCATTCATTTTCTAAGTTAATTGTAAGTGTTTATCATAACCACAAGTTTAACCCTACAACGACTGCATATTAAATGTAACTGGAGTCTAAATGATTTATTGAAATGCTGTATGCATGGCCGCATCCTTGTAATGTCTATTTACATTCATTGCGCAAACATTTTAAAACTATTCTGAAGAAAAGTAATTTAAGTCTGTTACTGTTTAGGTTATTATGTGCATACTAAAAAGTATTGTTTTGGTTGAATATGGTAGTAAGAATTGCAGTCAAATATTGGGAAAGTTTTAACTGGAAAAAAACATGCTGATCAATAGAAGCAAACACATGATGGGCCATGTTCCTCACACTCGTGATCAGTGCACAGCTTTCCTGCCTGCCTTGTGATTTTTTTTATTTATTTTTTTTCTTTTTTTCTCTCTTATTTTTAAAGAATAAGAGGGCTTTCACAAAACTTGTTATAAAAAATATGCTCTCCATACGGCACCCACTGACCTGAGCAATGGCTGTAATATGCAGGGGTATGATCCAAACAGTTCTACCGAATTGGTATTTCAAGCAACAGCTGGTTCAAAGAACCGGGGAGAAGAGGGATCCCCTTAATTTAATTGTATCCGTATCCATGTTCTCGTACTGTTTTATTCATTTTAGGAGCACTGTGTATATCATTATTCATTTCAGGGGCACAGTGTAGTGTGTTATTCATTTCAGGGGGCACAGTGTATATTATAATTAGATTCAGAAGGCAAAGTGTACAGTGTTATTCATCTCAGGGGGCACAGTATACTGTATGTTATTATTGTCTCTTACTTCGCCCATTTCCAGCAGTGCCTTTGCTTGAGCTGGGCAACCGGATGCCTTCTACTCTTTTTTTCCGCCAAGGCCCTGTTGGATCTAACTGCATGACACCTTTTCTGCATGTCCGGCACCGTCGGGTTGCTGGCGCAACAAGCGCTCCTGGATGACATTGGTTGTGGCAGCCTATTTAAAGGGTACCCCAGCCTTCCCTCGCCTGCAGTACCGGGTACATTCTGTACCAGAGGAAGTCAGAAGGGCGAAACCCAGGGTCAGGCGAGATTGTTCGCACATGTTTTTATCTTATGAGCTTGAATACTTGTCCTGTTTTGTAAGTATGCAATAAACTTGCGTGACGAACATTGTGTTGTACGGTATTGCACTATTGTTCTTCTTTCCCTATAGGTTCTTTCCAGATTGGAAGACGTCAATGTATCGACTGCATACTTGTGGAACCACTAATACCATCGGTACCATCTATACCTACACTGGTTCGTGGATAGTCTACCGCTACCCACTGGAACCCTTGTTCATATTAACTACACGTTGGACTCATTTTGCAGTGCCGTTGAGCGGTAAAAACTTTCCTTTCTTAGGGTACATTCTGTGTCTGGCTATTGTTCCTATTGCTTTTTGACTGTGTTCCTGACTCTGATCCTGACCATGACCTTGTTCCTGGATTAAGCTCCTATCTAGCCCTTTGGATTTGCTGCTTGGTTCCGTTGGTTTTACTTCTTATATTTACTTCTGGCTTGACTTCTGACTACAGTTCTGTCTCATCCATTAGCTTGCTACTTCCGATTGACGACCCCTGGCAATGTAAACCAATGGAAACCACAAAAAACACAGTCTTTTAGCTGACCAAACTTAGATATTATTATTATTATTATTTTTAGTAGTAGCATTAATGATAGTAGTATCACTGCATATATGTTGTGATATATCATATTTTAGTTCGCTGAGTGACTTTATGAAGCTTTAAAGGAATAAATTATGTAAAACTACGTTATGAACCCCAAATTACACACTTTATGCCAGATTTTTTTTCCCCATGTTTAAAACATTTTGTTCATAACAATTTGTAGTTATATGGGATAGATACGGTAAATATTTGTTATATTTATTTTTAGGTAGCATACTATTTTTTGCCACTGTTTCTTTATTTTGCTGTTACTTGTGTCCAGTGATAATGTTTCCCTTGTTCCCTTTGTCCTTTGTAAAAAGCACATATGAGAGTTATAATTGAATTTTATAGCCATGTGAAATATTGTTTAAATAACAAAACGCAGGCAGCATGCTGGGAAGATTACTGCAAAGAGCATGTTACATTACAGATGAACAGATGTTCTTTAGTGATCTTTATACAAACATAAACAGTATAACACTGGCTTTATACATATAAGAAAACGTAACAATTGAGATATTTAACATTAAACTTTAATGAAAAATCAAAGGATACAATACATCAATAAGTATTCAGTGTACAGTAACTTTGTAGAAATGTAACTTCCTGAACAGAATAGGTATACATTTATGCAGGGGTGAACCTAGCCCCCTCTGCTGCCTGAGGCGAACTATAAAAAGATGCCCCCCCATCTATCTGAGTTTTCTCATAACTAGCTTTACACAAAAAAACATGCAGTATATAATTTTTTTTAAATAGGAAAACAGTTGTTGATTATTTGCTAAAGTGCTGTTTGAGGTATAGAAAAGATTTAAAGAATTCTACTTACTGTATTACTTTAGCATCATAGATCAACAACGCAGCATTAACACTGAAAATGGTTTAACACATCTTCTATGCTCCCTTTTAATACCTAATTGACTTAAATTCTAACTAGTTCAGTGGCCCGGCGTGGATGGCATGATGCAGTGACGTCATCGTGCCTTGCAGTTGACGTCATCAGCCTGCTCCCGATCTCTTGTAGGCCTCAGGTCTAAACCAGGCTGTTGCCTACAAGAGTAAACGGCGGAGCAGGGGTATCTATTGTGGCAAATTTAGTTTTTTAAAATTTTTATACTGTTACGTTTTTTTTGGTAGGTTCCGCTGGACCGTTTGGACTACATTGTAGATTCATTGGACTACTTCAATGATCTACTTTAAAAAAAATAAAAATGGTGAAAGAGGGTTGCATGGGGGAGTTTTGATTTCAATTAAAAAAAATTCTTATGTCTGTTTTTTTTAAATACTTTATTATGGCCTTAGGGCTGCTGTCTAATTGACAGCGTTCAATTACTAAGGCTGGGGAATAGCATTAGCCAGTAAAATGGCTATCACTAACCCCTATTATTGCCCTGATTCCCACTGCCACCAGGGATACCGGGAAGAGTCGAGTACGATTCAGTACCTGGCCATCTGAAACAACGGTTAGGCCGCAGGCTGGTATTATCAGGCTGGGAAGGGCCAAAAAACGTGGCCCTTCCCACCCTGGTGATGGTAGGCTGCAGCTGCTTTATTGTATCTGTCCCCCACCAATCCAAACTTCTGACATGTCACTATGACATGATAAAAGCTTAGTTACAGTTTAAAG
Source organism: Rhinoderma darwinii (assembly GCF_050947455.1). NCBI lineage: Eukaryota > Metazoa > Chordata > Amphibia > Anura > Rhinodermatidae > Rhinoderma > Rhinoderma darwinii. The sequence continues at coordinate 387,026,196 of NC_134688.1, read as the reverse complement.
GCTATGTACACCTTTAAAAACTTTAAAAAAAAAAAAAAAAATATATATATATATATATATATATATATATATATATATATATATATATATATAAATACCAACATAGAACGAAGTAACGGCACCAAGGACTTCAGGGCGGATGAAAAACAGGGTGGATTTATTCACCTCAAGCAATCACAGCAACGTTTCGGTTCAACAGGAACCTTTCTCAAGCCATCTCAAATTAACAATGGTGTCAAGTATAAATAGGGGGAGCATACATTATACAGCAATCAAGCCAATAAAAGTACAATTCCTAAAAAATACATGTGAATAAAGATTTAACAACACAGTAAAATCAATGTTGCAAAGGTGTATATCTTCCCTCTGTAAAAACGCCAAACATAGCCAATATGTGAAATATAACAGTAGTGTACATACCATAACGCGACAAATAAAGGCAATTAGGATGATTAGGAAGGAGGCAGGGGCCAATTTATAATTTGATTGAAGTCAAAGAACTTACAGTTATTAGTCCATTAGTAGTGTCCACATAGCCAGCGTCTGTAGTCCGCGCGCTTCAACCGCGCATGCTCCAAGATGGCGTCCATACCGGATGTTAAGTCCGGTGGAACGCATCAAACAGAGTGATCGTGACTGCGCATGCGCGGTAGCGGAACATGCGTTCCAGCCTCACCGCGCATGCGCCAGTCTCGAAACAGATCGAGGTAATTGTATATATAGCGTAAATCTATAATTTTAATACTAGGGCTAAGTCCAGCAGTGTAAATGAGGAGTGGATACATATTCCATCAAAACTGATGGATTATACAGCCCGATGGCCATAGTCCACAACGCAGATCATACATCCAATGACCCTGGCTCAATATATGTGAGCATAAAAAATGTAACGATCATGTAATATATAGTCACTATGGGAGCAATCAGGGATTTATGACATTGCACAGCAACCTAAATAGGGATGCAGAGTGTCCCACACAAGAGGGGGACAATCATATAACATATATATGCACCCCAAAAAAAAAGGGGGGAATATGCAAAAATGATCTACTATTTGATCGTAAAAGTTATGGATACATTTTTTTGTAAAATCAGGGCTGTTATATAATATTACAAAAAGACAAAACGCACAATCTGTCACTACAACGCTATGGTCTATGTGGAACAATACATAAAAATATCACATTGAACAATTCACATGAAGAAACAACGATCCCCACGAGAAGAGCCTCTGCTACCTTCCATCAACCTTCACAGTGCTTGTAAAAAAGTGTGTATACCTAAAAGCGAAAAAAATAAACAGACAATTATTTCTGAATATACAGAGAATACACGAATAATTAAAACAATCACATGTACATAAGGAGTCAAAATAAAACTCCACGTACTATTGTATACATGTACCACAAACTACACCAAAGAGGACGCAGACCGTACCAAGAAATCCCCCCAGGGACCCGGGTAAGTAACCCCCCAATATATTAGATATGTGGGCCATATGGATATTCTATATTGAGGCCCTTTGGGGACATAGTCTCCAACCTATAAATCCACTGAAGCTCTTTTCTCTTAAGAGCCAACCCCCTGTCACCCCCACGTCTCAACAGAGGCACAGAATCAATGATTCTGAATCTCAGCTGCGACACAGTATGATTTTTTTCAACAAAATGTCTAGAGACTGGCAAATCCTGCCTCTTTGTTTTGATATTTGATTTATGGTTTCTCAGCCTGAGACGCAATTCCGTTGTGGTTTCACCCACATAGTGTAAACCACACGGACAGCTTAAAAGGTAAATCACAAAGGAGGATTGACATGTGTAGAAGCCTTTAATATGTATTAGTCTATCCGTTTGAGGATGATTAAAAGAACCACCCTTAATCATACTGTCACAGATATTGCATCCCAAACAGGGGTAGCAACCATTTTTGGGAGGTGCTAAGAACATCTGACTCCTACGACTAGAGCCAATGTCCGCTTTGACAACCATATTTTTAATCAATTTGCCTCTCCTATACGCCATCATGTGTCTATCCTGGAATTCAGCTATATTTGGGAATGCTCTACTAAGAAATTTCCAGTCCTTCCGCAGAATTTCACCCACTTGTGAACTCACTGCGGAAAAAGTGGAAATAAAAGGTATCCGGACCTTCCTTTCTCCAGTCAATTTCCCACCCAAAAGATCGTGCCTGTCCAATAGATCAACCTTACGTCTGTTCGACTCCAAAACAAAACTAGGGTAACCTCGATCAGAAAACTTTTTGCACATCTGATCGAGTCGTGGGGATAATCTATCCTCCTGACTCACCACCCTCTTAACCCTTATCAGTTGGCTATAGGGTAAAGATCTCAGCATAGTCCCCGGGTGTCCACTGGTATAGTGTAAAAGGTTGTTTCTGTCCGTTTTCTTAGAAAACAGATCAGAAATGAGTTTATTACCACTAACGGAAATCCGAGTAGCCAAGAACTCAATGGCATCCGTGGAATATGACATAGTAAATTTAATCATAGGTTTTAAACCATTGAGAAATCCAAAAAATTCCTGCAGTTCACTAATGGAACCCGTCCAGATGAGGAAGACATCATCTATGTATCGCCACCACCGCAGTACCTGACTGAAGTGGTGGGACACATAGATAAGGTCCTCCTCCATCCGACGCATAAAAATATTTGCGTAAGTCGGGGCCATGTTCGACCCCATAGCCGTCCCTCTTTTCTGCAAATAAAATTTATCCCCCACCAAAAAATAATTCTTTGTAAGAATAAATTCCAATAGCGATCCAATGAACCCAATTTTGTCCACAGAAAAGCCTGAACTTTCTAGATAAGAAAGTGAGGCATCAATGCCCTCCTGATGGGCGATTGAGGTATACAGGCTTCCCACATCAAGGGTAACCAAGACCGACCGGTCAGGGATCAAAAGATCCTGAATTCTGACCAGGAAGTCCGAGGTATCCCTGATGTGGGAGTCTGCACCAATGGCAAACTGCCTGAGAATTTTATCAATAAATATGGCTGATGGGACAAATAAGGAATCGCTCCCTGATACTATAGGACGTCCAGGGGGCCGAGTGGAATCTTTATGTATTTTGGGTAGGAGATAGAGAACAGGGGTAACAGGGAATTTAACTTGTAAAAATTCACATAGATTTCTATCAATGATTTTATTTTTAAATGCATTGGTAATCAGGGTCTCCAATTCACGTAAATACGTAAATTTAGGATCACCTGGCAACCCAGCATACACATCAATGTCATTAAGCTGTTTAGTCATCTCCTGCAGATAAAGGGAGGTATCCATAACAACTATGGCACCCCCCTTATCCGCAGGTTTAATGGTAAGATCACCATTATCCATCAGTTCTTTGAGAGCCAGATTTTCGGCCCATGTCAGATTCCTTTGAACCAGCTGACTACACTGTTTACTCTTCAATGCATCCATCTGATCTTTCACAAATGAAATATAGGTTTCAACAGCATGGATATTCTGAGGAGGTTGAAATTTACTTTTGTTATATAACCCATAGTCCCCAAGATGGAACATATCACTAATAGGAGCTACAGACAAGGTATTGACAAATTTAGGTTGATCTGAAAAATGAACCTTAAGTCGCAATGACCTAAAGAAACATTCTAGATCTAAATTAAGCCTGAACCAATCAATGGGATTAAAAGGACAAAAAGACAGGCCACGATTGAGCACCTTGACCTGTGGGTCAGTTAACACACATGATGATATATTCACCACTAGGTCTGGAGGGTCTTCTTCCTGGTCAAATATTGTCGTCCCCCCCGTGCCGGAGTCATCCGTCCCCTGGACTTGTAATGCAACCTTCCTTCTGTGCTTCTTCCCACCCCTGCGGGTTCGCCTTCTCCCACCACAGGAGTGTCCATGTTGTCGCCTAAAAAAGATGTGGCATATTGGTCGTCAGAAAGTTCTGAGTCCGTGATATACGGCTCAGCTCCCCTCTGTCGTCTTCTTGGTCCTCTTTCCATCCTCCTGGGACCCCTTAGGTCAGCATCTTCTCCTTGCCAGCAATAAATTTTACCAGTGGTATAATCATCGTGGTCTCGTTGCCACTTCTGGCGTTTTGTTTTCTCGATGTCACTTCTAAACTTTTGTAGATATAGAGTGGCTTTCTCCTTTATGGATAGTAGGTCTTGTGAAGACACCATCTCCTTCAGCTGACCATCCCTTTCACTCAGACGAACTTTCACCAGGTCAATTTCTTTCTGCAAGAACTCAAGATTCAGCAGCAGGAGATCCTGTGAATATTTATTCGAAATTGCTTCAAATCTCTCTTTAAACGCTGTGTTTGCAGGGAAGAGATTGGGTCTCAAATGTGAGCGCATGCCACGTGGTATTCGAAGGCATCTATAGTACTCACCGAGCGTTGACAAGTGCAATTCAAGGGAGATCAACCTTTTGGAATCTGCCTCCCATTTTCTCCTCACATTCTCAACAGTGGGTATGCTCAAAAAGGCAACATCTCCCGACAGACCCTGAAGGATACGGTCAGCGTCCTCCTTGGTGTAGGTAAAAACTTGAGGTGTAGTCACACCTAAATCCGATTCATCCTCAGTGGTCATCATAATGGAATGGGTGCACGTGTTAGATTCAACACACACGATCCAGAAGCAAGGAAACACAGCACTCCATATATCAAGCAAATTAGGCCATGTGCTCGTCACCAGGGGATGAATCAATTCCCCTTCTTTTCAGATAAATACCAACATAGAACGAAGTAACGGCACCAAGGACTTCTGGGCGGATGAAAAACAGGGTGGATTTATTCACCTCAAGCAATCACAGCAACGTTTCGGTTCAACAGGAACCTTTCTCAAGCCATCTCAAATTAACAATGGTGTCAAGTATAAATAGGGGGAGCATACATTATACAGCAATCAAGCCAATAAAAGTACAATTCCTAAAAAATACATGTGAATAAAGATTTAACAACACAGTAAAATCAATGTTGCAAAGGTGTATATCTTCCCTCTGTAAAAACGCCAAACATAGCCAATATGTGAAATATAACAGTAGTGTACATACCATAACGCGACAAATAAAGGCAATTAGGATGATTAGGAAGGAGGCAGGGGCCAATTTATAATTTGATTGAAGTCAAAGAACTTACAGTTATTAGTCCATTAGTAGTGTCCACATAGCCAGCGTCTGTAGTCCGCGCGCTTCAACCGCGCATGCTCCAAGATGGCGTCCATACCGGATGTTAAGTCCGGTGGAACGCATCAAACAGAGTGATCGTGACTGTGCATGCGCGGTAGCGGAACATGCGTTCCAGCCTCACCGCGCATGCGCCAGTCTCGAAACAGATCGAGGTAATTGTATATATAGCGTAAATCTATAATTTTAATACTAGGGCTAAGTCCAGCAGTGTAAATGAGGAGTGGATACATATTCCATCAAAACTGATGGATTATACAGCCCGATGGCCATAGTCCACAACGCAGATCATACATCCAATGACCCTGGCTCAATATATGTGAGCATAAAAAATGTAACGATCATGTAATATATAGTCACTATGGGAGCAATCAGGGATTCATGACATTGCACAGCAACCTAAATAGGGATGCAGAGTGTCCCACACAAGAGGGGGACAATCATATAACATATATATGCACCCCAAACAAAAAGGGGGGAATATACAAAAATGATCTACTATTTGATCGTAAAAGTTATGGATACATTTTTTTGTAAAATCAGGGCTATTATATAATATTACAAAAAGACAAAACGCACAATCTGTCACTACAACGCTATGGTCTATGTGGAACAATACATAAAAATATCACATTGAACAATTCACATGAAGAAACAACGATCCCCACGAGAAGAGCCTCTGCTACCTTCCATCAACCTTCACAGTGCTTGTAAAAAATTGTGTATACCTAAAAGCGAAAAAAATAAACAGACAATTATTCCTGAATATACAGAGAATACACGAATAATTAAAACAATCACATGTACATAAGGAGACAAAATAAAAATGTGATTGCTTGAGGTGAATAAATCCACCCTGTTTTTCATCCGCCCTGAAGTCCTTGGTGCCGTTACTTCGTTCTATGTTGGTATTTATCTGAAAAGAAGGGGAATTGATTCATCCCCTGGTGACTAGCACATGGCCTGATTTGCTTGATATATGGAGTGCTGTGTTTCCTTGCTTCTGGATCGTGTGTGTTGAATCTAACACGTGCACCCATTCCATTATGATGACCACTGAGGATGAATCGGATTTAGGTGTGACTACACCTCAAGTTTTTACCTACACCAAGGAGGACGCTGACCGTATCCTTCAGGGTCTGTCGGGAGATGTTGCCTTTTTGAGCATACCCACTGTTGAGAATGTGAGGAGAAAATGGGAGGCAGATTCCAAAAGGTTGATCTCCCTTGAATTGCACTTGTCAACGCTCGGTGAGTACTATAGATGCCTTCGAATACCACGTGGCATGCGCTCACATTTTAGACCCAATCTCTTCCCTGCAAACACAGCGTTTAAAGAGAGATTTGAAGCAATTTCGAATAAATATTCACAGGATCTCCTGCTGCTGAATCTTGAGTTCTTGCAGAAAGAAATTGACCTGGTGAAAGTTCGTCTGAGTGAAAGGGATGGTCAGCTGAAGGAGATGGTGTCTTCACAAGACCTACTATCCATAAAGGAGAAAGCCACTCTATATCTACAAAAGTTTAGAAGTGACATCGAGAAAACAAAACGTCAGAAGTGGCAACGAGACCACGATGATTATACCACTGGTAAAATTTATTGCTGGCAAGGAGAAGATGCTGACCTAAGGGGTCCCAGGAGGATGGAAAGAGCACCAAGAAGACGACAGAGGGGAGCTGAGCCGTATATCACGGACTCAGAACTTTCTGACGACCAATATGCCACATCTTTTTTAGTCGACAACATGGACACTCCTGTGGTGGGAGAAGGCGAACCCGCAGGGGTGGGAAGAAGCACAGAAGGAAGGTTGCATTACAAGTCCAGGGGACGGATGACTCCGGCACGGGGGGGACGACAATATTTGACCAGGAAGAAGACCCTCCAGACCTAGTGGTGAATATATCATCATGTGTGTTAACTGACCCACAGGTCAAGGTGCTCAATCGTGGCCTGTCTTTTTGTCCTTTTAATCCCATTGATTGGTTCAGGCTTAATTTAGATCTAGAATGTTTCTTTAGGTCATTGCGACTTAAGGTTCATTTTTCAGATCAACCTAAATTTGTCAATACCTTGTCTGTAGCTCCTATTAGTGATATGTTCCATCTTGGGGACTATGGGTTATATAACAAAAGTAAATTTCAACCTCCTCAGAATATCCATGCTATTGAAACCTATATTTCATTTGTGAAAGATCAGATGGATGCATTGAAGAGTAAACAGTGTAGTCAGCTGGTTCAAAGGAATCTGACACGGGCCGAAAATCTGGCTCTCAAAGAACTGATGGATAATGGTGATCTGACCATTAAACCTGCGGATAAGGGGGGTGCCATAGTTGTTATGGATACCTCCCTTTATCTGCAGGAGATGACTAAACAGCTTAATGACATTGATGTGTATGCTGGGTTGCCAGGTGATCCTAAATTTACGTATTTACGTGAATTGGAGACCCTGATTACCAATGCATTTAAAAATAAAATCATTGATAGAAATCTATGTGAATTTTTACAAGTTAAATTCCCTGTTACCCCTGTTCTCTATCTCCTACCCAAAATACATAAAGATTCCACTCGGCCCCCTGGACGTCCTATAGTATCAGGGAGCGATTCCTTATTTGTCCCATCAGCCATATTTATTGATAAAATTCTCAGGCAGTTTGCCATTGGTGCAGACTCCCACATCAGGGATACCTCGGACTTCCTGGTCAGAATTCAGGATCTTTTGATCCCTGACCGGTCGGTCTTGGTTACCCTTGATGTGGGAAGCCTGTATACCTCAATCGCCCATCAGGAGGGCATTGATGCCTCACTTTCTTATCTAGAAAGTTCAGGCTTTTCTGTGGACAAAATTGGGTTCATTGGATCGCTATTGGAATTTATTCTTACAAAGAAATATTTTTTGGTGGGGGATAAATTTTATTTGCAGAAAAGAGGGACGGCTATGGGGTCGAACATGGCCCCGACTTACGCAAATATTTTTATGCGTCGGATGGAGGAGGACCTTATCTATGTGTCCCACCACTTCAGTCAGGTACTGCGGTGGTGGCGATACATAGATGATGTCTTCCTCATCTGGACGGGTTCCATTAGTGAACTGCAGGAATTTTTTGGATTTCTCAATGGTTTAAAACCTATGATTAAATTTACTATGTCATATTCCACGGATGCCATTGAGTTCTTGGATACTCGGATTTCCATTAGTGGTAATAAACTCATTTCTGATCTGTTTTCTAAGAAAACGGACAGAAACAACCTTTTACACTATACCAGTGGACACCCGGGGACTATGCTGAGATCTTTACCCTATATCCAACTGATAAGAGTTAAGAGGGTGGTGAGTCAGGAGGATAGATTATCCCCACGACTCGATCAGATGTGCAAAAAGTTTTCTGATCGAGGTTACCCTAGTTTTGTTTTGGAGTCGAACAGACGTAAGGTTGATCTATTGGACAGGCACGATCTTTTGGGTGGGAAATTGACTGGAGAAAGGAAGGTCCGGATACCTTTTATTTCCACTTTTTCCGCAGTGAGTTCACAAGTGGGTGAAATTCTACGGAAGGACTGGAAATTTCTTGGTAGAGCATTCCCGAATATAGCTGAATTCCAGGATAGACCCATGATGGCGTATAGGAGAGGCAAATCGATTAAAAATATGGTTGTCAAAGCGGACATTGGCTCTAGTCGTAGGAGTCAGATGTTCTTAGCACCTCCCAAAAATGGTTGCTACCCCTGTTTGGGATGCAATATCTGTGACAGTATGATTAAGGGTTGTTCTTTTAATCATCCTCAAACGGATAGACTAATACATATTAAAGGCTTCTACACATGTCAATCCTCCTTTGTGATTTACCTTTTAAGCTGTCCGTGTGGTTTACACTATGTGGGTGAAACCACAACGGAATTGCGTCTCAGGCTGAGAAACCATAAATCAAATATCAAAACAAAGAGGCAGGATTTGCCAGTCTCTAGACATTTTGTTGAAAAAAATCATACTGTGTCGCAGCTGAGATTCAGAATCATTGATTCTGTGCCTCTGTTGAGACGTGGGGGTGACAGGGGGTTGGCTCTTAAGAGAAAAGAGCTTCAGTGGATTTATAGGTTGGAGACTATGTCCCCAAAGGGCCTCAATATAGAATATCCATATGGCCCACATATCTAATATATTGGGGGGTTACTTACCCGGGTCCCTGGGGGGATTTCTTGGTACGGTCTGCGTCCTCTTTGGTGTAGTTTGTGGTACATGTATACAATAATACGTGGAGTTTTATTTTGACTCCTTATGTACATGTGATTGTTTTAATTATTCGTGTATTCTCTGTATATTCAGGAATAATTGTCTGTTTATTTTTTTCGCTTTTAGGTATACACACTTTTTTACAAGCACTGTGAAGGTTGATGGAAGGTAGCAGAGGCTCTTCTCGTGGGGATCGTTGTTTCTTCATGTGAATTGTTCAATGTGATATTTTTATGTATTGTTCCACATAGACCATAGCGTTGTAGTGACAGATTGTGCGTTTTGTCTTTTTGTAATATTATATAATAGCCCTGATTTTACAAAAAAATTTATCCATAACTTTTACGATCAAATAGTAGATCATTTTTGCATATTCCCCCCTTTTTGTTTGGGGTGCATATATATGTTATATGATTGTCCCCCTCTTGTGTGGGACACTCTGCATCCCTATTTAGGTTGCTGTGCAATGTCATGAATCCCTGATTGCTCCCATAGTGACTATATATTACATGATCGTTACATTTTTTATGCTCACATATATTGAGCCAGGGTCATTGGATGTATGATCTGCGTTGTGGACTATGGCCATCGGGCTGTATAATCCATCAGTTTTGATGGAATATGTATCCACTCCTCATTTACACTGCTGGACTTAGCCCTAGTATTGAAATTATAGATTTACGCTATATATACAATTACCTCGATCTGTTTCGAGACTGGCGCATGCGCGGTGAGGCTGGAACGCATGTTCCGCTACCGCGCATGCGCAGTCACGATCACTCTGTTTGATGCGATCCACCGGACTTAACATCCGGTATGGACGCCATCTTGGAGCATGCGCGGTTGAAGCGCGCGGACTACAGACGCTGGCTATGTGGACACTACTAATGGACTAATAACTGTAAGTTCTTTGACTTCAATCAAATTATAAATTGGCCCCTGCCTCCTTCCTAATCATCCTAATTGCCTTTATTTGTCGCGTTATGGTATGTACACTACTGTTATATTTCACATATTTGCTATGTTTGGCGTTTTTACAGAGGGAAGATATACACCTTTGCAACATTGATTTTACTGTGTTGTTAAATCTTTATTCACATGTATTTTTTAGGAATTGTACTTTTATTGGCTTGATTGCTGTATAATGTATGCTCCCCCTATTTATACTTGACACCATTGTTAATTTGAGATGGCTTGAGAAAGGTTCCTGTTGAACCGAAACGTTGCTGTGATTGCTTGAGGTGAATAAATCCACCCTGTTTTTCATCCGCCCTGAAGTCCTTGGTGCCGTTACTTCGTTCTATGTTGGTATTTATCTGAAAAGAAGGGGAATTGATTCATCCCCTGGTGACGAGCACATGGCCTGATTTGCTTGATATATGGAGTGCTGTGTTTCCTTGCTTCTGGATCGTATATATATATATATATATATATATATATATATATATATATATCAATGTGATTGGTGCAAGTTTTAACTACTTTATATTGAAAATTATTTGTACTTTTTGAGATACAGCTGCTTTGTATCCTGTATACAGAGCAGCTGTATTTAGTGCTGAGACCTGAATCCATTAGGTCACCTATTATCGATTACATCTAAGTTATGAACTTAGATGTGATCGGTAAAAGCTCGATCCTGCCCCTACTAATTTAAAAGGGGTCGGCCGATGCTGGGGGGCCGGGTGTATACTGTAAGGGGGGGTTTGGGCGTTTTACTGACAGCAGAGGGCTCTATTTGGGGAATAATCCCCCCCCCCATAGAGCCCTCACTAGTTACTATACTAAAAGGTTAGGGGGGTCTGAGCATCCGACTGACTGCTCTGAAGGGGGGGGGGCAGAATATTCACCCCTATAGAGCCCTCTGCAGTAAGTCAGACGCTCAGACCGCCGCTCCCCTGCATTCCCCTATCCTTCCATTATAGTAACGTGAGGGCTCTATTCGGTGGATTATTCCCCGCTCATAGAACCCTTGGCTGTCAGTAAAATGCCCAGACCTCCCTTGCAGTATACTCCAGGGTCCCGGTCCCCCAGCTACGGCCGACCAACAACTTTTAAATTAGTAAAGGCAGGAGCTTGAGCGCTGTAAGTGGCGCTCAGTTTTTAATACAGGCCACCGCTCACCGCTCACCTCGTGCATCGTGCATCTCGTCACTCCTCTTCTTGAGGAGAGAGCACTTGACCGCTCCTTCTTCAGAACTGCTCTTCTCTGGCGGCGCCTGCTGAGTACAGAGTCAGAGAGGAGGAGGAGTGTTCTTACAGATGGGTACCATCATGCGGCACGTCAGGTAAGTAAAATAAGACATGCACCCTCCCCTCGGTCCAGTCGTTCCCTGGTTCAAAATGCCGCCCCGGGGGCGTAAGTAGGAAAGACTGGGCCCCATAGCAGGCAGACAAAATGCCCCCCAGGTGCCACAAGCAGCCCCCCTTATAGATAGTGCCCCCTGTAGAATGCGCCATACAGCCCCCCTGTAGACAGTGATATACAGCCCTCCCTATAAACAGTGTCACACCCCACTTATAGATAGCGACCCCTACCTCCCCCTTGTAGATAGTGCGATACAGCCCCCCTGTAGTTATCGCCATTAAGCCCCCTGGTATATAGTGATATACAGCTCCCACTGTATATAGTGCCACACAGCCCCCCTCCCTTGTATATAGTGCCACACAGCCCCCCCTTAGTAGATTCTGCCACACACAGACCCCTGTAGTTTGCGCCACACACAGCCCCCAGTAGATAGAGCCACAGCCCTCCACCTTGTAAATAGTGTCACACAGCCCCCCCACACTTAGTAGTGCCACACGGCCCCTTGTATATAGTGCCACACAGCTCCCCAATTGTGTACAGTGCCACACAGCTCCCCTTTTATATAGTGCCACAAGGCAATGGCGCATCTGAGAAAGTTGTATCAGCCAGGGGATGTCAATCAAACATGGAAAGTTTGGTTTGGAAGCAGGACTATGTGACTCGTCAGGATAGCGGCACCGCCCCATGACCCTTTAATGAGTAATTAGCATATTGTGTGCATCGGTTTAAAAGTAGATTTTAAAGATTTTGCTGCATCTCAGAAAAACATACAGGGGAATATTGTCAGGTCATGTATTACCACATGGTGGCGGCTCAAGGGGTTAAAACTACCAGACAAGACCCCATATAATATACAATAAATTGAGAACAATTCCATCTGCCCTGCAATTTTATTATTATAGATATATCCTATATAATTACAGCTCTAGAACCAAGCTCATACATATATACAGTACCACAACCAAGCTCAAATATATATATATAATGGTTGGTAGGGGATCAAATACTTATTTCTCTGTGCACAATGCAAATAAATACATATAATTTTGACTATGTGATTTTCTGTATTTTTTTTTTTCTATAATCTATCTCTCACTGGTAAAATTAACCTAGCCTAAAAATTCTAGACTGTTCATGTCTTTGACAGTGGGCAAACTTACAAAATCAGCAAGGGATCAAATACTTATTTCCTTCACTGTATATACAGTACCACAACCAAGCTCAGTACATAAATATAGTACTAGAACCAAGCTCTGACATATATACAGCACCAGAACCAAGTTCATGCATATATATATAGAGCACTAGATCCAAGCTCATACATAAATACAACACCAGAACCATGCTAAGTACATATATATACAGCACTAGAACAAAGCTCAGTACATATATATATATATATATATATATATATATATATATATATAACACCAGAAAAAACCTCAGTACATATATAAAACACCAGAACCAAGCTCAGTACATAAATGCAGCACTAGAACCAAGCTCATACATATATACAGCACCAGAACAAGGCTCAGTACATATATGCAGCACCAGAACAAATACAGCTCAATTTAGTGCAACCCCTGCCGTATAGGTTTGTATGGCGTAAAACTACAGCACCCAGCATGGACCGAACAATGGTAAGGATATGCTGGGAAATGCTGTTTCACAAAAAAAAATCATACCAACTATCATCTCGCTGCAGATCATACAGTGACTACAGTATTGATTAGAGGCAGAATAAACATTTACATTAAGTGACTCACCCATGACGTCTCAGATTCTAGTTCTTTTCTTCTCCCTCTGGTCCAGACCTCTATGATGACTTCTCTCGGCCATGACCCATTTTTGCAGTTTTCTGCTCAGATGTCTTCAGCTTCTCACTTTTAAAACATTTCTGCACCTATAAACGAAGTTAAAATTCTCAAAACCTCTAAATATAATAGCGCCATACACTGTGTCCCCGATTATAATACTACCATACACTGTGTCTGTAGATAGTACCTCACATATAGCTCCCCCTGTATATAGTGTCCCACATATAGCTCCCCCTGTATATAGTGCCCCACATCCCCATATATAGACCCCCTGTAGATAGTGGGCCACATCCCCACATATAGTTCCCCCTGTATATAGTGCCCCACATCCCCACATTTAGCTACCCCTGTATATAGTGCCCCACATCCCCACATATAACTCCCCATGTATATAGTGCCCCACATCCCCATATATATACCCCCTGTAGATAGTGCCCCACATCCCACATATAGACTGCCCCTTTATATAGTGCCCCATATCCACAAATGTAGACCCCTCTGTAGATAGTGCCCCACATCCCCACATTTATACCCCCCTGTGCATAGTGCACCACATCCCCATATAGACCCCCCTGTATATAGCGGCCCAGATCCCCATATAGACCCCCTGTATATAGTGGCCCACATCCCCACATATAGACGACCCCCGCTGTAGATAGAGCCCCCACTGTACATAATGCCACCCACCGTTTTAGTAGAGAAAAAATAAATAAAACTTTACATACTCACATGATCCCGTCCGATGGAAATGCAGATCTGCTCTCTTCTGAGCAGGTCTGCTAGAGCTGAACGACGTATCATTCAAAGGCGCTGATTGGCGATGCAGAATGACTTGCCCCGTCAATCAGAGCCTTTCAAGCACGGAAGCCGCGCGATGACATCATCGCGACGCTAGCATTGTTTAAAGGCGCTGATTGGCGGGGCAAGTCATTTTGCCCCGCCAATCAGCGTCTTTGTAAGGAGTTGAATGGTCGGGCATTCAGCACTAATGCATGTATTTGTACCTGCGTGCTATAAACAATTACTGCATGACGGGGTGGCTTTCGCTAGCACCGGGGGCCCCCTCCGGTGCTAGCGACGCACCCGGGCATGAGGGGGCCCGTGTCGCCCGGCCCATAAATGTTAGAGGCTCGGCAGTGCGGGTCCCATATTAGCGTCGCTACAGCAGTAGCAGCCATATCGGCCGCTAGCGGCGCCACCGGGCATATGGGGGGGGGTGTCGGCTAGCTGCATGAGCCCCCTCAAGCCACGGGCCCAGCGGCTACAGCGGTAGTTACGCCACTGATGCCGCCCCCCATTTTTGGCTAGGTGGCGTCGCCTGAGGCTGTCGGCTCACCTCGCCTCATGGCAGGTGCGGCACTGCGTTTCTGCTATATAATGTTACTGAATCAGCATTACAATAGAGGTTGAGCTTTTACATGTCCACATTTTCTGGCTATATATCTGAATCCTATGCCCTACAAAGATCACAACCAATCTGAAGAAAGAAAAATAATATAACCATGCAATTTTCGCATTACATTTTGTTATCCCTCACTCTAGAAAGCACCAGGGAAGATCTGACTAGCTAAAATATATATATTTTTAAAAACATCAATGTGTGATTGGTGGAAGTCCGACCTTCGGGATCCTCAACAATCAACAGAATGAAAGGGCTGCTAACTCTCAAGGGTATGCCATAACATACTTAAATAACGCTGCCCAGTCAATAGACCAAGCAATGTAGCTGCCTTTCCATAGCTCCAGGCACCAAGTGTGGAACAGAAGTAAAAGCTCTGGGTGCCCTTGGATGTCCACTTTAGTAGTAGAAGCAGAGATGGGAACAGCACTCCTTATATTAGCTGGTAGAATAGTCCAAAGTAGAGCAAATGAATAGAAAGGCCGAGACTGATCCGCGAAAAACGGACAGGAGTAGAATTTTCGCGGAACGGACGCACTGAACCAGTAAAATAACGGAAGTGTGCATTGCCCCACAGAAATGAATGGGTTAGTGTGCTATCTGTTAAAAAAACGTGTACCACACTGAAGCATTTCACTGAAGTGTGCTTGAGGCTTTATGTAGAATAATTGTCATATCTGCCAACAGTCTTTCAATTGTGTATTTTTTTTTCTTATTACTGTTCCTAAAGAACAGAAATTGGGAGTCCTATATTCAATTCTAAAAATATATGCATTACATTATGATGCATTATTAGTAATGCCTTATGACTGCAAATTTATAATTTACCGCACAACTATAGAAATGCCCTATTTGTGTAATGCCACATATTTGATATATTCATCTTTCAAATTGCTAAAAAGTTAAATAGGCCCATTACATTTTCAAGATCCATTATAAATAGGCCACATGTTTTTTTTAATCTTTTTGTATATTAAGAAAATATTTGTTATTTTAAAGGCTTTGTAAACTTTTGAAAGCAATTTTTTTAAAATAAAAAGGTCAGTGTGTTTTGTAATACCTTATAATTCTTTTTACTTTTTGAGATACAGCTGCTTTGTATTTTGTAAACAAAGCAGCTGTATCGTGCGCTAAGACCTGAATCCATCAGGTCCGTTGGACTGACGGGTTCAGTGTCAGCAGGTCACACAAGATCGAGCCGTTACCGATGACATCAAAGTTCAGATATTAGATGTGATCGATTACAGGGGGATCCTGCATGGAAGCTAATATCTAACAGCTACTATCTCGCTAGTGTCTTAGGATTTAATATTAATCACAACAAATACATTGCTCTCAATATTTACCTTGTTCTGTGAAAGTTAGGCCAGATACACCTTACACACACAAAGACTCAAGGGAGGCCTGGGGTCCCTTGACTTCAGAAATACTATCAGGCATAATAGCTCAACTCTCCCTCCTCAATTCCTCCTCTTCTAATCTTCACTGGCTCCTTCTAGAAGTCCCGAACTCTGACCCTGTGCCTATAGATTCCCTTCTAGGGTTACTGTGCAATTAATGACCTACTTCACTGAGCCAATTAATGAGTCATTCCCTCTCAGCTTGGGACTTGTCATGTACTCTTTGGGCCTCATTTCACCCATATTCTTCTAACTTATATTTTAGGAAACACTAGCTTTCTTTCAGACGTGATTGCCCTCACAAACGTCATCTTTTTTAGGGATTAATTAATTTCTCTGCAGGAATCACATAATGTACCAAACTACGAGATCTTCGACTCCCCTTCAATCGAAGTGAGGGAGATTTTTAAAAATTCATAACCCCCACTCCTCTGGCCTAATATCTTTATTTAGTATTTTTTCCTTAACAAATCTCAAACACACACACACACACACACACCACAAAGCACACACACACACCACACACAGGGGCGTAGCTAGAGGCTCATGGGCCCCGATGCAAAAATTCTTACTGGCCCCCCCCCCACCCGCAAACTTCTCATGGCCGACGGTCCGCCGCTTTCAGCTGCATCGCTGGGTCTCCTAAGTGACCCAACAATGCAGCACTAGCAGCTGGGGACGTCACTAAGGCTGGGTTCACACACACTATTTACGGACGTAATTCGGGCAGTTTAGCATTGAATTACGTCCGAAAATGCGGCTCAAAAGCGTCGGCAAACATCTGCCCATTCATTTGAATGGGTCTTACGATGTTCTGTGCCGACGGTCATTTTTTTTTACGCGCCGCTGTCAAAAGGCGTCGCGTAAAAAAGTGCCTGTCACTTCTTCAGACGTAAATGGAGCAGTTTTCCATGGACTCCATGGAAAACCAGCTTCAATTACTTCCGTAATGGACGCAGCAAAAGACGCCTGCACATGCCATTACGGCTGAAATTACGGTGCTGTTTTCTCCTGAAAACAGCACCGTAATTTCAGCCGTAACGGACGCTGCTGTGTGAACATACCCTCAGGGCTTAAAATGTCCGGGAAATAGCCCCAATACATATGTGTCCGCACAAAAAAAAAGTGTGTATCTGAGACAGCATAGCATATCTATAGCACTACGACAATATAAACTATGGATAGGATTAGATACAGTGGCTGAGCAGACAGTATCACATATGATAGGATTAGATACAGTGGCTCAGAAGGCAGTATCACACATGATAGGATTAGATACACAGCTCAGCAGACAGTATCACACATGATAGGATTAGATACAGTGGCCCAGCAGACAGTATCACACATGATAGGATTAGATACAGTGGCTCAGCAGACAGTACCACACATGATAGGATTAGATACAGTGGCTCAGCAGACAGTATCACACATGATAGGATTAGATACAGTGGCCCAGCAGACAGTATCACACATGATAGGATTAGATACAGTGGCTCAGCAGACAGTACCACACATGATAGGATTAGATACAGTGGCTCAGCAGACAGTACCACACATGATAGGATTAGATACAGTGGCTCAGCAGACAGTATCACACATGATAGGATTAGATACAGTGGCTCAGCAGACAGTACCACATGATAGGATTAGATACAGTGGCTCAGCAGATAGTATCACACATGATAGGATTAGATACAGTGGCTCAGCAGACAGTATCACACATGATCGGATTAGATATAGGGCCCAGCAGACAGTATCACACATGATATGATTAGATACACAGCTCAGCAGACTGTATCACACATGATAGGATTAGATACAGGGCCTAGCTCGCTGACATTGCGGCTCCAGCGCTGGACCCAGGACAGGTAAGAATAATAATTTTGCTTCTTTATGTGATACTGATTATTTTTGTGTGTTTGTGTTTTTTTTACAGGTTCGGTTGTTGGACTTCGGATACGAGGACTTCAATGACGGCGTTTTTTTTATTCTCAATAAAATGGTTAATGATGGTTGTGTTTTTTTAGTTCAATAAAATATTTTTTCTATGTGCTTGTATCTTTTTAAACTTTATTATCACCGCCTTAGTAATGGCCGCTGGCTGATTGACAACCTCCATTACTAAGGCGGGGCTTAATGTTAGCAGGTGCAGAGGCTAACACTAACCCCCATTATTACCCCGGTACCCACCGCCACCAGGAGTACTGGGAAGAGCCGGGTACGAACCAGTACCCGACCATCTGTAGTGACGGGCAGGCACCGGGGTGGCCGCAGGCTGGTAGTATTAGGCTGGGGAAGGCCAAAAACAGCGGCCCTTCCCACGCTTGTAATGCTGCCTGCTACTGCTGTGTTGTATCTGGCTGGTTATGAAAATTGGGGGGGGACCCGACATCGTTCTTTCCAATTATTTTTATTTTTATTTTTTTTTAAATGACGTGGGGTCCCCCCCATTTTCATAACCAGCCAGATACAATAAAGCAGCAGCCTAGCATCACCAGGGTGGGAAGGGCCACTGTTTTTGGCCTTTCCCCTCCTGATAATACCAGCCTGCGGCCACCCCAGTGGCCGACCATCACTACAGATGGTCAAGTACTGGATCGTACCCAGCTCTTCCCAGCACCCCTGGTGGCGGTGGGTACCGGGGTAATAAAGGTTGTTAGTGTTAGCCTCTGCATCGGCTAACACTAAGCCCCGCCTTAGCAATGGACGTCGTCAATCAGCCGGCGGCCATTACTAAGGCGGTAGTAATATAGTTTAAAAAAAACAACACAAAGACATAGAAAAAATATTTTATTGAAATAAAAAAAAAACCCACACAACCCTCATTAACCATTTTATTAATTAAAAAAAAGCTGTCATCGAAGTAGTCCTGGAATCCGCCGTAGTCCAACGACCGAACCTGTAAGAAAACACACAAAAAATTATTAGTAACACGTGTGTTAGGGTATGTGCACACACACTAATTACGTCCGTAATTGACGGACGTATTTCGGCCGCAAGTACCGGACCGAACACAGTGCAGGGAGCCGGGCTCCTAGCATCATAGTTATGTATGACGCTAGGAGTCCCTGCCTCGCTGCCGGACAACTGTCCCGTACTGAAAACATGATTACAGTACGGGACAGTAGTTCCACGGAGAGGCAGGGACTCCTAGCATCGTACATAACTATGATGCTAGGAGCCCGGCTCCCTGCACTGCGTTCGGTCCGGTACTTGCGGCCGAAATACGTCCGTCAATTACGGACGTAATTAGTGTCTGTGCACATAAGTAAAAATAATGAGGGAAAAAGGAATGGGGAGGAAACCTCCAGCTCACCAATCAAAACACTCCAGTGTTTGTAATCGCCCGGATCGACCGCGACGGCACACGGCAGCAATAGAAGAAAAAACCAGAGGAGATCCAGCGATGAAGATGTTAATAGGAAAAACTAGGTTTCCATTTTATTTGAATACAAGAGCAATGCTTGAAAAACACCAGGAGGAAAAGACAAGGTGGTGATATGTGGCAATAGATAGCCTACGCGTTTCAGGCACTGGCTGTGCCCTTAATCATGGCTAAGTCGAGTGAGCTCCAGCAAGCACACGGAGTGAATAAATACTAACTAAATGGGAGGTTGGACCTAGAACGAGGCGGCGCTCGCAGGTGAGTTGATTAACTATAACAAAATCAATCTTCCATCGTTATTAAGTTTCAAAATTATATAATGGCTGTAATTATAGGCAGTACACTAATGCATATGATAAAAATGGGAATTGAAATAAATAAAATACAGCAGAAACTAATTGTATATAAAACTGTGTGTATGATACGAGATTTCATAGAATTGTTAGAGGATCATGTCCCCGAAGCTTGCGGAGCATCACCCGACATATATTGATACACGGAAAACATGTGAACAGAGAAAACCACAGAGAAAACACAAATTCATATGCGTTATGTGAAGAAAAAACAAACAACCGCATAAAGATATATATAAGTGTGAACACAGGGAATAAGAAAAAGCATATATATAATGAGATAACGTTGCTAATAAGACTGACATGCAAATAATGACTATAGAAAATGCCTGGTATTCCACCTAACGTATATGTCCAGGAGATAGTACATCTTTGATGGCAAAAAGCTAATAAATAATCCTAATACAGCTGGACAATATATAAATATATAAAGGCAAATTGATTGTAATAAGGCTATGTGGATAAAAACATAGCAGCCAGAAATGATCTTTATATACATGCATGAACAATAACAAAATTGAAATAAATATTGAATGATCAATAAATAATGCTAGAATGATATTTGTAAGCTCCACTGGTTTGCCTAAACGAATATATTAAGATTAAAGCAAAAGGAGCTGAATCCCTATGTGAGGAACTAAATGTGAAAGATAAAAATCATAAAAACGAAAAATCTTGGTCAAAGATGTACTATCTCCTGGACATATACGTTAGGTGGAATACCAGGCATTTTCTATAGTCATTATTTGCATGTCAGTCTTATTAGCTCACTCGACTTAGCCATGATTAAGGGCACAGCCAGTGCCTGAAACGCGTAGGCTATCTATTGCCACATATCACCACCTTGTCTTTTCCTCCTGGTGTTTTTCAAGCATTGCTCTTGTATTCAAATAAAATGGAAACCTAGTTTTTCCTATTAACATCTTCATCGCTGGATCTCCTCTGGTTTTTTCTTCTGTGCACATACCCTAAGGCTTAGATACAAGGCCCATGTGTGATACTGTCTGTGGGACCCTGTATCTAAGCCTACCACAAGGTAGGCTTAGATACAGGGTCCAGCAGACAGTAATCTTATACAGTATAAGATTACGGTGTGCTGGGGCCCTGTATCTAAACCTACAGTGTGGTAGGCTTAGATACAGGGCCCAGCAGACAGGATCACGCATGGGCCATGTATCTAAGCCTACCATGTGATTGGCTTAGATACAGGGCCCAGCAGACAGGATCACACATGGGCCATGTATCTAAGCCTACCATGTGATTGGCTTAGATACAGGGCCCAGCAGACAGGATCACACATGGGCCATGTATCTAAGCCTACCATGTGATTGGCTTAGATACAGGGCCCAGCAGACAGGATCACACATGGGCCATGTATCTAAGCCTACCATGTGATTGGCTTAGATACAGGGCCCAGCAGACAGCATCACACAATCTGTGATCCTGTCTAATGGGCCCCCTAAGCCTGCTACATCGTAGGCTTAGGGGTTGTGCAGTCCCTAAACATTGATGGCCTATCCACAGGATAGGCCATCAATAGCTGATGTGTCGCCCGGGACCCGCAAATCAGCTGTTTTGAAGGGGCCGCAGCACTCGTACGAGAGCTGCTTCCCCTTCATTTCACTACTTGCTCACACTGTGAATCGCCGACACCGATTCACAGTATGACCGGAATGAAGTGACCGGAATGAAGGGGAGCAGCTCTCGTACGAGTGCTGCGGCCCCTTCAAAACAGCTGATTGGCGGGTCCCGGGAGTCGGACCCCGCCAGTCAGGGCTAACCTTACCTTCCTCTTCGGCCGCGGCGGGAGTTCTGTTGTCTCGATGCTGTGCGCGGCGCATAGCGCTGTGATGTCATGCGCTGCGCACAGCGCCTGACGTCAGGACCTCCGCTGCCATCCGGAACCAGGAAGGTAAGTAAAGTATGTTACTATAGTAACAGGGGCCCGCGGCCCGAGTTACTATAGTAACTTTTTATTGATGTGGTGCGGGGGGCCGTGGGCCCCCCTGGCTTTGGGGCCCGGTCGCAATTGCGACCGCTGCGACCCCTATAGCTACGCCAGTGACCACACACACACACACACACGCTCATAGACAGACACACACACTATTCATACATTTGCACATGGGTAAGGTTGCCAAAAGTTCAATATTTACTGAATATTTTGATACAGTTTGCCACTTGTTGTCACAGTCAGATGCCTTAAACAGGGAGGCATCTGACTGGGACAACATGTGGCAAACTGTATCAAAATATTCAATAAATATTAAACTTTTGGAAACCGTCTGCAAAGTCCTTATATTATGGTATCTAGTATCCGCACTCATAGCACATTATGTCCCTGGCTACTCATCATCTTTATTTAGGATCTGCAATCCTCCTGGAGATATGTTGCACATTTGGTGGACATGCCCCAAGGTGGTTTGATATATGACATTATATACCTATACCACTTTATTAACTGCAGAGACCGCTGGGTAGCCCTTCTTCGTTATGAAGTGCCCGCCCTCACACGTGCTCAGTTCTGTCTTCTCACTTTCATTTTCTAGCCACAAAACAAAGAGCCTGAATAGACAGGTTTCCCATAAATGAGAAATTTCTATTATTTTATTACACAAACAAGATACAGTTCTTAAAAAGTGGCAACCCTGTATAACATGCGCTTATCCCGACTTGCCAGCCACCTACCTAACTTGATGTAATATACCTCTTATCTCTTCTTCCTTTCCACTTGATGCCGGATGTCTGCCAGGAAAAACCTCTCTCCTTATCTTATTATGTTTATGGTTGGAACATTTCTTGTCAGGACTTCTGGCACTAGTTGGCCTCTTACACCTGCACTGCTAGCTTGTAGCTGTCTTGGACATCTCGCTGAACTATACGACAAGAGTTTTGGATAATGTTTCTACACTGCTAACTCTTGACCTCAATCTAGTGTTATTACTATACTTTATTCTGATTTTGTCCACCTGTTGTGCTACTTTTAATTTTTTTTATGAAAACAAATAAAACTTTTTGACATTGAAAATATAGTATCTATCTATCTATCTATCTATCTATCTATCTATCTATCTATCTATCTATCTATCTATCTATCTATCTATCTATCTATCTATCTATCTATCTATCATAATTTTTTGAATTTCTAAGCAGGGTGACAACAATAATTGATAAAAATACAAACATCCATTTCTTTTTAAAAAAAGATCTATTACATAATTGCATAACTCTCTATAAACTCAAAATAATCTACATATATTGGCATTCAGCATGATTAGACACTGAGGTTGGAATCCATTAAATGGGTCATTACTAAAGAAACTGGTATACTTTTTCTTAAATATCCTGATGCTATACAAGTTTAAAAGATGGAACCAGAGAACTTGCCTTAAGCAGCATTTAAAAAAAAAAAGTGAGAGATGTATAATTACTACAAACAGTATATTGATTAGTGAGCTGGTAATAGCTAAGGTTTGCAAAGGAGACTTCTGTCTACATTACTCAGTGTCCTACCCATCCTTGGATCCAGATGAAAGAACACATTAGAATGCAAGTCACATTTAATATACCAAAGGATGAATGCAGTATAGAATTCCAACAAGCTAAACCTTATTTAGCATTCATAGAGCATAAAACTGTACAGGCTACAATGTACTAATAGATATTACAGCAATTTTGCAAAATGTATAGAAATAAAACATACACGGAGGGACTTTGTGCGTCAAGGACATGTGACAGACATTATAATCAAAAGAAAAAAAACATGTTTACAACTACTATAGCTATGAACTACACTGCTATAAAATGTTTTATCACACTATACTAGAGTTTTCTCCATGTATCCCATGAGAATCTTTTTATTTTCAATATATACCATTGTTTTTTTGTGTATTTTTAATCCCAAAAAATCAATAGGACATATTTAGAGATTAAAGGATCATTGATCCTGTTGTGTCCAATGTCACAATCTGAAGAGTTACATAAAGTCTTTATGTGTTGCAGGAGGCATCCATTTTTTCACCCCCTCCTTTTCCCATAAAACATGGGAAATAACAGGTTTGAAATAAATAGAAAAGGCTTAGGCAGTTTTATGCCTGTCTTGAAGGTATCTTGCTGCAGCATAAACCTCTCTTCTCTAATCTATCTTCAATGGAGACTAGGGCTCATTCACACGAACGAGAATCTCGTCCGTGTGACGGCCGTTAAAACAACGGCCGTCACACGGACCCATGCATTTCAATGGGGCCGTTCACATGACCGTGACATGTCCTATTTTACTGTGTGTCACACATCCCTCCATAGACTGTAGTCTGTGGGGGATCTGTGACAACGCGTCCCGCACGGGTCCACCTCGGATGTGGAAAGCGGCAATTTTTCACGTCCGAGGTGGGCTACATTTGTGTGAATGTAGCCTAAGAAATTTGAGTCCTTCCCTAAGCACAAGCTCTTAACCATTCCTTAGACAAGGATTAAGGGGATGAACAGAAGATGAATCTCAAATATCATTGTTTGTAGATTTTGTTTGATTAGAAGTTGTCAAAACATGTTTTAGATTTTTATAGATTTGGTTTCTTTTCTTTCTTATTTTCCACCTACTTCTAAATTTGTTGTCCTTTAGACCATGTTTACATGAAGTTTTGTCTAGGTTTGACGTATACGTAGGGAGAAAAATCTTCCGACGTACAGTATACGTTAAATGCAAGCTGTGATGGATGCTTTACAGTCCTTCCACTAGTGTTTGGACAACAGCACACATCTCCAATAGAATCCAGTAAAGGAATATTTTTTAGTCAAACATCGAGTAGAAAACAGCAACATTTCGACCCATTGTATGTGAAGAGTCTTTCTCAAGCCTTTCACTATGTCTAAATCAATACCCTTAAAGAGGCTCTGTCACCACATTATAAGTGCCCTATCTCCTACTTAAGAAGATAGGCGCTATAATGTAGGTGACAGCAGTGCTTTTTATTTAAAAAAAACGATCTGTTTTCACCACTTTATTAGCGATTTTAGATTTGCTAATGAGTTTCTTAATGCCCAAGTGGGCGTGTTTTTACTTTAGACCAAGTGGGAATTGTACAGAGCAGTGTATGACGATGACCAATCAGTGACCAATCAGCGTCATGCACTCCTCTTCATTCATTTAGTCAGCGCATAGGGATCCTTTTAGATCACTATGTGCTGTCTTATACTAACACATTAAAGATACTGAAGTGTTTAGACAGTGAATAGACATTCCACGGGATGTCTATTCACAATCCCTGCACTTCGTTACTCTTTCTGTGGTACTTACAGCAGAGCAAGCGTAATCTCGCGAGATTACGCTGTAGATGACAGGTTACAATGAGATTACGCTTGCTCTGCTGTAACTACCACAGAAACAGTAACGAAGTGCAGGGATTGTGAATAGACATCCCGTGGAACGTCTATTCACTGTCTAAACACTTCAGTATCGTTAATGTGTTAGTATAAGACAGCACATAGCGATCTAAAAGGATCCCTATGCGCTGACTAAATGAATGGAGAGCAGTGCATGATACTGATTGGTTCAACTTCTCAATCTGGATCCTAGTCAAACTGGTGAGCGGGTCCCCTTCCATTCCAGAAATCCATTTGTATCCAATAAGACAGAAAGGCATAGTTGTCAATCCAACACCCAAAAAAGTGTAAATAATGTTCACATATTGATATTATAAGAATCTAAAAGTATAATTACTACCAATGAAGAATCAGAGGCCTGGTGTTAGCTTGTACTCCAGATTGAGCCCGTTTAGTTGGAAAGAGACTAACATGTACATCCACCTAAGTTCCTTCAGTGTAATAATTTTTGTCAGTAAGTTGAGTCAACAAACCTGAATCTCAGCTGACTCAATTGGTGATTCTTCTTGATAAAATGTTTTGGTACTGGTAAATCCAACATTTTCTTTCTAATAGTACTTTTGTGTTTGTTTATTCTCGCTTTGACAGGCATTACAGTTTCTCCAACATAAATTAATGAACATGGGCATTGTAGCATGTATAACACATATTCTGAGTCACATGTAAAGCGTTGTTTAACATGAAATTCTTCCCGCTTATTTGGAAGGCACAAACTGCCCCCTTTAAGAATATAGTTGCAATTGCAACAATTTAAGCAGGAGAAGTTGCCATTTTTAGGGGGGCTCAAATGTGTTTGTGCATCCTTTTTTTTATGTCAGATCTAACTAAATTGTCCCTGACATTACGCGGCCTGTGCTAGAACATAATCGGTGGCACACTAAAAGCCTCAATCTGTCTTTGTCCCTCGACCACTCCAACGCTCATATGTGGATATAAAGATAACTTGTTTCACCTGTGTGTCCTTATGTTCTTGTTCCTTTTCCCCAGATATTAGTTTGTCCCTATGTCTGTCAATTAAACGTCTCGAATAACCTCTTTTCGCTAATTTATTACACATTTGTGTCACCCTAGCCTGTTTTTGTTGGTCATCGGACACTATCCGATTCACCCCTAGGAGCTGGATCCACGAGATGGATTACACCATATGTTTTGTGTGTTTCCATTTGAACATTTAGCAGATTCTTCCTATCTGTCGGGATAATGAGTAAATCCATCAAAATCACCCCATCCTCAAGTAGTATCAGGGTATCCAGGAACTTCAACTCACGTTCCGACTGTACCATCGTGAACTGCAGTGCCGGGATAAGACTATTCAATTCCAAATTAAACGCATCCAGAGTCGCACTGTTCCCTTCCCATATGGCGAACACATCGTCTATGTATCTCCACAAGCAGTGGACGTGACCTATGTAAACTGAGGTGTAGACAAAGGAGGACATGAAGATGTTAGCATCCATAGGGGCCACATTCGAACACTTTTTGTACCTTCCTCAACAGCTTTTAAAAGTGTCTACAAAAATAGGCGTGTTTGAGATGAGTTGTAAAATGCACCAGATTTATTAAAGGGGTTTTCCCATCCGAGACATTTATGACATATCCACAGGATATGTCATAAATGGCAGATAGATGCTGGTGCCACCTCTGGGACCCAGACCTATTTCTAGATGCCTGGTCAATAGCACCTGTGGCATTTAAACCATTAGGAAGGGGTAAGGCCCCCTCCGACAGCTCACTGCCCCCCCCTCACGACTCGATCGTGGGGTGGAAATGGTTATCAAAGCAGCCTATAGGCCTAATGAAGGCCCCCAGGTCTGCAATCCTTCTGCTAATAAGAGCTGGTAAAAACATAATATACTGTAATTCATAAGTATTGTAATATATTGTGCAAGTGATTCAACAATCACTAGTTCAAGTCCAATAGGAGGACTAATAAAAAAAAAGTAAAAAAAACAGTTGAATAAAGTTTTTTTTTATATACATACACAAAAGAAATAGTAAAGGTTCAAAGCCCCTTTTTCCATTTTTCTCCCTCTTCTCAAGTTTTTTGGTCACTTCGTCATTCACAAAAAATGTAATAAAAAGTGATCAAAAAGTCATATGTGCACCAAAATTGTACCAACAAAATCTACAGCTTGCTCTGCAAAACATCAGTCCTTACATAGTTCAATGGGCGGGAAATGAAAAAAGTTATAGGTCTCAGAATATGGCGACACAAAACACATTTTTTTTTGACAATTAGTGTTAAGTGCTAAAACATAAAAAAACTATATACAAATGTTCTTTTTTACCACATGTTGGCGGAATCACAGTTTTTTTTCCCATTCCACCCTACAAATAATTTTTTTCCAGTTTCCCAGTTCATTATGGCACGAAAAATGGTGCTATAAAAAACTAGAACTCAACTCGCAAAAACAAAGCACTCATACGGCTATATCGATGAAAAAGTTAAAAAGTTATGGCTTTTAAAAGATGGGAAGGAAAAATTAAAATGAAAAAGCTAGAATGGCCGCTGCAGGAAGGGTTTAATACTGCAAAAAAAATGGTGTGAAAAAAAGAAAAGTGTCTAACATGGCTAGAGAGTAGCGCTATATATTTATCATACAGCATGCATTATTGTGATAAATCTGGTGTAGTTTTTTCCTGTCTAGTATAGATTTATCCTGTGTAAATTTAGGACAAAATTAATAAATTGACCACAGTTATTCAATATAAAAAAGCTAAACTACATCTAAATGGATGAGGTGAAACAAAATAATAATGTTGTATTGAAGTACTCCAGTATAGATGTTGTAACAGATCCAAAAATACATGTTCGTGTACATTATTATTTTTTACATTCCTCTTCTAAAATAAAAAAAGCTCCTAGACCCTAATGCAAAATTTTTAACAGGGCACCTTCAGCACTTCCTTGGGCTCCAGGACCTAGGTTTGACCACAGCTTCTGTACCCCTATAGTAACACCCCTTTTTAGTAACTATAAATTGTAAAGGATTTGTGTTTTGTGTTATTTTAAATTACTGCATATTTTCTACATTTTTTAGTCACCTCTCCCTATGTAGATGTTAGTGGGTGGGTATTTACTACTAAGCTCCTCCAAGGCTGGGAAATATAAAAATGTCATAGCATAACTAACATAAAAATTAGGTATTTAAATATCTTAACATTTCCATCCCTTTTTTTCCACTAGTGTCCTATCTTGCAGGAAGGGGGGAGTCATCATTAAAACATTATCTGATGTTGTTTTAGTATATTTGCTATACTGAGTCTCAAGCGGCTGTTGTGACAGCACAGGCTTCTGCCGCCACCTAGCAGTGAAAATGGAGGATCTTGGCACCATTCAGGTTAAAGAAACTTTGCGGGCTTGGAGAGCTCCATGATGCTGGCAAACAGCTGATTTATTTTTTTCTGGTGTGATTCATAAAAATAATGTTGCAATAATTTAAAAACTGTTACGTGCTTATTCCCGTTGTCTGACATAACATTTTGGGAAGATTACGAATAAAGTTGTGAAGGGAATAGTGGAACAGTTACCAATAACAACCAATCAGGTTCTAGCCCTCATGTATTAGAAGCTACTTGGAAAATAAAAGCAGCAACATGATAGGTTGCTATAGGCAGTAGACTGAATTTCACCTTGACCGGTTTTGATTAATATCAGACATCATTTTTATTTTAATATTTTATTTTCCAATTTTATCAACATTAAATTATTTTAGAAAGAAATTAAATAGTAGTAGGGGCCCTGTTGCTTCCCATCCTCTTTGCTATTGGGTGGCAGAATCTGTGCACCTCTCTCTAAAGGAACTGCATTGTTAGTAAACACGGGGGTAAGGAATTGGCCCATGTGTCATGTAAAGGCCATAGAGGGAGAAAACAACACCAGGCCCACTCCCTTCTATGTATGCCACTGGCTTCACTTTAATATGTCATATGAGTTGTTATTATAATACTAAGCAACTTTTCCTAATCAGCAATAGGAGCATAGAAGAATAAAATTCATTAATTTCATGGGGAATATATTTTATCTAATGAAATAATTTTATTGTATTTAAAAATTATGCTAATTACAGTAACATATTTAGCCATATTTTCCTACAGAGCTGAAGATTCATTCCATCATTGATAGAAAAATATAATTGAAAAAAAAAAGTAAATTACATGGACTGCAAAATAAAGAACATTGGTTCAATAAAGAAAAATGCTGCTGGCGCCTAAATTAAGCAGAAACTATTGTGACTTGAATAGCTGCCACAGGGAATTAGTCGCTGTGTTTTCAACAAGATCAATATGAGAGAGAAATTAATTTTAGTGTGAGCTTAGTTGAAGATAACAGATTTTATCGGAAAAATAATAGCAATGTTTGCAAAGTGCACTCTCAAAATAATAATACAACTTTATTAATAAAAGTCAATTCTTAAAGAGGCTCTGTCACCAGATTTTCAAACCCCTATCTCGTATTGCAGCAGATCGGCGCTGCAATGTAGAGAACAGTAACGATTTTTTTTAACAAAAAATTAGCATTTTTGGCCGTTATGAGCATTTTTATATTTATGCAAATGAGCCTTTCTTAAGTACAACTGGGCGTGTATTGTGTGTGTGTACATCTGGGCGTTTTTACTTGTTTTACTAGCTGGGCGTTGTGAATAGAAGTGTATGATGCTGACGAATCAGCATCATCCACTTCTCTTCGTCAACACCCAGCTTCTGGCAGTGCACAGACACACAGCGTGTTCTCCAGAGATCACGCTGTGACGTCACTTCCTGTCCCAGGTCCTGCATCGTGTCGGACGAGCGAGGACACATCGGCACCAGGCTCGTCCGACACGATGCAGGACCTGGGGCAGGAAGTGACGTCACAGCGTGATCTCTCGAGAACACGCTGTGTGTCTGTGCACTGCCAGAAGCTGGGTGATAACGAAGAGAAGTGGATGATGCTGATTCGTCAGCATCATACACTTCCATTCACAACGCCCAGCTAGTAAAACAAGTAAAAACGCCCAGATGTACACACACAATACACGCCCACTTGTACTTAACTTTAAACACGCCCAGTTGTACTTAAAGAGGCTCTGTCACCAGATTTTGCAACCCCTATCTCCTATTGCAGCAGATCGGCGCTGCAATGTAGATTACAGTAACGTTTTTATTTTTAAAAAACGAGCATTTTTGGCCAAGTTATGACCATTTTTGTATTTATGCAAATGAGGCTTGCAAATGTCCAAGTGGGCATGTTTAAAGTAAAAGTCCAAGTGAGCGTGTATTATGTGCGTACATCGGGGCGTTTTTACTACTTTTACTAGCTGGGCGTTCTGACGAGAAGTATCATCCACTTCTCTTCAGAACGCCCAGCTTCTGGCAGTGCAGACACAGCTGTGTTCTCGAGAGATCACGCTGTGTCGTCACTCACAGGTCCTGCATCGTGTCGGACGAGCGAGGACACATCGGCACCAGAGGCTACAGTTGATTCTGCAGCAGCATCGGCGTTTGCAGGTAAGTCGATGTAGCTACTTACCTGCAAACGCTGATGCTGCTGCAGAATCAACTGTAGCCTCTGGTGCCGATGTGGCCGACACGATGCAGGACCTGGGGCAGGAAGTGAGTGACGTCACAGCGTGATCTCTCGAGAACACGGCTGTGTCTGGCAGAGGCAGGGCCTAACAGATGCCTGTCAGTTTTACACTAACAGGCAATAATACACTGCAATACAGATGTATTGCAGTGTATTATGAAAGCGATCAAATGATCGCATAGTAATGTCCCCTAATGGGACTAAAAAAAACTTTCAAAAAGTGTTATAAAGTTTGATAAATAAATAAAAATCCCAAGTCGAAGAAAATGAAAACCCCACTTTTTCCCCTTACAAAATGCTGTAAAGAATTACACATATTTGGTATTGCCTCATCCATAACGACCCCAAATATAAAACGATTATTTGTTTATGCATTGTAAAGTAAAAACAATGGCAGAATTTATGTCTTTTGTTCATCAGGATTAACAAAAACAGCAAGTCTGGCATTGTTTTTTATTTAATTTTTTACGGTGTTCACTGTGTGGGTTAAATAAAGTCGTTTGTACTCCAAATGGGTACCAATGAAAACTACAAGACCTCCTGCAAAAAAAAGGTCTCACACAGCTATATCAGCAGAAAAATAAATAAATATGGCGACACAAATAAAAATAATTTTGAAAAAAAAAGTGTTTTTTATTGTGTAAAAGTAGTAGAATATAAAAAAAACAATATCAATTTGGTATTGCCGCAATCGTAATGACAAACTAAATAAAATTATTATGTTACTTATACCACGTAAATGGCGTAAATTTAAGAAAAAAAATGGTGAAATATCTGTTTGTTTGTTTTCCATTAACCTCCCAAAAAAGTTACTAAACGTTAATCAATAAATTATATGTACCTCAAAATGGTGCTATTAAAAAATACAACTTGTCCTGTAAAAAAAGAAGCCCTTATACAGCTATGCCAACGTAAAAATAAAATGTTATAGCTCATTGAATGCGACGATGGGAAAACGTAAAAAATTGCTTCGTCATTAAGGTTTAAAATACCTTCGGTATTAAGGGGTAAATCACTCACTCTTCTTTGACCAAAATCTATCTCGTATTACAAAACATAACTCAAAACTGAGAAAAATATACTCTTCCATATGTGTCTCAGGAGACCATGTTTGGCTGTAAGACAACTGGCCACAGAAGAAGCCTTCTCCAATTGCTCAGATTACAGTAGGAGACAAAGAATGCTAAGACCCAGCCCCCAGTTATTTACCAGCTGAAAAAAATATATAGATCAAAAGGAAATTAACACATGTTCTCTGCAAGATTTCTACAAGAATTTTTGTTTCAGGAACTTGCATAAAATCCAACAGACTTAGGCCTCATGCACACGACCGTATTTTTTCCCACCCGTAAATACTGGCGTAAATACGGGTCCGGTGTCACACGTATTCCACCCGTTTTGCACCAGTATTTACGAAACCGTGCCCGTAAATATGGGTCCGGTGTCACCCGTATTCCACCCGTATTTACGGGCACGTTTTTGGCGGCAAAATAGCACTGCACTAATCGGCAGCCCCTTCTCTCTATCAGTGCAGGATAGAGAGAAGGGACAGCCTTTTCTGTAATAAAAGTTAAAGAAATTCATACTTACCCGGCCGTTGTCTTGGTGACGCGTCCCTCTCTTCACATCCAGCCCGACATCCCTGGATGACGCGGCAGTCCATGTGACCGCTGCAGCCTGTGATTGACCTGTGATTGGCTGCAGCGGTCACATGGCCTGAAACGTCATCCAGGACATCGGGCCGGATGTCGAGAGGGACGCGTCACCAAGGCAACGGGCGGGAGACCGGACTGGAGGAAGCAGGAAGTTGTCGGTAAGTATGAACGTCTTTTATTTTTATTTTTTACAGGTTTATACTGATCTGTAGTCACTGTCCAGGGTGCTGAAAGAGTTACTGCCGATCAGTTAACTCTTTCAGCTCCCTGGACAGTGACTATTTACTGATGTCGCTTAGCAACGCTGCCGTAATGACGGGTGCACACATGTAGCCACCCGTCATTACGAGAGCTCCATAGACTTCTATGGACTGTCCGTGCCGTTATTACGGCCTGAAATAGGACATGTTCTATCTTTTTCAACGGCACGGGCACCTTCCCGTGAGAAAACGGGAAGGCACCCGTCGCCAATAGAAGTCTATGAGCCCGTTATTACGGGTCGTAATTACGACCCGTAATAACGGGAGTTTTTACGGTCGTGTGCATGAGGCCTAAGGCACACAAACTTATTTTTGTCCTCCCGTAAATACTGGCGTAAATACGGGTCCTTGGTCACACGTATTCGACCCATATTGCACCAGTATTTACGAACCCGTGCCCGTAAATACAGGTCCGGTGTCACCAGTATTCCACCAGTATTTACGGGTCCGTTTTTTCTGCAAAATTGCACTGCACTAATCGGCAGCCCTTCTCTCTATCAGTGCAGGATAGAGAGAAGGGGCAGCCCTTTCCGTTATAAAAGTAAAAGAAATTCATACTTACCCGGTCATTATCTTGGTGACGCATCCCTCTCTTGACATCCAGTCCGACCTCCCTGGATGATGCGGCAGTCCATGTGACCGCTGCAGCCAGTCATTGGCCTGTGATTGGCTGCAGCGTTCACATGGGCTTTAACGTCATCCCAGGAGGCCGGACTGGAGGAAGAAGCAGGGAGTTCTGGTTAAGTATGAACGTCTTTTTTTTTTACAGGTTGATCTATATTGTGATTGGTAGCCACTGTCCAGGGTGCTGAAAGAGTTACTGCCGATCGTTTAACTCTTTCAGCACCCTGGACAGTGACTATCCACTGACGTCGCCTAGCAACGCTCCTGTAATTACGGGTGCACACACGTAGTCACCCGTAATTACAGGAGCCCCATAGACTTCTATGGGCCTGCCCGTGCCGTAATTACGGCCTAAAATAGGACATGTTCTTTATTTTTCAATGGCCCGGGTACCTTGCCGTATGCATACGGGGAGGTACCCATGGCCAATAGAAGTCTATGGGCCCGTAATTACGGCCTGTGATTACGGGCGTTTTTACGTTCGTGTGCATGGGGCCTAACAATTTTATCTCCTGTTTAGTTCAGTTCTGGATTTAAGGTTCCTTTAAAAGGGAGTCTGTTAACATTTTTGGCCCTCGGATACTTCAAATTGATTAGCATACGACCTGTGAGGATTAAAAGTAAATTTCCCTAGTGTGCCTTGCAGCATGATCGCTGACATAGGTATAATTAAACGTATCCCCTCTATCCCTATCTAGTGGTGTTAGCAGTCGGGGGTGAGAGCAAAATCGGTGGCAGACTCAATTTAAATACCTTGGTTTATGCTTGCTATGCTAATGTACTGCACCTGATATCTGTCATTCTGCAACTAATGTGGTTATTGTATATTTGCCCAATTTTGTTGCTTTTTCCAATAGTTTTTAAAATGAGTTGTTTTATCAGGGTTTCTAATACATAGGCCCCTCAAAGTCACTTCAGAACTGAACAGGTACCTTAAAAAAAAAGGCTTTTTAAATTTTCTTCAAAATATGAGAAATTGCTGTTTATGTTCTAAGCCTTGTAACGTGCAAGAAAAATAAAAGAATTTCAAAAAAACAATGCCAATCTAAAGTAGACATATGGGAAATGTGAACTAGTAACTATTGTGGGTGGTATAACCATCTGTTTTACAAGCAGATGCATTTAAATCAGGAATAATTATATTTTTTCAACATTCTCTAAATTTTGCAATTTTTCACAAATAAACACTAAATATATCGACCAAATTTTACCCCTAACATAAAGCCCAATGTTTCACGAGAAAATAATCTCAGAATCGCTTGGATAGGTTTAAGCATTCCAACGTTATTACCACATAAAGGGAAATATGTCAGATTTAAAAAATGGGCTCTCAGCCTTAAGGCCCAAACTAGGCTGCGTCCTTAAGGGGTTAATGACCAGCTACATTTTTCCGTTTTTACCTCTCTGACTTTCAGCAGCCATAACTTTTTTTATTTTTTCATTGACGTGGCCGTATGAGGCCTTGTTTTATGGGGGAGAAATTGTATTATTTTTTTTTCACAGTTTGGGAGTAGTTTACGGCACGAATATAGGAAAAAGCGATTCTCTGCATTGTTTTTCTTGTTTATTTTTTATACTGTTCATTTTTCACGCTAAATAACCTGTTAGATTAATTCTTTAGGTTATTACGGTCGTTTAGACACCAAATGTGTAGATTTTTTTGTTTTTATTTAATGTAGTGGCAATAAAATATACTTTATGCAAAATAATAACTCTTTTTTTTGGGAAATTTTTTTTTATTTGTTTATTTTTTTTTGTTACTTTTTTTTAATCCCATTAAGGGATAACTTTATTTATAACAAATTTTATTTTTTACTTATAATGTATTAGCATACTCTTGTATGCTAATACATTACACTGTGTCATTATGACACAGGCTACTGTTAGGGCAGCAGATAGTGTACCCTAACAGCAGGCTTACTGTTATGTACACGACCGTAGAATTTATCCATAATTATGGACCAGAATTACGGACTGTAATTACAGACCCATTCATTTCTATTGCCCAAGCACACCTTCCTGTATATTTACTGAAAGGTGTCCGTGTCATAGAAGGGATCCATAAAAGATAGGTAATGTCCTGTTTTTACTTTTTACGAACCATGCTCTTATACTTTATAATAGGAACATGACCTACAAATGCGGGTGGCTGTCGGCGGCCTTCAGTGCCCGTAATGACGGACCGTGATTATGGTCACAGTCGTGTACAGGGTGCCATAGTGGTACATTTTCTGTCTAGAGAGGACACAGCAAAAATTACTGGAGCCTGGGGAGGTGCATAAACCGCTTGACACCACTTAGTAACCACTTCACAGCCATAGGAAAGCAGGCATTAAATCTTCAATTACCCTAGATCAGAAAGCTAACTGACATTAACCTGTCACTGCTCTAGATCACCAGGGATGATGAAATTAACTCCTTCATTACACTAGTCCACTAGGAAAGCAGATATTAACCCCATGACTCCCTACATTTTCATCCCTAATCATAGCAGATGTAAAGCCCCACACCGCTCAGCCCAGGAACTGCCTTAAAATGTATCTTTTTATGATACAGTTCACAGGACAGTCCCTCATAAAGGCTCTGTTAACAGGTATGATTCACCCCCTTTATACCCTAGACCACAGGGAAGTTGACATTGACCCCTTCACAACTCTAGACCCTACCATATGGTTTTAAATACTGTTTAACTGTATGTCAGTTTTATTCAGTTACTTTATGGAGGTATGGCTCTGGTTTCACTCGATGTTTAGAACATTTCCTTTTCTAATCAAAACTAGTAATGAATCCTATTACAAAGAAGAAGGTAATGATTCACTAACATTTACTTAGCGAATAATTACCTTCTTCCTTGTGCTTGGCAGATCTTCCAGATATAGCGTGTAACCTGCCTTATTCATTTTACATATGGTGGTATTATTCAGTCACAGTATGAAGGTAACTTTCTATCCCTGTATGGGGGTATTATTCAGTCACTGTTTGGTAAAATAATGCAGTCAAATTATGGTGGTATTTAGTTACAGTATGGTGGTATTGTTTTGTCAATTAAGTTAAGAAACAATAAAAATTAGTTCATTAACATTTGCTAATATGCACAGGAAGAAAAGGGGCACTTTTTGGATGTCTGCCCTGTTAGCTAAATTAGATATTGTTCATGAGTTCTTACTTAACCCCTTCAGGACTGAGCCTGATTTGGCCTTGTGGACGCAGCCGATTTTTTCAAATCTGACATGTGTCACTATATGTGGTAATAACTTGGGAATGCTTTTAGTGAGCATTTTAACCCCACAGAGTTTTTTCTGAATTTAGTGGAATTCGTCTGTAAAAATTAAAATCTAAATTTTTTCCAATAAAACTTAGAAATGATACATTTTTACAAGGAATAAAGGAGAAAAAGCACCCCAAGTTTTGTAAAGCAATTTCTCCTGATTACGGTAATACCCCATATGTGGTAATAAACGGCTGTTTGGACACACGGCAGGGCTAAGAAGCAAAGTAGCGCTATTTGGCTTTTGGAGCTCAAGTTTGCTGGCTTGGTTTTTTGGGTGTCATGTCGCATTTGCAAAGCCCCTGCGGGACCAAATCAGTGTACAACGCCCAGAAGTGCCCCCATTTGGGAAACTACAGCCCTAAAAAGAATTTATCTAGGGGTATAGTGAGCATTTTGATCGCATACGTTTTTTGCTGAATTTAGTATAATTAGACCGTCAAAACTTATATTGTTTTTTATAATTATTTTTTACGACGTTCACCATGCGCTATAAATGACATATTTAATTTATTCTGCGGGTCGAAGCGATTATGGCGATACCATATTTATATAGGTGCTTTATATTTTACGGTGTTTGTACAATAAAATCACGGTTTTAAAAAAATGATTTTGTTTTTGTGTCGCCATATTCTAAGAGCCACAACTTTTTTATTTTTCCATCAAGAAAGTTGTGTGATGGCTTGTTTTTTGTGGAACAAACCGTAGTTTTTATTCGTACCATTTTTGAGTACATGCGACTTTTTGATCCCTATTTATTACATTTTTTGTGAGCTGATGTGCCAAAAAATAGCGATTCTGATATCGCTTTTTTATAAAAAAAATTACCGTGCGGGATAAATTGCATTATATTTTTATATTAAGGCCGTTACGAACGTGGCGATACCAATTATGCATAGTTTTTTTTTCTTCTAATAATAAAAGGACTTTATAAGGGAAAAGGGGCAATTGTTTTTTTAATTTCATTATTTTGAAATGTAACTTTTTAACTTTTGTAAATTTTTTTGGAACTTTTTTTAACCTTTTTTTTTTAGTCCCACTATGGACTTGAAGATTGTTGGATCGTTGTTATAATACCCTGCAATACTTATGTATTGCAGAGTGAAAAAAAGCTTGTAAAATGGTGGATTTCACCTACTTGTGTCACCCACCATTGCTACCTCCTTTATATTCAGGGTCACTAGGGTTATGCCTAGTTCCCCTACCTTTTCCTTATACTAACGTTAATCTACTTGCTTTGCTGCTACGTAAGTGTATACGACTGAGTAAATACAATTGTATAGTAAATAAAGGGTAATATTTATTACTAGCAATAACCACACTTACATATAAAATACATCAAACACAGCACACAGTAACTGATCACAGTATAGTATCAGTATACCTCAATACACATAACACATTAATATATACTGAGTATACTCACACTATACGTAGTACAGTATAAACACCGTATCACAATCCTAATTATACTGCCACCCACTTACCTAAACATACATAGAAGTTACATTACAACAAAATACACAGGCACATGCTCACTGTTTCTGTCCCACTCCCACCTAGCAATAACTATCCCTGTACACTACAGGTTAATAGCAAGGGTCATTAGGGACAGCATGGGTTACCAGGGACAGCAGGAGGATAAAGGGTTAACAAGGGGAATGGGTTGCTGTGTAGCAGGTAAATGGTGGGAAACGGTTAAACAGGTACCAGGGGATATGCAGGTAAAGCAGGGCTAGCAAGTTACTGCAGGGGTTACTTAGGGATAACTATGGTTACTGCAGGGGTTACTCAGGGCCGCAAGGGGTAGTAGGGGATCTCAGGACTGCAAGGGTTTCTTAGGGAACTCAGGGCTACAAGGGTTAACAGGGTATGGGAATGTGCAGGTGAGGAGCTGAAGAGAAAGGGTTACTTAGGGTGGATAGGGTAAAAGATACTTAGCGGTCCATGTGGTCCAAGTTGGTGAGTTGGTGTGTCTTCAGGTAGGCAGGAAAAGAGAGCAGACCAGGAGGGAAGGGGAGTCCGTTGGGAGCAGGAAAATAAGGGAGAGAACTTTGGGTCCATTTGTCCTTTTAAACTCCTCCCCATGCACATCTGTGTGACATCACATGCACATGCACGTGCAATGGACCATGGGGCTCATGGCTACCTCATGGAATACCATTACCTGGTAGGGGGATGGAAGGGCAGTTGGAACTTCCTGCTCCCTGCATTTGTTCACTGCTTATGGCTTTCATCCCCCAGGGAGGTACCTGGTGGGGGGGGGGGGAGGGCAGCTCGTGTGAATGCATTGGATGTGTCTTATGTCTTCTCCCCCCTCCCCCAGAGGGCAGAGATACACACCCAACTAATATCTGACATAGAAAACACTTCCCTTTACACAGGGTATTATACCTGTCAGTTTCACACTGACAGGGGGCAGAGGCAGGACCTAATCGCCTTCCATAGATGGCAGACCGGAAACCTTTGTTAGGCTTCTGGTTGCCATATCAACAGAGCAACAATCGTCCCCCGCAATCACGTAGTGGGGTGCCGATATTGTTGTAACAACTTAAATGCAGTGGTCGCTATTGACTGCCACATTTAATGGGTTAATCGCACCTCTGTGATCGAACCCGATATTTTCCCCCAGTACTAAGGCTGCTAGTAGCAGCCCGTACTGGGAGATGCATCGCTGTGGGGAGTGCCTGTGTGCTCTGTTAGGAGCACACGTAGATTAACGGGCTGCAGGCACAAGGACCAGTGCTGCAGCCTGTTAATCTACGTGGGGTGGTCGGGAAGGGGTTAAAGTGTACCTGCCATTTCCGGTGATTTTTTCAGAATAAGTTATATGTGTGCACATGAGGAATAACAATATTTCTGGCCATTACAGGAATTGCAAATGGCATTTTTACTAGAAGTTTTCCCCTCTACAGGATCTATCTCTAATTCTCAGTCCGTCTTAGTAAGTGAACTATTTGGGAATGGGGAGCCTGGTAAGCAGAGACATAGGCATTTGTATATGGCATTTATTTTTCTCCCTCTTCATGCTCTTTGTCTAATTCTCTATTTTTTTCTGAGCTAATGGGTGGAGCCTAACTGCTATCATATCTGCCATACAAAGCACACATAGAGAAGAAAAGATCCTGCTCTCCTATTCCTATGTAGCACACGCTAAGAAGCAGCAATATGCAATATGTGGAACATCGTACAGCAGTAATGAGCACAGCAGCTGTGAATTCAGCACTAAGGGTGAGATATAACTCTTACTAGAAGCTGCAATAGCATCTCTACATGTTTCTCTCTCTCTCTCACCATGTGCCTGCTCACTTCTCCCCCACTACCGTCTCCCCCTCTCCTCTCCCCCTCTCCTCTCCCCCTCTCCACTCCCCCTCTCCACTCCCCCTCTCCTCTCCATAGACTTCTATCGTCAGCATGTAACCTGATTTTAAAGTTAGCTGATTGTTCGTCTTAGTGAATGAACAGTTTAGAAGCGGATGTAGCCTGATAAGTAGAGAAATAGGCATTTTTCTCTTATAAGATATCTTACAATGTTTTTATATTCACTTATGCTATTTATTTATGCAAGGTTTTCTGAAATGACAGTGACTATAGGAGTAATGACAGTTTTATCTTTGCTTGATGCATATTTCTACCAGGGAAAAAATGTATTTCTTAATTGTCAGGGGATTTAGAAGATTATATATCTCGCAGATAACGATATAGTTAAAGTATATATGCAAATATTTTTAGTAATCAGTAATGTTTTTTAAGTTGCTGTTAGAAGTAAAGTACATTTGATGCTTAATGTTAAAGCACCTTAAAGAGATGCTAAAAATGTACATCTGCATGTGCAGTCTTTCATTGAATCCGGTTCCATTTTATAATATTTTATAATATTTTATCGTGCTCAATGTGTTATGAAATTAGCATTCTAGCAAAATGTTATTATTCTATATTCTAATACATAGTACTAGCTGTACTAACTTTCATTTGACTGCATAATATACTTACAACATTTTGATCAGAGGCATATATTTTCTTTTACAAGGCCATTCCCATCTTATACATTTATGGCCACAGGACTTCACAGTATTTATGGCAACATCCACACAGATGTTGTCCGGGTCGGATTTTAACCCAGTACTCCAAAGCAACAGCGTTAACCACTAAGCCATCATGTCACCTAAATACAGCACCCATATTTCCATCAGTGAAAGGGTTAAATTACAAACTTTGCGGCAGACAACTTTCTCCCTACCTCCTAGGGTATGTTTATGTTTGATGTTCCCACGTTATTTGTAAAAATATATTCATGTGATAAAAGGAAAAACCTGGTAAAAACACGGTAAAAATGCCACATGTGACCGTTGAGCTGTCGACATTAAGGTTGGCATGGGTTGATTTATTTATTTATACCATACAATTTATCTGGTTTCAGATTTTCATTTTCGTTTTTTCCTCCCCACCTTCCAAAAGCCATAATGTCTTTATTTTTCCGTTGATATAGTACTATGAGGGCTTGATTTTTTCGGGACAAGTTGTAGTTTTTTGTAGCACCATTTATTTTTCCATATAGTGTACTAGGAAACGGAAAAAAAAATATTTGTGGGGTAGAAAATGAAAAAAAAACAGCGGTTGTTTGAGCGCCGTTTTTACGGAATTGTAATAGTTTCCGATTTTTATGGATGCGGCGATACCAATTATGTTTATTTATTTAATTTTTTTACTATGCTCTAGGGGGGAAATCGGAAAAAGGGGTTTTTTTGAACTTTTAATATTTTATTTTTTTGACACAAAAAAAACAACTTTATTTAACTAATTTTAACTTTTTTTTATTAGTCCCCCTAGGGGACCTCAACCAGCGATCGTTAGATTGCTTGCACGATATACTGCAATACTAATGTATTGCAGTATATTGTGATTCTGACAGGCCTTTATTAAGCCCCCAGGCAGCCATAGCAACCATCGCCCTCCCGCGATTGCATTGCGGGGGGCGCGATGAGCTGTTAGTGGGGGTCGTCCCCCTCTTTCTAACGATTTAAATGCTGCCGTTGCTATTGACCATAGCATTTAACGAGATAAACGAGCTGGGATCACGCTCGAGCACGATGCCGCTCACTACTCTGAAGTGTCGGCTGTAACAAACAGCCAACACCTGCATTGTATAGAGCGGGTTCACTCTGTGAGCCCGCTCCATACTTCCCCCTACCCGACTTTGGCGTATGGATACGTTAAATGTCGGGAAGGGGTTAAACATCAGTAGATTTTTTTGGACCACATGGAATCACCCATAGAGTCACATATGCTAACAACACAGCATATGCTCACAATAGAATATTCAGTTTGAACATTATTTATACAGATGTAGCCAAGTTTATCTTGACACTGATAACTTGCTGCAGAGTGGTCTCAAACAGTAAAAGCCACTAAAAAGTCATTGGAAAAAGTCAAGTTAAAGTTTCTTGCCACTTTGTATTTAAACCATTAAGAGTCAAAATAAAGATGGCTACATCTGTACAGGGGACTAGAGATTTGTGAATTGATTCTCTTGTCTCTCCTGATTTTCTGCTCCGTAGAATACAATAGGGGAATTGATTAATCTGTACTCATATTTTTTGCCAAAGCAAATCTCAAGCCTGTTGAATTAATTCGCTAATACATCCCAATGGCCGGCAAATTAGGCAAGTCGCAGAAACCTGAAATAGACCAAAAAAAATTCTTATTTCTTCTTGGGACAAGGACAGTACCAGCCTTCTTGCCTTCAATGCTGCTGTAGTACAAAAATAATGGATAATAAACAGGTAAAATTCTCCCACCCTCGATCTAATGATAAGATATCAATCATAACTATAACACTATTGTCTCACATCATAGCGCAAAAAATGAATGATCTTTAAATAAATGTGTGAGTTTTATGAGATTTGTTTCAGGGAAATTTGGTGACAATGTATATGAGGAATTTAGTGATCATTAAAAACTTTCTTCATCTGTGCTTCTGATGTTTTCTTTTGCTCTGTCAGCTTATTTAAAATAGTACATGGTGAACCGAGTCTACACTGCAGATTTGCAGTACAACTTTTCTCTTTAACAAAATATAAGTGATTTTTTTCATGTCCTGCATAATCAAATTTGCATTAGCCAATAACTGAGTGAGGCAGCATTATTTGCTAAACTTAATGTTTGCTTTTCGCTTTTTATGTAAGAACTGTGTCTGGCCCAATGCCCAGGAGCAATATTTCATTTCTCTCCAAGTAGACCCGGCTCAATGTCTTTAAATAAAACAGCCTATTTAACATTTTACACACAATCTGTAAGCAACTGAGGTCAAATGACAGTTTGTTTTCATTTGTTTTATGATTACGCTTTTATGTAATAGGTTGAGTTCATGAAAAAACAAACAATGTCCTTTAATATGGTTTTGAAAATGTATTCCATGCAGTACTACTAACTAGTGTTAAGCAAGTAGAGTCTACTAGTAGTGCACCACCAAACATTACAGGTTGCACATATGGTACGTATGTCAACCCCTGAGGTAGAACCATTATGAATGAAGGCTGAAGTGTTTTCGCAGTTTACAGTTTAAAGGGGTTTTCCAACTTCTGACATCTGATGACCTATCCAACGGATAGGTCATCAGTATGTCATCGGTGTGGGTCCGACACCAGGAATCCCTCACTTATAAGCCGCTCCGGTGGCCTGCGGGCACCGGATGTTGTGGCACATAATGCTATGGACAGAGCCTGGAAGCAGTTGGCTCTGTACATAGCATAGCGGCCGTGCTGCAAAACTGGAGCTCTGCTCCTATTCAGTACTGCAGCTTGGCTGCTATTCCGTGGCTGGAGCTAACTGCTTCAGGCTTGTACGTCCGGTGCACGGAGGCACTGGACCAGCTGATCTGTGCCGGGCCCGGGTGTCGGACCCCCGCAGATCATGTACTGATGACCTATCCGGTGGATAGGTCATCAGTTGTCAGAAGCTGGAACACGCCTTTAAGCCCAGAAAATATCAACAGTAAAACCTCTTCATTAAGACGCTGTGTCACTAATGCTGGCAAACTTAATACACTCTTTTGCATTTTTCCTTTAGAAGTGTGGCAGTGATTCTTAATTTCAAATTTATGTTCTGCAGGCTTCAGAGTGTTTTTAAAAAAAAATATAGTATTTCTTTATTATCATGATATTGCTTAACCCCTTCCCGACATTTGACGTATCCATACACCAAAGTCCGGAAGGAGAAGGGTGGAACGGGCTCTCCATACTATGCCAGTGTCAGCTGTATGTTACAGCCAACACTTTAGAGTAACTAGCGGGATCACGCACGTTTAACTCGTTAAATGCCGCGGTCAATAGCGACCGCAGCATTTAAATCATTAGAAAGATGGGGGCGACCCCATCTAAAAGCTCATCACGCCCCCCGCAATGCAATCGCGAGGGGCGATTG
Source organism: Rhinoderma darwinii (assembly GCF_050947455.1). Lineage (NCBI taxonomy): Eukaryota > Metazoa > Chordata > Amphibia > Anura > Rhinodermatidae > Rhinoderma > Rhinoderma darwinii. The sequence continues at coordinate 386,981,940 of NC_134688.1, read as the reverse complement.
TTGCTATGGCTGCCTGGGTGCCTCATGAAGGGGGGACCTATCAGATTCACGATATACTGCAATACATTAGTATTGCAGTATATCGTGCAAGCGATCTAATAAACGCTGGTTGAAATCTCCTAGGGGGACTAATAAAAAAAGTAAGAATTTGTAAAATAAAGTTGTTGTTTTTTATGTTAAAAATAATTACAAATTAAAAGTTCAAAAAAAAACCCTTTTCCCATTTCCCCCTAGAGCATAGTAAAAAAATAAATAATTAAACATAATTGGTATCGCCGCGTCCGTAAAAGTCTGATCTATTACAATATATCATTATTTAACCCGCACAGTGAACGCCGTATAAAAAATAAAATTGTAAAACGCCAGAATGTATATTTTTTGGTCATCTCATCTCCCACAAAAAAATTAAATAAAAAGTAATCAAAACGTTGCAATGAAAAAATAAAAAAGTTATGGCTCTCGGAATTTGGCGACACAATATAAATTTAAATTTTTACACTTCGGTTTTTACTTGTAAAAGTAGTAAAATATAGAAAAAACTAGACATATTTGGTATCGCCGTAATCGTATTGACCCACAGAATAAAGTTAATATATTGTTTTAATTGCACAGTGAATTCTGTAAAGGCGACATGCAAAAAACAATGGAGGAATCGCTGTTTTATTTATGTTCTATCCTGCAAATAATTTTTTATAGCACAATAAATTATGCTATGAAAAACTAAAATTCGTCCCACAAAAATCACGCCCACATAGGACTATATCGACGGAAAAATAAAAAGTTATGGCTTTTGGAATGTGGGGAGGAAAAAACGAAAATGAAAATCTGAAAAAGGAATGCGGCGGGAAGGGGTTAAAATACAGAACAGTAAGCATGCAAGACAAGACAACATGTAATACATCCATTTACTTAAGGAATCATTAACACCAATTTCCTTCCTATAGATTTTTAATCTATATGAGGATATAGGAATGGGTTGTCACCGAACCAGTACTTTTTAAACTATCCAAATACACCCCTTCCCCTTAATAAGGATCCATTCAGACCTCTAAACCCTCACTTAAAAAATTGTCCACCCATTTATCTAGACTTTCTTTTCTCCCTACATTACCATCATCTCCTTTAAATTTAAATCTAGTCCCATTAGGATATACCCCTCACAATAACAAACAACAGGAAACAAACATTAAATGTATATCACCAAGATGGCATACAGGACCTCAGCCCTCAGCCATGTGGTCTCAGAATAGATTCCCGATTTCAAACTATATCTTGCATGTCTCCCTATTAAAGATCCCACTACAGGTACACTCCTATATAGCATCCTTGTCTACCTTACCATATTTGTAACCTTAATTCCCAACCCCCCCACCAAAAACCGAGCCTATAAGTGTTGTTACATGGATGACGCCATCCACAATTACTCTAATTCCATCCCAAAAAATAAAAAAATACAAATAAAAAAGTAAATAAATAAAAAAGAAACAGCATATCCATCTCTCTCTCTCTTCCCCTCCAGCCACCTCTGCACAAATTAATACAACCAACATCCTATTGCAACCAGCTTCCCCACAACTCCTCAAACTTTACCTTCCTACTAGATAGTAGATTTTTTCATATTGTTGCATCCTCCTAATGTATTTCCTCCAGCAGTTTCCCGTAGGCGGATGCTGCTTGGTCCATTTAAACATAATGGTTTTATACACCCAATATAGCTGTTTCAATAGGACATCTTTCTTAATATCCCCTGTACCCTTAAATCCATCATAACCCAATACACAAATAACAGGATCCCAGGGGATTTCAACCCCATATCTCTCAACAATTTCTTTAAGGATATCCTCCCAGAATCTCTTTATTTGGGGATATGACCATAACATACGGATTAAGTCTGCTTTTTCCCCTGCACACTTAGGACAATATGCTTTCCGATTTTTAAACATTTTAGCCAACCTATATGGTGAATAATGAGGAGTTGTGTGACCCTAAGCTGAGGTCCATGAGATAGTTTAGGAAGATTTCCAAGTATTCTCTTACATTGGAGCTCTCCTATCTCCCCCATATCTTGTATCCATCTCCCTTGAACAGGGATTACAATACTTTAACTATTTTTATCACTCATTACTTTATATATCTTTGAAAGTCTACTTTTCCTACCACATTCCTTTATTCCCAACATAAAGGTTACAAATGGAACAAACAAGGTATAAGAGTTGCACTGTAGCATGAACCAAAAGCCTGTATGTTGGGTGATTAAACTTTTTGGATTTTTCTACTACATTAGAGTGCTACCTCTTGTTTTGCATTGTGGACTGAAAGTAACAAATAGGTTATCCTCCATGGTCATTTCCCTCCATTTATGACCAAGTGCATGTCTGAGCTGTAAAAACCATAATCTATCTTTCTCCTCAAGTCTATATTCCCTAGCTAGCTCATGGAACAGTTTTAGTCCTTCTTCTTTAAGGATCTGTCCTAATGTCTATATCTCCTTCTGCTTCCAAAATTTATACTCATTAATAAAATAATCATCTCTCATATTTGTATTCCCCCATATAGGCGTGCTACTATAGTAACCATCCTCTTCCAGTTTCTAAGCTACTACTTTCTATACCATAGTGTACATATACAAAGAGGGAAACTCAATCCTTTATCTTCACCCCATTCCAGATTCCAGAATTTCAAGCATGTTATAATTCTGCCAGATTGGGAATCTATATCCTAGGGCTCCAACCCAAACACTATAAATTTTTGTATTAATAATCTTATTAACTTGCGCAGCCAAAAAATAGGCTCCCATTAATGGAATTGCCAAACCACCCCTATCAACCGGTTTTCTCAGATGTTCGAGTTTTATTCTCGGATGTTTCCCCCTCCAAACCAACTCTGAGAACAAACTATCAAAAGTTTTGAATATCGCTTCTGCCAATCAAAATGGACTATTCATCAAAACATATAACATTTTTGGTAATAAAATCATTTTAATCAGCGCCACCCTTGCAGTCAACCCTATATCCATTTTTTTCCCCTTTTCTGAACCCTCTCTCTTATATATTTCAAGAGTGGGGCTACATTTAACTTTTCAGATTTTCCCCAGTTAATACCCACACCTAAAATTCTATCTAATTCATAAAATAGGTTAAAGATAATCCCAATAGAATCATGTGTACCCAAAAACAATAAAGTCATCATCCGCGAACAGTGCTATTTTCTCTTAACTCTCCCAGTACTTTCTGCTTGATTAGTGTCTGCACAGAGCTTGCTATGCTGATTTGCATTTTAGGTAGTCTTTATACCAGGAATGGTAAAATAATTTGACGTAGGAAACATTTACTGTCCTATCACATTATGGGTTTACAGCTAAGCTGTTAGGAATGTCTTTAACAACCAGCAGAATTGTGAATGCAGCTCCGTGCTGTAATATAGATCGTAACTTAAGATCAGTATAGGATACTGTAAGGTATGCAATGTATTTACAAAGTTACTGAACATTTATCTAGAGTATGTCCATATATAACCTGTAAAATACTGTACAACCACTATAGTGTGTATAATACAGTGATGTGACCCAGCTATAATACATATCTCAGATTCTGCACACCTACTTTTTAAACATGTATTATAAGGAAAAGTCTCATTCCCACAATAAATTATTAACATACCAGGAGTTCTATGAACCTGAATAAATGCATATGCATATAGCCTGCAACCTCATGCAGCCCCATACTCTTACAGTATATGGTCCCAAAACTCCTTAGTGACTTCTAATGTTTTCATAGCATACAATAGGGGTTACATATATATATACCGTATTTACACATTTCCTTATAGACACACATATCACCTCTATATACTGTGGTTTATTATTAGGCTCGTTTTGTTTTAGAAACCATGTCTCACCTCTATTGCGATTATACTAAAGAGACTTCTAATGGTAATATGTGGAGTGTTCTTTGAATTGCTCTTGGAACAATATTCCCCAATGACATTCACAAATGAGATTTCAACACAGTTAAGGGGAAAAGGGCACACTTTAAATTGGCTGGCACTGAGCTCTAACACAAGGGAAATGGTAGCCAGTTATCAGATTGAAAATCATTTGGAATTGCTGCTCAACAAAATTATGCTGTGAGCCGAGTGTGGTGCCTGTACAAAAGTAGAGTTTTAAGTTCTATGTGAACGTGGCATAACATTTTGTATAGTAATTTATAGGTCAGTGTATGACTAGCTGATTGACATAAACAGGAATGTGTCTGCGTTTAATGCTTTACTGGTGAACTTTACAAAAATGCTGATGCAATTGAATATTAATGTGTAAAATAGTAGAGACATAATAACGAACATGTAAATGTTTCACTTTGTGTCAAAGTTTGTTAAAAATGTTCAAGAACTGTAATAATTGTTAAAATTTGATAAATAAACTAAAAGCAGCATTATCTATATAAAGATTCCTATGCACTTAAAATAATAAATTGTCTTATTTCTGTAAATAATAAATTCAAAGTATTTAACCCCTTAGTGACCAGCCCATTTTAGGCCCTAATGACCAAGCTATTGTATTCGTTTTTCTATAGTCGCATTCAAAGAGCTATAACTTTTTTATTTTTTTGTCTACATAGCTGTATGAGGACTTGTTTTTTGCGGGATTAGTTGTACTTTTTAATAGCACCATTTTTGGGTACATATAATTTTTTCATTAACTTTTATTAACTTTTTTTGAGGGGATTATAAAAAAAAAACTGAAATTCCGCCATTGTTCTATGCGTTTTTAAATTGACGCTGTTCACTGTGCGACGTAAATAACATGTTACCTTTATTCTATGGGTCGGTACGATTACGGCGATACCACATTTGTAGAGGTTTTTTATGTTTTACGACTTTTGTACAATAAAAACACTTTTGAACTAAAATTATTTGTTATTGCATCGTCGCATTCCAAGAGCCGTAACATTTTTATTTTTCCATCAATGTAGTGATTTTTTGGGCTTGTTTTCTGTGGGACGAGACGTAGTTTTGATTGGTACTATTTTGGGGTGCATGGGACTTATTGATTCATTTTTATTATGAGTTTTTTGGGGGGCAATGGAAAAAAATTGCAATTTCGCCATTGTTTTTTGCGTTTCTTTTTTACGGTGTTCACCTTGCGGTTTAAATTACATATTAACTTTATTAATGGAGTCATTACGGTCTTGGCGATACCATATATGTGTACTTCTATTTATTTTTTACACTTTTAGTAAATAAAACCACTTTTTATGGAAAAAAATTGATTTATTTTTTTACTGTAACTTTTATTAATAATATTTATTTCACATTTATTATTTATTTCACTAGTCCCACAAGGGGACTTTACTGTGCGATCTTCAGATCGCTGCTATAATGCTTTGGTATACTTTCTTTGTATACCAGAGCATTATTGCCTGTCAGTATAAATCTGACAGGCATATGTCCAGGGCAGACCTGGGGGCTTTTATCAAGCCCCCAGCTGCCCTGACACCCCATCGGAGACCCGCGACTGCATTCGCGGGCCGCCGATGGGTGACAGAGGGAGCTCACTCCCTCTGTAAACAAAGATAAATGCCGTGGTCGCTATTGACGGCGGCATTTAACGGGTTAAACGGCCGCGATCGAAGTAAACTTCGATCGCGGGCGTTGGAGCAGGAGCTCAGCTGTCATCAGACAGCTGAACCCCGGCTCCAGCCTGCACGGGAGACCCGTGCAGGACTTAGACTAGGCGAACGTGAAAAGGCGTCAACCTAGCCTAAGGCCCCTTAGTGACCAACGTAAAAAGGCGTATTGGTGGTCACTAAGGGGTTAAAGGCTATGTTTAACTTCGAAACCAATTTTTGTTTATTGTACCAATGCATTTAAAATGAAAAATCTATATACTTTGTAATTAGTCTTAATTAAAAATGTTGTATTGTTTTGAGTCTACAGCACCAAAGGAGATCCATGGGCTGTGTGGCACTACCTACAAGGGGGCTGTGTGGCACTACCTACAAGGGGGCTGTGTGGCACTACCTACAAGGTGGCTGTGTGGCACTACCTACAGGGGTGTGTGTGTGGCACTACCTAGAAGGGGGCTGTGTGGCGCTACCTACAAGGGGGCTGTGTGGCGCTACCTACAAAGGGGCTGTGTGGCACTACCTACAGGGGGCTGTGTGGCACTATCTACAAGGGGGCTGTGTGGTACTACCTACAAGACGGTTGTGTTGCACTACCTACAACAAGGGGCTGTGTGGCACTATCTAAAGGGGGCTGTGTGGCACTACAAACAGGGGAAATCTGTGAGTGGTGGGTTGATGCTCATTTTACTGTGAGTGGGGAGCTGATGGTAATTTTACTGTGACTGGTGGGCTGAAGGTCATTTTACTGTGTGTGGCAGGCTGATGGCTATTTTACCGTGAGTGGCGGGCTGATGGCCATTTTACTGTGAGTGAGGGGGCTGATTGTTATTTTACTGTGATTAGGGGGCTGATGGTCTTCAAGTGGTTTCCATCTCTGACCTCCAATTGAAAATAATAGGAGGCAGAAAATACCTGGAGTGCTTTTTTGCCTGCATATTGTGCATTAGCTTCAATGGCTTAAAAAAAACGCAAAAAAAAACCATCAAAGCGCTGTCGATTCAAAATCAGCCTCAACGTTCCTGAAGGAATGTTTAGGCATATTTTTTCTGCCTTACAAAAAAATGCTGCGTGAACATACCCTAAGAGTGTAGTTCTTGTTTTTAGAGGTTTTCTGTCTTTTTGTAAACAATTCTTGGTAGGGGTGCCCTGAGGACATTTTTTTTTCCTCATGGGTCTCTCGAATCCAAAAAGGTTGGGAAACTCTGTACTAGGCTACAGGATCACGCCGGCCTATACAAGGATCCCGTCGTGGTGCAGCTCAGTTTGTTGTGGTGAGTAAAATTTTTTGGGGGGGGGCATTGTCCACAAGGAGGAGGTGGGGGGCTGTATGGTACTGTCTACATGGGGAAGGTGGGGGGCTGTATGGCACGATCTACAAGGCGGAAGTCGGAGATGTATGGCACTATCTACAAGGAGGAGGTGGGGAAGTATGGCACTGTCTACAGGGAGGCTGTATGGCACAATCTACAGGGGGGCACTATCTACAAGGGGGCTCTGTGTGGCAGCCAGGGGAAGGGGGCATTATTCTAAGTGAAGGCCTCTAAGTGGACATTATACTGTGTAGGGGCACTACTAGGGGAAATATACGGTGTATGGCACTTAGGGGGCATAATACGGTTAGGGCACAATTAGAGGACAAAATACTGTGTCCTTGAAGGGGTTATAAAATATATTATCTTCTCTTTTTAGCAGAGGCCTGCAGGTTTTGTCCCAGACACATGAAGAAAACGGGAGATTGTTGTCACATGCACTACACAACCAGTACCTGACAGAAAGTCCTGCAGCTTCTTTAATGTTGCTGTCGGCCTCTTGGTAGCCTCCCAGACCAATTTTCATCTTGTCTTTTCAATAAGTTCTGAGGGACGTCCAGTTCTTGGTAATGTCGCTGTTGTGCCAAATGTAATCCACGTCTTGATGACTGTCTTCATTGTGTTCCATAATATATCTAATGCCTTGGAAATGCTTTGGTACCCTTCTCCTGACTGATGCCTTTCAACAATCAGATCCCTTTGATGTGTTTGTAAGCTCTTTACGGACCATGGCTTTTGCTGTCACATGAAACAAAGAAAATGTCAGGAAAATCCTTATAGAAAAGCTGAACTTTATACGGGGTTACTCAGAATCACTTTAAATAATGGCAGCAGTGTACTGACTACTATTTAACATGAATTTGAATGTGATTGGCTAATTCAGAACACAACCACATCCACAATTATAAGAGGATGTTCACACTTATGCAACCACATTATTTATGTTTTTTATTTTTATTTTTCCCTTCTAAATGATTGCAGTTTGTTTTTTAATGGAATTGTACAGTTTATGGGTCACATTAAAGGTTGAAAAAGTTCTGAAATTATTCATCTTATACTGACTTTGTAACATGACAAAAACTGGCATTCTAACAGGGGTGTGTAGACTTTTTATATCCACTGTATGTGATATCGTTACAACTGTAACAACCTGCACAACAAATTTATAGTGTCATTTATGATGTAAAAAAAAAGAAGAAAACTGCAACCGAACTGCTTTTTTTTCAGCATTTTTGGCAAAATAAAAATGTATATAAATTAAATGAGAATGATAAAATACAAAAAAATGGCACCTACATGAAGTACTACTTGTCAAAAAAAATAAAGTCTCATATAGCTACGTTAAAAATAAAAAAGTTATGAGCGCTAAAATGCAAAGAGGAAAAATATACAATTGGTTCTTAAGGGGTTAAAAAAGTTAGAACTATCCAATCTGCACATTGTGACATCCTATTTTAGGAATCACATTTCTCACTGGGAAAGAAAAGATCTGATGCAATGATAGATGAAAAAAAAACTAGATTAGCATTAAACACATTTGAGTAGCTAAAATTATTATGATTTGAATAATATTAAGTTCATCCCTCTTTATATCTCTCTAATAATCCACTAGTAATTTTGAGCCGTGCAATTTATTATCTCAGTCCCTTACATACAATTCAGCTCCGTAAGTTTATATATTTACATACACTACATAACATAAAATACTATTTATATTTTCAAGACATGAGTCAAATGCACAAAATCAGTTAACAAATATATGAGAATTTGGTATTCTATGTACTAAAAGATGAAATATTTCATAAATGTCACACAAATAAAATGTTGCATCTGACATTTTGGTGCCTTAGGAAAACCCTGCTACAAGTGCTCTATAAAAAAAAAATAGTTGTTTGATTGTAATGGCAGGAAGGAGGAAGGGAAAGTGAGCCCTAATCTACCCACCGCCCTGTCCCTGCCTACTTGCAACGACCCGCCCTAGGCGACGGGGTACAACTGGGCGGCGGTCCCTACGCTGTCTAAGTGCACGGGAGAACAAACAGGGAACACGCAAGGGAAGGGGCAGTAGCCCACGGAACGCCGAGGAAACGGAGCGGTGAATGAGTTGTCAGGACCAGGATGAAGTGGAGTATACCCAAGTGAGCACGGAGGAGGAAGCAAGCCGGAGGCAAAGCGGGTTAAGCAGAACAGCAGCAAGGCAGAAGCACGGCAGGAGCAGGCTGGAGCAAGCAGCAGTGGGGCCAGGAATCCAAAAGAATTACAAGCACTGAGGAGGAGAACACAGCAGGTAATAAAGGACAGGGGGCGGAGCTAACTCAGACTGACCAGGCCGCGATAGGCTCTCCCACTCCTGAGCCTGCCACCCTGGTTGGTGGGAGATGGTGTCAGTCGAACAGGTCTGGCCTCAGGTGTGGATTGATTAATCCCAGGAGTATACCTAGACGTAGTACCTGGCAGATCCCTAACATTGATGCTATATAAATATGTCAAACATAAGTTCACCCATTTTGGCTCAATCTAATTGGTTCAAAAGATCGCAAACCATCAACTATCGGTATTTTCACATGACAGTATCACTTTTGCTCATATTGTTCGTGGTGGTAGTAGAGCCCCTGGTTCTGCATTTATAGCAGGGCCTCGAGTATAAAGGGATACAAATGGGAAATAGAGAAAATAAGGTGGGACTTTATGCTGATTATATTACTCTATGTCCTCTTTTAGTTCCACTTTGCCTTATGCTGTTTAATTTTTCTGTACTTTTGGATATTTTTCTGGTTTACGTATAAACTGTTCAAAATCTACGTTTCTGCCTCTAAGAATTACTGACTGGCCAGCATCTATATGTGGTTTAAAAGTGGTTTTACCTTTCAAATACCTAGATGTTAATGTTCTGAGAGATTGCAAACAGTCTGGGAACTTTACTATCTCCCCATTATTGTATTATGTTTGCCATACATTCCAAACATGGAACTCTCTCTCTTTGGAAGTATCTAAGAATATTAATCTTATCAAACAGTTTTTTTTTCTTATCTAAATGTTTGTATCTCCTCAAACATGGAGATGTTTCTATTCCAGTTTCCTTTTTAAAACAGTTCATTCCCTTTTCCCTCCTCTCGGGAAATAAATCGTTCCAAAGTTAGTTTAACTTTGCAAAGACCTATAAAGTTAGGAGCTACTGCAGTACTCAACCTATACTTATGTTAATTTGCACCTCAACTACGAAATTATTTCAATGAATAGGGTTGCTTTTGCTGCATGCTGAACACCACTTAACACACTATTTAGATCTAAAGCATCTATGACCAGTTTTAGAAGGATCGGCCAAGTTCCCCAAATTATTATTGCGATCCATGGCTTAACCTCTCAAGTATATAAAGCATCTAAAAAGATTCAAACATATACTGCAATTATGGAGGAAACTCTTATCGAATAATTGTTTCCTCTCCCAAATTACCTCTGACTCGGACCCTTTATTTTGCTGATATTGTAGTTTTTGTCCGTGTGGCATGGGGGTAGAAGAAATTTACTGTGTAAGTTATATAATTAATTTTTGCAACTTAAATTTAGGAAAAAGGGTATTTTCGACATTGTTCTTTTTGTTGTATATTTTTTATCCCGTTCACGTTTCATGCTAAAGAATCTTTTAAATTAATTCTTCAAGTTATTAAGGACGTGTAGACACCTAATATGTGTAGGTTTTTTGTTTTTATGGAATGTATGGGCAATAAAATATATTTTATGCAAAGTAATGACTTTTTTGGACCTTTTTCCTTTTTTTTATTTTTTTATTCCATTATTTTTTATAATCACATAAAGGGATAACTTTAATTATAATCTATTTGCATACTACTGAATGCTAATACATTACACTGTGTCACTATGACACAGGCTGCTGTTAGGGCGGCACTTAGTGTGCCCTAACTGCAGGCTTACTAAACAGAGAGCCCTGGGTTCTCCCTTTGCAGAGGGTTCCCACTGTCTTCACGTCACCGAGTTTCTGGTGACGCAATTGAAGAGGGAAGACCCCTTTAATTATGATGCGGTCATGGATCTCGGCGATCAAAGGGTTAAATAGCTGGGGTCAGAATTTTTTCCAATCCCAGATGTACTCAGAAAGCTTATCTAAGTTTAGGAGTTGTTAGTTACAACTTCTGCTTAGAGAATGAGTGCTCACTGGAGCATTCATAAGCCTTTTCTACAGAAACGCCAAAAGACCGGGGACATGCACCGCCTGCTGTCGAAAGACAGCGGGCTGTCTTTAAGGGGTTAAAAAGTTGCCATCTGGTTATAATATTCTTAGAGAAGCATTCTATACATTTCTACAACTTGGAAGAGCTATGCAAATTCAATTGTCTATAACAAATCTTATCATCTCTACATACCATCTAATTGGTGTATACCACTCTCAAGGCCAGAGAGGGCTGGTTTCTGTTTTTGACTGAATGCCATTGTTTCCATAAATCTCCTTCTAGCTTTTGGCAAATTATATGGGAATGTCCATATATTATATAATATTGGAAAGAGGTTAACAACACACTATCTGATATCTTACATATTCCAGTCCCATTGCAACCAGAAATTTATCTATTTAGGTTTCGGCAGGAAGCGACCTCATCTCGCCATACCAGAATTTCTCTAAGGGAATCCTTGCTTTTTGCAAAGAAAACCATAGCTATCTGATGGATGGATCAAAGGCCCCTAAATGTCTCTAAATGGAAGGCAATAATAAATGTTATTTCTCTGTATGAGAAATTAGTGTGTAAAAATAGAGAGTGCCCTGATAAATATCTGAAAGTATGTGTAATGTCCGTGGCTGCGGGCTGTCAGCTCCAACCTCCCCCTAACAGCCACGGGTCGGCAAGTGCTGGCCCCAGCCTCCTCCTCAGACACCAGCACTCGCGTCCACTCACCTCTGGCCGGATTCCGTAGGGTGCGCGCACACGCTCGTGCCCGCTCTAAAAGGGGAAACGTGCGCACTGGACCTCATGGATCAACTTTGACCCGTGAGTACCCTGGACTATAAGAGGGGTCCTGCCCCCTAGTTCTATGCCTGAGCGTTTTTGTGTTCCCTAGTTTGTCTATGTGATGGCCTCCTAGTGTGTTTCCTGTTCCAGTCCCTGTTCCAGTCCCTGTCCCTGTACCTATACCTGTTTCCAGTTCCTGTTCCTAGCAATCCATACCTTCCTGGTCTAGCACTGAGCTGTGCCAAATTCGTGTTGTGCTGCATCCACGTCTGTCCTGCTTCACCTCGCCTGATGTTCGTCTGCTTCCGAAGTCCCAGCCGAGCCTGCCCTGCTGCTGTCTGAGTTGCCACAGGTACCTATAGAACTATAGACATTCACCTGCTCCCTGTTGGCCAGCTGCCTTATCGCCAAGGCGGTATGGCCCAGTGGGTCCACAGATCCTTCGTGACAGTATGGAGTGAAGGGTTTAGCTCTCCTATTGCATTGCATGCACCTAGCCAATTTCGAACAGTTTGGGACTCCTTCTTGAATAATGTAAATGTATGCTTCTCTTGATTGTTTCTGTGAACTTTTATTCATGAATACTATATAGATACCACTTAATATGGATATATTATTTTTTTTATACAAATTGCATGGTATATACTTCTCTGCATATTGGAAGTTTAAATTATGCTCTAATTGTACTACTAGTTTACTTTCAATAAAACAATTAAAAAAAAATGTTAAACATATCAGCAAAAATTAATTTAAAAAAATGTGCAACTATTTTTTACAAAATGTTGTTATGAATAGTTGACTCCCTTTTAAAGAGTTCCTGAGCTGATGCACAATGAACATTCCTGTATTTCCTTTTAATACCCAGTGGCATTTTACAACATAGAACAGTAAAGTAACAGTTTTCTAAGCTTACTACTGTGGTGTGAGACAGAAGCATTTAGGTACTAAAGGCTAGATTCACACATTTAATTATGATCCCGTTTTTGATGCAGCTTATTCATTTTATTTTCTTGATATGCCGTTGGTCAAATTGATAATATTATCTCCTTGGTATATTTTTGAAGTGCATTTTACATTTTACAATCATTGACCCCGTAGATTTTCTTGAAAATCTATTTTACTGCATGCACATAAAAAGTTATAAATCTTTGCAAGTAGCACAAGAGATTAAGGTGACCCTGTGACAGAGAGAGATTCTATCTGAAAATAAATACCGTTTCAGATTGTAGAAATGTGTGTATATTATTGGCAAATAGTGGTTAACAATCCAGTGGTTTTTGGATTTTTTTGCATTTCACTATTTTCAGAGCACCCTATTAAATACGTGTACTACTACTAGTCTGTGTCATCCAACATTTTGAAGTGGATAGGAATATTGCTAGTTGAATTAGTGCAATGTTTACAGGAGCACTGCAAATTGATAAACCTATGATGGTGATTTTATGGAGGCCTCCGACCTTTTTCGGTCATATTAATTAGTGCTCCTGTAAAACATAATAGTTTAAACAAGCTCTACTTCTTAATGGGATTCCATTATGTGCAATAACTTTGTTATAAAGTTCCTGAACTCATTTTGTCTTAGCCTTCAGATCACAGAAACCACAGTTACCAGGACAGAGTTATCTATTTCACATATAGCATCTCGTTAATAAGATATGCACATCATTTATGAATGAATACTTTATCCTGGAAGTTGCGACCCCGAAATCTGCTCTGAGGAACTAAATTGACTTAGTACAGGAACTACAGTATATTACCAAGAATGATCATGTTTTTAACTTTACTTTACTTTAAAACCCTTTTATATATTAAATACATCTTCAGTTCTTTTTCACAATGGTGGTTTATTTAGTTGGTGCATTTAACAATGTGTCGGATTCATGGCATAGAATCACCACAGTGCAAACACTTGGAAAATGGCAGGTGCAGTATATAATGATCCCAGTTAGAGATCAAATGGATCCATATTTTCCTGATTTAAGACAATGAAGGCTTAAAATATCGCCACACATTTTTTTTTTCTTCCATTGTCTTACAGTATATGGTGGAAATATGCTTCTGTAATGAAAGAAAAGTCAAATATGTGACTGACGAATCAGTGAACCAGCTTAAATCCATGAATTTGTCCATCTCTAATATTTCTGAAAATAGATTTGTACCCCTGCCCCCAAATAATGACATATAGACAATATTCAATAAAGTCCATTTTTCATACCTGTGAACTAAATCTTTATTTATTTATTTTGCATTTAGCCTATTTTATGTCAATTTGAGCAGAGTTTCCTAATAAGACGTTATCAATTTATTCTTAATGCATTTGTTCAATGTTTGAATATGTGTTCACAAAACAATTTTCACGGAATTGACTGGTGTTTATACTTGCTTGTAGAGCTTGTTTAATAAGAGCTGTATAGCCTTGTTCACACAGTGTAGATTTAATGCAGATTTTGAATTCATTTTTAAGGCCAAAACCAGAAATGGATCCAGGAGTGTAGACACTTTAAAGCCTACCTTTATATATTTCTTCTGTGTAGGTTCTGTTCCTGGTTTTGGCTTAAAAAATACATGCAAGATCTATATCAAATCTGCACTGTGTGAACAAGCCCTATGAATCTCTATGCACTGAGCTTCCTCCAGTAGTGGCTGCAGGCAGCCAGAACTGTATCATGTAACTATGTGAAGAGTAAAGGAGGATTTGAAGATGTGTACTGTATCAGACATATAAAGCTCAGACCCCTATAAATATTCTGGACCTATTTAAAATATAAAATGTAATTATAGGCGCATATTCCTGCCCTAGATCACAACCATTAAAGAGTAATGTCATAGTATCATGTCAGAAGTTTTGATTGGGGGTGGGGGGGTTCTGAGCACTGAGGTCCCCAACAATCGCTAAAACAAAGGGGCAGAAGCGTTTAGGTGAGCACTGTGCCACTTAGTTTCCGATCGTCTTTCCTCGGAAAGCCAAGCGAACGCTGTACAAGCTCAAAGACTTTGATGTTTTTGATGTAATTTTTTTTCATAAATCTGTCCTTATGTAGCAAGCTGCACTTTTCTGCCCTGACAATTATCCAGATGTATCTAGACGTATACAGTTTGCTTCTTTTTTTTTTAAAATAAAAGCCAAAGGCAACAGGATCCAGCTGTATATAGGTATTTAGCTGCATCCTGTTGTCATAGTACAATTTTTATTTATTTTTTTGCAGTAAACAGTTGAACAGCAAAACATGGTTTGAATATAGCCTTAGTGATTGTGGATTATATATATATTACATTAGAAAAACAGAGGATTGTCCCTAGTATTACAGGGACTGAGTTATACTTCCTAATTTCTCGTGAGATTCTGACTGCACTGTTTTCTTGGGAACTACAATCTGTGAGACGGGGGGGGGGGCTGATTCTTGCTTTGTGCTTCTTGCGTTGTGCTTTTGCTTTGAGCTTTGTGCTCCGATCAGGCTAGGAATCGGGGTACGAAAATCAATTTGCCTGTTTCGCCACCTTATTGATTTACTGATTTACCGCTCCATAGAATAAAATAAGATAAAGATTCTTCTGTTTTTCTCATGAATTCTCTAAATGTAAATTTATATGCCATTTATATGGATACACCTAAATAAAATGGGAATGGTTGGTGATATTAACTTCCTGTTTGTGGCACATTAGTATATGGGAGGGGGGAAACTTTTCAAGCTCGGTGTTGACCATGGCGGCCATTTTGAAGTCAGCCATTTTGTATCCAACTTTAGTTTTTTCAATGGGAAGAGGGTCATGTGACACATCAAACTTATCGAGAATTTCACAAGAAAAACAATGGTGTGCTTGGTTTTAACGTTACTTTATTCTTTCATGAGTTATTTATGTCATTATGGGTGTCAGGTCCGAGCATTCCTAGATGAACAGTTTCCTGGAAAGTGGATTGGTCATCGTGGGCCAGTTGAATGACCACCTAGGTCTTCCGATCTGACCCCCTTAGAATTTTATCTTTGGGGTCATCTGAAGGCAATTGTCTATGCTGTGAAGATACGAGATGTGCAGCAACTGAAACTATGGATACTGGAAGCCTGTGCTAGCATTTCTTCTGCGGTGTTGCTATCAGTGTGTGAAGAGTGGGAGAAGAGGGTTGCATTGACAATCCAACACAATGGACAGCACTTTGAACACATTTTATAAGTATTCAGAAACGTGTAAATAACTCATGAAAGAATAAAGTACCGTTAAAACCAAGCACACCATTGTTTTTCTTGTGAAATTCTCGATAAGTTTGATGTGTCACATGACCCTCTTCCCATTGAAAAAACTAAAGTTGGATACAAAATGGCCGACTTCAAAATGGCCGCCATGGTCAACATCCAGCTTGAAAAGTTTCCCCCCTCCCATATACTAATGTGCCACAAACAGGAAGTTAATATTACCAACCATTTCCATTTTATTTAGGTGTATCCATATAAATGGCCCACCCTGTATATTAAAAGTTTAAAAAAAAAATCCCTTTTCCCATTTTCCCTCTAGAGCATAGTAAAGAAAGAAAGAAATAAACATAATTGGTATCGCCACGTCCGTAAAAGTCTGAACTATTACAACATATCATTATTTAACCCGCACAGTGAATGGCGTAAACAATTTTTTAGTAAACGCCAGAATCTCTATTTTTTGGTTACCTAATCTCCCACAAAAAATGAAATAAAAAGTGATCAAACAGTCGCATGGACACCAAATGGTATTATTAAAAACGACAGCTTATCCTGCAAAAAATAAGCTCTCATACCACTTAATGGACGGAAAAATAAAAAAGTTATGGCTCTCGGAATTTGGCGACAGAAAATAAATTTTCTTTTTTACACCTAGGTTTTTACTTGTAAAAGTAGTAAAATATAGAAGAAACGATATATATTCAGTATCGCTGTAATCATATTGACCCACAGAATAAAGTTAACATGTTGTTTTAATTGCACAGTGAATTCCGTAAAAACGGCGCGCAAAAAACCATGGAGGAATCGCTGTTTTATTTAATTTTCTACCCCACAAATATTTTTTTTCCCGTTTCCTAGTACATTATATGGCAAAATAAATGGTGCTACAAAAAACTACAACTCGTCCCGCAAAAATCAAGCTCTCATAGTACTTTATCGACTGAAAAATAAAGACGTTACGGCTTTTGGAATGTGAGGAGGAAAAAACTAAAATGAAAATCTGAAAAAGGGCAGGAAGGGGTTAAAGGGGCAGAACTGTAATCGCCTAACAAACCGACCTAGATATATTTAGGAAAGGTTTTATATGTTGGTATCCTTTTACTTCATGCGGCCTCCCCTTTAACTCCTTAAAGGGAACCTGTCACCAGCATTTCACCTACCAAACCAGCAATACCTGGTAGTAGTGGGTTAGTATTCAGATTTTTAGTGTTCCCACGCCGTATGCTAATGAGCATAAAAGAGTCATGACTTCATTTGAAAAGAGTCAAATCTTCGTTTAAAAAGAGTCAAATCTTCATTCCTCAAGTCTTTCCGAGTTTACCCCGCCTCCTTACTTTTGATTGACAGCCCCTTGCCTTCAACCAGCACACAATATCCTGCACTTTTGCATTGATGTCCTCTTCTGGTGTGTGCGCACAAAGGGACACCGGATTATTACGATAAAAGGAGCAAAATGTTTGCACTCGGAGAAGGAGTTTAGGAGAGGGGATAACGGCAATTAACTTTTGATAGCAGCGGCCAGTGAGGGATAAGTAAAGTTCAATAGGTGAAATGCTGGTGACAGGTTCCCTTTAAGGACTCGGCCAAGTTTCAGACTAAAAAATGTAGGAATTTTATTCGTTTTTTTCATCCTCCCATTTTGAAAGATATAACTGTTTATTTTTTTGTTTAAGAAGCCGTATGATGGTTTGCTTTTTGCAAGGCAAGATGTGTATTTAAATGTGATTCACTATATTTTATGGTACAATGTTACGTTCAATTATATCGAAAGTTAAATACAGCCTAGAAGAACGATTAAAAGTATTGATATTTATTAAATTCTTGATTTTAAAACAGGCTATTAAGCCCATAAGTTTCTGTGTATAGGCAAAAGCAAGCGGTCAGAGAATGAGAAGTGTCAGCAGGTAATAAAGTTGCATCCACCCACAGAACACTTGCTCTCCTTATGATATACACTTTCTCTTAGACCCTTGCCACCAGTGCAGTAATCCTACGCATTTCTGTGTCCCCTAGTTTGTGGGGTACGTCATCAGGGATTATAATGCGATCACTTAGGCCGGTTAGCACTGTTTCTGTGCTTATTACATCTCCCAGCGTGTGCAAGCTCTGATATATTGGCCGGATATTTGTAGACTACAGCCCTCCCACCGACTGACGTCAGGAAGACCGTCAACCAATCCGAATTCGACACGTCATTGCTGATGTCCCGGATTGTAACGAGCCCTCAATGCGTAAGCCAATCAGTGTTCCCGGACAAACCAAGTGTCCCTAGTAACCATGGGGAGCTCCAGGCGGTTAGAGATTCATGTCGCATTATACACAGTACTGCAGGTAAGTGAAGCGGAAGTAGCAACAGATCATTGCATATTTCATCTCTTATATTCCCCAAAGATCCTGGGTCATCCTCCATAACCGCACACCACTCCAAATACAAGAAAAAGAGTGGATGAGATATGGCCATGTTATGGACAGTATGATGAAGTGAGAGGACTAGGAGGGGAAATCGAGACATGGAGACATAGACCCAACATAGGGGATAGGGGTGTGGCCAACGGCAAGAACATGACATGTTGAAGGTGCCAAGGTAGTGGCAAGGTGGCACTAAGTAATATTAAATGAAACAGGTATATGAAATTAGTTCATTCAAACCAGACGGATACATAGTCTGCAAACAAAATATCCATTGCGCTTCTTTCTGTAATATTTTCTTATCTGTGTCTCTGCCCCTCACTGATGGTCTAATATGTTCAATACCTCGGAATTTGAGGGTCATGGCATTTCCCCCATTCCTCAGAATTTGAGGGTCATGGCATTTCCCCCATGTTGCTCCCACACATGACGTGATACCGGGGTATCTTCTTTCCTTCTCACATCCCATGTTCCCTAATTCTTCTCCTGAATACCCTGATGGTCTTCCCTACATACTGTAGTTGGCATCCACATGTAATCAAATAAACAATGCCCTTGGTTTTGAAGTTAATGTATGACCTATTGTCAAAGGTCTCCCCAGTCTTGGAACTACGAAAATTATTGCTGCAAGCAATAGATGCACATGCTCTGCAAGAGCCACATCTATACGTACCTCGTAGGCCACTATTTAACCATGTAGTGGGTCTAATCTGTGGGTTGAGGTGACTATGAATCAAGCGATCAATAAGATTGCATCCACTCCTATGGGTAATCATGGGGTATTCCCCTACCAGATCCCCTATATCAGGGTCAGCTCTCAGGATCCCCCAGTATCGTTGTAGAATTTTCCTAACTTCATTATTCACCGAGTCATAGGTCCCAATGACCCGAATACACTCGTCCATGGGTTCCTTCAGTTTAGGGTTTAATAATTCATTCTTATTACAGCTGAGGGCTTTCAGGTATGCACTCTTGAGAACATCTTGGGGGTAACCCCTCCGCTTGAACCTATCTCTCTGTTCCAGTGCAGAGATCTTAAAATCAGCAATTACGACGTGCCCTCAGATATTGACCCTTGGGGATGGCTAGCCTTAAAGTTCTCGGGTGCCAAAATTCCCACCGCAACAGACTATTAGTTGCTGTCCCTTTTCGATGTATGTTGGTTTGAATGGCTACTGAAGCCGTCTTAGAGATCATCACATCTAGAAATGTGATCTGAGGTTCATGGATTTCGGACTTAAAGAACAAACCTAATTCATTAACATGTATATCATAAGGAGAGCTAGTGTTCTGTGGGTGGATGCAACTGTATTACCTGCTGACATTTCTCATTCTCTGACTGCTTGCTTTTGCCTATAAATAGACACTTATGGGCTTAATAGCCAGTTTTAATATCAAGAATTTAGTAAATATCAATACTTTTAATCGTTCTTCTAGGCTGTATTTAACATGTGTATTTAAATGGCACCATTTTGGTGTACATATAATTTTTTCTAACTTTTATTATTTCTTTCTGTTAGGATGGGAAATAAACAGCATTTTTGCAATTTTTTGGGGGGTTTTATCAAACCACTTCCTATAGGTGCCAAGTTGCTATTGACCATGGCATCTAAGGGGATCTTTGATTTGGGCTGTTTGAGCGGGGTGTCAGCTGTGTAATACAGTTGACCCCTGCAAGTCATGGCTTCTTTGCCTGCACCATCACTGATGAATACTATTACGTCAGTTTGCGGGAACTGCACAATTCCTGTGACATAATAATAATACGTCACAAAGCGAAAAGGGGTTAAGATAAGAAACTGTTATAACTAAGAAATGGCTGAACATTATTGTAAAAAATGTAAGAAAGGAGAATATTCTGACAAATCAAAACAAGCCATGCCAAATAAATAATTCCATGGGCTAAATGGAAAATGAAAGTGATCACCAGCTCATTGTTCTATTAACGTCCCTTTGTAAGCATAAACACAACACTACTTTAACATTAATTGGTTTTTAATGATATCTTATTGTACTGGAGCTACAAAACATTTAGGTGCAGAATTAACATTTTTGTCCTAAATGAGGCAAATATTGTTGCTTTGTGAAAGAAAACATCTGATATATAAGTTGTAGGCATGTTTAATTTTCTTTTAATTAGCCCCTCTAGAGTGCACAGAAAACATAATATTACTGTGGTGTATTAAGCTTATTATTATACCTACAGTATGCAGTATGTTCTAGTGCTTAATCGGTTGGAAACTAGCCGCTGTACATATACGGCGGGTGGTCCAAGTCTTAAAAGACCAGCCCATAGTATATATACGAAGCAGACTTCAGGTGGCTGCTCGAATGATTGGGCAGCCAAAATTCAGGTGCCCGGCAGCTGGGGACCCTGAAAAGAAGACAGAAGCAGTTTTCATGGCTTGTGTCTTCTCTGTTTTCACATACACAAGGCTCAATGAGTGCTGTGCATAGAATAGAGGCTGCTGCCTACAATAGTCCCGGTGGTCATTTACAATAGACAATGATGATCATAATTATTACCACACAAAATGAGCTAAAGTAAAAAAGCATTTTTTGTCAAACTATAAGCCTAAAAATTCTAAAAAAAAATGCAAAAACTATGCATATAAAAATGATGAAAAAAGACATTTGCAATATTCATGAAAAAAAAAGACGCACAAATCACATTGTTAGCCCAACAAATTAAAAAGTTATAGCTGTTAAACTAACACGTGCCAAAAATAGCGAAGTGGTGTCTGGACCTGAATGCTCAAAATATCTTGGTCCTGAACTGGTTAACACAAGTTACTTAAATGTTGGGATTACTATTTACTATTAAAGCAGATCTCTTCAGGATCCAAATAAAATTGTCTGAACCAAATTGCCCCAACTCATTTTTTACCAAGATAAATCCTGACAAACAAGGAACAAGTAGTTTTGCTTACATATATTAACCTCTTGGTGCCATTGGATGTACATTTACGGTGCTAACGCTATAGAGTTAGCGGCAAGCACAGTAAACATATGCAATGGGGATGGTGCGGTAACCAGAGCTTTGTCTCCCATCCCCTGAAGCGGGTGTCAGCTGGATACTACAGATGGCACAAATGGTACCAATGGAGGGCGTGGCTTGGCAGATAATGGTGCCAGACGCACATTAGTGGAGCTCCATTTAGGTATTGGGACAAAGCAGCTAAAAATAATATCTCATACTCTGGCCAGCACTAACCGTGGGGAGAACGACTAAAGGAAGGAAGCGATGAAGCTGATTGAGTTTTTTCAGCGTTCGAAGAACTCACATAGTCAGCTAATCCCATGGCCTACCTCTCACACGGCGACCTATTTACTGACACGCAGCAGTGGTGAATTCTTAGGTCCGCGGCAATCTACTCCTTCTTCAGCTCCGGTAACAGAGGAATTTCTGGCTTTCATGCTATACTTATTTCGCAGGTCTCTACAAGAGGACATTCAGCAAATGCTGACTATGCCATAAATAGATAAACAGAGTATTGGTCACTGCACTAATCATCAAGACAGCTGGACTTAATAGCTCAAATAGCGATCTGATAAATAGGGTTTGTGGTCTTGGAGGATGAGCTAGAAAGACAAGCGCTTAAACTGTCGGATGCTCAGGACAGGTCCCACCAGCTTAGAGGTACAATTGAATCAATTATGAATGATCAACTTTATACTTATGTGGCAAACATGGTTACTGTCCTTATGCCTGACTTGTCGTTTATGGAAAAGTATTGGATCATACACATAGTGTGCCAAAACCCAAAATGGTGGCACCTTCAGGCCCTAGAAACGTTGTCACACACTTTAACTTATTTCATGTAAAGGAATCTTTCCTTAAATTATTTAAACAGTTCCATCTACTCCTAGGGGAATATACGGACATTACTGTCTATGCTAATCTTTTGGCAGCAACCTTGGATAAAAGACGTGAATTTGCAACCATTACTAAAGTTTTCAGTGATCACCATATCCCTATTGTTGGGGTTTAACGGTTAAGCTATTGGTTTACAAGGATGGACTTCATCACGTTTTTACCTCTCCCTCTATGACTTTAAAGACAATTAAAACTGGAAACTTCTGCCTCCTTCTATGCATGGATCACCTACTGGATATCAAGTACCTCATACACAGTATAAGTTGACCGAGGAGTGGAATACAATTTCCAAAGACTGATGGAAATTCAACTTCTCTCTGAACACTGACTTATTGTGCTGGATTGATATCTTGTTATTTAAACTAGTATCTTATGGGCATCAGCTGACAATACTTGCTTACTTTATTTTGTGGTCGAATGGTCAAAAGACTCATGTCTGCACCATAATTACATGGTTAGGTTCGGTTTTGTTATACTGGCCTTTACCCATGTCTCTTTTTCTCAAAGGAGATCAGTTATAAGTGTGTCCCCTGGCTACAGATCCAGGTTCAAGATTGGTTCCTCAATTTGCTCCTCCCCTTTATTATATTTTCCGGCAAGTTTTACCTTGTACTGCGTTGCAGTGCTGTGTTTACTTTGACCCTTGATGTACTTACTACTTTGGTCCACGTTTTCAGGACGTGGTAATGTCTTCTTTTTTAATTTATATTTACTGTTATAGTCATGAGGATATAATATGCACAGCTATATATAGGTCTATTTAGATTTGACAATGTGAGAGATATTTCTACTGGTTTTGCTCAAAGCACAGGTTGGTATTTAAGATTTTATCATTGAATGTAAACGGACTGACAACCCATTTAAACATCCTGAACAACCCTACTTGATATACCTAAACACCATGATATACTAGCTGCTGTCATAAAATAACATTTTATATGAATTGTACACTTGATATTTCTCTAGACTTTGGTGATGTCATAAAACTGAGGGCAGTTTCCAAAATTGTCTGTATATGAAAAGCTGTATAATAAGATGACAGGTTAAAAAAAACAACAGGCAAAGAGCATGATAGCTTTTATCGATCATCTTGAAAAGGAAGGGTATGCAACCCTTCAGAGAATGCAGACGCATTTCTTAGATATTATGAGCGCTCATATAACCTGAACTCTTTATTCCTTTACTACTCAACTGATTGACCATTTGATAGATGAATTTTGATGTAAGGTACACCTTCCTCGTCATTCCTCCGGTATTTAACGACTCCAAACCCTCTCAGTGCTGTGTGAGTGTGTTGTCCGGCCAACCAAAGCAAGACTGAGGACATGTATTATGTGTATTAGTACAAACATAACAATTACTGTATTAAATCATATGTTCGAACTGATGTCCTTCAACAACTTGACGTAAAATGTGTCGATAACGTTATTTATAACATCTGGTGTGATTGAATTAGAAATGTTCACTATTCTTTCCCGCACCTCGTCTAAGTTTGCGATCCTAATCTCATAGACTTTACTTTTTAAATACCCCCAGTAAAAAAGTCTAATGGGGCCAGATCTGGTGATCTCGATGGTCATTCTATCTTACCTCTTTTACCAATCCATTGATCAGAAAAATTATCGTTCAAAAGATTTCGACCTCGCAGAGAAAAATGAGCCGGAGCTCCAACCTGCTGATACCAAACATTGTGGGAAGCTTCTCCAGCAATATTTTGAATAGCCGGTATCACTTGGTTTCCTAGCAAATTGCAGTCATTTTCTGCATTTATGTTTCCTTCAATGAAAAACGGTCCTACAATATGATTGAGCAATACTCCAAAACGTTAACCTTCTGAGGAAACTGGGTATGACTGTCTCTCATCCAATGTGGATTTTCGTCTGCCCAATACCTCATGTTCTGCCGATTTACAGAACCGTTTAGTTCAAAGGTAGCTTCATCCGAAAAACAGGTGCAGTTGAAAATCTGATGATTATCATCAAATCGTGTCATCATTGTATTGCAAAATTCCACTCTTCTGTCATAATCCTCTTCTGATAACTCCTGAACTAGATGTATTTTATAAGGATGATAATGATGCCTCTTCAAAATTTGACGGACTGATGTGGTGCTGATATCATTTTGTTGTGCTCCACTCAGACAAATGTATGAGGATTATCATGCACAGTGAGCAGAACATCTAAAGCTTTTTCATCATCACTAGCATGTTTGGGTCTTCCGGATCTTGGTGCGTCTTTAATTGAACCGGTTATTTCTAAACGATGAACAGTTCTTTTAACAGTTCCCAATGAAATTGGATCACGGATAGGATAAGTGGCATTGAATAAAGCTTCTACTTCTCGATAGGGTCTTATTTTTTCTTCGCCATACCCTCTCATCATCAATAAAGTGATCCTTTCCGTTTTGGTCAAATGCATTTTGTGATATGACAATAGAAATGTACAAAAATGAAAATTACTCTCCGAATTAGCGCTCTCTGAAATTCACAAGCGACTACCGAAATGTGTAAACGTGAAATCATGTTACAATCGTAGACAAGGTCCATTTTGTATCGCCGAGGCCGATTGTAACAATACGTAATTTAAAGTCACCTTAATGTGACATTCCCAAGCTCACACACACGCACACATGCCCACACACATTTAGGATTTTACCCACGCGGTACATTTTGGGTAATGCTAACACCGGCGGCAGCCGATAATGAAGATGATAACTTTAAAGTTAAATATCTCAGCGAGGGGGTGGGGGTGTTTTATTTTACCCCATTAAATCCCACCAAATTTCAACCCTCCACCTCGAGCCATTCAAAAGTTATGAGAGTGCTCCAGGAACTTTTTGTGGGCACTGTATATATACTGTTAGGTCCAGAGTTATTTGGTTAGCGACACAAGTTTTGGCATTTTATCTCTTTATCAAAACATAATGAATATACAGTTATATAATCAATATGGGCTTAAAGTGCAGACTCAGCTTTAATTTGAGGGTATTCACATCCTAATTTGAGGAAGGGTTTAGAAATTACAGCTCTTTAATATGTAGCTGCCTCTTTTTCAAGGGACCAAATGTACGTAATTAGACAATTCTCTCAAGAGCTATTTAGTGGGCTGCATGGGCTATTCCCTCTGGTTATCCATCATGGTCAGTTTTCTTCCGTTTCTATGGTGAATAACTACTAGTGAGTGCCAATCTCTATTATATTTGATCCTTTGTATATAGGAGGTGTTTTTAAAGAAATGTTCTTACTTATATTTTCAGAATGGACTATTGCTCCTCTGTATTGGATGCTTGTAGAGACATCATCTGTACCTGTGAAATTGGAAATTTGATATTTCTTCATCATATTACACATGGGGATGAACATGTTTTTGCTATGGAACTGGAGGATTTTTTTTATACATAGAGAGGGATGTTGACTGATTTTTCTGAGGATGGATGAAGTATAGTATTTTATAGTATAGGAATGTGATATATGTCTTTCGTTGGAGTGGACCAGACATCAGTTTTGTGGTGTTTTTGCTAGCATCTATATATAAAAAATAATTTTGCTTCACTTTTATAACCTTTTTTTCTCTTTTTACATATTTGTTTCATATATACATTATATATATTTTTTTACGTATATACAGTGAAGGAAATAAGTATTTGATCCCTTGCTGATTTTGTAAGTTTGCCCACTGTCAAAGTCATGAAAAGTCTAGAATTTTTAGGCTAGGTTAATTTTACCAGTGAGAGATAGATTATATTTAAAAAAAAAAGAAAAAGAAAATCACATAGTCAGAATTATATATATATTTATTTGCATTGTGCACAGAGAAATAAGTATTTGATCCCCTACCAACCATTAAGAGCTCAGCCTCCTCCAGACCAGTTACATGCTCCAAATCAACTTGGTGCCTGCATTAAAGACAGCTGTCTTAAATGGTCACCTGTATAAAAGACTCCTGTCCACAGACTCAATTAATCAGTCTGACTCTAACCTCTACAACATGGGCAAGACCAAACAGCTTTCTAAGGATGTCAGGGACAAGATCATAGACCTGCACAAGGCTGGAATGGGCTACAAAACCATAAGTAAGACGCTGGGTGAGAAGGAGACAACTGTTGGTGCAATAGTAAGAAAATGGAAGACATACAAAATGACTGTCAAACTACATCGATCTGGGGCTCTATGCAAAATCTCACCTCATGGGGTATCCTTGATCCTGGGGAAGGTGAGAGCTTAGCCGAAAACTACACGGGGGGAACTTGTTAATGATCTCAAGGCAGCTGGGACCACAGTCACCAAGAAAACTATTGGTAACACATTACGCCGTAATTTGCAAATGAACATCTGGATGATTCTGAGAGTGATTGGGAGAAGGTGCTGTGGTCAGATGAGACTAAAATTTAGCTCTTTGGCATTAACTCAACTCGCCATGTTTGGAGGAAGAGAAATGCTGCCTATGACCCAAAGAACACCGTCCCCACTGTCAAGCATGGAGGTTGAAACATTATGTTTTGGGGGTGTTTCTCTGCTAAGAGCACAGGACTACTTCACCGCATCAATGGGAGAATGTATGGAGCCATGTACCGTCAAATCCTGAGTGACAACCTCGTTCTGTAAAGGATCTGCCAGGCACAGCTTCTGTGTCAACGCCCATAGGTAATCAGTCTGCACCTGCTTCTGTGTCTGTGGGAATGGCTCCATCTTCCACCACTCAGGATGGCAGGCTTAGGAGTGGGAGAGCCTATCACAGCCTGGCCAGACGGAGCTAGCTCCCGCCCTCTGTCTATTTATACCTGCCTTTCCTGTTCCTCCTTGCTTGTGATTCTTCTCGTTTGGTTTCCTGGCCCTGCTGCAGCTTCTTGAACTATTTGACCCTGCTTCATATTGACCCTGGCTTACTGACTACTCTCCTGCTCTGCGTTTGGTACTTCGTACACTCCTGGTTTGACTCGGCTTGTTCACTACTCTCCTGCTCTGCGTTTGGTACCTCGTACACTCCTGGTTTGACTCGGATCGTTCACCACTCTTGTTGCTCACGGTGTTGCCGTGGGCAACTTCCCCATTTCCCTCAGCTTCTTTGTACCCTTGTCTGTTTGTCTGTCGTGCACTTACTGAGCGTAGGGACCGTCGCCCAGTTGTACCCCGTCGCCTAGGGCGGGTCGTTGCAAGTAGGCAGGGACTGAGTGGCGGGTAGATTAGGGCTCACTTGTCTGTTTCCCTACCCCCATCATTACATAATCACAAGCCCATATACCTAGTCTACCCTGGTCCCTGACACTACTATGGACCCCCTTGAGACCCTGGCTCAGCAAATGCAGGGTCTCTCCCTACAGGTCCAGGCCCTGGCTCAGAGGGTCAACCAGCCTGATGCTACCATGGTAGTGCCCCTCACCTCCCCTCTTGAACCCCACCTCAAGTTGCCTGACCAGTTCTCAGGGGACCGGAAGACTTTTCTCTCCTTTCGGGAGAGTTGTAGGCTCTATTTTCGTTTAAAGCCCCACTCCTCAGGTTCTGAGAGCCAGCGGGTGGGTATAATTATGTCCTGGCTCCAGGAAGGGCCCCAAGAATGGGCCTTCTCCTTGGCTCCTGACGCCCCTGAACTTTCCTCCGTTGATCTTTTCTTTTCTGCTCTCGGACTCATTTATGACGAGACTAACAGGACTACCTTTGCCGAGAGTCAGCTGGTGACCTTACGTCAGGGTAAGAGACCTGTTGAGGAGTATTGTTCTGACTTTAGGAAGTGGTGCGTAGCTTCTCGGTGGAATGACCCTGCCTTAAAGGTGCCAGTTTAGGTTGGGTCTGTCGAACGCCCTGAAAGACCTGCTAGTTAGCTATCCCTCTTCTGACTCCCTAGACCAGGTTATGTCTTTAGCGGTACGACTTGACCGACGTCTCAGGGAACGACAACTTGAACGTTTTTGTGTTTTCTCCTCTGACTCCCCCATGATGCCTCCCGAGGTTCCGTTGCTTCGTTCTTCCACGGAAGACTCGGAGGTACCTATGCAACTCGGGGCCTCCGTGTCCCCCCAACAACGTAGAGAGTTCCGCAGGAAGAATGGTCTCTGCTTCTATTGTGGGGATGACAAGCATCAAGTGAACACCTGTCCTAGGCGTAAGAATAAGCAGCCGGAAAACTTCTGCGCCTAAGTGATCATCGGGGAGGTCACTTGGGCGCACAGGTATTTCCCGTAAGTATGAAACTTAATAAAATCTTGCTTCCCTTTCAGATCTCTTTTGGTGTTAGGTCTGCTACCGGCAGTGCCTTCGTGGATTCAGGGTCTTCTGCTAATATCATGTCTGTGGAATTTGCTATGTCTCTAGCCATGCCTTTGATTGATTTGCCTAAACCTGTCCCGGTAGTGGGTATCGACTCCACTCCTCTTGCTAATGGTTATTTTACACAGCATACCCCTGTTTTTGAACTCCTTGTTGGCTCCATGCATTTGGAGCAATGCTCTGTACTGTTGATGCAGGGATTATCATCCGATTTGGTTTTAGGCCTTCCCTGGTTGCAGTTGCATAATCCCACGTTTGACTGGAATACTGGGGATCTTACCAAATGGGGTAATGAATGCTTGACGTCATGTTTTCTGTTAATTCTATTTCTCCCCCTGAGGAGGTGAACACGCTACCTGAGTTTGTTCAGGACTTCTCTGATGTTTTCTCTAAGGAGGCCTCCGAAGTATTACCTCCCCATAGAGAATACGATTGCGCTATCGATTTGGTACCAGGAGCTAAGCTCCCTAAGGGTAGGATATTTAATCTCTCTTGTTACTGAACGTGAAGCCATGAGAGAGTATATCCAGGAATGCCTGGCCAAGGGTTACATTCGCCCCTCTACTTCTCCGGTAGGTGCTGGCTTCTTCTTCGTAGGGAAGAAGGATGGTGGTCTTAGGCCATGCATTGACTACCGTAACTTGAATAAGGTCACTGTAAGGAACCAGTATCCCCTTCCTTTGATTCCTGATCTCTTTAATCAGGTTCAGGGGGCCCAATGGTTCTCTAAGTTTGATCTACGGGAGGCATATAACCTTATCCGCATCAAAGAGGGGGATGAGTGGAAGACCGCGTTTAACACGCCCGAAGGTCATTTCGAATACCTCATCATGCCCTTTGGGTTGTGTAATGCTCCAGCGGTCTTCCAGAATTTCATAAATGAGATTTTAAGAGATTACCTGGGGGTATTTCTTGTAGTGTACCTTGATGACATACTTGTGTTTTCCAAGGACTGGTCCTCCCACATTGAGCATATCAGGAAGGTGCTCCAGGTCCTTCGGGAAAACAAACTGTTTGCGAAGAACGAAAAATGTGTGTTTGGGGTGCAGGAGATACAATTTTTGGGTCAAATCCTCACTCCTCATGAATTCCGCATGGACCCCGCCAAGGTCCAGGCTGTGGCGGAATGGGTCCAACCTGCCTCCCTGAAGGCGTTACAGTGCTTCCTGGGGTTCGCTAATTATTACAGGAGATTTATTGCTAACTTCTCGGTCATCGCTAAGCCTCTTACGGATCTCACTCGCAAAGGTGCTGATCTCCTCCGCTGGCCTGCTGAGGCTGTCCAGGCTTTTGAGGTCCTTAAGAAGTGCTTTATCTCGGCCCCGGTGCTGGTTCAGCCCAACCAAATGGAGCCATTTATCGTGGAGGTTGACGTGTCCGAGGTGGGAGTGGGGGCTGTCTTGTACCAGGGTACCAGGTCCCTCACCCATCTCCGTCCCTGTGCCTACTTCTCCAGGAAGTTTTCGTCCACTGAGAGTAACTATGATATTGACAACCGCGAACTCTTAGCCATTAAATGGGCATTTGAAGAGTGGCGCCACTTCCTGGAGGGGGCTAGGCACCAGGCAACGGTCCTTACCGACCACAAGAATCTGGTTTTCCTAGAATCTGCC
Source organism: Rhinoderma darwinii (assembly GCF_050947455.1). Taxonomy (NCBI): domain Eukaryota; kingdom Metazoa; phylum Chordata; class Amphibia; order Anura; family Rhinodermatidae; genus Rhinoderma; species Rhinoderma darwinii. The sequence goes on along the minus strand of NC_134688.1, from coordinate 386,951,691 downwards.
CGGAGGCTAAACCCGAGACAAGCTCGATGGGCGTTATTTTTTACCAGATTCAACTTTTTCGTTACCTATAGGGCTGGGTCTAAAAATATTAAGGCTGATGCACTGTCGGGTAGCTTCATGGCCAGCCCTCCTTCGGAGGAAGATCCTGCTTGTATTTTGCCTCCAGGTATAATCATTTCCTCTATTGATTCAGATTTAGTCTCTGAAATTGCGGCTGATCAAGGTTCAGCTCCCAGGAACCTTCCTGAGAACAAGCTGTTTGCTCCCCTGCAATTCCGGCTAAGGGTATTTAGGGAAAATCATGACTCCGCACTCTCTGGTCATCCAGGCATCCTGGGTACCAAGCACCTCATTGCCAGAAACTATTGGTGGCCTGGGTTTCCTAAGGACGTTAAGGCCTACGTTGCCGCTTGTGAGGTTTGTGCTAGGTCCAAGACTCCCAGGTCCCGACCAGCGGGCTTACTACGTTCTTTGCCCATTCCCCAGAGACCTTGGACCCATATCTCCATGGATTTTATCACCGATTTGCCTCCATCTCAAGGCAAGTCGGTGGTGTGGGTTGTAGTAGACCGCTTTAGTAAGATGTTCCACTTTGTGCCCCTCAAGAAACTACCCAATGCTAAGACGTTAGCTACCTTGTTTGTCAAACACATCCTGCGTCTCCATGGGGTCCCTGTCAATATTGTTTCTGACAGAGGGGTACAATTTGTTTCATTGTTTTGGAGAGCCTTCTGTAAAAAGTTGGAGATTGATCTGTCCTTCTCCTCTGCCTTCTATCCTGAAACTAATGGCCAGACTGAGAGGACTAAGCAGTCTCTAGAACAATATTTAAGGTGTTTTATCTCTGACTGTCAATATGATTGGGTCTCATTCATTCCCCTCACCGAATTTTCCATTAATAACCGGGTCAGTAACTCGTCAGGGGTCTCTCCCTTTTTCTGTAATTTTGGGTTTAATCCACGGTTCTCCTCCGTTTCACCTGGTAGTTCCAACAATCCCGAGGTAGAGGTCGTTCATCGGGAACTGTGCACAGTCTGGGCCCAGGTTCAGAAGAACCTAGAGGCGTCCCAGAGCATACAGAAAACTCAGGCAGATAGAAGACGTTCTGCTAACCCCTTGTTTATGGTCGGGGATCTGGTGTGGCTATCGTCAAAGAACTTGCGCCTTAAAGTCCCGTCCCAGAAGTTTGCTCCCCGGTTTATAGGGCCGTAAAAGGTCATTGAAGTCCTCAATCCTGTCTCCTTCCGACTGGAGTTGCCCCCATCTTTTCGAGTACACAACGTGTTTCATGCCTCCCTCCTTAAACGCTGCTCCCCGTCCTTGGCTCCCTCGAGGAAACCTCCTGTCCCCGTTCTCACCCCTGAGGGGGTTGAATTCGAGGTGGCCAAGATTGTGGACAGCAAGATGGTCCAAGGCTCCCTCCAGTACCTGGTCCATTGGAGAGGATACGGGCCTGAGGAGAGGACTTGGGTACTCGCCCGGGATGTTCACGCTGGGTTATTGGTCAGGAGGTTCCACCTTCGTTTTCCCAATAAACCAGGTCCACCTAGAAAGTGTCTGGTGGCCCCTCATAAAAGGGGGGGTACTGTAAAGGATCTGACAGGCACAGCTTCTGTGTCAACGCCCATAGGTAATCAGTCTGCACCTGCTTCTGTGTCTGTGGGACTGGCTCCATCTTCCACCACTCAGGATGGCAGGCTTAGGAGTGGGAGAGCCTATCACAGCCTGGCCAGATGGAGCTAGCTCCCGCCCTCTGTCTATTTATACCTGCCTTTCCTGTTCCTCCTTGCTTGGAATTCTTCTCGTTTGGTTTCCTGGCCCTGCTTCAGCTTCTTGTACTATTTGACCCTGCTTCATATTGACCCTGGCTTACTTACTACTCTCCTGCTCTGCGTTTGGTACTTCTTACACTCCTGGTTTGACTCGGCTTGTTCACTACTCTCCTGCTCTACGTTTGGTACCTCGTACACTCCTGGTTTGACTCGGCTCGTTCACCACTCTTGTTGCTCACGGTGTTGCCGTGGGCAACTGCCCCATTTCCCTCAGCTTCTGTGTACCCTTGTCTGTTTGTCTGTCATGCACTTACTGAGCGTAGGGACCGTCGCCCAGTTGTACCCCGTCGCCTAGGGCGGGTCGTTGCAGGTAGGCAGGGACTGAGTGGCGGGTAGATTAGGGCTCACTCACTTCCCTACCCCCATCATTACACGTTTCCTCCACCAGGACATTAAAAATGGCTCGTGGCTGGGTCTTCCAGCACGACAATGACCCAAAACATACAGCCAAGGCAACAAAGGAGTGGCTCAAAAAGAAGCACATTAAGGTCATGGAGTGGCCTAGCCAGTCTCCAGACCTTAATCTCATTGAAAACTTATGGAGGAAGCTGAAGATCCAAGTTGCCAAGCGACAGCCTCGAAATCTTAATGATTTACAGATGATCTGCAAAGAGGAGTGGGCCAAAATTCCATCTAACATGTGTGCAAACCTCATCATCAACTACAAAAAACGTCTGACTGCTGTGCTTGCCAACAAGGGTTTTGCCACCAAGTATTAAGTCTTGTTTGCCAAAGGGATCAAATACTTATTTCTCTGTGCACAATGCAAATAAATATATATAATTTTGACTATGTGATTTTCTGTTTTTTTTTTTTTTTATATAATCTATCTCTCACTGGTAAAATTAACCTAGCCTAAAAATTCTAGACTGTTCATGTCTTTGACAGTGGGCAAACTTACAAAATCAGCAAGGGATCAAATACTTATATCCTTCACTGTATACATTTGTTCACTTCACTTCACTATGCACATTATTTCTACATGCATTGCAGTGTACTTCTTTGCAGCACTTTGCTTACTATTCTTGGGTAAGCATAGTATTTATTTTGCTAGTGATATTCAACAAATAAAAATTTACACATACAATTCACGCTGTCCAACCTATATTAGGGTATTTATTTTCATTGCTTATTTTTACACTTCCACTTATTTTTCAATTATTTTTTTGATAGGTATGCTATATATGTGCGGATTGAGTCCTTAGGCATTCATTGGGTCTCCTTCTGCACATGTTTGGCATATATAAACTTACTTTGGTAGAAGTGACTTTGGTTTTGTGTTTACAATGTATTTTCCCCCAAAAATTTATTGACACTAATTTTTATTTAGTTCTCTTAACATTATGGGTTTCTCTGTACGGGATGACCTCCATAAGGGCTATGGATCGCAAATATAAGTGTTGATACCAACCTGTATTCTGTTTTCTTAACACTGGGGGCCGCTCTGTACAGGTTGATCTTAGTTTCATCTGTCCAAAGAATGCTGTTCCAGAACTGGGCTGGCTTCTTTAGATGTTGTTTGGCAAAGTCTAATCTGGCCTTTTCTATTTTTGAGTCTGATTAAAGGTTTGTACCTTGTGCTGAACCCTTTGTATTTGCTCTCATGAAGTCTTCTCTTTATGGTGTTCTTCATTTGTGTAGATGTTGTGAAGGGGTTTTTCTTCAGCATGGAAAGGTTTCTGCGATCATCCACCACTGTTGTCTTTCGTGGATATCCAGATCTTTTGGAGTTCACGAGATCACTAGGGCGCTCTTTTTTTTCAAGAATGTACCAAACTGTTGATTTGGCCACTCCTAAGATTTGTGCTCTCTCTTTAATGGATTTATTCATTTTTTCCAGCCTAATGATGGTCTGTTTCACTTGCATTGAGCTCCTTTGACCTCATGTTGTGGGTTCACAGCAACAGCTTCTAAATGCAAATGCCACACCTGGAATCAACTCCAGAGCTTTTGCCTGTTTATTTAAACCAAAAAAACTTCCCTCAAGGCTATAATAAAGAACATCCATCCAATATAGCAAAAAAATGCTAAACTTTTTATTGAGACAGTTGTACATACCATATAAAAACACCCATAAAAACACAATGTACATAAAATAGTACAGAAAAAAGTACAGTCTATAATCGTAAGGCAGGAGAAACATGGAGGTGACTTAGGTTAAACAATATCCTACCATAACCTGCATGTATATATCCACTATATGCACATCAATTACTTAACATGGAGCCAAGGTAACACCTAATCAATAGCTAAAGTAATCACCCAATTCAACATTGCGTCATGAACGACGTCACAACTGACCCCTCACCACACACCCATGCGCACTATTGCCATGAATCAGCTGCAGCCATATTGGGTACTATATTACCACCACTGCCAGTAGCCGTATCAATTTGAAAAATATATCAGACTACCATGAGTGGGAATATATATCAAACACAAGAGATGTCAATCTAAAGTGATCCATAACACCCGTAGAGGTCATCCTGTATTAGAGTGATGCTAGGAAGAAATTATGGAGAAGGCTTTGAACGGCTCATAATCTAAAGCACAGCATATCCAACGTAAAACATGGTGGAGGCAGTGTTATGGCATGGGCATGCATGGCTGCCAAAGACACTGGGTCACTAGTTTTTATTGATGATGTGACTGAAGACAGAAGCTGCCGGATGAATTCTGAAGTTTTCAGGGATATAGTTTCTGCTCAGATTCAACCAAATGCAGCAAGGTTGATTGGACGTCACAGTATAGATGGAAAATGACCCAAAACATACTGCGAAAGCAACCCAGGAGTTTTTTTTAAGGCAAAGAAGTGGAATATTCTGCAATGACCAAGTCAATCACCAGATCTCAACCCGATCGAGCATGCATTTCACTTGCTAATTGCAAAACTTAAGGCAAAAAGACCCACAAACATTCAACAACTGAAGACAGCTGCAGTAAAGGCCTGGCAAAGCATCAAGGAGGAAGGAGGAAACCCAGCATTTCGTGATGTTCATGGGTTCCAGACTTCAGGCAGTCATTGCCTGCAAAGGATTCTCTACAAAGCAGTGGCGGATTAAGTAGACCATAGGCACTGGGCTGTTCCACAAACATGGGCCCCCCTTCCCCACTGCCGCTCTGCTGTGTCTATAGTGAACACCACCTTTTTATGTGAGCATTGACAAATGGGTGTTGCAATTCCTCTTGTCAAAGGGCTATGTCCCTACATACTGACAGTCTCCAACCACTGCTAACAGTATCACACTGTGTAGGGACACATCCTCCTGACAATGGGAATAATAACACACATTTGTCTATTAGTCCCGGGTACACAAAGACTTAAAGTGGAATACAAGGATTTCCTACAACAGATATGTCAGGAGAGGGGACAGATCCTCTATAGATCCAGTGACTCACAAGTAACGTCTTCTCTGATGGGAGTCTTTCTATTTTCTTCTCCATCTGACCCCGACCAGTATGGCGACTTTTCCTGATGAGATATCTTTGCTCCTCGCTTCTGCAGCCATTTCAAAGCCTCTATAGAAACACGGACCAATTTTTCATACTGGTGACCTATCGATGTGCCCGGACAACCCCTTTTACGCAGACGAAAAAATTAGAATGCATATAGACCCTAGACCTTCTAAACTATTGCTGTCTCCAGACCAGACCCCACTAAGCAAATACAGACCCCAGAACAAGCACCCTAAAAACAGACCCCAGACCTGACCCCCTAAACTAATGACCCCAGACATGACTCCCTAATCTAATTCATACCCCAGACCAGACCCCGTAAACTAATAAAGACCCCAGACCAGGCCCCTTAAATACCGACCCAGACCTGACCCCCTAAAAAAATGACCCCAGACCTGACTCCCTAAACTAATGCATACCCCATACCAAACCCCCAAACTAATACAGACCCCAGACCAGCCCCCCTAAAAACAGACCCTATAAACTAATACAGACCCCATACCTGACTCTCTAAACTAATACAGAACCCAGACATGACCCACTAAATACAGACCCCCATAAACTAGTACAGAACCCAGACCAGACCCCTAAATACAGACCCCAGACTAGACCCCTTGAATACAGACCCCAAACCAGACCCACTAAACTAATACAGACCCCCTAAAGACATACCCCTGAAATACATACCCCCTAAATACAGACCCCCTAAATAGACCCCAGACTACATAAATACAGACCAGACCCCTTAACCTAATAGATACCCCTTAAATACAGACCCCTTAAACAAATACAGACCCCAGACCAGACCACTTAAATGCAGACCCCATAAATATAGACCCCCTAAACACAGATCCCAGACCCCTTAAACAAATCCATGATTCCCTTATACTTATCTAGCAGCTCACCTCACCTCACGGTCTTATATCTTGCTGCTGCTGTAGGACCAGCGGTCATGTGACCAGCAGGTCTCTAATCAGTAACAAGAACTGCAGACATAATGTCATGTGACCTTTATGTCTGCAGGTCCTTTACAGCACATACACAATGCTGTTTTGTTGCGGTTTTTGCCACGGGCGGCTGCCCAAAACGCCCAATGATGGTCTACCATTGATACAGATTATTAACCCCTTCGGGACTGAGGCTTTGTTTATTTTTTATTTTTGTTTTTCACGAGCCATAACCTTTTTATTTTTCCGTCAATGGAGTGGTGTATTTTTTTGCGGGAGGAGTTGTAGTTTCTTTTAGTACCATTTATAGTTCCATATAATGTACTGGGAAACTGAAAAAAAATTCTACGCGGGCTGAATTTGGAAAAATCTGTGATTCCTCAATTGTTTTTTTTGAGTTTTGTTTTTACGGCTTTCACTGTGCAGTAAAAACAACAAGTTATCTTTATTCTGTGGCTCAATACAATTACGGTGATATCAAATGTATATAGTTTTTTTTTATATTTTACTACTTTTAATGATAAAGTTTTGTTAAAAAAAAAATGTTTTGTGTCGTCACATTCTGAGAGACATTACTTTTTTTATTTTACCGATTAAGCGGCGTGAGGGCTTATTTTTTGCAGAAAGAGTTGTAGTTTAAATCGGTACGTAATAGCACGTCTGGGTGTGCTAAGGGGTTAAAAAAACATTTTATATATGGTAATGTTAATTTGTCCAATTACTTTTGAGCCCCTGAAATGAGGAGGCTGTGTAGAAAAATGGTTGCAATTCCTAAACGTTTCACAGGATATTTTTGTTCAACCCCTTGAATTAAACCTGAAAGTCTACACTTAAATTGCATCTCAGTTGTTTTATTTCATATCCAATGTGGTGGCATGCAGAGCCCAAATCATGAAGATTGTGTCACTGTCCAAATTATTCTGGACCTAACTGTATGTGATAGATAGAGATAGGAGAGGAAGATTATCTCCTCTATGTGTGCAATGTATTATAGACATGATTGTTATTAGGCTCCCTGCATTAACTCACAGACAACTGAGAATTGCAGCCTGAAGAAGGGGAAAACAAGTCATATGATGGTCAAAAATAGTGTAATTCATGTATACACATATGACAGTTCATTCTGAAAAGTCCCCTGAAAAGGTAGGTAACACTATCAGGATATCTTGCAAAGATTTAGATTGTTGCCTTAGACTTTCTATTTATATACCCTGACCAAGGAAGACTGACTTGTTGGCTCCCCCTACCCCTGACTCCAAGGAGCCTGGGCACATGTCCAATAGCCCTTTCTCCTTAGAAATTGACCTGATAATGCCTCCTACCATTTGGGAACAGTGCATTTGATGCATTTAAATAATTGTATATTGTTTATTATGTAAGAAATCTATTTTAAATTATTGCCATAGGCTGTAATAGCTAAAATAATGCCAAACGTGTATATTATTAGTTGTCATTCCTATTCACATGAATACATTTTATTTAAAATGTGTTTTAGTTATATCCATTTATAGAATTAATTGCCCCTTTACATCTACGTCAATGGTGAATGGGGGTTGTATGCACTGACTGAGCCCGCTCCATTAGCTACGGGTTTCAGCTGTAATATACTAACCTGCTGTAACTGCTGGGTTCAATAAAGATCGCAGCATCTTAGGTTTTGAAAGAGAGGGGTGCCCCTTCTGATGGCTCATCGCCCCCCCCCCTCCCGCGACACGCACATGAGGCGCCAATGGTCAAGATGGCAGTCTGGGGGCCTAATGAAAGTCCCAAAGTCTGCTTTGTGCTCCTATTCAGCTCTGCCAGAGACAGAACTACATAGGAGCTAGTAAAAACAATGATATACTGCAATACACAGTATTGCAGCATATTGTGCAAGCGTTCAAGTCCCCTAAGGGGGACTAATGAAGAAAAAAAAACTGTTAAATATAGTACTTCGTAAAAAAATATAAAAAACATAGCTGGTATCGCCACATCCATAAAAGTCCAAACTATCACAATATAACATTATATATCCCCCACAATGAACGCAGTAAAAATTAAATATACGAAAATGCCAGAATTGCTGTTTTTTAGTCATCTAGTCTCCCACAAAAAATGAACTAGAAAGTGTTCCAAAAAACATATGTACCGCAATTGTTTTAATAAAAACTAGAGCTCGTCCCACAAAAAATAAGTCCCCGCACATCTCAATTGACGGAAAAATAATAAAAAGTTATGGCTCCTAGAATATGGCGACACAAAACAATTTTTTTTTAACAAAAAGTTTATATTTTGTAAAAGTAGTAAAATATAAAAATAACTATATAAATTTGGTATTGCTGTAATCATATTGACCCACAGAATAAAGTTAACATGTCATTTTTACCGAAGGATAAATGCCGTATTTCCAAAACCCAAAAAACAAATAGGGAATTTTATTTTTTTTTCGATTTCACTTTACAAAATAATATTTCAAAGTTTTCCAGTACATTATATGGTACATTATTTGATGCCTTTAAAAACGACAACTTGTTCTGCAAAAAAAGTCCTCATACGTCTATGTCAATGGAATAATAAAAAAGTTATGGTTCTTGGAAGGCGAGAAGGGAAAAGCAAAAATGAAAAATAGCTGGATCATTAAAGGGTTACTCAATTAATCATTAATTTATGTTTTAATTATATTTTTTACAAAAAATAAATTAAAAAAACTTCTAAACTGATAACTATATAACATAAGCCTAAAGATAGTATATATTTAATCCAATGTTAGGTATAGTAACCTGTTTTAACAGCAGAATCTTTAACTGGACAGCTCTGGCGTCCTTGCTAAGACTCAGACATTCTAATCATGTAGGAATCCCCAGCCAATTACAATGAGTGAATTAAATGGTAGAGATTTTTTTTTTTATCCCTTTCGTTGGGTAGGAAGTATGTCTGTATGTTATAGCCGAACATCCCGCTCACTCTAGTGAGTATGAGTGATGCACTTGTTTGAACATTTGTGCACTATTTCCAAATTCCATTATCCACTTAAACTTTAAATATACATATAAGGTAATAAACATATGTAAACCTTTGGATTATTCAAGTTAATTTCCCTGTTTAGCTTTAGTAGCTTACATACTGTAACTTTCCTTTCTAAAGATCCACAGCAGTGACACAGCTCAGGAAGTGGACACAGTTGAATACTGCGGTGGGGTGCGGGAGCCCATGGTTCCCTGCCAAGCCATTCACTCTCACAGCCCACAGTGGGTGAATCTATGTCGCATAGTACCCACTGTGTTGTATGAATTGTTACAGAGATACCAAATATGTCTAAGTTATTTACAATTTTGTTATTTCTATTTAATAAAGTGTATTAACCCCTTCAGGACTGAGCCTGCTTTGGCCTTTAGGACGAAGCCAATTTTGTTAAATCTGTTATCTTATGTAGTAATAACTTGGGAATGCTTTTACCTATCCAAGTTATTCTGAGAATGTTTTCTCGTGACATACTATACTTTATGTTAGTAAAAAAAATGTGGTAAATTCCATATTTATGTGTGAAAAACACAAAAATTTTGAGAAAATTAGCATTTTTCTAAATTTACCGTATTGTTTGGACTATAACATGCACCTGACTATAAGACGCACCCAGGTTTTAGACAACAGAAAATAGGAAAAAAAATTATATTTTACTTCTTTTACAAAAAAAAACTATTGGTTAAAAAAATAATTTGTTCAGTTTCACCACATTCTGAGAGCCATAACTTATATTTTTCCATCGTTTGAGTGGTGTGAGAGCTTATTTTTTGCGGGACGAGATGTAGTTTTTCTTAGCACCATTTTTTGGTACATACAATTTTTTTATCACTTTTTATTTCATTCTTTTTAGCCCTATGGTGACCAAAAGACAACAATTCTGGGGTTTTAAATTGATTTTTTTTACGCCGTTCACTGTGTGAGTCAAATAATGCTATATTGTTTCAGACTTTTACGGACGCAGCGATACCAATTTTTTTATTTTTACATTGTGCTTGGGTAGAAATGGAAACAGTTTTTTTTTAACTTTTAAACATTTTTTACACTGTTGAAAATTGATCAAACTTTTATTTTTTTTTACACATTTTATTAGTTCCCCTAGGGGACTTGAACCAGCGATCATTAGCTCATCGCTGGTACAATACACTGTAATACATGGATGAGTTAAGGAAACAGTGTAACCAGTTGTGCTACTCTGTTTCCGTAACTCCTATAGCAGTGAATGGCAGTTACAGAAGCAGTGTAGCATTGTATGGGAGTTACGGAAACTGCGTACCTCAGCGAGTTACGCTGTTTGCGTAACTCGACCATGTAACCAGGTAGTGAAGCAGCTGGAAGACAGCAGAGCTGGGTAAGATAGAACGGGGTTTAGAGGGACCCGCTCTAGAGATAGATGCGGGTCCCAGAGGTGGGACCCGCATCTGTCTGACATTTATGACATATATTGTGGATATGTCATAAATGTCCTTCATGGGAAAACCACTTTAAATGCTGCGTTCGCTATTGACCGCAGCATTTAATTAGTTAAACGACCAGGAACAGTTCCTGGCTGTTCTTGGCCGTTAGAGCAGCATGTCAGCTGCCGACACCTGCAGTGTTTGGAGCGGGCTCAGCGCGTGAGCCCGCTCTGTTCATCATCCCTTCCCCGCTCCATGATGTGCCGACACGTCATGGGTCGGGAAGGGGTTATGTAAGGAGCGGTCAGGGGGTCTGGTTCCTTCACTGCCGATTATAAGACGCAGGGACTATTTAGCCAGATTTAGTCTTGCTAAAAACTGTGTCTTATAGTCCGAAAAATACGGTAAATGTATCTGCTTGTAAGACAAGCAGTAATACCACACAAAATAGTTACTATTTCATATATCCCATATGTGTACTTTATGTTTGCATAGTTTTTTGAACATTCTTTTATTTTTACAGGACGTTACAAGGCTTAGAACTTTAGCAGCAATTTCTTATATTTTAAAGAAAAATTAAAAAGGCAATTTTTTCAGGAACCAGTTCAGTTCTGAAAGGGCTTTGAGGGCTTTAAATACTAAAAAGTCCCCATAAATCACCCCATTTTGAAAACTGCACCCCTCAAAGTATCCAAAACAGCATTCAGAAAGTGTTTTAATCCTTTAGGCGTTTCTCAGGAATTAGAGCAAAGTAGAGGTGAAATTTACAAATGTAAATATTTTTTTTTGCCAAAATTCATTTGTTACATAGTTACATAGTTAGTACGGCTGAAAAAAGACACATGTCCATCAAGTTCAACCAAGGGATGGGAAAAGGGAAGGTAAACATTTCTACACATATTTTTTTGTTCTAGGAAATTATCTAAGCCTTTTTTAAAGCCATCTACTGTCCCTGCTGTGACCAGCTCCTGCAGTAGACTATGCCATAGATTCACAGTTCTCACAGAAAGAGTGTGCACGCAAAAGGTCCATAACAACTCCGTGTGTTAGCAGCGTATGATGCGTGGCTGCGTGATTTTCACACAGCCGCCATCATTATGACACTCTGTTTGTATGTTTCATTCATAGTTTTTACTGCTGTTGCGCGAATCACGCGCGTTACACAGAAGTGCTTCTGTGTACTGCGCGTTATTTTCACGCACCCATTGACTTCAATGGGTGCGTGATGCGTGAGAAACGCACAAATATAGGACATGTCATGAGTTTTACGCAGCGGACACATGCTGCGTAAAAATCACTGGCTGTCTGAACGGCCCAAATGACTAACATAGGTCCGTGCTACGCGCGTGAAAATGTTGTGCATTGCGCGGACGTATATCACGTTCGTCTGAATAAGCCCTAAAGAAGGCTTTTCGCCTCTGGAGGTTGAACCTTTTTTTCTCCAGTTTTGTAATACAGTTTTTTCTGTAACACAGAAGCTTTTACTTGCGAAATGCAACTCTATGCGCAACTTTATTGCCCCGGATTGTGCAGTTTTTAGAAATATCCCACATGTATCTAGTATGCTAATGGACTGAAGTTCAGGCCTCAGAAGCAAAGGAGCACCTAGTGGATTTTGGGGCCTCCATTTTTTAAAATATATTTTAGGCACCATGTCAGGTTTGAAGAGATCTTGTGGTGCCAAAACAGTAAAAACAGAACAAAAGTGACCCCATTTTGGAAACTGCACCCCTAAATGATTTTATCTAGTGGTATAGTTAGCATTTTGACCCCACAGTTTTTTTGCTAAATGTATTTTAATTAGTCTGTGAAGATTAAAATCTACTTTTTTTCTGAAAAACATAAAATGTTTATTTTTTTACAAGGAATACATGGGAAAAAACACCCATCAATTGTAAAGTAATTTCTCCGGATTACGGAAATACACCATAAGTGGTAATAAACTGCTGTTTGGACCCACAGCAGGGCTCAGAAGAGAAGGAGCGTCATTTGGCTTTTGGAGCGCTGATTTTGCTGGAATAGTTTTTAGTGCCATGTCGCATTTGCAATGAACTTGAGGGACCAAAACAGTGGAAAAATGTATTTTAATTAGTCTGTGAAGATGAAAATCTAAATTTTTTCTGCTAATTTTTACAAGGAGTTAAGGAGAAAAAAAAACACCCCAGCATTTGTAAAGCAATTTTTCCCGATTACGGCAATACCCCATATGTGGTTTAAGGGAATTAGGTAGCAGGACAGTCGTCTCCTGGGGTAGACGAGCACGCCAGTAAATTTCAGTACGCACAGCAAAGATGTGGTACTACTGGCCTCAGCCAGTTTTATTTACAGGTTGTACATGAAATAAAAAGAAAACAAATAAAAGAAAACTCTATGCCTGTCCGGCACTAACTATACAGTCAGGTATCCTAACTAACACAGTGCAGGCCTAATGCCTGGCACCATAAACCATGAAGACCATACAACCTGTTATGAATGCAGTCTGTTTGCTCTCACAAGCTCCTCTCCCCAGGCTGAGAGAGAGTGTGACTGAACTGCAGCCTTTTTAAAGGGCTATCACACCTGACCCCTGATTAATAGCTAGACAACCCAAGACCAGGACTTTGTGGATGGAGTGGGGACCCACCCATCTCTCCCCACTCCAACAACCAGGCCCTTTTCCAGGTTTTAGACTAAACCTATTGCAGAGGGAGAACCACATTCTCTGCTGAATTTATTCCCTGGTTGTTTTCAGATAGTAGAAGACAGAAATCTTGGGGAAATATAGACCCCATCCACAACCTGTCCACATGGTCTGTCACAGTGGTAATAAACTGCTATTTGAACCCACAGCAGGGCTCAGAAGAGAAGGAGCGTCATTTGGATTTTGGAGTGCTGATTTTGCTGGAATCGTTTTCAGTGCCATGTCGCATTTGCAAAGCCCCTGAGGGACCAAAACAGTGGAAACCCCCCAAAGTGAGCCCATTTGGGAAACTACACCACTTAATGAATCTATCTAGGGTTATAGTGAGCATTTAGACCCCACAGGTATTTTGCCGAATTTATTAGAATTAGGCCTTCAAAATGAATATCGACATTATTTCCACTAAAATTTTGAATTTTTTAATTTTCACAAAAAATAAAGGAGGAAAAAGCACCCCAACATTTGTAAATCAATTTCTCCCGAGTAAAGTTATAGCCCACATGTGGTCATAATTTTTTTTTTATTTGAAATTAATCAGATTTGGCGGAATTGCTGTTGAATTCCGTTGCGGACAGTGCGCAGTGGAATTCTGCAGCAGCCGTTTTTTACATTTGTTTCTATACAGTTTTAGGAAACTTAGTTCAGACGTTGCGGAAAATATCTGTGCGGAAATTAGACTGCGGTGCAGAATTTTCCCTCCGCAGCATGCTCATTATATTGCGGAGATGAAGCGGAATTTCACTGCGAATTTCAGCCTTTGCGATGCAAAAACTGAAATCTGTGGCAAGTCCGCTGAGATATCTGCAATGTCTGAATTACCTGTCAAATATGCAAATGTTGGTGCAGATTCGTTGCGTAATTGCCCCGAATCTGCACCAACATTTGCAGCGGAAAAATTCTGCCACGTCTGAACATGGCCTAAGTCCCTTTTTTGTTTATCAGCAGTTGTCATATATAATGTATAACATGGTCACAAAAAAAAAAATACCATAAGGGCAGGTTCACACACAGTTTTGATGCAGTTTTTGGCTCCGTTTTTTTTAAGCTAAAAACAGAAGTGGACACAACAGAAAGGAGATGCATCTGTCTTTTCTTTATACTTTTCTATCCTTTTGGATCCACTTCTAGATTTGGCTAAAAAAAAAACTAAGCCAAAAACTGCACCAAAACGTAAACCTGGCCTAAATGTACAGTCCAGTTGGTTTGTTAGTTTCTCTATGCATAATGTTAATGTTTTACTCTATATAAACTATAAGCTACTCTCAACTTATGAAGAAACATTCTGAATTAATATAATATTAATAAAATTCTAACTTACATAAATATGATAATGTTGTGGTATTGGCCAATAATGAAGCAATTACAAGTAAAAATTACATAAAACAGATGTACTATAATAACATAAATCAAACTAACATTTACACCATGCACACACACACAATTGCTGACTTTCTTGTACTTTAAGTGTTTTTCCTTTACAGACCTTAGATAATTCAGTTTCTGCAAATGAAACCTGTTATCACTGAAGTATAATACTCCAGACAATCTTTCCCTTGCAATCTAATTCATTTCTGCATCGAAATTACATTTTATGTCACAAAATGTTACTGTTTTCTAATCTACATCTCCACAACTTAAAAAAGTACTGGAAACAAATTTTAAGACCAAACATAGTTTTATAGAGCTATTTTAAATTTTAATGACCTTTGAGATCAACTGAGTCAGAGCATCTTCCTCCAACTTTCTCACAAAACCAACACTTAACTTTCAATTCGTCCTGCTGACAAATATTGAGTTTCAGGTGACGGTCAGTAAAACTAAATGATTATGTTTCCAATAGCTGTATATACAAAAATATGTGAATCATCTCCCTTGCAATAAAAAAAGTTTTATTCATAAGAAGAAAACTATCGTTAATTTTAATTGTTCTATTTAAAAGTTTCAAGAGTACCTATTATAATAGTTGCAATTTAGAAAACAGTTGAAAACGTGAGCTGCTTACTGAACACAATTTAATTATACAACATAGTGAACCTAATAAACCTATAACAATAATATTAACAACAACTATAATACTTACATAAAATTAACTAATAAAGAAGCTATAACAATGAACAAGAATTCTATCTAGCCCAGTTTCAAATTTGTGTATCAGACAAACATTGGTCTAAACTACAGGTAAATAGTAAGAAATAACAAGGATTAAAGGGAAACTGTCACGTTTAACATGCTGCATATGCAGTATATACAGGCATCATATTATAGAGTAGGAGGATCTAAGCAGATTGATATTTATCTTGTTACGCAAATAATTAGTATAACCTGTAAATAGAGATGAGCGAACCGATTCGGCACAAATCAAATTCTGTCAGAACTTCCTATAAGTTTTGGATTGGCAAAAATAAAAAATTTTGCACACGAAATGTCAAAACGGTAGCCACCAGCGAGCGCCAGCCACCATTTTGCTGATTATAGAAAAAAAGAGGGGAGAAGAGGAGACTAAAAAACAAACATACTCACCACCTCCACTGGCCTCCCGAAGCTTCCCTGCTGCCAGCAGGTGAGATTATGTAGCGGTCGCATGTCTTCACTGTGGCAAATCACAGGGTGCAGCGGTCACATGGGACAAAACTATGTCATGACGTAGCTGTCCCATGTGAACGCTGCAGCATGTGACTGGCTGCAGTGATCACATGGGAGAGCTATGTCATCTCACCTGCCGGCAGGGACACGTCGCGATAGGAGACCAGAGGAGGTGATATGTTTTTTTTATTTTTTGGTGCAATTGCAAGTGCCCAGCTTGCCTTGTTTGACTCTCTGATGTCTTCTAGGACTTTATCTTACTTGCATACAGTCCTAGAAGACATCGGAGAGTCCTACAGGGCTATCGGGGGACTTGCAATTTGCGGCAAATTTATTCAGCCCCAAAATGAGATTCACCCATCATTACTTGTAATTTATTGATTTCAATCTTTGCTTAGTGGGTGGTTTCACTTAATTATTGACTGCTTTACCTTTATAAATGTGCATATAGAGATAGCTGTCATCCACTGAGTAGGACAGCTCACTGGACTCTGAAGCCAAGAGAAAGCAGGGTATTAAATGAACAAAATACAAGCTATAATGAACAATTTCCCACAAAATCTTGTGGGAGCTTCTCTTCAAGTGAAAAGTTTTCTTCTTATAATTTTAAAAGTATTTCACTTATAATTTTAACAGTTTATGCTCTACAACTTCTAGATATGCTATCAATGGGGACAGTAATTTGTAACCATAGTCAGCCATTTTGAAGCTATTAATCTTATGAATTATGGTCACCCATTCAACAATCTGAAAGCAAGAGCACAGATATACCTCCCTCCTCTCCGCCTTCCTGTCACTCCCCTCTTTTCTCTTATTTTTATGACTGTCAATTGTGTGTATTTTACTCCTGCTAGTAATTCCCATGTAGCTTCCCTGCCAACTGTCCATACATTTTTGAACAGTCTATAAAAGTGGGTCTTTTTTCGATTATCCATAAAACAAAATATATGCAAGCCATTTTTTCTTGAAGCTGGAGGAGCTTGTGAAGGATGTTGTGATTGTAATTGCCATTGTTTGCAGTTCACAGTAAATGCTGCTAATGTATTAATATTAGTATTCTGAAGCAATAGACATATATTACTTATAATCTTTATAATAATTTTTTTTCATTTTGCAAAATTCAAATTTTTCCAGCTGATATTACAGTTTTTGAAAATGATGCATATTAAGCTGAATGTCCAGTTGTGAGTTTGATATAAGTCACTAGTCATGGATAGTGCTTACTAACTATTTGTTATCTTCAGTGTTGGCTACTTTAGCTCTACACTAATAAGTCACAACTATAATCAGTGACTGCAGATTACCTGCAGTACCTACGAGGAGCCTGAGGTGGTGTGAAATTCATCTCCTGCCATATAAACGGCTCAGGCTGTTGCTTCACTCCTTCCAGTCACGTTGGGTTCATGGACCCACTGGGACATACTGCCTTGGCGGTATGGCAGCTGGCCAACAGGGTGCAGGTCACAATTCACAGTTCGTATAACGTACCTGTGACAACTCAGACAGTAGTAAGGCAGGCTCGGTTGGGACTAGGCAGCGGGTAGACGTCAGGCGTGGAGCAGCAGGACAGGTATAGATACAGCACAGCATGACTATAGCACAGGATAGCATGGGATACAGGATACAGGAACTGGGAACACTGGAACTGGAAAACACTAGGAGACCATTTGCTTAGACAAACTAGGATATGACAAACAACACTCAGGCATGGGGGGAAGGGGCTGGACCCTTCTTATAGCCCAGTTTGCTCTGGGAGCAATCAGCTCAATCTCCCACGTACGTGCGCTTTGGCTTCTTAAGTCTGGACTGAGCGTGCGAGCACACCCTGGTGGTTACTGTGGAACAGGACGGCCGTATGTGCAGACATCTCTGGAGAGAAGGGTGTCGACTGGATGGAAGGAGATCGTGGTCAGTGACCACAGACGTTACACTTCCAACTGCAGTTCTGCTTGTTCAAACTGGTTGTTGCCTCTTAATTCAAGCCCACCACAATTAAACAAAAAATGCAGTGCATGGACAGTTGATTTCTATTATTATATTATCTATATTACTATTATCTATTAAAATGATTATAAAATACAAGAAACTAAACAACCAGAGAGAAAAAGAAGATTGTTAGGGAACTACCACACATATGCTTCGGCCAGAGTTTCCCAACCTTTTCAGGCTAGAGGCACAACTGGGCACAATTTTTTTACAAAACAACAAAAAACAGCTAAAAACAAGCACTACATTCTTAGGGTATGTTCACACCGCAGGCAAAACATCACTCCAAACGAGCGTCGCAGGTATTTTCTGCCTACCTACTAATTTCAATGGGAGGTCAGGGGCGGAAACCACTCAAAGACCATCAGGTCTCCACTCACCGGAAAATGACCATCAACCCCCCCAGTAAAAAGACCATAAGCCACCCCAGTAATGTGAACATCAGCCCCCCACAGTAAAAGGATCATTAACCCCCACAGTAAAGAGACCATAAGCCCCCCAGTAAAGTGACCATCAGTCCCCCACTCACAGTAAAATGATCGGCCCCCCCAGTAAAGAGACCATCAGCCCCCCAGTAAAGTGACCACCAGCCCCCACTCACATTAAAATGACAATCAGCTTCCCCATCAGCCCCCCCAGTAAAGAGACCATAAGCCCCCAGTAAAAAGACCATCAGCCACAGTCCCCCCAGTAAAATGACCATCAGACCCCCCCTTGTAGAATGACCATCAGCCCACCACTCACAGTAAAATTACCATCAGCCCCTCTAGTAAAGTGACCATGACAGACAGAAAGTGTGCTTACTCCTGCGGAAGGAATAAATAAGGAGTTATAAGAGAGAACTACAACTCCCAGCATGTCCAGGCTGTCATTATGATATATCAGAGGACATTACAGGGAGGAGGTATAAGAGGAGAAAACTACAACTCCCAGCATTCCCCTGGTTCCAGTTCTCACACAATTGCGAACAAACTTTATATACTTACCCTGCCCAGTGTTAATGGCTCCTCCCTCTCCGTCAGGCTTTTCTAGTGGGAAGTGGTGGGTGGTACTTGCAGCAGAGGTACACGCGTCACGCCTGCTACAAGCATAGTTGGAGCAAGCGTCGGGGGTGAAGCTTGTAGCAAAAAAAATATATATATATAATTTTCGCGGCACCCCTGGACGGTTCTCGCAACACCCCAGGGTGCTGCAGCACCCCGGTTGGGGACCACTGGCTTAGGCAAATGAGCCTCAATGACTAGGGATCCTATAGATCTGGTGATTGGGGAAAACATATTTCTCTTTGTTCAATTCCAGTCAAATAGCTTGAATTTTCCATTTTCTATGAGGTTATGATGACTGCACCAAGTCTCATTTTATCATGTTCCTAATTTACTCTTGCTGCTTTAACCTATACAATTAGACAAATAACACAATAAAAAAAATAAAGCTATTTACATTCACAGTCCAAAGTAAATTTCTTCATCTGACTTTGTTAGTAAAGAAAGCATCTGAGCTGTGCCTGCTCATTTTAAGGGGTTTTCTCACCGCAACAACATCTGCCATATGCTTTGTTGCTTTAAATTATGACGGGCACTATATATGGTATGCATGTGACTTTAACTTATGGGTGTTAAGGCAGGAACTTTGTATAGTGGTGCATGTGACAGGAACTTATGGGGGGGGCATGCAATTACACTTACGGGGCTGTGGCAGGCACTTTATATGGTGAAGCATGTAACTGTTTGTAAATGGGAAGTTATGTTGCTGCCACTTATGGGCAGCCTATAGTTTCATTGTATATAGGGGGCATGTAACCGATTGAACTTATGGGGACATATGGCTTCACTGTATCGGAGGGAATGTTTTTGCCACTTATGGGAGGCATGTGACTAATAGTTAATGGGGGATATGTGTCAGTTGTTTATTTGATCAGTTGTGTCTGACTCTGAATATGGGGTCTGTGGCTGGAATTTTGTGTCTATTAGTGTATATGAGGGTATGCTGCTACTGGTATAAGCAGGGATGTGGCTATCACTTTTTTGCATCTGGTAGTTTACATTGTTAAAGGATCACAGAAAGCAAAAAGAAAAGCAGCACACTAATAATTCTCCGCTGGATGTCATTTCTCTTCATATGTCAGGAAGCCCGTCATTCAATGCGGAAAGAGCAGGTTCAGCAAATCCACTCATAAATACACTGGACTCATAATTATGAGTCTGGTGTATTCTTTGATAGGTTCTATTAGCCCTTTTTTTTCTGTGGGCTCTATGGGTTTATAGGAAAGCAGACCTGCCCTTACATAGGCCATAGTCTGATGACAGATCCACTTTAAGGTAGAGCAATCTTTTAGATGATTAGAGATATTCAGAAAAAGAGCAGTGGCTAAAATATAACATGTGAACTTAAGGTTTTAACAGTTGCATTAATTTCTTTATACATAGACAATTATTGAATATCTGTTTGTGTAGATTTATTTTTTACACAAAATTAATTTGCATTGTACGAATGATGTACACTTAAATAATCTATCAAAAGCCTTGAAGACAAAACATGCCATCTGACTTTTTGTTTCATTAAAAAATTATTTATTGTAATTAAAACTAAATATGTACTTTTAAATCATTTATTGTGCTTTCGATAAAACAGATATAAACAAAACCGGCAGACAACAATGTATTTGATTGAAATGCAAATGAAGATCAAAGATGAAAGCAATATCATGATAAATTAAAATGTGCGGATGAAATCAAATATTTCATCATCTCTTATTGCTTGTTGTAAATTTAAAGAGGTTTTTAAAAATAAAATTAAAAAAATCTATGAATATTTGTTCAAAAGGCAGTATCATAATAAAAACCATGATGTGTAATATATCTGTCAACCATCTAAAATCATTATCCAATAGATCTAAAATATTAAAGTTTGTGACTGTAAATGTCCTCCAAGCAAATTAACATCACGGAAATTACAGAAAAACAATTATAGTTGTCCATAAGGGAATTAAACTGATTTCATATAATAGAGACTTTATATCCTACAGGATTGAAGAAGGTTTGTATTTGAAACAGCATTTAAGTCATTCAAAGTCATTAAACATATTTCATATATTGAAAATATGTTTAGGCTTAGAGATTAAAGACTAATTAAACTAGCTAAAACATGTTTACAAAGATAATGAACTAGTTGGGTCCCAATAGCGGAAAACATATATTTACTCATATTTATTTGGCAATCTTTTAGTGCATTTATTTGGTGTTCTTAACAAAAAATATTACATGTGCAAGGCATTCTCTTGTTTTTAAGGCTAATTCCACATCAAAATTTTCATTTATTAATCTAGCACAACCCCTAGTTCTATGCATATTTCATCTTTTTCTACTAATCTGCATTTTATCCCCTAGTTCAGGGGTATTCAACAAATTTTAGTAAAGGTCCGCTTACCTGGGTCTGCAGTCAGGTAAAAGTCAGAGTTGAACACCAATAGCAAAGATGTTGTGTTATTTACGTTTCAATAACGTTATAAAATTATTTACATCAACATTTAATATTATTTTTTGTGCGAAAAACAGCCCAGACCCCTAAATGAATTCAGACCAGACACGCAAAATGAATTAAGACCCCAGACCCCTAAACTCATTCAAACCCCGGACCACACCCCCAAACTCTTTCTGACCTCCAGATCAGGCCCCTAAACTCTTTCAGATTCCAGATCACATCCCTAATCTCTTTGAGAGCACATATCAGGCCATTAAAATTAATTTAGACCTAACAACAGACCAGCCTTTAAAATTATTTACGAACCCAGACCAGCAAAAAAAAAAAAAGAATAACATATACCTACCGCCTCCGGATCCTTTTTAGTTCCAGATGCCGCCACACGCAACGTCCTGATGTGGATCAGGAACCTTAGCCTTAGCGGTAGCTCCACTTCTGATGGCAGATCTTCTGTAATATATGCCTTAGGGATGACACTGCCCTGTCGCAATGCATTCAGGATGGCCGCTCTGCAGGTTTCGGACAGTTGGCACCTCCAGTCCTGTTTCGGAACACAGTCCAGCAGTTGGGAACTGATGCTCTATTTTAAGCACACATCCTTCAAATTTAGCCTACTTTAGGCTGCTCTCCCAGGTCAATATTTTCATTTTTGGATGTGACCAAGGCAGTTAGGTCTTTTAGAAGACTAGATTAGACTCTCACTAAGGCTTAAAGTCTTGTCATTTGATTGACAGATGCAAAAGGTAGGACATCAATTGAACCAGAAGAGGGTACAACACGGAAATGAATGCTATCATGTTCCATGTCATGTTGTATCTGTTACATAAGACACATGGAAACTTAGTCTTTAAATAGGTGAAAGCCGCAATATATGTGTGCAGCATGTGTGGAACCAGACCAAATCTATTATGTTCATCATCTTTTATGTAATTTTGTGACTTTATGCACTGGTTTTGTCGGGTACAGTATAAGTTATTTTATTTTATAAACAGGAATAATAGAAGTCTTAGGCCACCTTTACGCAAGCATATTTTGATGAGTACTTTGCATTCGTTTTTGCAATCCAAAACCAGGAATGGAACATAAGCAGAAAAAATATATATGGGAGAGATTTGTACCTCTTCTTTTTTGGGCCCATTTCTAGTTACATAGTTACATAGTTACATAGTTTGTACGGTTGAAAAAAGACACATGTCCATCAAGTTCAACCAAGGGATGGGAAAGGGGAAGTGGGATGGGAAAGGGGAAGTAAAACATTTCTACACATAGCAGTTAATATTTTTTTGTTCTAGGAAATTATCTAAGCCTTTTTTAAAGCCATCTACTGTCCCTGATGCGACCAGCTCCTGCGGTAGGCTATTCCATAGATTCACAGTTCTCACAGTAAAGAAGGCTTGTCGCCTCTGCAGGATGAACCTTTTTTTCTCCAGACGGAGGGAGTGCCCCCTTTTTTTTTGAGGGGGTTTTACATGGAACAGGATTTCACCATAATTTTTGTATGCGCCATTCATATATTTATATAAGTTAATCATGTCCCCCCTTAGTCGTCTTTTCTCAAGGCTAAATAGGTTTAGTTCTTTTAATCTTTCCTCATAACTTAGATTCTCCATGCCCCTTATTAGCTTCGTTGCTCTTCTTTGTATTTTTTCCAACTCCAGGGCATCCTTTCTATGAACTGGAGCCCAGAACTGGACTGCATATTCTAGATGAGGCCTCACTAATGCTTTGTAAAGTGGTAATATTACATCCCTGTCCCGCGAGTCCATGCCTCTTTTGATACACGACAATATTTTGCTGGCCTTTGAAGCAGCTGATTGACACTGCATGCTGAAATTTAGTTTATGATTTACAAGTACACCCAGATCCTTCTCAACAATTGACTCCCCCAGTGTAGCTCCCCCTAGGACATATGATGCTTGCAGGTTTTTCGTACCCAGATGCATAACTTTACATTTATCTACATTAAACTTCATTTGCCAAGTGGACGCCCAAACACTTAGTTTGTTTAAATCTGCCTGCAATTCATGAACATCTTCCATAGACTGAACTATATTGCATAGCTTGGTGTCATCTGCAAAAATAGAAATAGTGCTATTAATCCCATCCTCTATATCATTAATAAATAAGTTGAATAATAGTGGTCCCAGCACTGAACCCTGGGGTACACCACTTATAACTGGGGACCATTCAGAGTAGGAATCATTGACCACAACTCTCTGGATACGGTCCTTGAGCCAATTCTCAATCCAATTACAAACTATACTTTCTAAGCCTATAATCCTTAATTTACCCATTAGACGTCTATGGGGGACAGTGTCAAATGCCTTTGCAAAGTCCAAAAACACTATATCCACAGCGGCCCCTCTGTCTAGGCTTCTGCTTACCTCTTCATAAAAACAAATCAGGTTGGTTTGACAGCTTCTGTCCTTTGTAAAACCATGCTGTCTGTCACTTATAATGACTTACGAATACTGATGTAAAATACTCACCAAAACACTGCTGCGTGAAAGTGGCCATAATGTGACCTTTGTCCTGTTAGTCTTTCACTAGCCTAAATAAGAGTAAGCAGTTTTCATCAGGATAGTGTTTGCCAATTATTAAGGAAGGGCACTGCTTCATAAATATCTCCTCTCCGGCTGTGTAGTAACACAAACTACATATTACTTATAGTAAACCGCATTTCACTAAATACACAATATTACTGCTCTTAAAAAAAAATGGCTTGAGTATCTGCTTGAGCGCATTGAGATACCAATAAAACATAATAGCATTAGAATTAGAATCAGGATCTTTACATGCAGAAATCTGGGGACAGCCATTAATGACTACCATGAATCTGGATTCACACGTCTCATTCTTTATTCAGTTTTTGTGTCAATTTTCTCTTTTAGTCAATGGCAGGAGAGGATTGTAAAGGAAGGAAAAGTATAAAGGAAGGACTTTTATTTCTCCTCTCTTTTGGATCCTGTCCTGTGTTTGGCTAGATTTAAACTGCATCAAAAACTGCATGTCTGAATATAGTCTTACAGTGCTTATAGTAGTTATTACCTAGCTTTCCATAGACCCTTACGTTAAATAAATTGGAATTGTTATGCAAAGATACAGTACTCCGAATCCCACTGTTATACTGATCTGCTTGCATGTCATTTTTCACTGACCAGAATAGAGCCAGAAACTCTTGAGAAATAGTGATGTAAGTAAATACCAGATAGGAAAGGGTTTAAAACATTTCCAGCAAATGGAACATATGGAATTGTGGAGAAACCAGTAAAAAGTTAAATTCAAATGGTGATAGTAGCCAGCGACATGTTTTCTTTTTCTTTTAAATATGAATGATTGGCATCAGCAAGCAAATTAATTGAAGCCTCCTAGTACAGCTCATTGAATGGGACACGCCACTAACAACTAAATAACATTTCTCCCTAACATGAAACAAAATAAATAGAAGATTTTGAGTTGTTGTCAATCTCGTTTAGGGTGTAAAATACTCTATGCAACCATTTCTTACTGTATGGTGTATCAATTTATGAAAAACCTAAATGACAACCTATATGGCTGCCGTTAGAGCTTCCACAGGGGATCAGCAACCAGTTTTTTTATTGCATTTTTAAGAGGAAATATTACTGCATGACTAGGTAGCATTATAGTTCAGAAATTTAGAAAATCTAATCCCAAAAATAAAAATCTGTCCCAGACATGTGAGGAACCCATGGGTGCACAGCTTGCTACAAGACAGATGTAATGATGCTGGTTCTAAGGTCTGGAAGCCAAGATATGAGGCAGCGACACAGTACAACATAATATTTAGTAGTAATGCAAAGTTTATAGCACTTAAACAGTTGCACTTCAATAAATTATAATGAGCAAGCTGAAATGGGGAATAGCCGTAATTTGGTTGGAGTAGACTAATCTGGGGTGCAGAGTCTTAGGCTGGGTTCACACAACCTATTTTCAGGCGTAAACGAGGCGTATAATGCCTCGATTTACGCCTGAATATACGGCTGCAATACGTCGGCAAACATCTGTCCATTCATTTGAATGGGTTTGCCAACGTACTGTGCCAACGACCTGTAATTTACGCATCGTCGTTTGACAGCTGTCAAACGACGACGCGTAAAATGACTGCCTCGTCAAAGAAGTGAAGGACACTTCTTTGGACGTAATTTGAGCCGTTTTTCATTTGATTCAATGAAGAACAGCTCTAAATTACGGGCGTCAATGACGCCTCGCAAAATGCGAGGACGAGCAATTACGTCTGAAATTACGGAGCTGTTTTTTCCTGAAAACAGCTCCGTAATTTCAGACGTAAATGCAGTTTACGTGTGCACATACCCTTAGAAATCCTGTGCTATTCATCCTGAACCGCTGCAAGGGTGTATGGACTTTGCTGCAAGGGAATTCCCAGGTCGCGGTCCATAGGATATTCCCCAATTGACGAATGGGCTGCAGGTGAATGAGCACACTGGAGAGATTGATAAGCCGTGGTCAGATGTATGCAGAATTTGGTACACAAGGGACAGAGATCAGTCATAGATAAATGTACATAGAGTTCAGTACACAGGAGAATAGTAGTGGTTGAGCAGAGGCGTAGCTTTGTTCTCCTGCACCGGGGGAAAATATTCAATTTGGCTTCCCCCCCAACTACTTTCTCGACATCTCTTTCCCACTTGCCATGTTTGCTTTCTCTACCAATCAATGAGGTATATATTTTTTTTCTTTATATAATTCGAGCATAAAACCATTTGCATATGTTACAATGAATATAGTTCTATAAGGTAGTTAACATAGCAATAAATTAAAGGAAAATAAATTAAAGAGGTCAGTGCCTGACTAAAACAGATTGTATAACTGAGGCTAATGAGACACAATGAACAGCCTCCTCTTGTAGATAATGCCACACATCCCCATTTTAGATACTGCCACACACACACCTTGTAGATAGTGCTAGAGAGCCCCCCTTGTAGATATTGCAACACTCCCTTGTGGATAGTGCCACACCCCCCTTGTAGATAGTGTCACACCCCCTTACAGATAGTGCAACACCCCCTCCATTGTAGATAGTGCCACATTCCCCTCCTAGTAGATAGTGCCACAGTCCCCTCCTAATAGATTGTGCCTCACCCCCACCCCCTTCCCCTTTGTGTAGATAGCACCATTAGGGCTCCCTCTAGGAGTGGAACCCCTAGCCAGAGCAGTGCCGATACTATGACCGGGGATTCCTCTCCTGAAGGAGCACCTGACATTACTGTCCAGATATGGATAGGGATGTCAGGGGCTTCTCCAGGAGCGGAACTGCTGCCAGAGCATTGGCATCGCTCTGGCCGGGGATTCCGCTCCAGGAGGAGTGAATGGCAGAGCAGGGAGCGCATAGTTTTCTGCTCTGCCATAATATTCAATTGCATCTGCTACCTGAGGCGTCCTGCATCCTGAGGCAGTTGCCGGGACACGTCTGGGACAGTAATTTGCCAGGACTGTGTCTGTAAATAATGGACAGTCCTGGCAAATTCGGGACTGTTGGCAACTATGCCCATGCTGCCCAGCACCACTCCCCATCTTAGATGCCCCACCTGCCCCCCCTAGCTACGCCCCTAGGTTGAGCACAGGAAAATTTAATTATTGGCAAGATAGTATAATCAGGCACCGGAAGTACAAAGGTATGGATAAATATAGGGCAGAAAACATAGCAGGTGCAATCCAGAACTAATCTCCAAGAGCAGCAAATATGTGGCTGGGACAAAGCTGGAACAAGCAAGGATCTCTGTAGCAGAGAGGTCAAAGCTGCAAAAAGAGAAATTGATACAAAAAGATTATAGGAAAATTGTATAACTTTTAATTATACAAAGTATAGCCCTTATGTACTGAAACCACAATAACCCTTTAATTATAAAATTGGATCTTAGCATGGCAAAGAGGTCTTAGTAGTCATAATATAAAGCCATGTGGCAGCTTAGGTTTCAGTGACTCAAAAAAAAAAACAATTAACCATTTATTGCTCAAAATGAAATAGCAACATCATATGTATACCTTATCACTTAACATATGGGTCTATCATATATAAGTAGTAACATAAGATCCATGATACAAAGGTTTGTGTACTGTACATTAAAATCAATTACTGCAATGAGTAAAATATTATCTATAGAGATTGTTGCATCAGGGGGTAGAAGTTGACCCAGGAGAAGGTACTCATTATCACATCAAAGTCCAGCAAGAATGGTGCCGCTACTAGCACAAATCCAGTGTTACCTTCAAATTGCAATTCCCTAAAATATATAAATTCACAGCATACTCGAAGTTCTGATTTAATTTCTTAGAAGTCTTTAACTGGCAGAAGTTGTAATGAAGAAGTAAAGGTAAATTCACACATGGTAGATTTGTTGCAGAAATTTTTGCAACTGTCCCATTCATCTGAATGGGGCTTGAAGAAATCCATGCACCTGCTGCAGGAACAACCCCATTCACATGCATTTAACTTATTTTAAGCGTAGAAATGTCAGCAACAAAACTTCCATGTGTGAACTTATCATAATAGTTCCCAATACTTTTGTAATTTTTTCTGTTATCCCCACAGTGTACATAAAGGAGGTATCTCATCACAGACAACCTATTTCAGCTGATTGCAATGTTTCCGGCTCTCGAGACCCCCAACATTCAGCTAATTTTGCAGGGAAATTGTGCAGCCGATTTCCCCTACAGCTGCAGGAAAAATGTAGTCTTACCTGGCAGCTATTCCGATTAATGTACATCCATGTAATACATGGTCAGCAGTGATCCACTCTTGCTCATAATGATGGGTCACTAGAGCTGGACGTCCCCTTTATGATGCTATATGCTTTAACAAGATAGAATGGACAGGGGTTGTCCTCATGGGCTATACACCAGTATAATTTGCGACTTTTTGACATTGTCTGCTGCTCACGGCACTTTATGAAATCTGGGCATATGAAGCTCCAGTCTTTAGACTCATTCAGAGACACTCATTCACTCTTAACCCCTTAACGATGAAGGACGGATATATCCATCCTATGAAGGTGCTAGTTCCCGCATAAGGACGAATATATATATATATATAGTCTGGCAGTTTAACCCATTAAATGCCGCTGTCAATAGCGACAGCGGCATCTAATGTGTTTGACAGAGAGAGGGAGCTCCCTCTGTCACCCAATCGGTGCCCCCGCAAAGAAATCGCGGGGAGCCGTTGGGTTTCCATGGCAGCCGGGGGCCTAACAAAGGCCCCCAGGTCTGCCTTCAGCAACTACATACTAGGCCAATCCAGAGGAATGGCCTAATGGATTGCCTATCAGTTTTACACTGACAGGCAATAATGCTTTGGTATACTTAGTATATATATATATATATATCAGCGATCAGCAGATCACATGGTGAAGTCACCTGGTGGGACAAAAAAAAAATGTAAAGCAGTTAAGTAAAGATTATGAAAAAAATATATATATATTATAGTCAAAATAAAATAAAACCACTTTTTTTTCACAAAAAGTGTTTTTATTTAGTAAAAGTGTCAAAACCAATAACACATACACATATATGGTATCCCCCGATTGTAATGACTCCAACAATAAAATTAACACATTGATTAACCCGCCAGGTGAATGGCGTCCAAAAAAAACGCTAAAAAACACAGCAAAATTCTTTATTTTCTCCCATTACCCCCATAAAAAATTTAATAAAAGTTAATCAATAAGTCCCATGTACCCCAAAATAGTACTGATGAAAACGACACCTTGGCCTGCAAAAATCAAGCCAATATACGGCCACATTGACAGAAAAGTAAAAACGTTACGGCTCTTGGAATGCGGTGATGCAAAAACAAGTAATTGTTTTTTTAAAAGGGTTTTTATTGTGCAGACATAGGAAAACATATAAAACCTTTACATATTTGGTATTCCCATAATCGTGCCAACCTATAGAATAAAGGTAACATGTTATTTACGCTGCATTTATAACGTGAAAATCAATGCTGGAATAGCTGCTTATTTTCAATTCTCTCCTAAAATAAAGTTAACAAAAGTTAATCGATATATTATATGAATCGATAATGGATGCAATTGAAAAATACAACTCGTCCCGGAAAAAACAAGCCCTTATACGGCTATGTCGATGGAATAAAAAAAAAGTTACGACTCTTGGAATGCGACAGTGAAAAAACAAAAAATAATCCTTGGTCATTAACACACAAACAGGGCCCTCGACAGGGCACTAAATAAGTGAGAAAATATATTGTAACATTGACTATAAGTAAAAAAAAAAAAAGCTCATTAAGAAGACTTGCTTATCCTCATGGCAGGATTTGCTAAAACACTGCGTTAAGGTGATAAACGTTAATTGTTGGAGAGTCCCTCTGATTAAGAGCTATGTTAATGTTATATTATTTCATATTTCAATGAAAGTTGTAAAATATTCAGAGTAATTTTCTGTGTCTCTTTTGTTGATCTCTACACATCGCCTGATAACTATTATTACCATCAGCATCTTGTATGCCAGGTGAACATAGATCTCATTTCGTTCCAACTATTTGATTAGATCATAAAGCTGTTTTCCATGCTGGGTGATAAGGTCAAGCTGCATTTGTAGTTTTTTTGGAGCTGTCAAACAGGCATTTCAGCTCATATCTGGGATCATTTCCATTTTCCCTTTTACAAAAGTCAAGTAAAATTAAGGGTACGGAGCACAGTATTGCTTTTTTCTGCTTTAATTGGTTCTAGTGACAGCATAACAAAAAGATGGAAGCCGTCAACCCTGCAATGTTTGAAAGGTTTTTTTTATGATTTCAATGATTCTGTCAATCTCCTTGTAATGATCCTAATATGTCTGCCAAATGGTAAAAATGTTGCACAGAATAATGAACATGCAAACGTTTTTGGTTTTTTTACTCCATTAACTAGTAACAGGATGGTCTTATCCAACTTTTTTTTATAACATCTAAATTTTAAACTTCAATTATACTTTAGTCCTAATAACTTGTATTTCTTACCATATTATTTACTTAAGAAATGTTTTCAGTTCATTTATTTTATTCCATTTTTTTTGCCTCTAGCAAGGCTAACGAGTTTGTTTTTTTTCCTTTTCAGTATGTTTATTTGATCTGTGAACTGATTTAAAAATGTGATCATAGCAAGTTATGTAATGTGATGACTGACAGAAACTGTGCATGTAAACTGTACGATGTCACGTGAAGCCCCTATGCATCCAAATTACAGACCCGTGTACCCTCTGTGTGTCATTATATGATGCCTCCTCATAGCTTATAGAAGAGAGTACCACTGTAATACGGAATGAGATGCTGCATGCCACAATTTGTTTCTTGTGTATTTATACCTAGTCCATGAGAAAAATAAACACTATTGCCTCAGTATAACGTTGGAGGTACAGCATGTGCCCATAGCAAGCTATTATGGGTCCATACAAGAAGGCTCAATTATATTTTTCCCTCATAAGGAAACATTGAGGTTGCTTGCAAGTCTCGGTAATGCTGCAATTTACCATGACTCACTTTGTACCCTAACCAATGGAGCATTGATGCAATTTAAAAGGCAAACAGTAGTCACAGCAAATATTGTTTTAACTGATTAGCATTACAAACTATATTGACTGCTAATATCTACTGAATATATAGCCTACCAACTGTCATCTAGCTTGACATTATTGGTGAAAAACAACAGATAACCATTATTATGATTCACTTTAAAATACTATAAATAAGGGTAACTATTTACCTACAGTACAGAAAAAAAATAATTAAAAAAAAATAAAATGTATATATATATAAAAAAAAAATTGTTCTTCAAAGGGGTTTTCCCACGATGGACATTTATGATATATCCACACAATATGTCATAAATGTCAGATAGATGCGGGTCCCAGAGGTGGGATAGCTAGCTGAGCTACGCAGTTTCCATAATTCTCATAGTAGTGAATTGCAGTTATGGACGCAGCATAGCATGCGAGCTACGCTGTTTTCGTTACTACCATTCAGTTCTATGGGGCTTACGGAAACAGTGTAGCTCAGAGAGGTAGAACAGGGCTTAGGGGCCCAGTTCTAGTGATAGGTGTTGGTCCCAGAGGTGGGACCCGCATCCATCTGACATTTATGACATATCCTGTGGATGTAAAATGTCCCTAGTGGAAAAACCCCTTTAATGTTTGTAATTTGCTTTCAGACCCAATTACATTATTTAAAATAGTTAGGATACTGTGTGTAAATAAAAGTTATTGTTTTAAAAAAAAAAAAATTACAGATCTAATTTCTTTATACAGATGCCTTTTCAGTTGTGTTTACTCCATGACTAACATCTATAGTAAGAACAAAAGTTAATCAATATGGTCCAATGTGCAACCAAAAATATCCATTGCACAAAAAAAAGGAAAAAAAAACTTTCATTTGCTTGATATGTTTTATTGTCATGGGTACGTCAAAAGGATAGAAATGTATTGATTAGAATGTAGTTGTATCATATTTTTAAATGAAATATACAACCATAAGGGAATTTGATTTTTTAAAATGTCCTTTTCAGGAAACGGTTACGTAAAACAATGCATGTGTGCTTTATTTCTTGAAGCATAATAATGTTTCCATTTCCTCTGTACAATTCAGTGAGAGGTTTAAAAGCAGCTATATCATTTTTGTTCAATTTTTGTTCTATCAATTGTAATTTAAAGTGCAGCAGAATGTTATATGATAATAAAACCCCCTAAGTTACTTTAATGATTGCTCCATAGTTTCCATTATTTTCTTCCATTTATCACGGTCAAAAGGTATCCTTCTCAATTTTCTTTTCCCAGAACAAAATACATGGAACGGCTCTTTTCTCTTTGTGTTTAGGTCTTGCATACACTGATCATCAGACTCCTTGGAAAATGTACTTTCTTTGTTAAGTATTTTCCCTTGATGTTGAAAATATTTCACTCTCAATATGGAAATGTTTTGTTGAAACATGAACCCATCTGCCTTTGTCTGTATTTACTCTGATTTGAAAAAATTACTTTATGAATTTCATATGTTTTTGCTTACTTAACTCAACTTAGATCTAAACAAGCTATAAATATTGGTACCTGCAAATATGATATTTAGATACAGAAAGTTTGGCTCTATTCTCCAAGTTCTTATAGCAACATTACAGTAGTTCAGCAATTACCAAGCCAATTGACTATTCAAAATGCTTCGAATAGTCAATTGCTTTGAGACACTGTCAGGTCTCCTATGCTTCTCTATCTAAGGCTGGGTTCACACGACCATGTTACGTCCGTAATGTACGGAACGTATTTCGGCCGGAAGACACGGACCGAACGCAGTGCAGGGAGCTGGGCTCCTAGCATCATAGTGATGTACGACGCTAGGAGTCCCTGCCTCTGCGTGGAACTACTGTCCCGTACTGTAATCATGATTACAGTACGGGACAGTTGTCCTGCAGCGAGGCAGGGACTCCTAGCGTCGTACATCACTATGATGCTAGGAGCCCGGCTCCCTGCACTGCGTTCGGTCCGGGTCTTCCGGCCGAAATACGTTCCGTACATTACGGACGTAACATGGTCGTGTGAACCCAGCCTTAGGGAAACATAGGATACAGGGAGGGATGTTGTGGTATATATAGTTTTCTATGAATTGATTCAGTATTTTCATGTATAAAGCCATATAATTACTACTAGAGCTCATAGAGAAAGCCTGTGAGTCCTGCTTCCCCCATTCACACAGAGTCATTGACAGTTTTCCTGTATTAGTTTGTATGCAGGATGAGCTGTTAATTACGGAATATGTTTGCGTTAGACTATTTTCAGACTTGCATTGTATAATTCGTTACTCTGATCCGTTTTTAGATCAGAATAAGGATAAAAACGGATATGGTAAAAATCCTATTTAAATCAATGGGATTTCTAATTGCATCCATTAGCTTCTGTTCATGTTCGTTATGTTAGTCATCCATCCATTTTTTGACGGAGATAAAAGTGCAGAGTACAGGACTTTTTCTCAATTCAAAAAAAACGAATGTCTAATGGATTGGAATCTGTTTGCATGCGTTAATTTTTATTTCAATGGGATTTTTAACTGATCTGTTTTTATTCATTTTCTGATCTGGAACAGATCAGAGCAACAAATCATACAACACAAGTGTGAACTTTGCCTAGCAGAAAATAAAGGAAATCATTGTATTTAGGAGATTAGGGGAACAGCGGAGAAGCCACACACTTCACATTTATTAGTGTACGGCACATGAGGATTAAAAGATGATCGCCAACATATGTATGATTAAACTTGTCTCATCTACCCCTATCTAGCGGTGTTAGCGGAGTTAGAGGTGTTAGCAGTGTGGTGAGGGGGAGCAAAAGTGGTGAAAAACTCCCCTTGTTGTGTTCCAAACTACTTGGATTAAATGGGGTTTGGTTCCTTTTAGTCCTTCTCACCCTAAAATTGTTACCTACCTTGTATTAGTATTTGAGGCCTTTTTGTATTATTATAGGTAGAAATTGCTTGATTGATAATAATAATCAGGTATGTTAGCACTGTAATAGACTCGATATATCACATCAACGAAGGTGTAAATATAACGTCTGATTTAGTTCCTCATAACTTGTTGAGGTCCTGATATTTAGGCTGGGTTCACACACAGTGTAAATAATATGCTCTTGAAACAGCCCGGAAATTTGCATCTAAATCTGCTTCCGTTAGAATTGGCTTTCGTTGTGGATTTCACTTATTGTATTGCAATAAATGAAATGAGCAAGAAACATTGACAACGGATAGGGTATACTGAGAATTTGAACTGTTTGCATTATTTCTAGAATCAGCAGCAGATATTTTTTTAGTTATTATTAAAACCCCATTCACTTACATTGTACTGTACTTTTTTGCAGAAGTGGATTACGCAAACGATATTCAGCAAAACAAAAGCGATGTGTGAAACTCGCCTTCTAAAGCCAATTAATGTTTATTAGTTCCTAGTACATTTCTATTCACATTATTTGTGACCATTTTTGGCTTTAGATAGTGTAAACTTAGACAAGGCAGTCAGAAAATGTGCCAGATTTATCAAAGTGCTGCATGCCATATGATATATTTGGTGCATACTGCTAGACATACTAGAAACTTTTCTCTTTTACCACCTCTTGGTTAGTTTAGTATACGCCAACATTTTGTGAAATTCTGGCACATGGCGGTGCATTTCAAGCCAAGCTACTTTCTGATAGAGCACGCCCCTTTTCAACTAAGCCACATCCCCCTTGTCAAGCGTGACACAAAACGTGTCTGATACAGTTAATAAGTGTGGGGCATAAAATGCACACTAGAATTCTGCCGCAATTTGAAAAGTAAATATGCCCCAATGTTTTCATCTTAATCACAAGAAAATATACTTCTGAACAATGTGACTTGAAATTAGTAATTTAACTATATTAGTTTCTTTATATAGCATCAACTTTTCTGTTTGAAACCTGGATTCCTATATGGAATGCTAGTAGTCTCTATTTCGATCTACAGTATGCTCCAATCACTTGTGATCTATAGATAGCCAACATACAGTATATATTAACTATGGTACAAATACTGCAAATTACATAGGTTTACCCAAAGACTTTATTACAGGGTGGCCAGCTAATTGCATATTGGTAGCCACAATAATGGAATCATGAAAGTGTGGAATGAAATGGAATCATGAACGCCTCAATCATGAAAGTATTAAATCACATACCACAGTAAAGTTTTGAGATGTACAGTATTAACCACCTCTTAGAATTCTGGTCACAACACCAAAACAAATCCCAAATGACACCCCTGAATTGTTCCACATAACAGTACTTACAGCAGACTGTCCCACATAGTAATAGAAGGAAAAAAAACATAGCACCAGCATAGTAATAATATCAATGTAGAATTGCCCAAAATGTTGTGCCTGCCAAATCACAGTTTGAGAATAGTTTGAACCACATAGTCCCTACAGAGTAGTTATTGATAAATAAGTATTTATAGAAATCTATCATCCAGATAATTGCCCATACAAATCAATCACCTATAGCAGTGTGCATAAAAAAATGGTAGCAATAGAGCCCATGTTATATAACAGAACATGGTCCATTGAGGTCTATTCCTTCAACAAGAATGTATGTTCAAGCAACCAATCAGCAACCACTTGAATGTAGCTATCACTTCTTGTGCCAGTCTCTGCACTCAGAGATCATGAGAAGACAATTTGGGCAGGAAAGCTTAAATATGTGTTATGTTCTGGCACATTGCAAAGTCTCCAGGACTCTTACTGAATCCTGGACATTTCTTGGGCTTGGGAATGGGTAGCCGGGAGCCACATGAAAAAAAGCCCACCACAGACACCCCGGGTGCCATTCTTAAAGAGGCTCTGTCACCAGATTTTGCAACCCCTATCTGCTATTGCAGCAGATAGGCGCTGCAATGTAGATTACAGAGTCTATAAGTCAAAAAATATATAAATATATAATCTTTTTATTGCACAACAATATTATACTGGTTACAAATATAAGTTTCTAAAAATGAATCACAAATAAAAGCATGGCCGCCAAACAAGAGTCAAATGTTCAACAAAAGAAGTCATGTGAATATGAACTTATTGGAATACACCTCAAAACAAAAATGCATATAGCATAGTGTAAATGTGATAGGGTATACTGGCTACGAATGAAGTGTTCTACTATTTAAGAATAAATGGGAGGGATGTTTGTAACATACATTGGAATAGGACCAATAGAGAGTATTACATTCAAAGTTTTGCTCATACATGTGTAAATGCTAAATGTCATTAGTATATATTGAGCAACAAAAACAGCGAACGATAGGTAACAGAGTACTAACCCATGTAGCTGAGACTCAAAGAAAGGCGACCGGCCCCAACGCGTTTCGGCTTCCGCCTTCGTCTGGGGGTGGCACCTACAAGTATATCCTTCCTATTTATCTAACATAGAGACCAATCAGAAGCCGAATGGCCAGGTGAAAGTAATGCACCACATATTTACCTCAATCAGCTGTTGGCGTCATGTCCGCGTTTGTCGATAGACAATCATCACATGGTGTGGGCATCATGTGATACGTGATGAGTACGCCGCGTGATGATATCACAGCAGCGTCCTTCATCACGTGCACATCAAGATGCCGACTCGTAGTGAGTTGCTGGGGACGCCAGCGCATGCGCACTTGATTGTGGTATGTTAGTGATGAATCCACCAAATACGATATATATATATAAAGAAGAATTCCACAACATATTGATAAAAGTTACATATTCAATATTTGTAAGTATATCCCTTATCATAACGATCTATAAATAAAAACTTTATGTTTGATACAAGGAAAAGCCTTTGGATATTCAGCACAGAGCATTAAAAGAAATATATAATAGATTATATTAGACACATTACTTTATATTGTACAAAAGTTTTTATATATGGTACACAAAAAATATAATATATAATGTGTATGTGTATGTGTATAGGTGTATGTGGAGCGTAGGGACCCACCTTATAAGTGAGGTCACCTTGTCGTGGCAGGTGGACTCACACAATTTGATCAAAATATGCACTAAGAACCTCACTATTGTAAGTAGATTCAGCAGTAATGCATATTTATTTATATATAGTGTTTTAGATGGCATTGGTGTTTGGGGAGTGCTGTTGCCATTTTCTTGTGTATACGATGATTACAGATGTTGTGAAATGCCATAACACTGTAAAAGGGGTTGTCCAGTCCCCAAAAATTGGCCATCAATATTTGATCGGTTGGGGTCCAACTTCCGACACCTCCGTCGAACAGCTGTTTTGAAGGGGCTGTAAATTGCGGACACACTTGTAGCGGCAGTTCACAGTATTACAGCCTTCTCTCATTGAAGTGAACAGACTGTAATACTGTGATCCTTTGCTGCAAGTGTGTTGGTGAGTCAAAGTGTTAGCAGTAAAGGAAATGAAGGGGAAGCAGAGATGGAACGAGCGCTACGGCCCCTTCAAAACAGCTAATTAGCGGGGTTGCCTGGAGTCGGAAACCCAACAGATCAGATATTGGTGGCTTATCCTGAGGATAGGCCATTCATTTATGGGGACTGGAAAACCCCTTCAACACCCCAAAAATGACACTTTTATGGAAAGTAGACCCCGCAAGGTATTTATTTAACGGCATATTAAAGATTGAAAAATCTGCAGTGTAAAATTTCTGCAGCATGTGGATGAGATTTGTAAAATCTCATCTACTTGCCTTGTACTTTAACCCACTGCAGAATTTACCTGCACAAATCCGCAGGTAAAATCTGCAGCAAATCCGCCACATGTAACGTCACCCTAAGCCTGGGGCTACATGGTGACTTTCGCCGCGACACAGTTCCCACAGCCAAAGATAGCTTTGTCCCATAGCCTACGCACCAAGTAATGGAAGTCAATGTGGTCGACCTGCAAGTAACTGTGACACGACAGTATCGATTTCTTGCAACTGTCATATTGCGGCAACTTGGTCATTGCAACACAACCACATTGACTTTTATTTGCAATGTAGGCTACGGGACATAGCGATCTTTGGTTTGGCGACCTGTGTCATTGCCAAAGTCGCAGTGTAGCAGATAGATAGACAGACAGACAGATAAATATATTTATTGAAAAGTGTGTGTTTGTTTTACATTATTCTTCTCCCTCTCTGGCAGGCTGCAAGTGTAAAAGTTTGTTACTAACAAACTTTTCTGTGATCGCTGTGACAGGCTGTCACAGCGATCACATGACCAGAGACAACACTGAGCGGTCTCCCCTTGTGAATACTCCGTGATACAGCTGTCTAGGGACCCTGTCCAAGTGCCGCTGGGAGGAGTAATGTGATCGTTGGGACAGGTTGTCGCAATGATCACATGACCGGAGAGCACGCTGATTGGTCTCTGGTTAAAGCTCCTTGATATAGCTGTCTGGAGACAGCTGTACCACAAAGCTAAATGCCGCTGGAGAGCGGCAAACAAGCTAACTCCACCCAGATGTTTAGAGTCTATAGGGGGTCCGGAACTGGTTAAAAACCATGCCAATTTTTGAACATCGAAAAGTCGCAATTTCCGCCCCAAATTTTTTTTTTCTTTGCGCAAAAATGTTTTCCACTGCCTCTGCCACTTTTAGAAAAAAGTGGGTGTGGCTTAGTGGAAAAGACACAGCCACTGAAAACTAGAAAATGACCATAAGGTCTGCAGAATGTGTTCAATATGCTGTCCACCATTTTCGAGTGTTAAGAGTATCCTTTTCTCCCATTCCTGGTGAACTTTCACTAACCATCTGGCTGAATGCTAGCGCAAGCAACAACAATCCTATCTTTAACATCTCCACAGAATAAACAAGTGCCTCGACATGACCCCACAGACAGAATTCCAAAGGGGTTGAGTTAGGGCACGGCCAGACGTGGCGGAATTGCTGTGGAATTACGCTGCGGACAGTCCGCAGTGGAATTCTCCAGCTGCCGTTTTTTACAGTTGTTTCAATACATTTTTAGGCAAGTTAGTTCAGATGTGGCGGAAAACTCCGCTGCGGACCATAGGCTGCGGTGCGGAATTTTCCCTCCTCAGCATGCACTGTCTGTTGCGGAGAAGAAGCGTAATTTCACTGCGGATTTCAGCCTTTGCAATGCAAAAACTGAAATCTGTGGCAAGTCTGCTGTCTTTTCTGCAACGTCTGAATTACCTGTCAAATATGCAAATGTTGGTGCAGATTCGTTGTGTAATTGCCCCAAATCTGCACCAACATTTGCAGCGGGAAAAACTCTGCCACGTCTGGCCATGTGAAAATTCACTGAAGTGATAAATGAGTAAAATGTATAATTTTTATTTCATAGCTATCTAAAAACAGGGGTACAATCACCACTGTGAAAAGCCCAACCGTGTATTTAAAAACGTATTAAACACAATACTCCCAGTCCTAGTTCGTTTGCGAACCCTTTGTGACTGGGTATGTAAACAGAGATATCAAAATATGGAATCAGCGTATAACATTGGTAAAGCAGTGGTTTGGACCCTCGTTCACACAGGAGCCTGCGTTAACCGCACCAGATTCTCCCAATGTACAAATGCACAACAATGCCACTGCCCCCTACGCAAAATTCCCTCACTTCACCCGACCCTACGCGTTTCTATACTTATCAT
The DNA here is from genome assembly GCF_050947455.1 of Rhinoderma darwinii. Taxonomy (NCBI): domain Eukaryota; kingdom Metazoa; phylum Chordata; class Amphibia; order Anura; family Rhinodermatidae; genus Rhinoderma; species Rhinoderma darwinii. The sequence continues at coordinate 386,912,205 of NC_134688.1, read as the reverse complement.
CAGGGGTCTGTCAGTCTGGCCAGGATGCCAGCGATATATCTTCAGCAGCAGGTATTCTACTGCACAACACGGAAGCATGCACGCATAGATGTCAGCGGCATGCTTCACTCTGGGACTCTGAGTCACTATGAACTGAATACTCCGCCCCCTGGCTCCGGCAGCATACATCAAACAGCCAATCACACTGGCCCAGCACATCTATGATGCTCAACCATGTGACTCCCGGCTGTCAGCTGACATACCCGGAAGTAACAATGTAAACAACACAGAGCATGCTGACTCAATGGGAGGCTGTAGAAGTATCTGTTTGCTACACAAAGCCTCATGCTATTCAAGGATGGAGTATAACACTATTAGGTTGGATATATGTTGCGGATCAGCTCAGGACCGCAATTGGACTACCACGATAGGAGCACCTACCCTGAAAATACATAATATATGGATGGAAGAACGACGTAATTGTAAACCTCACATAAAACATATGACACACTCCTGGACTCAATTGCCATACCTGCTACTTATTGATTGATATATTACAAGTGACTACACTGGGACTAGGAATGCATTACCATACCCCCACCCAGAGGACCAAAAAAGCCCTATGACTTGATATGGATTGTATATTAAATAAAACAGGTATAATTTGTTTGCTCGTTTAAACCTTCAGGATGTACGCAAGCCAGTCTGTAGATCCATTGAGCCTCTTTACGCAGAATGAGGTTATCCCAATCCCCTCCCCGTTTAGGAGGACGTACCAATTCAATTGCCTGAAATTTTAAACATTCTGCCCTGCCTTGATGTTTTGCATGCACATGTTTTGATATGGAAGTATCTCTTTCATTTGTAACATCTCCAACATGTTCCCTAATCCGGCGCCGAAACTGCCGTATCGTCATGCCCAAGTAATTCAGTGGGCACGGACATGTGATTAAATAGACAACTCCAGCCGTTTTGCAGTTCACAAAATCTCGGATATCATACTCAACCTTGGTGGTAACACTTTTGAATTTTTTCCCACTTTGAATGAAATCACAGGCTCTACAACTACCACATCTGTGTGTACCCGGTATCTGCCTGTCTAACCAAGTACCCTTTTGGATTATTGGATCAAAACAACTCTGCATCACCCTATCCCTGATGTTTTTACCTCTACGGAACGTGACTGAAGGCCATTGTGTTATCTGATCCGCCAAGTCCGCATCGGCTCCTAGGATATGCCAATACCTCTTGAGGATTTCCATGATCTCAGATTGTTTGGAGTCAAAAGTACCTATGAGCCTAGTGACCCTTTCCTCTTGACGTTGTCTAGGGACTAAAAGGCTCTGCCTATCTGCATCCCTCGCTCCCTCATAGGCCTTTCTAATTACCCCCTTAGGGAAGCCCCTCTCCTTCAATCTGTTTGTGAGGTCATGTGCCTGTGACTCAAAATCGTCAATTGAACTACAATTTCGGCGTACTCTCATGAATTGGCCTCTGGGAATCCCACGTTTGAGGGGATAAGGGTGACAACTGTTCCATTGTAGGAAACTATTGGTTGCTGTCTCCTTTCGGTGTACTTTAGTACGTATTGTGGCTTCCTTAGTTTTAATTATCTTAAGATCTAAAAAAGATAATTCCTGATCACTGATCTCACATGTGAACCTGAGCCCTAAATCGTTTGTATTAAGGGCTGCCACAAAATTATTGAATTCCTCCACTGTGGAATTCCAGAGCAACAACACGTCATCAATATATCTAATCCAGATACCTATTGATGAAGTCCACTTGACAAATTTATCCCCAAAGACCACTGTCTCTTCCCACCAACCAAGAAACAAGTTTGCATACGTGGGAGCAGTGGGACTCCCCATTGCTGTACCACGTTGCTGATGAAAAATACGGTCTTCAAAGATAAAAACATTCCTTTCTAACACAAAGTGTAATAATTGCAAAACAAGCTGGTTATGAGCCACATATTGAGTGCCCCTAGATTTTAGAAAGTATTCCACTGCTTCACAGCCAAGTCTATGTGGAATGGAGGAATACAAAGCCTCCACATCCAAACTCGCCAGAAATTTATTTTGTTCCAAAGTGATACCCTCAATTTGTTTTAAAACATCCATGGTATCACGTACATATGATGTGAGACCTAGCACAAACGGACGCAGCACCTGGTCTATATATGTACTCACATTCTGGGTTAGATTATTAATACCTGATACAATGGGTCTACCACGTAGGGGAGGATAGCCCTTGTGGATTTTTGGCAGGCTATAAAAGCATGCCATAATAGGAAATTGAGGAAATAGAAAGTTGAATTCGCTAGCACTGATCAAAGACCTGCTCTTTGCATCCCGCAGGATACCTAAAAGCTCCTTCTTGAACACTGCTGTGGGGTTATCTTTTAGAATGGTGCTGTAAAGGATCTGCCAGGCACTACGTCTGGGTATACTCCCAGGATTAATCAGTCGACACCTGAGGCCAGACCTCTGAGACTGACACCTGCTCCCACCAATCAGGGTGGCAGGCTCAGGAGTGGGAGAGCCTATCGCGGCCTGGTCAGTCAGAGTTAGCTCCGCCCCTGTCCATTTATACCTGCCTTTTTCTCTTCCTCCTTGCTTGTTATTCTTCTTGGATTCCTGGCCCCACTGCTGCCTTGCTCCAGCCTGCTTCTGCCGTGCTTCTGCCTTGCTTCAGTTCCGTTTATCCTGCGTTGCTCTGCCCCTGGCTTGCTTCTGCTCCGTGCTCCCGTTTGTATACTCCACTACTTCCTGATCCTGACTGGCTCATTCACCGCTCCGTTTCCTCGCGGCGTTCCGTGGGCTACTGTATTCCCTTGCGTGTTCCCTGTTTGTCTCCCTTGCACTTAGACAGCGTAGGGACCGCCGCCAAGTTGTACCCCGTCGCCTAGGGCGGGTCGTTGCAAGTAGGCAGGGACAGGGCGGTGGGTAGATTAGGGCTCACTTGTTCCCTTCACCTCCTTCCTGCCATTACATAATAACAAGCCCTTACCTAGTCTACCATTTCTTCTACGCTGATGCTATCATGGACCCCCTTGAGACCCTGACCCAGCAGATGCAGGGCCTCTCCCTACAGGTCCAGGCCCTGGCTCAGAGGGTCAATCAGTCTGACGCTGCCTTTGTAGTACCCCTCACCTCACCTTTAGAACCCAACCTCAAGTTACCTGACCGGTTCTCAGGGGACCGTAAGACTTTTCTCTCCTTCCGGGAGAGTTGCAGACTTTATTTCCGCCTAAGACCTCACTCCTCAGGTTCCGAGAACCAGCGGGTGGGTATCATTATATCCCGACTCCAGGAAGGGCCCCAAGAGTGGGCCTTCTCCTTGGCTCCTGACGCCCCTGAACTTTCCTCCGTTGATCGGTTTTTCTCTGCCTTCGGTCTCATTTACGACGAGACTGACAGGACTGCCTTAGCCGAGAGTCAGCTGGTGACCTTACGTCAGGGTGGGAGACCTGTTGAGGAATACTGTTCTGATTTTAGAAAGTGGTGCGTAGCTTCTCGGTGGAACGACCCGGCCCTAAAGTGCCAGTTTAGGTTAGGATTATCTGACGCCCTGAAGGATCTGCTGGTTAGCTACCCCTCTTCTGACTCCCTAGACCAGGTTATTGCCCTAGCAGTACGACTTGACCGACGTCTCAGGGAACGTCAGCTTGAACGTTTCAATGTTTTTCCCTCTGACTGCCCTGCGATTCCCCCCGAGGTCCCGTCTCCTCGCTCTTCCACGGAGGACTCGGAGGTACCTATGCAACTCGGGGCCTCCATGTCCCCTCGACAACGTAGAGAGTTTCGCGGGAAGAATGGTCTCTGCTTCTATTGTGGGGACGACAAGCATCTACTGAACACCTGTCCCAGGCGCAAGAATAAGCAGTCGGAAAACTTCCGCGCCTAAGTGATCATCGGGGAGGTCACTTGGGCGCACAGGTATTTCCCGTTAATACTAAACGAAATAAGATTTTGCTTCCCTTTCAGGTCTCGTTTGCTGGCCGGTCTGCCACTGGCAGTACCTTCGTGGATTCGGGCTCATCTGCTAATATCATGTCTGTGGAATTTGCTATGTCTCTAAAAATGCCTTTTATTGATTTACCTTATCCTATCCCGGTAGTGGGTATCGACTCCACTCCTCTTGCTAATGGTTATTTTACTCAGCATACTCCTGTTTTTGAACCCCGTGTTGGCTCCATGCATTTGGAGCAGTGCTCTGTACTGGTGATGCAGGGATTATCGTCCGATCTGGTATTAGGTCTTCCCTGGTTGCAGCTGCATAATCCCACGTTTGATTGGAATACTGGGGATCTCACCAAATGGGGTAGTGATTGCCTGATGTCATGTCTTTCGGTTAACTCTATTTCTCCCCGGGAGGAGGTAAACTCGCTTCCTGAGTTTGTTCAGGACTTCGCTGATGTGTTTTCTAAGGAGGCCTCCGAGGTGTTGCCCCCTCATAGAGATTACGATTGTGCCATCGATTTGGTGCCTGGTGCCAAGCTTCCTAAGGGGAGGATATTTAATCTTTCATGTCCTGAACGTAAAGCTATGAGGGAGTATATCCAAGAATGCCTGGCCAAGGGTTTCATTCGCCCCTCGACTTCTCCTGTAGGTGCTGGCTTCTTTTTCGTGGGGAAGAAGGATGGTGGTCTTAGGCCGTGCATTGATTATCGGAACTTGAATAAGGTCACAGTAAGGAACCAGTATCCCCTTCCTTTGATTCCGGATCTTTTTAATCAGGTTCAGGGGGCCCAATGGTTCTCTAAGTTCGATCTACGGGGGGCATATAACCTTATCCGCATCAAAGAGGGGGATGAGTGGAAAACTGCGTTCAACACGCCCGAAGGTCATTTCGAATACCTAGTCATGCCCTTTGGGTTGTGTAATGCCCCTGCCGTCTTCCAGAATTTTATTAATGAAATTCTGAGAGATTACCTGGGTAATTTTCTTGTAGTGTACCTTGATGACATACTGGTGTTTTCCAAGGACTGGTCCTCGCACGTGGAGCATGTCAGGAAGGTCCTCCAGGTCCTTCGGGAAAATAATCTGTTTGCGAAGACCGAAAAATGTGTGTTTGGGGTACAGGAGATACCATTTTTAGGTCAAATCCTCACTCCTCATGAATTCCGCATGGACCCTGCCAAGGTTCAGGCTGTGGCGGAATGGGTCCAACCTGCCTACCTGAAGGTGCTACAGTGTTTTTTGGGGTTCGCTAACTATTACAGGAGATTTATTGCCAACTTCTCGGTCGTCGCTAAGCCTCTTACGGACCTCACTCGCAAGGGTGCTGATGTCCTCCATTGGCCCCCTGAGGCTGTCCAGGCTTTTGAGACCCTCAAGAAGTGCTTTATCTCGGCCCCCGTGCTGGTTCAGCCCAACCAAAGGGAGCCATTTATTGTGGAGGTTGACGCGTCCGAGGTGGGAGTGGGGGCCGTCTTGTCCCAGGGTACCAGCTCCCTCACCCATCTCCGCCCCTGTGCTTACTTCTCTAGGAAGTTTTCGCCCACGGAGTGTAACTATGATATTGGCAACCGCGAACTTTTAGCCATTAAATGGGCTTTTGAAGAGTGGCGTCACTTCTTGGAGGGGGCCAGACACCAGGTAACGGTCCTTACTGACCACAAGAATCTGGTTTTCCTAGAATCTGCCCGGAGGCTTAATCCTAGACAAGCTCGTTGGGCACTGTTCTTTACCAGATTTAATTTCTTGGTTACCTATAGGGCTGGGTCCAAAAATATTAAGGCTGATGCACTGTCACGTAGTTTCATGGCTAATCCTCCTTCTGAGAAGGATCCTGCTTGTATTTTACCCCCTGGTATAATTGTTTCTGCCACTGATTCTGACTTAGCCTCTGACATCGCGGCTGATCAAGGTTCAGCTCCCGGGAACCTCCCTGGGGACAAACTGTTTGTCCCCCTGCAATACCGGCTAAGGGTACTCAGGGAAAACCATGACTCCGCTCTATCTGGTCATCCTGGCATCTTGGGTACCAAACTCCTCATTACCAGAAACTATTGGTGGCCTGGGTTGCCTAAAGACGTTAGGGCTTACGTCGCCGCTTGTGAGGTCTGTGCTAGGTCCAAGACCCCTAGGTCCCGACCTGCGGGCTTACTACGTTCCTTGCCCATTCCCCAGAGACCTTGGACCCATATCTCCATGGATTTCATCACCGATTTGCCTCCATCTCAGGGCAAGTCGGTGGTGTGGGTGGTAGTAGACCGCTTCAGCAAGATGTGCCACTTTGTGCCCCTTAAGAAACTACCTAACGCCAAGACGTTAGCTTCTTTGTTTGTGAAACACATTCTGCGTCTCCACGGGGCCCCGGTCAATATAGTTTCGGACAGAGGGGTACAATTTGTTTCCTTTTTTTGGAGAGCTTTTTGTAAAAAGTTGGAGATTGATCTATCCTTCTCCTCCGCCTTCCATCCCGAAACTAATGGCCAAACGGAAAGGACTAACCAATCCCTGGAACAATATTTAAGGTGTTTCATTTCTGACTGTCAATTTGATTGGGTCTCATTCCTTCCCCTCGCCGAATTTTCCCTGAATAACTGGGTCAGTAACTCGTCAGGGGTCTCCCCGTTTTTCTGTAATTTCGGGTTTAATCCTAGGTTCTCCTCCGTTTCCCCTGGTTGTTCCAATAATCCCGAGGTAGAGGACGTTCATCGGGAACTGTGCACAGTCTGGGCCCAGGTTCAGAAGAACCTAGAGGCGTCCCAGAGCGTACAAAAGATTCAGGCTGATTGTAGACGTTCTGCTAACCCCCGGTTTGTCGTCGGGGATCTGGTGTGGTTGTCGTCGAGGAACTTGCGCCTTAAGGTCCCGTCCAGGAAGTTTTCTCCCCGATTTATTGGACCTTATAAGGTCATTGAAGTCCTCAACCCTGTATCCTTCCGTCTGGAGCTGCCCCCATCCTTTCGCATACACGACGTTTTCCATGCCTCCCTCCTGAAACGCTGCTCCCCGTCCTGGTCCCCCTCGAGGAAACCTCCTGTTCCCGTTCTCACCCCTGAGGGGGTGGAATTCTAGGTGGCCAAGATTGTGGACAGTAGGATGATCCAGGGCTCCCTCCAGTACCTGGTCCATTGGAGAGGATACGGGCCGGAGGAGAGGACTTGGGTACCTGCTCGAGATGTTCACGCTGGGGTATTGATAAGGAGGTTCCACCTTCTCTTCCCCACTAAACCGGGTCCTCTTAGTAAGGGTCCGGTGGCCCCTCATAAAAGGGGGAGTACTGTAAAGGATCTGCCAGGCACTACGTCTGGGTATACTCCCAGGATTAATCAGTCGACACCTGAGGCCAGACCTCTGAGACTGACACCTGCTCCCACCAATCAGGGTGGCAGGCTCAGGAGTGGGAGAGCCTATCGCGGCCTGGTCAGTCAGAGTTAGCTCTGCCCCTGTCCATTTATACCTGCCTTTTTCTCTTCCTCCTTGCTTGTTATTCTTCTTGGATTCCTGGCCCCACTGCTGCCTTGCTCCAGCCTGCTTCTGCCGTGCTTCTGCCTTGCTTCAGTTCCGTTTATCCTGCGTTGCTCTGCCCCTGGCTTGCTTCTGCTCCGTGCTCCCGTTTGTATACTCCACTACTTCCTGATCCTGACTGGCTCATTCACCGCTCCGTTTCCTCGCGGCGTTCCGTGGGCTACTGTATTCCCTTGCGTGTTCCCTGTTTGTCTCCCTTGCACTTAGACAGCGTAGGGACCGCCGCCAAGTTGTACCCCGTCGCCTAGGGCGGGTCATTGCAAGTAGGCAGGGACAGGGCGGTGGGTAGATTAGGGCTCACTTGTTCCCTTCACCTCCTTCCTGCCATTACAGGTGCAACAGTCAGGATTGAGCAATATGTCCTCACACATTTTCTTATAGTCTTCTCGACTCATAACCACAATGTTCCCACCCTTATCGGATGCTTTTAGAATGATATTACGTCTTTTTTCCAAAGTGGTAAGAGCTACACGTTCAGACCAAGACAGATTGTTATCAATGCCCCTCATATCCTGACTCAAAGCTTTGATCTCTTCACCCACCAAATCTACGAACAGATCTACGTTGGTAAAATCTCCCAATGGCGGCAACTTCCTACTTCTAGTTCTTAGATTAGTAAAGGACCCAGTCCTGGGGTTCTACTTGATTCTTCAAGTAACCCTTCAAGTGCTTCTAGTCCTTCTAAATCAGATTCCTCTAGACCCATTTCCAGACATTTTTTCCTGTTGTAATGTTTGAAAAACTTAATCCATTTTAATTTACGAGCAAACAAATTCAAATCCTTGATCCAGGTAAATGAATCAAATTTTACTGTGGGGACAAATGAAAGTCCCTTCTCTAAAAGCATGATCTCAGATGGACTCAGATTATGTTCCGATAAATTAATTATTTGTAACTTATCCGTTCCTATTCCCTTTATAAATCCTTTTGTCCCCTCAGCATGTAGCGGGAAATGGGGGGATTGTTGGATAAAAAATTATTACTGCCACTATTGGAAGAAGCTCTGGCTCGGCCTCTATTCCTACCTCTGGCACCTCCCCTAAATTTTTGTCTACCACCACCAGTCCCAGAGAATGGGCCTACTCTTTCAGAGTCTGTTGTTTCACTCTCAGATGTAGAGGGGTCAGATTCTCTTTGACCCCTATTTCCCTGCTGATGTTGTTGTTGTTGCTGATTAACAAAATCATAAGCTTTTTTCTCCCTAAATTCCTGCAGATCTCTCTGGAACTGGAAGTGCTTACGCTCTTTTAGATGACAAGTAAACCTCTCTAAGGATTGTTGCAAGGTTTTATCTTTTTTATCAAAACCTGGGGTATCAACCAGAGTCTTGACTGTCTCAATCTCTTTTTTCAGTTCCACACTGATGTGATCAAACTGAATAATCTCTTCCTCAACCAAAATTTGCATAAATCTCAGTGAACTCCCTGTAATCTCCTGCTCCCACCTCTCTTTAATGTTAGGTGTCTTTAATCTGGGGGCTGGGGTAATAGGGACTCTGAGGCCTCTAGGCACTATTTTGTTCTTAAGATAGTTCTCTAGACTCTGGATTTCCCACCAACTTCTTGTATAATCCTTGTGTAATCTAGTGAGGTTTTTAAAAGTGGATTTAAGGGACACACCCTGCGTTGTATACGCCAGTTCACACTCAGAGAAGACACTTTTTGCCTCACTCATCCATCCTTCTGTATTTAGGTCAGAGAGTGCAAAGGCTGCCATACCCAGATATTTTAAATTGTATAATGAACTGTACTAATTCGTAATAATTCACTGTATTTTAACGATATATATTGTGCTCCCACAAATATGAACATTTGAAAATTCATTGAAGTGATAAATGAGTAAAATGTATAATTTTTATTTCATAGCTATCTAAAAACAGGGGTACAATCACCACTGTGAAAAGCCCAACCGTGTATTTAAAAACGTATTAAATACAATACTCCCAGTCCTAGTTCGTTTGCGAACCCTTTGTGACTGGGTATGTAAACAGAGATATCAAAATATGGAATCAGCGTATAACATTGGTAAAGCAGTGGTTTGGACCCTCGTTCACACAGGAGCCTGCGTTAACCGCACCAGATTCTCCCAATGTACAGATGCACAACAATGCCACTGCCCCCTACGCAAAATTCCCTCACTTCACCCGACCCTACGCATTTCTATACTTATAATCAGGGGTCTGTCAGTCTGGCCAGGATGCCAGCGATATATCTTCAGCAGCAGGTATTCTACTGCACAACACGGAAGCATGCACGCATAGATGTCAGCGGCATGCTTCACTCTGGGACTCTGAGTCACTATGAACTGAATACTCCGACCCCTGGCTCCGGCAGCATACATCAAACAGCCAATCACACTGGCCCAGCACATCCATGATGCTCAACCATGTGAATCCCGGCTGTCAGCTGACATACCCGGAAGTAACAATGTAAACAACACAGAGCATGCTGACTCAATGGGAGGCTGTAGAAGTATCTGTTTGCTACACAAAGCCTCATGCTATTCAAGGATGGAGTATAACACTATTAGGTTGGATATATGTTGCGGATCAGCTCAGGACCGCAATTGGACTACCACGATAGGAGCACCTACCCTGAAAATACATAATATATGGATGGAAGAACGACGTAATTGTAAACCTCACATAAAACATATGACACACTCCTGGACTCAATTGCCATACCTGCTACTTATTGATTGATATATTACAAGTGACTACACTGGGACTAGGAATGCATTACCATACCCCCACCCAGAGGACCAAAAAAGCCCTATGACTTGATATGGATTGTATATTAAATAAAACAGGTATAATTTGTTTGCTCGTTTAAACCTTCAGGATGTACGCAAGCCAGTCTGTAGATCCATTGGGCCTCTTTACGCAGAATGAGGTTATCCCAATCCCCTCCCCGTTTAGGAGGACGTACCAATTCAATTGCCTGAAATTGTAAACATTCTGCCCTGCCTTGATGTTTTGCATGCACATGTTTTGATATGGAAGTATCTCTTTCATTTGTAACATCTCCAACATGTTCCCTAATCCGGCGCCGAAACTGCCGTATCGTCTTGCCCAAGTAATTCAGTGGGCACGGACATGTGATTAAATAGACAACTCCAGCCGTTTTGCAGTTCACAAAATCTCGGATATCATACTCAACCTTGGTGGTAACACTTTTGAATTTTTTCCCACTTTGAATGAAATCACAGGCTCTACAACTACCACATCTGTGTGTACCCGGTATCTGCCTGTCTAACCAAGTACCCTTTTGGATTATTGGATCAAAACAACTCTGCATCACCCTATCCCTGATGTTTTTACCTCTACGGAATGTGACTGAAGGCCATTGTGTTATCTGATCCGCCAAGTCCGCATCGGCTCCTAGGATACGCCAATACCTCTTGAGGATTTCCATGATCTCAGATTGTTTGGAGTCAAAAGTACCTATGAGCCTAGTGACCCTTTCCTCTTGACGTTGTCTAGGGACTAAAAGGCTCTGCCTATCTGCATCCCTCGCTCCCTCATAGGCCTTTCTAATTACCCCCTTAGGGAAGCCCCTCTCCTTCAATCTGTTTGTGAGGTCATGTGCCTGTGACTCAAAATCGTCAATTGAACTACAATTTCGGCGTACTCTCATGAATTGGCCTCTGGGAATCCCACGTTTGAGGGGATAAGGGTGACAACTGTTCCATTGTAGGAAACTATTGGTTGCTGTCTCCTTTCGGTGTACTTTAGTACGTATTGTGCCTTCCTTAGTTTTAATTATCTTAAGATCTAAAAAAGATAATTCCTGATCACTGATTTCACATGTGAACCTGAGCCCTAAATCGTTTGTATTAAGGGCTGCCACAAAATTATTGAATTCCTTCACTGTGGAATTCCAGAGCAACAACACGTCATCAATATATCTAATCCAGATACCTATTGATGAAGTCCACTTGACAAATTTATCCCCAAAGACCACTGTCTCTTCCCACCAACCAAGAAACAAGTTTGCATACGTGGGAGCAGTGGGACTCCCCATTGCTGTACCACGTTGCTGATGAAAAATACGGTCTTCAAAGATAAAAACATTCCTTTCTAACACAAAGTGTAATAATTGCAAAACAAGCTGGTTATGAGCCACATATTGAGTGCCCCTAGATTTTAGAAAGTATTCCACTGCTTCACAGCCAAGTCTATGTGGAATGGAGGAATACAAAGCCTCCACATCCAAACTCGCCAGAAATTTATTTTGTTCCAAAGTGATACCCTCAATTTGTTTTAAAACATCCATGGTATCATGTACATATGATGTGAGACCTAGCACAAACGGACGCAGCACCTGGTCTATATATGTACTCACATTCTGGGTTAGATTATTAATACCTGATACAATGGGTCTACCACGTAGGGGAGGATAGCCCTTGTGGATTTTTGGCAGGCTATAAAAGCATGCCATAATAGGAAATTGAGGAAATAGAAAGTTGAATTCGCTAGCACTGATCAAAGACCTGCTCTTTGCATCCCGCAGGATACCTAAAAGCTCCTTCTTGAACACTGCTGTGGGGTTATCTTTTAGAATGGTGTAACAGTCAGGATTGAGCAATATGTCCTCACACATTTTCTTATAGTCTTCTCGACTCATAACCACAATGTTCCCACCCTTATCGGATGCTTTTAGAATGATATTACGTCTTTTTTCCAAAGTGGTAAGAGCTACACTTTCAGACCAAGACAGATTGTTATCAATGCCCCTCATATCCTGACTCAAAGCTTTGATCTCTTCACCCACCAAATCTACGAACAGATCTACGTTGGTAAAATCTCCCAATGGCGGCAACTTCCTACTTCTAGTTCTTAGATTAGTAAAAGGACCCAGTCCTGGGGTTCTACTTGATTCTTCAAGTAAACCTTCCAGTGCTTCTAGTCCTTCTAAATCAGATTCCTCTAGACCCATTTCCAGACATTTTTTCCTGTTGTAATGTTTGAAAAACTTAATCCATTTTAATTTACGAGCAAACAAATTCAAATCCTTGATCCAGGTAAATGAATGAAATTTTACTGTGGGACAAATGAAAGTCCCTTCTCTAAAAGCATGATCTCAGATGGACTCTGATTATGTTCCGATAAATTAATTATTTGTAACTTATCCGTTCCTATTCCCTTTATAAATCCTTTTGTCCCCTCAGCATGTAGCGGGAAATGGGGGGATTGTTGGATAAAAAATTATTACTGCCACTATTGGAAGAAGCTCTGGCTCGGCCTCTATTCCTACCTCTGGCACCTCCCCTAAATTTTTGTCTACCACCACCAGTCCCAGAGAATGGGCCTACTCTTTCAGAGTCTGTTGTTTCACTCTCAGATGTAGAGGGGTCTGGCCATGCCCTTAGGCTTCGTTCACATCTGCACCAGAGGCCCATTCCGACGTTCCGTCAGAGCTTTCCGTCGTAACAGGACCCTGACTGACAGAAACGTAAACCATAGGTTTCCATCACCATTGACTTCAATGGTGACGGATCCGGTGCCAATAGTTTACATTTGTCTCCGATGTTCAAGGGTTCTGTCGTTTTGACTGAATGAATACCATAGTTGACTACGCTATTGATTCCGTCAAAAGGACGGAAGCCTTGCACAATGGAGACAAATGGAAACCATTGGCACCGGATCCGTCACCGTTGAAATTCCGTTTTCCGTTTGTGTCTGTCAGGGATCCGTTCCGACAGGAAGCTCAGACGGAACAGAGCTATAGCGCAGATGTGAATGAAGGCTTAGGGGAAAATCAGTGCTGCTTGTTGTGACAGCATGTTCGTAATGAGAAGGAATCTTGTATGAAGAAATCAGAAAATGTTCCATCCTCTGACAACAAAGAAGGAAACACGTCTTCAACTAATAACCTTGAGTAAGGGTTTTCTTTTGATGTTCCGTCAATGAAGAAAGGCACCACAATTTGGGTACTCTATAAACCAAAACATTTGTTTACCTCACCATTCATAAAGAAATTTGCTTACTAACTGAACAGCACCTGATAGAGAAAACTATGATTTATCTGAAGATGCTGTGTCCCCCATTCTGCAAATTCTATCCAAAGGTCTGGGTTGCCCTCGGTCTGGTATTAAGTTTTGCACTTGCACTGTGGGTAATGGGATGCCTGTCTGAGTGGCGTTGGTTGAAATCTTCTGCGATGACACCTGTGCTTTGTTCGACGGAAATTAGGACATTCTCAACGCGTTCTGCTTGCGATAATGCCATACTTCGACTCGCCTGCACAGAAAAATCACAGTTTCAACATGAAAACAAATAAAACCAGTTAACATAAAGCACACCATTGTTTTTCTGGTGAAATTCTCTACTAGTTTCATGTGTCACACACCTACCTTCCCATTGAAAACAGAAGTTGAATCCAAGATTGTGGAATTTAAGATGACCTCCATGTCTTCCATGTAACATGGCCTAACAGGTTTCCCCCTTCTCCCACAGCTTGTGTCTAAAATGCTATCACCGACTGCCAAACCGTCTTCATTTTACATGGGTGTTTCTTTACTTTAAACCCTGTATATAGATCTATATACACTACCGTTCAAAAGTTTGGAGTCACTCAGACAATTTTGTGTTTTGCATGAAAACTCACACTTATATTTATCAAATGAGTTGCAAAATTACTAGAAAATATAGTCAAGACATTGACAAGGTTAGAAATAATGATTTTTATTTCAAATAATAATTTTCTCCTTCAAACTTTGCTTTCGTCAAAGAATGCTCCATTTGCAGCAATTAAAGCATTGCAGACCTTTGGCATTCTAGCTGTTAATTTGCTGAGGTAATCGGGAGAAATTTCACCCCATGCTTCCAGAAGCCCCTCCCACAAGTTGGATTGGCTTGATGGGCACTTCTTGCGTACCATACGGTCAAGCTGCTCCCACAATAGCTCTATGGGGTTGAAATCTGGTGACTGCGCTGGCCACTACATTACAGATAGAATACCAGCTGCCTGCTTCTTCCCTAAATAGTTCTTGCATAATTTGGAGGTGTGCTTTGGGTCATTGTCCTGTTGTAGGATGAAATTGGCTCCAATCAAGCGCTGTCCACAGGGTATGGCATGGCATTGAAAAATTTAGTGATAGCCTTCCTTATTCAAAATCCCTTTTACCTTGTACAAATCTCCCACTTTACCAGCACCAAAGCAACCCCAGACCATCACATTACCTCCACCATGCTTGACAGATGGCGTCAGGCACTCTTCCAGCATCTTTTCAGTTGTTCTGCGTCTCACAAATGTTCTTTTGTGTGATCCAAACACCTCAAACTTCGATTCGTCTGTCCATAACACTTTTTTCCAATCTTCCTCTGTCCAATGTCTGTGTGCTTTTGCCCATATTAATCTTTTCCTTTTATTAGCCAGTCTCAGATATGGCTTTTTCTTTGCCACTCTGCCCTGAAGGCCAGCATCCCGGAGTCGCCTCTTCACTGTAGACGTTGACACTGGCATTTTGCGGGTACTATTTAATGAAGCTGCCAGTTGAGGACCTGTGAGGCGTCTATTTCTCAAACTAGAGACTCTAATGTACTTGTCTTGTCGCTCAGTTGTGCAGCGGGGCCTCCCACTTCTCTTTCTACTCTGGTTAGAGCCTGTGTGTGCTGTCCTCTGAAGGCTGTAGTACACACCGTTGTAGGAAATCTTCAGTTTCTTGGCAATTTCTCGCATGGAATAGCCTTCATTTCTAAGAACAAGAATAGACTGTCGAGTTTCACATGAAAGTTCTCTTTTTCTAGCCATTTTGAGAGTTTAATCAAACCCACAAATGTAATGCTCCAGATTCTCAACTAGCTCAAAGGAAGGTCAGTTTTATAGCTCCTCTAAACAGCAAAACTGTTTACAGCGGTGCTAACATAATTGCACAAGGGTTTTCAAGTGTTTTCTAATCATCCATTAGCCTTCTAACACAGTTAGCAAACACAATGTACCATTAGAACACTGGAGTAATGGTTGCTGGAAATGGGCCTCTATACACCTATGTAGATATTGCATTAAAAACCAGACGTTTGCAGCTAGAATAGTCATTTAGCACATTAACAATATATAGAGTGTATTTCTGATTAATTTAATGTTATCTTCATTGAAAAAAACTGTGCTTTTCTTTAAAAAATAAGGAAATTTCTAAGTGACCCTAAACTTTTGAACGGTAGTGTATATATATATATACCTATATATATATATATATATGCGGTGCTGCAACCGCTAGAATAGGGAGCCACTTTAAGAGAGGTTGCCGTGTAGTGGCAAGTGGGCTTATACAGTTTGATCAAAATGTTAACTAAGAACCTCATGTTCATGTTTAGAAATTATGCCAAATGGCTCAGATCAACGTATACATTGTGGATTGTGCGGTCCATGTCTTTTTCCTCTAAATATTGCCATATATATATATATATATATATATATATACAGTGAAGGAAATAAGTATTTGATCCCTTGCTGATTTTGTAAGTTTGCACACTGTCAAAGACATGAACAGTCTAGAATTTTTAGGCTAGGTTAATTTTACCAGTGAGAGATAGATTATATAAAAAAAAAAAAACAGAAAATCACATTGTCACAATTATATATATTTATTTGCATTGTGCACAGAAAAATAAGTATTTGATCCCTTTGGCAAACAAGACTTAATACTTGGTGGCAAAACCCTTGTTGGCAAGCACAGAAGTCAGACGTTATTTGTAGTTGATAATGAGGTTTGCACACATGTTAGATGGAATTTTGGCACACTCCTCTTTGCAGATCATCTGTAAATAATTAAGATTTCGAGGCTGTCGCTTGGCAACTCGGATCTTCAGCTCCCTCCATAAGTTTTCGATGGGATTAAGGTCTAGAGACTGGCTAGGCCACTCCATGACCTTAATGTGCTTCTTTTTGAGCCACTCCTTTGTTGCCTTTGCTGTATGTTTCGGGTCATTGTCGTGCTGGAAGACCCAGCCACGAGCCATTTTTAATGTCCTGGTGGAGGGAAGGAGGTTGTCACTCAGGATTTGACGGTACATGGCTCCATCCATTCTCCCATTGATGCGGTGAAGTAGTCCGGAGCCCTTAGCAGAGAAACACCCCCAAAACATAATGTTTCCACCTCCATGCTTGACAGTGGGGATGGTGTTCTTTGGGTCATAGGCAGCATTTCTCTTCCTCCAAACACGGCGAGTTGAGTTAATGCCAAAGAGCTCAATTTGAGTCTCATCTGACCACAGCATCTTCTCCCAATCACTCTCAGAATCATCCAGATGTTAATTTGCAAACTTCAAATGTGTCTGTACATGTGCCTTCTTGAGCAGGGATACCTTGCGGGCACTGCAGGATTTTAATCAATTACGGCGTAATGTGTTACCAATGGTTTTCTTGGTGACTGTGGTCCCAGCTGCCTTGAGATCATTAACAAGTTCCCCCCGTGTAGTTTTCGGCTGAGCTCTCACCTTCCTCAGGATCAAGGATACCCCACGAGGTGAGATTTTTCATGGAGCCCCAGATCGATGTCGATTGACAGTCATTTTGTATGTCTTCCATTTTCTTACTATTGCACCAACAGTTGTCTCCTTCTCACCCAGCGTCTTACTTATGGTTTTGTAGCCCATTCCAGCCTTGTGCAGGTCTATGATCTTGTCCCTGACATCCTTAGAAAGCTCTTTGGTCTTGCCCATGTTGTAGAGGTTAGAGTCAGACTGATTAATTGAGTCTGTGGACAGGAGTCTTTTATACAGGTGACCATGTAAGACAGCTGTCTTTAATGCAGGCACCAAGTTGATTTGGAGCGTGTAACTGGTCTGGAGGAGGCTGAACTCTTAATGTTTGGTAGGGGATCAAATACTTATTTCTCTGTGCACAATGCAAATAAATATATATAATTGTGACAATGTGATTTTCTGTTTTTTTTAAAATATAATCTATCTCTCACTGGTAAAATTAACCTAGCCTAAAAATTCTAGACTGTTCATGTCTTTGACAGTGGGCAAACTTACAAAATCAGCAAGGGATCAAATACTTATTTCCTTCACTGTATATATAAAATCTACCCTTTTCCATTTATTTGTTTTACTTGGACCAGCACTCCACACATTTGAAAAAAAAAACCCAGCTGATTTTAATCCAGGAATGACCTCATAGGTGTTTCTGCTCTTGCTTGTGCTCTCAGTTGGCCACTGGGGGCGCATGGTAAGGTGAGCTTATTCCATCTGTTCACATGTTGTGGTGCTGTATGGGGGTGTCTGTTGCTGTAGTGCTGCATTTGTGGGGGGGTGTAGCCCAGAGCCAAGGAGGCTTGGCACGGTCTGATGGCATGGGTGCTTTTGGGTCCCTGGGTTGCTCCCTTTGCAGGAGCGGTGCTGCGGTGGCGGTGGCCGCCATGCGGTGCTGTAACCGCTAGAGTAGGGACCCACTTTAAAAGAGGTCGCCGTGTAGTGGCAAGTGGGCTTATACAGTTTGATCAAAATGTTAACTAAGAACCTCATGTTCATGTTTAGAAATTATGCCAAGCGGCTCAGATCAACGTATACATTGTGGATTGTGCGGTCCATGTCTTTTTCCTCTAAATATTGCCATATATATATATATATAGCCTGATAAAGGCTTGATAAAGATCCTATTGTAGGATTGAAACGTTGCTGTTGTATCTGGAGTGAATAAACCACCACTTTTTTCATATTGGAGTGCTGCAAAGTTTCTTTTTCTATACATTACATTACGTCCGGGGATCGGGATGTTTTGCTGGGCACCTGATCAACAATTTCTGTGTGAGTGCTGCTGCTTTCTTTTTTGATATATATATATATATATATATATATATATATATATATATATATATATATATATATATATTTCCAAATGAATAAGCAGCACAACACAGGTTCCAATTCAGTGAAAAAAGGTTTATTCACCAATACGTCAGTGCAACGTTTCAGCCCACATGGGCCTTTCTCTTGAGAAAGGCCCTCTCTCTGCTTGAGAACCTGTGTTGTGCTGCTTATTCATTTGGAAATACATATGTGAAACTGGAGTCTGAGGTCCTAAGTCTTGTGCACACACACAACTACGCATACTTTGCGTTTATATGTGCTGCTCTTCTTTATATATATATATATATATATATATATATATATAGAGAGAGAGAGAGAGAGAGAGAGACCTATATACAGTATGTATGTATTATTATTTTCTTTGTGTGCCCAACATATTTTAGATCAGAGCAATTTAAGAAGCAATTTAATAGCACAAACACATTCTAATCAACAGGACTATTGAAATTCACTCCATATTTTGCCATGCCAAGCAGATTATTGATTTTGAATTCACTGTAGCTTAAAATAGGTAACTCTAATGAAATTCCATATCTTGTTTTTCCATGGGCTCTGTCAGCATAAAAAGCACAATCAACAAAATGATGCAGATAGATAAATTCAAACCATTCTATCTAAATTAAAAAAATACATCAGGTGCCAACATCAGATTCTTCTTAGATCCCATGAGCATTTTATGTTTTTGTCTATGTTCAGAAATGCCTGCACTGCCATACATTTTATTATCAAAATGTACAACAAAGAAACAGATGTTGTGTCTACATTAGCATTTAGAATTTAGTTACACTCTAGTTTCAGAAACACAGTCCTGAGATTCTAACTATTTTCAACAGGGAATTGAATATAAATTCATGTATATTTGAAAACATATTTTCTTCAATAGCTGACACCCGTGGACATTTTCCTGACACAGACAGTGGAAAATCTTGTAATATATAACGAAGGCAAAGATGTCAAGAAGGAAAGAGAACATCCTCTTTGGGAGTTTACAAACATCTAAATGAAAAGCAAATAGTCAAGTAGTAAATTAAGAGATTAAAAAGTAATGATGAAAAGTAAAAGTTTTAAGCCTCCTTGGCAATGCTATATATTGCTAAGAGTTCTGATAAGAGAATCAATGATTAATGAGCTGTGTGTTGTGCACAGCTTGGGATGGGAAGGGGAGAATGATACAGATGGCCTGTAACATACACACCAAAAGGAAAAAACAAATACTGTAGCTCAGGAATCACTGACCTGTGCCCATTAAAAAATTAACTCAAAAATGCCAATGAACCTGTTTTAGCTGAATTGTATGTTTAGATTTCACACAATATGTTTGAAATTAATGGTAAAAAAAAATTATTATTAAAATAACACCTAATACAACACTATATATTTTATTTTTCCAGGAAAAAGTTGTGTTCATTTAACCCCTTGCAAACCGCCATTCTGTCAGTCACAACTGATCAAATTTATAAGGATTTATCTGTATGAGGCCCTTTTTTTGTGGGACAAGATGTAATGTACTTTCTTTTGGTATATTGTACATGACGTTTCAGCTCAACACAGGAGCCTTTCTCAAGTGAGAAAGGCACCTGTGTTGAGCTGAAACGTTGTGTGTATATGGACCAATAAAGCACCTTTTTCTACTTTGCTTATACCTTGGAGTGCTGCCTGATTTTTGGATTCTACTACAGCAGGTCTGTTAGCCCTGACCTGGGCAGGTCGGCACCTATCCATGATTCACAAGGCTGTGCGGCTGACATTGTATTTGGACTTTAGATAGATAGATAGATAGATAGATAGATAGATAGATAGAGATAGGAGCAGTGTATAGAATACATAATAGCAGTCAGGCTCCGCCCACTAGTTGAGACAACTGAATTTGGAGATAGAACCTGCAGAGAGGAAAACTGCTAAATAATGCAGAATACAAGTCATATAATGGCCAAAAATAGTATTATTCGTCATGTACACACATATGACAGCTTATTTTGAAAAGTCACCTGAAAAATTGTGCACTTTAAATAATAATTTAAAGGGAACCTGTCAGGACATTTTACTCCAGGACATTTTACATTTAAACCGGCACCACTGCTTAAGGCCTTATTCACACGAGTGTCTCCGATTTGCATTCGCAAATAAATGAACAGTTCTTCATCCATATGAATGTCCATTTAGCGACCGTGTGGTTTTTGTGAATCTTCTGTTTTTCTTGTCCGTTTTTCTCCTCTGCAAGCACTGTCTGGTTTAATTTCGCTTTTCTTTCTGCATTTATTTAGCAATTGATCTGTGAAAATGGACAGCACATGAATGTCTTCTCTGTTCTGTCCGTTTTTTTTTTTAACACACCCATGTCCCTATATCCATTCTTTTTTGCTGCATTATATAAAAAAAAAAAGTTTAAATAGAGCATACGCCACATACAAATTATAGGTAAAGAGTCATGGATGTGGTCCAGCTTGCCTGGAGAGTCACATTGGCTTGTCCCTAAACACTCCCATTCTGGCTTGACTGACATCCCACAGGCCAGGATACATCATTACAATCTAGCTCCAGCAGTTTACTCTTTATAGATAAACATAAAAATGTACAGCTGCATAAAATATTAGT
This sequence comes from Rhinoderma darwinii, assembly GCF_050947455.1. Classification (NCBI taxonomy): domain Eukaryota; kingdom Metazoa; phylum Chordata; class Amphibia; order Anura; family Rhinodermatidae; genus Rhinoderma; species Rhinoderma darwinii. The sequence goes on along the minus strand of NC_134688.1, from coordinate 386,891,331 downwards.
AAATTAGAAATTTGAGATAATGCAGTCATATTGTAACCTTTACATTTTCTTTTAACCCCTTTCTGCCGCAGCCATTTTGTGGATTTATAATTAAAAAAATTTCCTCCTCACCTTGTAAAAGCAATTACTTCAGATTTTTCCATAGATATAAGGGCTTGATTTTTGCAGTACTAGTTGTCGTTTTTTTATGGCACTATTTAATGTACTAGGTAACGGGAAAAAAATTATTTGTGGGGTGGGTGGAAAATGAAAAAAACATATATTCCGCCATTGCTTAGTATTTACGGCATTCACTGTGCAATTAAAACAATGGGCTCTGTCAGCATAAAAAGCACAATCAACAAAACTATGCAGATAGGTAAATTAAAAACATTCTATCTAAATTAAAAAAACATTTATATATTTTATTATATTTTACTACTTTACAAGGAAAAAACTAACTGTAAAAAATAAAATGTATTTTGTTTGCCACATTCTGAGAGCCATAACTTTTTTATTTTTCCATTGATTGAGCGGTAATAGTTCTTATTTTTTTCTGGGGCAAGCCGTAGTTTTTAATGGTACTATTTTGGGGTACATTTTAACGTTTTCTATCACTTTTTATTCCATTTTTAGTGGGTGACGAGGTTAAAAAAAATGTGCAATTTTTTGCGGGGCAAGCTGTAGTTTGTAATGGTACCATTTTGGGGTACATGCAAGTTTTTGATCACTTTTTATTCGATTTTTAGAGATTCAGAGATTCTGGTGTTTTACCTTTTCTTTCACCATGCGCGTTAAATAATGTTATATTGTAATAATTCAGACTTTTACGGATGCGGCAATACTAAGTATGTTTATTATTATTTGTTTACAATGCTTTAGGGGGAAAATGGGAAAAGTTATTTTTTTAACCTAAATAGATGAGTTGATGGCAAGATTCCAGCATACGTCCTGGTATCTCACAGAGGATATAAAGGGTACTTTGGGAAAGCTGAAGTGTACAGAATCAAGGGGATATATAAGGTTGGATACTCTGAGGCAATAGGTAAGGGGGAAATAATTTATGCCATTGCTTTTGTTTTCTATTATTGATTCCTGTATTATAATTTACTGTAATATTGAATTTATGTACTAATGTGACCTATTGAGTCACAGGTCGAATATGGAGTTTGTTTGAGTCCTTTCAGCTATATTGTTGGTTCATGAATGTCGACGGATTGTTTGTTGAAAATGACACATTGCATGTATATTTTTTAAACTTATTTGTATGCTGTGTACTCAATGTATTCAATAAAATATGTTGTTAAAAAGAACAAAAAACTTTATTTAACTGATCTTTACTAGTCCCCATTGGGGACTTGAAATAGCGATCTTGGATCGCTAGCACTATATGCTGCAATACTAATGTATTCCACTACAGTATATAATATTTCTGATGGGCTTAATTGGAGTACAAAGCTAGCAGACCTGAGGACCTTCATTAGGCCCCCAGGCTGCCATGCCAACCATCGGCACCCCGCGATCACATCGCATGTGGCCAATGAACTGTCAGATGGGGTTGCCCCCTCTTTCAAACGCTTCAGATTCTGCGGTCGCTATTGACCGCAGCATCTAAAGGGTTAAACGAGCAGGACCGCGCTCGAGCGTGATCCCACTGGTTACAGTGAAGTGTTGGCTGTAACATACAGCCAACATCCACGTTATATGTAGCAGGCTCAGTCCGTGAGCCCGCTCCATACCTCCCTTACCCGTCTTTGACATAAGTATACAGTATGTCATACGTCGGGATAGGGTTAAAGAACCACTGATTAAATATTGTTGTGTTTGCATGTTCTATTAGTAACAACGTGACATCAATTTTTGAGAAACTAATTCAAAGACAGCCAATATGACTGCACTTGGCCACCACAGTAATACAGAAAAATGCTTGATTTTCCCTGCAGAATTAATGAACTACAATCCAGGGCCATCATCGTTCATTTCCGTTCCGGGGTTCCGTCGGAGGTTTCCGTCAGGTGAACCCCGCAACGGAAAGTGAAAGCACAGCTTCCGTTTCAGTCAACATTGATCTCAATGGTGACGGAAACATCGCTAATGGTTTCCGTTCGTCACCGTTCTGGCAGGTTTCCGGTTTTCCGATGGAATCAATAGCGGAGTCGACTACGCTATTGATTCTGTCGGAAAACCGGAAACCTGCCGGAACGGTGAAGAACGGAAACCATTAGCGATGTTTCCATCACCATTGAGATCAATGATGACTGAAACGGAAGCTGTGCTTTCACTTTCACTTTCCGTTGCGGGGTTCAACTGACGGAAACCTCAGATGGAACCACGGAACGGAAATGAACGGTGATGTGAACAGGCCCTTATTTATCAGATTGAAGAAAATATGTTCCCCAAAGTTGAGTAAATTTTAAGAAGCATTCTAAAAGCAGTACTATTTCAGTGAAATGTTTCCTTTTTCCTATTTTAAATGTGTAACATTTCATAATAAAAATCAGTGTTGACTGTAAAATATTTCACAGAATATTGCAAGAATAAATCCAGCTCATTAATCTGTCATTTAGAATTCTAATAGATACAAATTACACTACGTTTTTACACGTGTAGACGCTGCTAAACATTATTTGATTTAAGGAATGTTATTATTCTTCAGCATCAATTTAGGTTCAATTCAGCTCGAATGCACACAAGACTGGTTATTGCATTAAGCTAAAATCTGATCAAAAGTGTAATATTAGTGTGATGCCTGCAACATCCACGACCGTGGACCATCGTGGTTACTCACCCCTCGACGGCCGCAGCCATGGATATGTGAGTGCTGGCTCGCATCTCCTCCCCAGGAGACGCCAGCGCTCACTTCCGCTCCACTCTGCAGTGTCCCATAAGGTGTGTGCGCACGCTTTTGCCCGGTCTTAACCCCTTCAGGACGCAGCCCTTTTTCAAATTTTCACTTTTGTTTTTTTCTCCCCACTTTCAAAAGCTATAATTTTTTTATTTTTCCATCTATATCGCCATATGAGGGCTTGTTTTTTCCAGGACAAGTTGAAGTTTTTCATGGCACCATTTATTGTACTGCATAATGTACTGGGAAGCTGAAAAAAATAATTTTGTGGGGTGAAATGGGCAAAAACAGCGATTACGTCATATTTTGGGGGGTTTTGTTTTTACGGCGTCCCTCAGACAGTAAAAACGACATATTCACCGTATTCTACAGGTTGATATGATTACGGCGATACCAAATTTCTATGTTTTGTTTTATGTTTTACCACTTTTAAAAAAATAAAACCATTTGCTAAATTAAAAAAAAACTTTTGTGTTGCCGTATTCTGAGAGCCATAACTTTTTTATTTTTCTATCAATTTAGCGATGTGAGGGCTTAAGTTTTGCGTGGCGAGCTGTAGTTTTCACTGATATCATTATGGGGTATATGCGATCATTTTCTATTTAATTTTTTTAGAGTGCTAAGGTGACCAAAAAACAGCAATTTGCGTGTTTTATATATATATATATATATATTTTACAGCATTCACCTAGCGGGTAAACAACGCTATATTCTGATAGTTTGGACTTTTATGGACGCGGCGATACCAGTTATGTTACCTTTTATTTTTTTTAACATTGATTTAGGGGAAAAATGTGAAACGTTTTTTTTTTACTTTTAATACTTTATTGTTTTTGGAACATAACAAAAATCTTTATTTAATTGTTTTTTACTTTTTTTATTATTCCCCCTAGGGGACTTGAAGCAGCGATTGTTGGATCGCTTGCATGATATACTGCAATACTAATGTATTGCAGTATATCGTGAGTCTGACAGTCTCCTTTGAACCCTGCTGGAGGCAGAGCTTCAAAGGAGTACAAAGATGGAAGACCTGGGGGCTTTTGTTCAGCCCCCAGGCTGCCATAGCAACCGTTGTAACCGGCCGATCGTGCCGCGGGGGGGTGCAATCGCGTGTTTGAGAGGGCACCCCCTGATTCTAACACTTTAAATGCTGCGGTCACGATTGATCGCGGCATTTAAGGTGTTAAACGGGCGGAATCAAAGTGAACTTTGATTCCGCTCATTGCAGGGAGGTGTTGTCTGCGTGTAACAGCCGTCACCCGTCACCCACTGTGTAAGGAGCGAGCTGAACCCGTGAGCTCGCTCCATACTTCCCCTTAACCCTCATCACATACAGTTACATGATTTTGCGTGAAGGGGTTAAAAGGGCACACATGGAATTATGGTTCTAAATTTGCCACAATCACCCTGTATAAAAGGGCCCCTGCCCTTTCACTCCTTGCCTGAGCGTTGTTTGTATTCCTCTGCTGGTCTTGCAAATGGTTCCTTAGTCGTATCGTGTTCCCAGTGTTCCCGTGCCTTGCTACCTGTATCCTGTATCCTGTGCTGTATTTGTTTTTGTGCCCTCTATAGTGTTGGAGTCGAGTCCTGCCATTTACCACGTCTAGTGTGTTACACCAAGTCTGGTGTCATCTGACACGTTTTGCATCACCTGCCGTCAAGATCTTATCTGTGCCTGAGCCGCTGCTACGGTGTGGACTATTCCAAGTACCCCTGTGCTTCAACTTTATATTGACTTGGTACACTGTTGTTTGGCCAGCTGCTACCCCACTATGGGATCGTGACCATGACTGCATCACTTTGTATACAGATATTCTAGTAGCTACATATCATTTACATATGGCATCCACACTTTTTTAGTTACAGTATTTTTTATCTCAAACTTCAAAAATCTCCTCGGAGATATAGAATACTAAAATGTGCTACAAAGAATACAGAGCACATAGAATTTTGAACAAACATATCTTCCATCACTTTCCATATTCCGGATTTTCTAGTAGCCATCTTTAACTTTTAATTTTTAACTGTAATCTATTGGAATATCTGTATGTTCTAATACAATATTAAATGTGCATACAGGCATTTGTTAAGGTATACCTAAGGTATTCCCTAACAGATATCACTGCTGGGCACTTATTTAAAATGGTGGTCCAGGACATGGCTACTTTGTTCAAGAAACAGCGCCACATGAGTCCAGAGGTTGTGTCTGGTATTACAGTACAGCTCCACTGAAGTGAATAGGGCTGAGTTGCAATACCACACACAGCCTCTAGACAGGCGTGGAACTGGTTTTTTTCAAATGAAAACAGCCATGTCCTAAACAACCCCTTTAAGACCCAGCCTGTCAGTTTCCAAATGTCAGCTCTGATGATCACAATGCTGGCGATGTAACAAAGCAGGATATAAGGAGATATACGGTCAGGATCAAAGGTATCTCTGATCCTGTAAGTCACAGCTGTTGATCGCGCGGGTATAACTGCTGTGTGCGCACAATCTTCCTGACGTAACTGTTTGTCATGGATCCTCTAGCAAGGCAAACCATGAAGTACATTTATGTCAAAGAGCTCCAAGAGGTTAAAGGGGTTTTTCAGGACTTTGAGATTGATGGCCTGTGTCTGTGTAAACAATGAAGGAAACCCTTCATAGTGTTGATTGGTGGTGGTCCCGCGGGTCAGACCCCCACTAATGTAACATTGATGGCCTATCCTAAGAAAGTATATTAGATAATTGCATAAGTTCTATTTTTACAATTATAAATATATATTTTCACAACTAAGGAAAGTTCCTGTAGATTCAACGCCAGCAGTATATCTGTTGAATCAATGAATGACCATACAAAAGTTTATGCGCTCTCCATCCTTACAGTACCTGTATTGGTTACTCCTGGATATCTTCTTCAACCTCAATAATATAAAGAAGATTAGAATGATTTTGTAATAAAGATAAACAAATACATTTTAAAAGCTTTCAATGGATCTTTAGTTTTATTACACATTCTTTCTTCACATGATCTTTATATTTACTGTAAATACTGAAAATTAAGTTAATCCCATCTACCCTAGAGCTTAATTTGCCCAAAAATGCTGAGTGATTTGCATTTCCTGCTTTTCAGAAGTGAATGCAGCAACAAAATTCACAATTAGGCTGGGTTCACACGACCTATTTTCAGACGTAAAGGGTATGTTCACACGGCCAAATTTCAGACGTATACGAGGCGTATTTTGCCTCGTTTTACGTCTGGAAATACGTCTCAAATACGTCGTCAAACATCTGCCCATTACTTTCTATGGGTATAACGCTGTATTGTCCACACGACGCGTAATTTTACGCGTCGTACGGCAATTACGACGCGTAAAATTACGCCTCGTAAAAAGAAGTGCAGGACACTTCTTTGGACGTTTTTGGAGCTGTTTTCTCATAGACTCCAATGAAAACAGCTCCAAAAACGGACGTAGAAAACGGCGCGAAAAACGCCGCGAAAAATGCGAGTTGGTCAAAAAACGTCTGAAAAGCAGGGTCTGTTTTCCCTTGAAAACAGCTCTGGATTTTCAGACGTTTTTGGTCACTACGTGTGCACATACCCTTAGGGTATGTGCACACGTAGTTACCAAAAACTTCTGAAAATCCAGAGCTGTTTTCAAGGGAAAACAGACCCTGCTTTTCAGACGTTTTTTGACCAACTCGCATTTTTCGCTGCGTTTTTCGCGCCGTTTTCGCGGCGTTTTTTACGTCCGTTTTTGGAGCTGTTTTCATTGGAGTCTATGAGAAAACAGCTCCAAAAACGTCCAAAGAAGTGTCCTGCACTTCTTTTGACGAGGCTGTATTTTTACGCGTCGTCGTTTGACAGCTGTCAAACGACGACGCGTAAATAACAGGTCGTCTGCACAGTACGTCGGCAAACCCATTCAAATGAATGGGCAGATGTTTGCCGACGTATTGTAGCCCTATTTTCAGACGTAAAACGAGGCATAATACGCCTCGTTTACGTCTGAAAATAGGTCGTGTGAACCCAGCCTTAAGGGGACACTAACTTAAGAAAAGGGTATGCGTAGGAGGGGTGTGGTACTCTAATTGAGTCCCCACCCCCTTACATGTCCATGGTTGAACTGTTGGTCGGCCAGGGAGTGTTAAATAATCCTCGCTGCCGTGCTAACAGTGCACACAGAGGGGAAGTTAAAGGGACAGGAAGAAGCTTACATAGGGTATGTGCACACGGTAGCAGGCATTTACGTCTGAAAAGACAGACTGTTTTCAGGAGAAAACAGCTGCCTCGTTTCAGACATAAATGCTCCTCCTCGCATTTTGCAAGGCTTCTCTGACAGCCGTAAATTTTGAGCTGCTCTTCATTGAGTTCAATGAAGAACGGCTCAAATTACGTCAGAAAGAAGTGTCCTGCACTTCTTTTGACGAGGCTGTATTTTTACGCGTCGTCGTTTGACAGCTGTCAAACGACGACGCGTAAATTACAGGTCGTCTGCACAGTACGTCGGCAAACCCATTCAAATGAATGGGCAGATGTTTGCCGACGTATTGGAGCCGTATTTTCAGGCGTAATTCGAGGCATAATACGCCTCGTTTACGCCTGAAAATAGGTCGTGTGAACCCAGCCTAAGAGTGAATAAAAAAAATGATATCACAAAAACGAACCACCCTTTTTTGTTTAATTTATTTTTATAAAATGACCTGTATGAGCAAATTATTTGTAGCTTTGCAAATTTAATAATTTGACCCCTCATCATAATGTTATATTTATTTTCAGATTTTTTTTGAAAACTTTCTTCACAAGAATATTGCAAAACGTTGATATTTTAAGATCAGATCACATTATTTCATTGGATATAATGCAATTGTGAAGATATTTAATCATCCAGATGTTTCATCAAGGTTATGAAGTCTTTGTGTCATTTTCGTACTTGACATTCTTATAAGTAGGGCAATACGTGATGTGAACACTAAGTGTTTTGTCCGCACTGAGCTTTATTACTCTTGTGTGGGAAATGTAGCTTCTCTTGTTAACGACAAATTTGAAGAATTCGTTCAAAGTACATAGAGGTCTCACTCTTACCTTAAATTTTATTTTATTACAAACACTATATTAAAAGTCCTTGATATTTGTAGGTCTTGTTCTCAACAACTGCAAATACTGTGTGTAATAAAAAGTTTCGATTTTACAGCCTTATCTTTGTTGTCATTTATAACATCTCTTTGCCTCACCGAATCCACATCTCACTGTGTATCTTCACCTTGATTAGAGGCTGATAGAAAGCAAAATATATCCTCACATTATTAATTATTTGGTTCCATGTGAAGACAACTAAAAAAAAAAGAAGATATTTGTGGTGTTGGAGTTACACAAATAGGGAAACCTCCATAAATTTGAGCCGACTGCCTATGTCCTGTAAAAATTTAGTGTTCAACCATTCTACTTACAGTGTATATTCTATTGTTAAACATAGATAAGTAAAGATGAGCCCATTAACTCTATGGAAACACCACAGAAGAAACAAAAAAAATAAATGTTTTGTTTGCTGTCAATAACCAAAAACACTGAGGGGGGAAATTTATTAAGAGTAGTATTTCATATGCCAAAAAACTGGAGTAAACTCGACACATAAATGTGTTGCATCTTACGACCGGGCACCATCCATTCCTCCTCTACTTCATCCATTAAAAAAACTTTAAAAAAAAACACATACCTTACTGCTCCTCTTCTCTCCTCTGTGTCCCCTTCATCCTACTAGCGCCACTCGTACAAGTTCCTGAAGCCAGGCAGAGTCTGGACTTTATATGCAATGCAACTCCTCAATGTCATCAGTGCTGCGTCAAATACAACGTCCTGATTCTGCCCGTTGTTAAGGGAGCCAGAGGGGAGAAGAAAAGTGGAGAAGTGAGTATAATTATTATTATAAAAAAAAATGTATTAGATTTTTTTATTTTAACTTTCAAATAAGGAGGGGGAGGGGGGTAGTCAGATCAACACGCGCAAGGTAGGGGCCCAGCACAGGCCTCTACCATGCTATGCCCCATAGAATGACATCTACCATCTAGGAGCTAGTGTAGATTTCCGCTATATTTAGATGCCGTAAATTATAATAAATTTGCTGGGCCTCTTTGGCCCCGTCTCCTCCTTTCATTGAGAACATGCCCCCTTCCAACAAACGTAGTGAGAATGGTTTAACAGGTCCCTTTTGAGACTTTTCTATGCCAGAAAACTGGCTCTCCACCTAATATTTTAAGGTAATTGCCAAATACCTCATCTGCTTCATACATCTGGATGGGGTTGATTCTGCAGTGTGTGCATGGACTTTTACAAATTCCATTCAGGTATTGAACAATTGGAGAAATGTCTGCAGCAAACCTGCCACGTATGAACATACCCCAAAATATTTATCTACAGACAATTTGAAAAGTTGCCTTTGTGTGATTAAACTAGAGCAGAAAGTTAAAAAACAGAGTATTGCTCGAGTCTCATATTAAATACATACGGCACATCTCATATACTCAAATGTATATTAAAAGGGTTTCATTATAGGTCTGTTTTGGAAAAAGGTAGGTAATGCTAATAAGACATGATACAAGACTTTACATTTGTTTTTTTATTTATAAACAGTCATCCAAAACCCTGCTCCATTGCTGCCCGGTTGTTCTTTTTATTTCTTAGAGCATGGGTGGACAATCAACCACAAAGCTCCCAAGTGTCTGCAAGGAAGAGGAAAGCAAAGTTATTATGTGGACAAGGCTAGCAAAGTTTGCAATGCCCGAGACTACATCAGAAAAAGCTCGTTTCCGTATGCCAGCCAACTTCCAATTAACTATTTTACCAAGACGAAATTCTACAAAAATAATGAAGTGGATGTCAAGAAAATGGTTCATATGACTAGTCATATGACTAAGAGCACTCTGTGTGTGCACTCTGGAATGGGTAAGCGAAATCTAGGCACTGTTATGTTATCCTGTTTGGATTGTAACTTTGTGCCATTAAACCATACAGAAGATTTTTATGATATCCACTGGTGCTGGACTTCTTTATTTCTCAGCTATTCGATCCCAGAGTTTTCTGACATGCCTGTGCATAGAGGATTTAATGCCTGGCTTGAGCTGCTATTTTATGAGATGAAATGGTAAGTATGGTATAGCAACATACATGCTAACGTTTCCAAATCTCTTGGTTCCAATCCTATCCTGCAAACCAATCCAGAAAGGGAAACATATGCACATTTTGCATGAAAATGGAGATCTCTTGTTGTTCTGGGTATGTTAGTGGGCATAACAGGGTTGGGGTTTGAAAATGTCAGACAAATGGAATTTGAGTGTTGGAAAGCATGATGACAATGTTTTCCCTGCTCACACCCTTCCAAAATGCCATGATTTTGTGCAAAATTGTGGAAACCATGATAAAACCATGACTCAAATGGCTCTTGTGACTGCACCCTTCAGTTGTAACAGTGGGTGTCCTTTTACATGGAAAGATAGATTGCTAAAACAAATGCTGATTGCTGATATTAGCAAGTTATTAATGTTCCCAAGAGATTAAGTTACAATAATCAGGTATATTTTATGTAACTGCAGTTGTTTATACGATCGCTTGTCTTTCCTCCTCTCATGCTGTTTCCATTAAAAACGATAGACATATGTCTGTTTAACCCCTTCAGGATGAGCTAATTTTGGCCTTCAGTACCAGACCCATTTTTTCAAATCTGACATGTGTCACTTTATGTGGTAATAACTCTGGAATGCTTTTACCTATCCAAGCAATTCTGAGATTGTTTTCTTGTGACATATTATACTTTATGTTAGCGGAAAAATTTGGTTGATAAATTCATTGCTTATTTGTGAAAAACACCAAAATTGAAAGAACATTTTTTTAAATTATGATTTGTCTCATTTTAAATGTTTCTGCTTGTAAAACAGATAGTAATACCACACAAAATAGTTACTATTTCACATATTCCATATGTCTACTTTATGTTGGCATAGTATTTTTAACGTCCTTTTATTTTTCTAGGACGTTACAAGGCTTATAACTTTAGCAGCAATTTCTCACATTTTCAAGAAAATTTAAAAAGGCTATATTTTCAGGGACGAGTTCAGTTCTGAAGTGGCTGTGAGGGCTCATATATTAGAAACCCCCATAAAACACCCCATTCTGAAAACTGCTCCCTTCAAAGTATTCAAACAGCATTGAGATAGTGTTTTAACAATTTAGGTGTTTCACAGGAATTTAAGCAAATTAGAGGTGAAATTTACAATTGTAACTTTTTTTTTTGCCAAAATTAATTTGTAATACATTTTTTTCTGTAATACAGAAGGTTTTACCTGAGAAATGGAACTCAATATTTATTGCCCAGATTCTGCAGTTTTTAGAAATGTCCCACATGTGGCCCTAGTGTGCTAATGGACTGAAGCACAGGCCACAGTAGCAAAGTAGCACCTAGATGATTTTGGGGCTTTCTTGTTATTAGAATAAATTTTAGGCACCATGTCAGGTTTGAAGAGGTCTTGTGATGCAAAAACAGTGGAAACCCCCAAAAAGTGACCCCATTTTGGAAACTACACCCCTCAGGGAATTTATCAAGGGGTAGAGTTAGCATTTTCACCCCCACAGGTTTTTTGCTAAATATATTTGAATTAGTCTGTGAAAATGAAAAATCACCCCAACATTTGTAAAGCAATTCCTCCCGATTACGACAATACCCCATATTTGTTAATAAACTGGTGTTTGGACCCACGGCAGGGCTCAGTAGGGAAGGAGCGCCATTTGGATTTTGGAGCACAGATTTTGCTGGAATGGTTTTCGGAGCCATGTTGCACTTGCAACGCACTGGAGGGACCAAAACAGTGGAAATCCACAAAAAGTGACCACATTTTGGAAACGACACCATCAATGAATTTTACTAGTTGTATAGTTAGAATTTTGACCCCACAGGTTTTTTGCTGAATTTATTGGAATTAGTCTATACAGATGAAAATCTACATTTTTTTCTGAAAAAACATCGAATTTTCTAAATTTTACAAGGTATAAAGGAGAAAAAGCACCATAACATTTGTAAAGCAATTTCTCCTGATTACGGTAATACTCCATATGTGGTAATAAGCAGGGCTCAGAAGGGAAGGAGAACTATTTGGATTTTGCAGTGCAGATTTTGCTGAATTGGTTTCTGGGGGCCATGTCGCATTTGCAGAGCCCCTGAAGTACCAATACAGTAGAAATTCCCCAGGTGTGATCTCATTTTGGAGACTATACCCCTCGAATAATTAAATTAGCGGTGTAGTGAGAATTTTGATCGCTCAGGTGTTTTATAGATTTTATTAGAATTGGGACGTGAAAATGAAAAAAATATATTTTTTTCAATAATATGTAGATTTAGCTAATAATTTTTCATTTCCACAAAGAATACAGGAGAAAAAACACCCCACAATCTATTACACAATTTCTTCTGAGTAAGGGAATACCCCATATGTGGTTGTAAACTGCTGTTTGGACACACGGCAAGGGCCTAAAGGGAAAAAGCACAACTTAGCTTTTTGGGTGGAAAATCTACAAAATTGTTTTTTGACGTCATTTTGCATTGCGCTGAGCAATGGCGGTTCATCATATGGGCGGTTCGGGCGTCCACCCGGGGCCCGAGGCACCCAGGGGGTCCATGTCTCCCCGAACTGCACATAATCTTAAAAATGATGCAGCGCACTTGGTCACTACAGGGATGGGGAGAAGGTGCAGGGAGTGCACTTCGAGGCGGGCTTGGCCGGGATAGTGAAAGTTACACCTCTCTACATAAATGTACTCCGAATAGTAGGCTGAAGGACCTTTCATGACGTCATGCCCATGTGACCCCGCCCACCAATCAGGTCCTTCTACCACAGTGAAGAAGCAGAATATCTGCAGGGGAGAAGGTCCGCCCACCAGTCAGGTCTTTACACAGAGCTCCAGGCTGGTGAGTGCTTTTCCAAACCCCCATCCCTTCATTACTCCCTCCATCTATCTCTACATCAATTCATCCCTCCATTACCCCCATCCCTTCATCCCTCCCTCCATCTTTTCATCAATTCATCCCTCCATTACCCCCTCCCTTCATTACTCACTCACTCCCTCCCTCCATCACTCACTCCCTACATCCCTTCATCACTCACTCCCTCCCTCTCCTCATCACTCCCTGCCTTCATCCCTCCCTCACTCACTCCCTCTCATCATCACTCCCTCCCTCTCTTCATCCCTCCATCACTCCCTCCATCACTCACTCCCTTCATCACTCACTCCCTCCCTTCATCACTGCTGTGTGTGGCACTATCTACAGGGGCTGTGTGTGTGACGCTATCTACAGGGGCTGTGTGTGTGACGCTATCTACAGAGGCTGTGTGTGTGGCGCTATCTACAGAGGCTGTGTGTGTGATGCTATCTACAGGGGCTGTGTGTGGGGCACTATCTACAGGGGCTGTGTGTGTGACACTATCTACAGGGGCTGTGTGTGTGACGCTATCTACAGGGGCTGTGTGTGAGACGGTATCTACAGGGGCTGTGTGTGTTATGCTATCTACAGGGGCTGTGTGTGTCATGCTATCTACAGGAGCTGTGTGTGTAACGCTATATACAGGGGCTGTGTGTGTAACGCTATCTACAGGGGCTGTGTGTGACGCTATCTACAGAGGCTATGTGTGTGGCGCTATCTACAGGGGCTGTGTTTGGCGCTATCTACAGGGGCTGTGTGTGATGCTATCTACAGGGGGATGTGTGTGTGACGCTATCTACAGGGGGATGTGTGTGTGACGCTATCTACAGGGGGATGTGTGTGTGACGCTATCTACAGGAGGATGTGTGTGTGATGCTATCTACAGGGAGATGAGTGTGTGGCACTATCTACAGGGGGATGTGTGTGTAGCGCTATCTACAGGGGCTGTGTGTGTGTGGCGCTATCTACAGGGTCTTTGTGTGTGGCGCTATCTACAGGGGCTGTGTGTGTGGTGCTATCGACATGGGCTGTGTGTGGCGTTATCTACAGGGGCTGTGTGTGTGGCGCTATCTACAGGGGCTGTTTGTGGCACTATCTACAGGGGCTGTTTGTGTGACGCTATCTACAGGGGCTGTATGTGTAATGCTATCTACAGGGGGGATGTGTGTGCGACGCTATCTACAGGAGATGTGTGTGACGCTATCTACAGGGGGATGTGTGCGACGCGATCTACAGGGGCTGTGTGTGTGACGCTAGCTACAGGCGGATGTGTGTGTGACGCTATCTACAGGGGGCTTTGTGCATGTGGTGCTTTACTATACAGTGTTTGACACAATTATATTCAGGGGCGCAATGTATGGTGCTATTATATTTAGAGGCACACTGTGTAGCACCATGATAAATGTATTTTTGTTAATAGGTGTAGAAATGTTGGAAAACAGAAGACATCTAAGTGGCAAATTCTGCAGAAATGGGTCATGGCCGGGAGAAGTCGTCAAGAAATCTGGACCGAATGGAGAAGAAAAGAGGAAAAAAGTTACCAGAATCTGAGAAGTTGTCACCTGTGAGTCACTAGATTTATAGAGAATCTGTCACCTCTCCTGACATGTTTATAATAGGAAATCCTTGTATTTCACAAAAAGTATTTGTGCAGTCCAGGACTGATAGACAAATGCGTGTTACCATTCCCCCTATTAGTACACAATAGATGTTGCAGATTGAAAATTTTCATTTTTCCACAGATATGCTATTTCAGTGTCCAATATGTTGTGCCCAGCTTGTGCCACTTTAGACACACACCCCATAAACTTTTAAGCGGGTTATCAAGAGTACAGTAATACCTCATATGTGGTTATAAACTGCTGTTTGGGCACACTGTCATTTGACTTTTGGAGAGCAGATTTTGCTTGGCAATAGTTTTGATTAGTGTTTTACTGGTGTTTTTGTTCATAATGTGGGGGCATATGTAATCTGTGCGGAGTACATTAAGGGAATATGTAAGCTGGGCGGAATATATCAGGGTATATGTAAGCTATGCGGAGTACATCAGGGTATATGTAAGCTGGGCAGAGTACATCAGGGTATATGTAATATGTGAGGAGTACATCAGGGTATATGTAAGCTCGGTGGAGTACATCAGGGTATATGTAATATGTGCGGAGTACATCAGGGTATATGTAAGCTGTGCAGAGTACATCAGGGTATATCTAAGCTGGGCGGAGTACATTAGGCTACATGTAAGCTGGGTGGAGTAGATCAGGTCATAAATAGGATGATGTAATAAAGGGGTAAATGAATAATAAAATTAATTATCTATGGATACTGACGTATGCTTTGAACCAATCCTTTATGCAGAGGCGTTTTTTTTGGGTGCAGGAGTCGCACTTCTAACGGGTGTCCGTGGTACTGTGTAAAATATCCGCACTCCAGTATTGCCTAATCTTTGACTTCGCAACTAGCCCCATAGGTAGCACAAGACCCCAAAATGTAATCGTTTCTGCTGCATTTACAGGGTCTACCAGTGGGGGCTAGCAAATGATGACGTTGGGTTTTAGGCACATATAATTTAATCTGGGTCGTCATTTTGCGTTATTGCGTTCTGAGAGTCATAACTTTTTTATTTTTCCGTTGACAAGTTGTGTGAGTGCTTGATTTTCATGAGATGAGCTGTAGTTTTTATTAGTATCATTTCCGGGTACATGCGATTTTTTGATCACTTTTCATTCCATTGGGGGTGAGGAGACCAAAAAACAGAAATTCTCTCACAGTTTTTTATAAATTTACGGCGTTCTCTGTGCAGTATAAACAACATGTTTACTTTATTTTGCAGTTTGATACGATTATTCAATACCAAATTTATATTGTTTTGATATGTGTTACTACTTTTGCACAATAAATACACTTTTTTCTAAGTAAAATAATGTTTTTGTGTCACCATATCCTGAGAGCAATAACTTTTAGATTAGTTTTTCGACGACGCAAAGTGATGGCTTGTTTTTTGCATGACAAACTGTAGTTTTTATTGGTGCCATTTTGGGGTACTTGCGACTTTTTGTTCACTTTGTTTCCATTTTTTTGGAAACAACATGACTAAAACACGAAATTCTGCCACTGTTTTATTTGTTTTTTTACGGTGTTCACCGTGCTGGATAAATAATATGATATTTTTATAGTTCAAGCCGATATGAATACAGCGATACCTATTATGTATAGTTTTATTTTTTTCTAATTTTCTAGACTTTATCAGGGAAACAGGGCGATTATTGTTTTTATTACATAAAACTTTTATTTATTTATTTTTCTAAAACTTTTTTTTTTTACTTTCTTTTTTAGGGTATGTTCACACGGCCTATTTACGGACGTAATACGGGCGTTTTTGCCCTGAATTACGTCTGAAAATAGCGCCTCAATAGCGCTGTTCACACGAGGTGTAATTTACGCGCCGCTGTCAAATGACGGCGCGTAAATAGACGCCCGCGTCAAAGAAGTGACCTGTCACTTCTTTGGCCGTAATTGGAGCCGTTATTCATTGACTTCAATGAATAGCAGCGCCAATTACGTCCGTAATTAACGCGCTTTTCAAGCGCCTGCCCATGCCATTACGGCTGAAATTACGGGGATGTTTTCAGGCTGAAACATCCCCGTAATTTCAGCCATTACGGACGCCCTCGTGTGAACATACCCTTACACTTACCTGGGGACTTGAAGATCTGATCTTCTGATCCCCAGTACAATACATTGCATTACTTATGTAGGGCAGTGTCTTGCAACTATAATTTTACAACCGACAGTCTATTAGGTCCTGCCTTTGGCAGGACCTAATAGGCTTCAGTATCTGGCCGACCAGAAAGCGGTTGCTAGGCTTCCTGGTTGCCATAGCAAACATCGACACCCCACGATTTTTCATGGGGGACCAATGGGGTACAGAGGGAGCCCCCTCCCTCTGTGTCAATCACTTAAATGCTGCTGTCACTATTGACAGCGGAATTTAAAGGGGTTAAATGGCAGCGATCTGTGATCGCCGCCGTTGCAATGGGATGTTGCTGTATATTACAGCCGACACCTGCTGAAGATGAAGCGAGCACAGCTGCTGTGCTCGCTTCATCCTCAGGGCATTACTGTACGCACATTTGCGGGAATGCACTGCTATCACATACACAGTTTTGATGCAGATTTTGTGGCAGTTTTGGCTCAGGTTTTTTTTAAGCCAAACAGAGAAGTAGAAACGAAAGAATGGAGATGCATCAATCTTTTCTTTAAACCTTTCCTTCCTTTTGGATCCACTTTTGACTTTGGCTAAAAAAAAACTGAGCCAAAACCTGCCAAAAAATCTGCATCAAAACTGTATATGTGATCCTGGCCTAAAAGAGTAGGAAAACTGCACGTGTCAGAAGTTGTCCTGTTAAAACCAATTATATTTATGACATGCAGTACAGCAGGGAGCTACTAAGGAACATAAATGAATTTGCCCTGCATGAAACTAAAAGGTTGGGGAATTTGGATGGAAGATGATGAGGTTGTACGATGTGTACATGCACATGTAAATTTATAGGGGGACTTAAAGAGGCTCTGTGACCAAATTATATATCTCCTACATAATCTGATCGGCGCTGTAATGTAGATAACAGCAGTGGTTTTTATTTTGAAAAACGATCATTTTTGAGCAAGTTATAAGCAGTTTGAGCAAGTTATAAGCAGTTTTAGGCTGGGTTCACACGACCTATTTTCAGACGTAAACGAGTCATATTTTGCCTCGTTTTACGTCTGAAAATAGGGCTACAATACGTCGGCAAACATCTGCCCATTCATTTGAATGGGTTTGCCGACGTACTGTGCAGACAACCTGTCATTTACGCGTCGTCGTTTGACAGCTGTCAAACGATGACGCGTAAAAATACAGCCTCGTCAAAAGAAGTGCAGGACACTTCTTTCATACGTAATTTGAGCCGTTCTTCATTGAACTCAATGAAGCACAGCTCAAAATTTACGGCTGTCAGAGAAGCCTCGCAAAATGCGAGAAGGAGCAATTAGGTCTGAAACGAAGCAGCTGTTTTCTCCTGAAAACAGTCTGTCTTTTCAGACGTAAAAGCCACTTCTCGTGTACACATACCCTTAGATTTATACTAATTCGTTTCTTAAAGACCAACTGGGCGTGTTTTTACTTTTGACCAAGTGGGTGTTGTAAAGAAGTGTATGAGGCTGACCAATCAGTGACCAATCAGCCTCATACACTTCTCATTGTTCCAGCCCAGCATGATCCACAGCACAGTGTGATTGTGCAGTGAAAGAAGCTGGACTGGAACAATGAGAAGTGTATGAGACTGATTGGTCACTGATTGGTCAGCCTCATACACTTCTTTACAACACCCAATTGGTCAAAAGTAAAAACACGCCCAGTTGGTCTTTAAGAAACTAATTAGCATAAATCTAAAACTGCTTATAACTTGTTCAAAAATGATCGTTTTTCAAAATAAAAACCACTGCTGTTATCTACATTACAGCGCCGATCAGACTATGTAGGAGATAGGGCACTTATAATCTGGTGACAGAGCCTCTTTAAAGGGGTTTTCCACCTTCTGACAAATGATGACCTATCCACCGGATAAGTCATCAGTACATGATCTGTGGGGGTCCAACACCCGGGCCCTCCACAGATCAGACGGTCCGGTGCCTTCGTGCACTGGAGGTACATGCCGGAATCACTTAGCTCCCGCCACGGAATAGCGGCCGAGCTGCAGTACTGCAGCTCTGCTCCTACTCAAGTGAATAGGAGTGGACCTGCAGTTCTGCAGCATGGCCGCTATGCTATGTACGGAGCCTACTGCTTGGGGCTCTGTACATAGCATTATGTACCATAACATCCGGTGCCCGCAGGCCACTGGAACGGCTTATCAGTGCGGGGAAAGCTGTCGGACCCGCACCGATGATATACTGATGACCTATCCGGTGGATAGGTCATCAGTTGTCAGAAGGTGGACAACCCCTTTAAAGGTAGACATAATCAGGGATAACTAAAATAAACACAGAGCTTACCATTGAAATTCCCTAATAGAATATCTGAAGCTATTTTCAAAAAAATAATTATATTTGACAATATGCATATTTGCCAAAGCTATTTAACAGGGATATCTGTGGTGAGACAACCCCTTTACATACATATACATTTATTTGGGTCCCTATTTAATGATAGGTCTTCTATTGTTTTAAAATATATTTATCTAATTTCTTTCTGCGAATAAGGTATCTACTCCTCTTCAGTGGCCATCCTCAGAGTGATGATAGAAACTATGCAAGCTGTTGGCGGTATTCCAAGTTCCCTGGTGTGTGAAAACAGCTCATAAATCAAGTTAATTGAGATTTGTTTAATTACTTGAGCACTGGTTAAAAAAATAAAAAAAACAAAGTGGTATCTTATTTTTTTCAGACGTCTTTAAAAATAGATTCATTTGGACAGTTCTTTGTTACCTTCATTACACTGAATAATCTTCCAAAATTCCTACTGTACTTTTCTGCTAATTACTACTGTGTAGTCTAATATAATAACATCAATAGATTGTTGAAAAAATGTATTAACAAAATACTCATTATTATCCTACTCACTCTTCATGAGGCACTGTGTACTCTCCCATGGAAGAACACCCTCAGTGATGGCTTGTCATATAAAATGAGAAAAAACCTCTGTGCGCCTTCAGCTAAAAAATCCTAGGCACATGAATGGGATTCAAATTTTTATCAACAGGTTCCCTACTTGAATGAAAAAATATACATGTGGGGGCCCAGAGGGAAGGGGAGGGGTATAGCGCACCAGAGAAAATTATCCTTACTTTTATAACCAAATAAATCATTATAATATTCAAACTACACTGTATATTAACATGGAATTTAAATAAATGTTATTGTATGTAATAGTAATATCATGCAAATTATCCAACCTTGTGTTCCCCACTCCCCTTCCTCCCAGGGTAGAAGTTTAAACTGATTTTCCACACTAGAATACATACTTCCACCCACACTCATTACATTAGACTCATTCTTTACTTATGTATCTGCAGTATAAGTGCACATTTAGTACTAGAGACGTGTGCGGCCTATTTAGTTCTGTAAATACAGGAGAGTTGCAAGACGTGCAGCGCCGAAAAGTAAATCTCCGATCTTTCTGACCCCACCAAATTGAAAGTTTTGCAAATACACTGTGTTCCAAATTATTATGCAAATGTTATTTTTCGCTGATTTTTCCTAAATAGTCGATGCAAATGACAGTCAGTATAATCTTCAAGCCATCAACCGTTGGAGTATAATGCAAATTTTATTGAACAAATCTCCTAACGATAACAGATTTTTTTTTAGACGTAAAAAACTCAAAATGCACTGTTTCAAATTATTATGCACAACAGAGATGAAAACATTTTAAAGGTTGTAAAGAGAACTAAAATGGTAATTTGTTGAATTTGCAACATCAGGAGGTCATATTTACAGAAATCAAAAGCTCTTTCAATCAAAAAAAACTTAACAGGCCAAGTTACATGTTAACATAGGACCCCTTCTTTGATATCATCTTCACAATTCTTGCATCCATTGAATTTGTGAGTATTTGGACAGTTTCTGCTTGAATATCTTTGCAGGATGTCAGAATAGCCTCCCAGAGCTTCTTTTTTGATGTGAACTGCCTCCCATCCTCAGATATTTTGCTTGAGGATGCTCCAAAGGTTCTCAATAGGGTTGAGGTCAGGGGATCATGGGGGTCACATCATGAGTTTCTCTCCTTTTATGCCCATAGCAGCCAATGACACAGAGGTATTCTTTGCAGCATGAGATAGTGCATTGTCATGCATGAAGATAATTTTGCTACGGAAGGCACGGTTCTTCTTTTTGTACCACGGAAGAAAGTGGTCAGTCATAAACTCTACGTACTTTGCAGAGGTCATTTTCACACCGTCAGGGACCCTAAAGGGGCCTATCAGCTCTCTCCCCATGATTCCAGCCCAAAACATGACTCCGCCACCTCCTTGCTGATGTTGCAGCCTTGTTGGGACATAGTGGCCATTCACCAACCATCCACTACTCCATCCATCTGGACCATCCAGGGTTGCACGGCACTCATCAGTAAACAACACGGTTTGAAAATTAGTCTTCATGTATTTCTGAGCCCACTGCAACCATTTCTGCTTGTGAGCATTATTTAGGGGTGGCCGAATAATAGCTTTATGCACACTTGCAAACCTCTGGAGGATCCTACACCTTGAGGTTCGCGGGACTGCAGAGGCACCAGCGGCTTCAAATACCTGTTTGCTGCTTTGCAATGGCATTTTAGCAGGTGCTCTCCTAATCCAATTAATTGGTCTGGCAGAAACCTTCCTCATTATGCCTTTATCTGAACGAACCCGTCTGTGCTCTGAATCAGCCACAAATTTTTTCACAGTACGATGATCACGCTTAAGTTTTATTGAAATATCCAATGTTTTCATACCTTGTCCAATGTATTGCACTATTTCACGCTTTTCGGCAGCAGAGAGATCCTTTTTCTTTCCCATATTGCTTGAAACCTGTGGCCTGCTTAATAATGTGGAACGTCCTTCTTAAGTAGTTTTCCTTTGATTGGGCACACCTGGCAAACTAATTTTCACAGGTGTCTGAGATTGATTATAATGATCCAAAGAGCCCTAAGACACAATACCATCCATGAGTTTAATTGAAAAACTAATAATTCAATGTTTATGACACTTAAATCAAATGTGCATAATAATTTGGAACACAGTGTACACTATCAGAATTAACCTTAAGGCACCGGAACTAAGCTCATACATAAATACAGTATCAGAAGTAAGCTCAGTACAGAGATCAGCTGCAAAGAAGTTTTTACCATGTGAAACTTCATCTCCCAGTATGTCCTTAACAGTTATAAGTTTATGTGAAGGAAATTGTTGTTACCACCCACCCTAATGCTGTATACCATACTAGTGACTACAGTACTGATGGGACGGATTCAGTTGCAGAACAAACTTTTACATTCAGTGACTCACAGGTGATGTGTCACGGCTATGGGGTATGTGGACCCACTGGTCTGCTCCGCCATAGTGGAGTAACAGCTGCTCAAACAAAATGTCAATGACTGTCACTAGGGCGAGAGTACCTGGATTGCTGGTTTGTGACGGATAATGAGAAGCAAGCTGGTGCCGGAATATCGGGAGCTGTCTTGTGCAGGACTATCGGAAGTTGACTTGTGCTGGATAACTGGACTTGTCTCTGATACAGGACACAGGAGCTGTAGTTGTCACGGACAATGGACTTGACACAGACACTGCACTTGAACACAGAAGTCGTCTTGGACACTGGACTTGGCAAGGAGACCGGACACAGGTATTGGACACTGAATACGGGATACAGGATATAGCTAGGGAACCTTTGCAGGACAAACACTGGGAAGACACAACATTACTCAGGCACTGGGGAAAGGTTCATGATTCATTTTAGGGTCAGGTTGCTCAGGGATAGGTTGGGGATAATTTTATTGGTGCGCGCGCTAGCCCTTTAAGACTTTACACGAGCGCGCGCACCCTATGGGACAGCCGGGGAGAGGAAGCAGAGAGCACATTGTGCCGGCATCCCTGGGAAGTGAGACACTGATGAAGAGACACAGTCTTGAGGTTGCTGGAAAGAGGGGGATGCCAGCAGTCTGCGGCCGCTGGCGTTACATGACGTCTTCTCATTCACTTTTCTTCACCATCTTGTTTTGACTTCTCCTGATCACGACACGTCTCTGCAGAGTTTTCTGCTTAGACGTCTTCTGCTCCTCACTTACAGCACATCCAAATACTGTGCCCCTGAAAATAACAATGTCACATATTGAATCTAATTAATAGAAATGCCCCACCCTGTGCCCATGAATACATGTATAACTCATGCTGTGCCCATGAATAAATGTATACTTCACACTGTGCCCATAGATAAATGTATACCTCACACTGCCCATAAATAAAAGCATGCCCACACTGTGCCCATGAATAAAAATATGCTGCACACTGTGCCTATAATTAAAAATATGCCTCAAACTGTGCCCATGAACAAAAAATTTGCTCCCTGAATAAAAAAAACACATGCCTCACAATGTGCCCCTGAATAAAAATGTGCCCCACAATATGCCCCTTAATAAAACACATGCCCCTCAATGTATCTACTGAATTAAAAGTGCTTCACAGTGTGCTCCCTAATAAAAAATGTGATTCTCAAAATGCACAGTACCCCCTGAATAAAACCCAGGCCCCCCAATGTGGTACCTGAATTAAAAGTGCCTCACTGTGCCCATTGTCCCCTAAAAAAAAACATGCCTCCAAGCAAAGAATACTCACTTGCCAATGACCCAATGCTGCTGCAACACAAAGAAGGCCTGTCCTCTTCAAAACAGGATGCTGCGGAATGGCGCAGTCAGTGTATTATTGTCATCTTGCTGCCTGCGTCACAGAAAAGGCGCCATACGGTGGTGCAGGGAGTCAAACACAGCCTGGTCTCTCTTGTACTCTGCAGCGCCGCAAACATTTTAAATAATATCTGCATTTTTAGGATGCAGATGCAAATGAATCCAGGGGTCGGCATGCCGCTTTTTCCTGATTCTCCGAACCAGCTGTCATTTCGAGAAACGATCACATCTAACTCCTGCACATGAAGGTATTACATGGTCTAATTGGTGGCAACAGAATTTATGTTATGGATCTGTACCACACGGATCCTTATCATAGGCACATGTATGAGTAAGTAAAATGGTACAAAATATACTGGGGAGATTCATGCAAACTGACAGAAAAACTGTCTTTGTTGCCCATAGCAGACAATCGCAGCACAACTTTGTTATTTTTTGTTATGGGAAGCGAAGACCTTTTTTTTTTATAATACACAGTTTTCATGAATCATATTTGAATGGGAGGAAGCTGTAATACTGTAAATAACCATTACAAATGTGTCGGAGCGCCGTGGCCCCTTTAACCAGCTGGTCATCGGTGGTGCCAACAGTCAGACCCTCACCAATCAGACATTGATGGCCTGTTCTGAGGATAGGCCATCAGTTTTCTATTGCTGGATAACCCTTTTAAATACCACTGCGACCTTGCTCACAAGATCCTGATTCTGGCAAGAGTGGCATTGGCAGCAGATGGGTTATTTTTATCTAACTTTGCAGCCAGCACTGACAGCAGTACCAGCCGTACTGCCCTAATAGCAGCCCTGATGGCTGGGGTTTTTACAGAGAGAGATACTAGATGAATCATGATTTCTAACTCAGACACATAGCAAGATCAGAATTTGACACAAACCAATGAATCTATGGATCTGTCTTGTCTTGTGACGGTGTTTAGGCTGGTGATGCAATGGTAGGGGGAACTGGCACTCATTAGACTACCTGAATATTGTTGCTGAATGTGTGCCTACTTTTGTAAATCGTATATCTATATTTTTAGGTCTACTTTAAACAGAATAATATGCTCTGTCATAAAACACATTGTGAGAGGAATAAGAAAGGCATAAGCACAAGCTGTTGTGATATCAAGTGACATCACATTAAATGTACATAAGGCTAAAAAGCACAATAACTCACAACACTCAAGCACTTTTGTACTTCACAGACATACTAACATGTACATTGTACTGCGTTGTTACTTTTGTATAATAAATGCACAGGCATTTGTTTAGGGCATGCCTAATAGGCAATTATCGCATGAGGGGCATTTTTAGGTAAACCCCTTCCCTACATTTGACGTATCCATACGCCAAAGTCGGGTAGGGGAAGTATGGAACGGGCTCATGGAGTGAACCCACTCCATACGATGCGGGTGTCGGCACTTCAGAGTAACGAGCGGCATTGCGCTCGAGCGCGATCCCACTCATTTAACTCGTTTAATGCCACAGTCAATAGCACCATTTAAATCATTAGAAAGATGGGGGCGACCCCCTCTAACAGCTCATCATGCTCCCCGCAACGCAATTGCGGGGGACGATGGTTGATATGGCTGTCTGTGGTCCTAATTAAGGCCCCAGGTCCGCCATCTTTGTGCTCCTATTAAGCCCTGCCTCGTTCAGCAAAAATCAATCCCTCAAAGGACTATATCGACGGAAAAATAAAAAAAGTTATGGCTTTTGGAAGGTAGGGAGGAAAAAACTAAAATTAAAATCTGAAAAATGGCTGCGGCAGGAAGGGGTTAATCACAATGCTGAGGCTGACAGTAAGGGCACAGAGGGAGCCCTCTCCCTTTATAGATGCTGCAATTATTATTAATTGATGCATCTTAAAGATTAAACGGAGGAGATTCATGTTTTTTGGGGTCTCGCTTTGCCGCAGGGGTTGGGTGGTTGTCAATCATAGCCACTCCTCTGCATTCTGAATTAGTTAAACTTACCTAAAATAAATGGTTGCATCACCTTAAGCAACCACAATTTTCAAAAAAATGTCTTGCTTTAATTTGATATCACTTTTTTATATCACTGTTGAGGAAATATAGCCCAACAAACTGCTTTAATGCCAATATATTGCTAAATTCCAATATTTTAGCTTGTTCTGCCACAATATTAAGTAATTTCTAAAATGTTTACCAGGTTTCATCCTAATAATGTAGGTTTACCTTTGGGTTTAGCATTATGCTCTTGCTTTATAACACAACTGCAGAAGACTGAAGATATGATGCCTCCCTGCACATCACAACATTGTTGCATTATGTTCTTACTCATGAATGTTAAATTAGCTTTCTGCTAGAGTTAATGGGACCTTTGTTGTTTAAAAATCTTATCCCAAATGAGTGAGCATCCCATCCAGGTGTGTCTTTTTTCTTGCATCTCTTTTTTTAATAAATGTTTTGCTGTTGTAAATATGAGTTAAACAAAGATGTTATTCTTAGATAACATTATTTTCTGTCTTTCTTCTCACCCATATATTTTCTTTTACATAGTGTCTTTTATTGTGGATTCAGAGTCAATATTACTTAATGGCTAGAATTGGCTAAATTTAATTACAACAGGCCCATGCCTATAGCCGGCCCTGGTTAAAGAGCGCCTGGTAGAGGGAAATTAACATATGAAAAACATCTGATCACTTTCGGGTATAAGCGTTAGACGTTCTGTGCCTAAAGACTCCTAAAATGTAAATCTGGTACTGACCCTAGATCAGACTACAGAGGCCTGTTGCTCTTTATATGTTCTTTGTGAATGTTTTGTGATTTTAAAACACAATTTCTGTAAAGACATGTTTTAGGGCACTTTTTATTTTGTGTATTTTGACTTAGGCTTCATTATTGTTCCCATTGCTCTTCTCCGTCATAGAACAACGAAAATACAGTAAGCGCTGTCCTTTGCTTGAATGGACACCAATGGAATCCGATGGTGCGTTATTTTGTCTGGCATTATTGACCGGATCGGCGGCGGAGGCTCTTAAGGCTTCCTTCACTACTGCGTTATGTGTACACATTAGAGTTTTATATCTTCATATATATTTTCAGATAATTGTCATAACAAGTCGATCTTACCTGCAAACGCTGATGCTGCTGCAGAATCAACTGTAGCCTCTGGTGCCGATGTGGCCGTCACGATGCAGGACCTGTGAGTGACGTCACAGATCTGCACTGTCAGAAGCTGGGCGTTCTGAAGAGAAGAGGATGTTACTTCTCTTCAGAGCGCCCAGCTAGTAAAAGTATTAAAAACGCCCCGATGTACGCACATAATACACGCCCACTTGGACTTTTACTTTTAAACACACCCACTTGGACTTTTGCAAGCCTCATTTGCATAATTACAAAAATGGTCATAACTTGGCCAAAAATGCTCGTTTTTTAAAAATAAAAACGTTACTGTAATCTACATTGCAGCGCCTATCTGCTGCAATAGCAGATAGGGGTTGCAAAATCTGGTGACAGAGCCTCTTTAATAATGACATACCATTTTAACCTCTTCTCCCTCTATGAAGTTTATTGACGTCATGAGAACTGTACAGTTCCTACAAAATTACATAAATGTACATCATTGTGATGCAGCAGGCACAGGAGTTGTCTGTGCCATCACTTACAGGTGCCCGTTGTATTATACAGCCTACACATTGCTCCAACAGCCAGGATTTGAAATAACAATATAATGCTAACCATAGCATCTAAATGGTTAGATAGAGGGATGGGGCTACCTCTGTCAGCCCATTGCCTCGACGTAATTGTGAGATACCAGTGGGTTGCTACAGTACAACAGCCGGGGGCCTAACAATGGCCCCCTTATCTGCCATCTTAAAACTCCTATTAGGCCTTATCATAGGGTGGTTCTAATAGGATACCTCTCAGCGCTGTGCTGTATTGCAGTGTATTACATCAGCAATCAAGTGATCGCATAGTCTAGTCCCTTAGTGGTACTAAAAAAAAATGTTAGAAAGTGAAATAAAGTTTTACAAATATTAATAAAGAAAAAACATTTTTCCCGAAAAAAATGCTTTATTACGTAAAGAGAAATATAAAGCCAAAAAAAGGACACATAATTGGTTTAGTCACATCCGTAATGACCCGAACTATAAAATTATCAAGCTCCCCTAGTGTTGCTGCAGGCATCCAACATTTCATAATTTACTGTGTGAATTTGGAGCTCTATATGTGAAAATCTGAGCTTCAACCTTTATACAGACATAATAGGAAATGATGGTGGACATTAACTTTAATAAAATAAAAAAGTACAAAATTTGTCAGAGCTCTCAGTGGGAAAAGGGCCTATTCTAAGTTTTGATTTGTGTCCCTATGATTTTTGTGCGCACCCCTGCCTGAAATCCCTGTTCAAACAGGGCTAACAATACCCATAAGTCATAATTCACTCTTAATTCATGAATGAGGAGAGTAAAGAATAATACCAGGACTTAGAGGTGACTGTTTCTAATAGAGCTGTTAATCATGGTTCCTTTAAGAACTATTTTTTTTTTTCAAAACGTAATGAGTAACATTTCCATGTTGTTCTGAAACATACAGTAAGTAAAGTAATATTTTATGATGAGAGGCGCCTATGGATATCAGTATCACAATATTTGAAATCTTTTGACTTCCAGTCCAGAATAAATTATATTGTAGCAGTATTTTATTTATGCAGATCAATTTTAAATTGATTTCCACAAACATAATCCTGATGCTGAGGGGGCTCTTATATTATGGGATCTATTTGTCATTGTCATGAGAGCATAGAAAAAAATGTTAATTCTCTATCTACATAAAAAAATATATATGAATAACTGTGAACATAAACATCAACACAAAAATAAACACTTCAATTGTAATTTTATATATTTCTGGTTTATAATTTGAGATGATCACATACGGTAATGGTAGCAAAATAGATAAATATAGCATGATTACAAACTGCAAGTGACCCAGGAGCAAAATGTTTGATTTCTCCAAACATTTGATTTGAAATAATTATAAGTTAATGACACAAAGGTTTATACTGTTCAGATCAGCATATAAATGTTTTAATGCACTTTAGATTTACACAGAAAGCGTTATCAACTTGTTTTTAAGCACTGACCTTTATTTTAAATGTGCAGAGCTTGAATTTTAAGTAATTGCTTGAATTGCGCTCATTGTGTTTGTTAATGCTTTCTTAGCAACTTCCATTAGTAATTAATCTTTTCCCTATTTCTGAAGACATGGTCTACAATATTGATCCCTCCACCAATTAGGTATTTTACCCTTTTACAACTGACATGTAGCCTGGAAAAAGACTAACTGGAGGCTGCATTCAAAAACATGGATGCCCTTAGGCGATTTAGACAAGAGTATAATTGTTTAATTAATTTACATACAAAAGCAACATAAAATATTTAAATCCACTAATCATGTTTTACAAGGAAAAGGGAGGCAGTACATTTTTCTCCAAAGGGTCACTGTAACAGTAGCACAAATATGTCTGATCATTGCCTGAAAATTGTTGCTGGCTAACTGGGAATAGATCTGTTTAAGTATCATGATAGTTATACACATTGATTGTAAATAAAAACATTAGAAATGCTAATATTTAGGAAGGCTGGTTGAGCCGATGGACTAGCTAGACTCAAGGGGTTGTGCTGTATACTCTACACAACCTAAACTGCCTTTCATACATCACCTATGGGCACACAAATGGTAAAAGAAGGAAGGTCACCAGGGACTGTCTGACCTGTTGAGATCCATAAGGAAATAAAACAATGAATATACTGTATAAGAAAGCAGGTGCCTGGACTTATCCCGGCAGAGGATAAGATAGTACCTTTACAAAATAGGCAGTGGCACTCAGGGGCGTAGCTAAAGACTCATGGGCCCCGATGCAAAAGTCTTTCATGGCCCCCCCCCCCCAGTTCTCTTCATGGCTGACGACCCACAGCTTTCAGCTCAATCGCTGGGTCTCAGGGGCTTAAAACATCAGGGGCAATAGCCTCAATATATATTCCCCCCCCCCATAAAAAAATGTATGTGTGTGTGTATGTGTCTGTGTGTGTGTGTATACAGTGAAGGAAATAAGTATTTGATCCCTTGCTGATTTTGTAAGTTTGCCCACTGTCAAAGTCATGAACAGTCTAGAATTTTTAGGCTAGGTTTATTTTACCAGTGAGAGATAGATTATATAAAAAAAATAACAGAAAATCACATAGTCAAAATTATATATATTTATTTGCATTGTGCACAGAGAAATAAGTATTTGATCCCCTACCAACCATTAAGAGTTCAGCCTCCTCCAGACCAGTTACACGCTCCAAATCAACTTGGTGCCTGCATTAAAGACAGCTGTCTTACATGGTCACCTGTATAAAAGACTCCTGTCCACAGACTCAATGAATCAGTCTGACTCTAACCTCTACAACATGCGCAAGACCAAAGAGCTTTCTAAGGATGTCAGGGACAAGATCATAGACCTGCACAAGGCTGGAATGGGCTACAAAACAATAAGTAAGATGCTGGGTGAGAAGGAGACAACTGTTGGTGCAATAGTAAGAAAATGGAAGACATACAAAATGACTGTCAATCGACATCGATCTGGGGCTCCATGCAAAATCTCACCTCGTGGGGTATCCGTGATCCTGAGGAAGGTGAGAGCTCAGCCGAAAACTACACGGGGGGAACTTGTTAATGATATCAAGGCAGCTGGGACCACAGTCACCAAGAAAACCATTGGTAACACATTACGCCGTAATGGATTAAAATCCTGCAGTGCCCGCAAGGTCCCCCTGCTCAAGAAGGCGCATGTACAGGCCCATCTGAAGTTTGCAAATGAACATCTGGATGATTCTTAGAGTGATTGATGATCTGAGATGATCAGATCTGGATGATCTGAGAGTAGGTGCTGTGGTCAGATGAGACTAAAATTGAGCTCTTTTGCATTAACTCAACTCGCCGTGTTTGGAGGAAGAGAAATGCTGCCTATGACCCAAAGAACACCGTCCCCACTGTCAAGCATGGAGGTGGAAACATTATGTTTTGGGGGTGTTTCTCTGCTAAGGGCACAGGACTACTTCACTGCATCAATGGAAGAATGGATGGAGCCATGTACCGTCAAATCCTGAGTGACAACCTCCTTCCCTCCACCAGGACATTAAAAATGGCTTGTGGCTGGGTCTTCCAGCACGACAATGACCAGAAACATACAGCCAAGGCAATACAGGAGTGGCTCAAAAAGAAGCACATTAAGGTAATGGAGTGGCCTAGCCAGTCTCCAGACCTTAATCCCATCGAAAACTTATGGAGGGAGCTGAAGAACCGAGTTGCCAAGCGACAGCCTCGAAATCTTAATGATTTACAGATGATCTGCAAAGAGGAGTGGGCCACAATTCCATCTAACATGTGTGCAAACCTCATCATCAACTACAAATAACGTCTGACTGCTGTGCTTGCCAACAAGGGATTTGCCACCAAGTATTAAGTCTTGTTTGCCAAAGGGATCAAATACTTATTTCTCTGTACACAGTGCAAATAAATATATATAATTTTGACAATGTGATTTTCAGTTTTTTTTTAACCGCTTCCCGACCGCCCACTGTATATTCACGTCGGCACTTGCTGGGCTCTGTGCAGTGCCGACGTGAATTCACGGTGGGTGTTAAAAGCACGATCCGGGTGTCTCAGAGTAGCGCTGACACCCGGATCGCGCTGTTATCACCTACCTCTGTTCCCGGAGATATGATCGGGACCTGATTAGTTCAGGTCCCGGTCATGTGATCGCAGGGAAAGTGTGTTGTAGCAACGAACTGGAAAGTTTGTTGCTATAACAAACTGGAAAGTTTGTTGCTACAACAAACTTTCCCGGGGACCGATTGCAGGTGCTGCAGTCGGTTATAAGGCAGAACCGGGGGCCATATAACAGCCCCCGGGTCTGCCATGCACAGCAGCCTATGAGAACCAGCCGGATGCTGGTTCTCATAGGCTTCCTGTCAGTGTGACTCTCAGCGTCACACTGACAGTTTATAATACGTTACACTACCTAGGTAGTGTAATGTATTATAGCAGCGATCAGTGCTGCCAGGCTTCAAGTAAAACAAGTAAAAAGTAAAAAATAAAGTAATAAAAAAGTTTTATAAAAGTGTAAAAACAAGTTATAAAAGTTACAAAAAGAAATAATGCTTTTTTTCCTATAATAAGTCTTTTATTATAGGAAAAAAATGAAAATGTTAAAAAAAGTACACATATTTGGTATCACCGCATTCGTAACGACCCAACCTATAAAACTATAATATTATTTTTCCCGCACGGTGAACACCGCAAAAAAAAATAATTAAAAAACAATGTCAGAATCACTTTTTTTTGGTCATCAACCCTCCCAAAATATAGAATAAAAAGTGATCAAAAAGTCGCATGTACCCCAAAATAGTACCAATAAAAACTACAACCCGTCCCGTAAAAAACAAGCCCTTACACCGCTTTTTTGACGGAAAAATATAAAATTATGGCTCTCAGAATATGGTGACACAGAAAAATATTTTTTTTTATCAAAGTGATTTTATTGCACAAATGCCACAAAACATAAAAAACCTATATACATATGGTATCGCCGTAATCGTACCGACCCGCAGAATAAAGTAAAATGTCATTTATACCGCACGGTGAATACTGTAAAAAAAAAAATACAAAAAACATTGTCAGAATTTATGTTTCTTTGTCACTTTGCTTCCAAAAAAATCTAATAAAAAGTGATAAAAAAAAATCACATGTACCCTAAAATGATACTAATGAAAAGTACAGATTGTCCCGCAACAAATAGGCCCTCACACAGCTCCGTTGGAGAAAAAATAAAAAAGTTCTGGCTCTCAGAATATGGCGATGCAAAATGTGCAGAGTGTTCCAAAAGCGGATAGAATCAGGCGCCATTTATCAGTGTGACACAGGCCACATATCTGCGAATTATTATTTATGTACCCCATTATTATACCCTCTTATTATGCCCTGATGTACCCCGCACAGCTTACATATACCCCCACATCATAAACTGAAATACCAGCAAAACCGCAAACAGAACAGTTACCAAGCAAAATCTGCGCTCCAAAAGCCAAATGATGTTCCCTCCCTTCTGAGCCCCACAGCGTGCCCAAACACCAGCTTACGTCCACATATATGACATTTTATATTCGGGAGAACCCGCTCAACATTGTATGAGGTATTTGTCTTCAGTGGCACAAACTGGGCACAATATATTGTGCATTAAAATGGCATATCAGTGGAAAATTTTAATTTTCACTTTGCACCATCCGCTGCGCATTAACGCCTTGGCGCACCACGACTTAATAGAATGTCGTGGTGCGAGGGGTTATATATGGAGCGGGCTCACGCGCTGCGCCCGCTCCATATTCTGCAGCTGTCAGCTGTGTATTACAGCTGACACCCGGGACTAATGGACAGGAACAGCGATCGCGCTGTTACAGGAGCCTGTAAAATGACATTATACTGCAATACATTAGTATTGCAGTGTATTGTACCAGCGACCTAATGATCGCTTGTTCCAGTCCCCTAAAGGGACTTTTGGGAGGTTTCCACTGTTTTGGTACCTCAGGGGCTTTGCATATGCGACATGACACCCGAAAACCAGTCCAGCTAAATTTGAGCTCCAAAAGCCAAATATTGTTCCTTCCCTCCTGAGTCCTGCCGTGGGTCCAAACAGCAGTTTATTACCACATATGGCGTATTGCTGTAATCAGGACAAATTGCTTTACAAATTTTGGGGTAATTTTTCTCCTTTATTCATTGTAAAAATTAAACATTTCTATGTTTTTTCAGAAAAAAGTAGATTTTCATTTTCACGGCCTAATTCCACTAAATTCAGCAAAAAAACTGTGGGGTCAAAATGCTAACTATACCCCTAGAACAATTCCTTGAGGGGTGTAGTCTTCAAAATGGGGTCAGTTTTGGGGGGATTCCACTGTTTTGCTTACTCCAGGGCGTTGCAAACGCGACATGGCACTGAAAACCAATCCAGCGAAATCTGCGCTTCAAAATCCAAATGGCGCTCCTTCCCTTCTGAGCTCTGCTGTGGGTCCAAACAGCAGTTTAGTACCACATATGGGGTATTGGCGTAATCGGGAGAAGTAGCTTTACAAGTTCTGGGGTGCTTTTTAATCTTTATTCTTTGCAAATATTATTTTTTTTAAATATTTTTTCAGAAAAAAAGTAGATTTTCACTTTCACGGACAAACTCCAATAAATATAGCAGAAGACCTGTGGGGTCAAGATGCTAACTGTACCCCTAGATAAATTCCTTGAGGTGTGTAGTTTCCAAAACCGTCTCACTTTTGGGGGATTTCCACTGTTTTGGTACCACAAAACCTCTTCAAACCTGACATGGTGCCTAAAATATATTCTAAAAAAAGGAGGCCCCAAAATCCACTAGGTGCTACTTTGCTTCTGAGGCCTGTGTTTCAGTCGATTATCACACTAGAGCCACGTGTGGGATATTTCTAAAAACTGCAGAATCTGGGCAATAAATATTGAGTTGCATTTCTCGGGTAAAACCTTCTGTGTTACAGATTTTTTTTTATTACAAATGAATTTCAGCAAAAAAAATAAAATTTGTAAATTTCACCTCTACTTTGCTTTAATTCCTGTGAAGCGCCTAATGGGTTAAGAAACTTTCTGAATGCTATTTTTAATACTTTGAGGGGTGCAGTTTTTAATATGGGGTGATTTATGGGGTCTATCTAGTACATAAGGCCCTCAAAGCCACTTCAGAACTGAACTGGTCCCTGTAAAAATAGCCTTTTGAAATTTTCTTGAAAATGTGAGAAATTGCTGCTAAAGTTCTAAACGTTGTAACGTCCTAGAAAAATAAAATAATGTTCAAAAAACTATGCAAATATAAAGTAGACATATGGAATATATAAAATAGTAACTATTTTGTGTGGTATTACTATCTGTTTTACAAGCAGATACATTTAAAATGAGAAAAATCATAATTTTTGCAAATTTTCCTCTAAATTTTGGTATTTTTCACAAATAAGCAATGAATTTATTGACCAAATTTTTCCACTAACATAAAGTACAATATGTCACGAGAAAACAATCTCAGAATCGCTTGGATAGGCAAAAGCATTCCAGAGTTATTAACACATAAATTGACACATGTCAGATTTGAGAAAATGGGGCTGGTCATGAAGGTCAAAATGAGCTCAGTCTTGAAAGGGTTAAATATAATCCATCTCTCACTGGTAAAATTAACCTAGCCTAAAAATTCTAGACTGTTCATGTCTTTGACAGTGGGAAAACTTACAAAATCAGCAAGGGATCAAATACTTATTTCCTTCACTATATATATATATATATATATATATATATATATGTGTACACAAATATATAATTATATATTGGAGACAGCATATCTGTAGCACTATGACCCTGTAGCTATCGATGAGATTAGATACAGTGGCTTGGCAGACAGTATCACATATGATAGGATTAGATATCGGTAGTTGGACTATATCGGATTCGAGTACGGCAGTTTTTTTACTCTGAATAAAATGGTTAATAAGGGTTTCAATAAAATAATTTTTTGGCCGCAGCCATTGAGCGCCGCAGGCAAAAACCGCTGCAGAAAACACTTTCTCTGACTCCCATTGAGGTCAATGGGAGGTCAGAGACTATGACGCCTGAAGAAAGGACACAACGCTTTTTTTCCGCTCGCGGGGAAAAAAAAACACCTTTACCCCCGTTGAAATCAATGGGAGGCGATTTTGGACGTTTTTTGGCCCAATTTCCAAGGCGGTTTCCGCGTCAAATACAGCGCCAAAAGACTGTGAACTCCCCCTAAGCATTACGGCACCAAACCGTAATCATGTTATTGATAGAGGCACCACTTGGTAGTTATTAATCAAGTAATCATTTAACTGGTTCCCGACCGCTGGCTATATTTTTACGGCCAGCGGTCAGGGTCCTTAAAACCCGAGCCATAGACTTTTTACGGCTCGGGTTTTATGGCTCGCGATCGGGCAGCTTAATGTCGGGTCTCCGGCTGTCAGTGACTGCCGGATTCCCTGAGGAGAGGATAGAAGCAGCTATCGCTGCTTCTGTCTTCTCTGATGACTTGTACACAGCGCTCAATGAACGCTGTATATAGGAATAGAGGCAGCGGCCGCGCCGCTGTCTCTATTGCTCTCGGTGTTCATGTGACTGGTCACATGATCACCGGGTGCCGTTACTGAGAGACTGCTGCTGGGTCTTACTAGACCCTACATAGTCTTATTCGTGACAATCGTCACTATGAGAGGGCTGATTTCCCTTGTAACTGGAGCTGCTGTGCAGTTACAGGGGAAAAACATGGTGTAAAAGAAAGAAAAAAAATATATAAAGTTCCCCAATGGTCTTTTTTGAGCTTTGAGGGACAGACAATAGTAATAAAAAAATAGTAAAGTGCAAAAAAAAATTAAATAATAAATACACATAAAATACCCACCCCAAAAAAAAACGTCCCCCCCCCGCCAATCATTGTTGTAACGCTAGCGCTTACCCAATTACCCTAATATAGACGTGTAATATATTAAAATTTACAGTAGACAATGATGATCACAAATAAAAGGCCTATCTTAGGGTAAAACTATGTTATTACCAAAAAAAAATTGCTGAAACTTAAAAAAGCTTATTTTTTTACTATTATTTTCAAACGTTATGAATAAAAATTCTAAAATAGCAAAAAAGGATGTGTATAAAAAGGATAAAAAAAGAAACCTGCATTGTCTACGGAAAAAACATCGCAAAAATCACGTCGTTAGCCCAACAAATAAAAAAGTTATAGCCATTTAACTAACACGTGCTAAAAAGGGCTAAACGGTGTCTAGTCCTGAAGGCGCAAAATAACCCGGTCCTGAACTGGTTAAAGAACTACTGGCTTCATTCTGCAGCGCTCATCATACCTATGTTTTCTTGCTACTTGTGATATTAGGATGTACCGTGTTCACAGTGCGGTGAAATTGCGTTTTTTGCAACGGTTTTCACAAAATCGCAGCACATGATGTGATTTGACAGCTCAGTGTCAATTAAGCGTAATGTTTTTATGCGTCTTGTACTACTTTTAAGCAATCTTCAAATTTGTGACATGAATGGTGTGGTTTGCTGCAAGTTTCATAATCGCGGCAAAAGCGCGCCATTGACAATGGGGCATGCAGGGAGAGAGGGGGTTATGAAAGCGCTCACCAGGACCTGAGAGGTGGACGTGCTTTCTCTTCTGCCGACTATGTTGCTGCTATACTGTGGTAGAAGGACCTGATCGGTGGGCGTGGCTTCTGTTCCTCAAAGGCGAATCAGGTCACATGGGCATGACGTCATTAAAGGTCCTTTAGCAAACAGAATCTGTCCAGCTTTAATGCCGCTTATGGAGCGTTTTTACATGAGTAACCTCACGAAAATGTGGTGGGGGGCCGTGGGCCCCCCATGCTCCGGGGGCCGGTCGCAATCGCGACCGCTGCGACCCCTATAGCTACACCACTGGTGGCACTGGAGACACTCACTAATTAATGATTTACAGTACCAAAATAAAGATCATTTATTTCAAAGTTTTTCACGAGTCCATCACCATGCTATAACCAACCTGGCAGAAAAAAACTAGAGATATAAATCTAATTGCAAAGGGTGTAGGCCATTAAGTTTATATCCGCAGTCTCTGTTAAAAAATATGTGCACTTGAGAGGAGAGCCATGTTAGCCAGCAGCTCTCCTTCAATCATGGGTGCCATTTTTCTGCCCACTGCCCAACTTGCTAATAGCCATCTTTCAGAGGCCCACATTTAAAGTGCCATGATCTCATAATAGTGGCACATCTAGACATAAGCTTGTTATCAAAGACGATAATATTAAAAACAAAATATTGTACCCCAGTACAAAATATTGAACCCCAGTTAATCTACCGGAAATTTGCAAGCACATGGATCTTGATAATCTAAAGATCCCTGAAAGGAATAGATATTGATGTCTTAGCAATCCTTACCCATCTACTCTGTGGGTGTGTGAAAATACGACCCATGCACACAACCGTAGATTTTGTCTGTAATCGTGGACCGTAATTACTGTATGCAATTATGGACCAATTAATTTCTATTGACCACAGAGACCTTCCCGTATACTGTATTTGCGGGAAGGTGTCCGGGTTGAAGAAAGCCTCCGCAAAAGATAGGACCATGATTATGGGCACAGCTGTGTGCATGAGGCTAGGGGACTTGTAACGGGTGATCCCAACCCTTTAAATTATCAGTGCCTTGTTTTCCCGGGAGTACGTCCTTCTTGTATCTGTCTAGTGTCCCCTTTATTTTATCTCTTCCACTGTGTCTGTATATTAATTTCTCTACCTCACCAAAATCAAGCTCATAACATAAATACAGCACCAAATCCAAATGCAGTACATATGTGCTTGGTTCTAGGCTTTATATATGTACTGAGCCTTGTTCTGGTACTGTATTTACATACTGAGCTTGGTTCTGGGGCTGTATATGTGTACTGAGCTTTGTTCTGGTGCTGTATATATGTACTGAGCTTGCAAAAAACAAACACCCCACCCCCTTGTGGGTAATGGGGTGGGTGGGCATCAAAATCGTAAATGGCACGTGGGGGGGGGTCGAGTGGGGGCTCATGTAAAAGCTCTTTTCAATACAAAAACGATGCTGCAAATGATTTTGAGATATAATTTTTTTTCGCTGAGATATATAACGTTAAAGTTATCATCTTCATTATCAACTACCGCCGGTGTTAGCATTACCCAAAATGTACTGCTCGGAGGTCGCACGATCATGCGTGTGTGTGTGTACACAGCCCGCGATAAGGACCTCGGAGTTCGTCATTCCCCCGGTATGTGTGTGTGTTGTCCGGCCAACCAAAGCATGACCGAGGAAATTTATTATGTGTATTAGTACAAACGTAACAATTACTGTATTAAATCAAATGTTCGAACTGATGTCCTTCAACAACTTGACAGTGTCGTAAGCGAATGTAAAACGTGTCGATAACGTTATTTATAATATCTGGTGTGATTGAATTAGAAACGTTCACTATTATTTCCCGCAGCTCGTCTAAGTTTGCGATCCTAGTCTCATCGACTTTACTTTTTAAATATCCCCAGTTAAAAAAGTCTAATGGGGTCAGATCTGGTGATCTCGGTGGCCATTCTATCGGGCCTCTTCTACCAATCCATTGATCAGGAAAATTGTGGTTCAGAAAATTTCGAGCTCGCAGAGAAAAATGAGCCGGATCTCCATCCTGCTGATACCAAACATTGCGGAAAGCTTCTTCAGCAATATTTTGAATAACCTGTATCACTTGGTTTCTTAGCAAATTGCAGTAATTTTCTGCATTTATGTTTCCTTCAATGAAAAACGGTCCTACAATATGATTGAGCAATATTCCGGCCCAAACGTTAACCTTCTGAGGATACTGGGTATGACTGTCTCTCATCCAATGTGGTTTTTCGTCTGCACAATACCTCATGTTCTGTCAATTTACAGAACCGTTTAGTCCAAACGTAGCTTCATCCGAAAAACAGGTCCAGTTGAAAATCTGATGATTATCATCAAATCGTGTCATCATTGTATCACAAAATTCCACTCTTCTGTCATAATCATCTTCGGATAGCTCCTGAACTAGACAAATTTTATAAGGATGATAATGATGCCTCTTCAAAATTTGACGGACTGATGTGGCACTGATATCATTTTGTTGTGCTCCACTCAGACAGATGTATGAGGATTATCCTGTACAGTGAGCAGAACATCTAAAGCTTTTTCATCATTACTAGCATCTTTTTGTCTTCCGGATCTTGGTGCGTCTTTAATTGAACCGGTTATTTCGAAACAATGAACAGTCCTTTTAACAGTTGACAATGAAATTGGATCAGGGATATGATTAGTGGCATTGAATAAAGCTGCTACTTCTCGATAGGGTCTTATTTTTTCTTCGCCATACCCTCTCATCATCAATAAAATGATCCTTTCCGTTTCAGTCAAATTCATTTTGTGATATGACAATAGAAGTGTACAAAAATGAAAATTACTCTCCAAATTAGCGCTCTCTGAAATTCACAAGTGACTACCGAAATGTGTACACATGAAATCATGTTACAATCGTAGACAAGGTTTATTTTGTATTGCCGAGGCCGATTGTAATAATACGTAATTTAAAGTCATCTTGATGTAACATTCCCAAGCTTTATGTACTGAGCTTTGTTCTGGTGGTGTATATATGTAATGAGCTTGGTTCTGGTTCGGTATTTATGTACTGAGCTTGGTTCTGTTACCATATTTATTACTGCGGCTTCTGCCAGTGCACACAGAGAATATTCATGCCTATGAATGTAAATGTGCACAAATAGGTCTATAATGAATGAGTGTAATATAGTCTGTGCAGGTAGATAGGTATGTAATTTATCTGCATGTATACACTGCATATTTTATGCAGCATGTGATCAGGATTTTTATAAATCCTACATGCTGTACATGTATTGAATAGATTTTCATAATATGTAAATATATTATTTTTTTTCTTTGCTATGCGTCCTCTATCACCATATAGGGCATATGGGGGAGCTGTTTCAGTGTTCGCCGCAGGAAGCAGAAAGGCTAGAAGCCCCCCTGCCTCCAACAACATGGCATCCGTGAAAAACACTGGCCGGACCCAGAAAATCCTCGGTGTAGCTATGTTTCCCAGCAAAGTCAGCAGCCTTTTCTCTATCTCCTAACCACACTTCCCAAAGTGTCCTGGGCCCGGCTAGATAAGAAACTACCCTACAATAAAAACTGTTTACCTCAGGAAAAGTAATCACCATCCTGTTCACAAAGAAACACATACAATCATATGCCCAATGTTTACTCCTCTTACAGATGAGTTTGGTAAGACTGCCTTTAACATATTCTATTTTCTCTCTTTGAACCACATATACATCTGGACTGATTTAACTATGTAGCTGCTTGATCACTGTATTGAAAATAAACTGACTAAAGGTGGCCATACACTTTAGATAGTTGTTGGACAAACAGCCATCTCACACTTTAGATAGTTGTTGGATAAACAGCCATCTCCACTGACTCCCACATGAACTTGCACACTGGTCAAGTGAGACATCGAATGAGGGAAATCCCCTTCTCAGCACCCAACAGATCAGAGAGCTAATGCAAAGAGCGAAATGTTCACTATATACCTTATCGTGTGTAAAAGTATATCCACATGGCATTTGTAGCATATTTACAGCACATTTTAGCCTTTTTGGCATTTTTGTGTAAAAGTTACACATTTTTTCACAAAATACGCAGATAAAAAACCTCTACAATTTGGGAATTGTATGGTTGCCTTGGCAACCATACTGGCTTGTCTGTGTCTAGTATTTGAGATTGTCACTTTAAGACAACTAAAAGTAACTAATAAATTCTCCATGTTACACAAAAAAAACACAATATTACATGCATATACAATTTGCAATCCTGAACTTACAAGAGTCGGATTGCTAAAACTTTTTATCAACTGCCTAAATAAACAAATGGAGAGAACAGAACAAAGAAAAAAATGCTTAATCATTATAATAACATATTGCATCGTAGAGCTATTTTGCACCTTCTGTATAGAACAAATATTAATAGCTTGAATGCAGATATATTCTGTAAACAAGAGAAAACCTACAATGCTGTACTCCCTTGTTCTTCAAACGGTGTAACTATTTCTATTATTAGCTGTTCATGTTTTGAAGAACTCTTTAGAATGAGGTTATTAATTCAGGAGTATTTCCCTCGTGGTTGCCTACTCTTTGCAAAGTTCTTATGTTTATTTATGAGTTGATTTTCTAAGAAAAAAATCTGTGGAGAAATTTTGACTAGGTTCATTTAGATGAATGTTTACAGTTCTTGAACTTGTGCATGACAACATCAACCTACCATGGAGTATCTAACCTTCAAAATGAATTATTCATTCTATGTACCCACTATAAGACAACTTATATTTTCCATGAGTCACGCTGAAAAGAGATTAAAAGCATAACATACAATGAATTTTCATATTTTTTACATTAGAGAAACCATTGTAATATTATTATTATTATTATTATTGAAAAAAAAATTGTGCACAATACAAATAAGGGACAACAGTTGATAGCAGAATCTGAATATATATATGCTTTACGACTATATAATCTGCATAACAGAAATCTCTGGAAATGTGTCTTCAAAGACAAGAATCCCTTGAACGGGATAGTGGTGCAATACCTTGCATGGCCACTGCGAATGTAACGGTGCATGCAAGTATAAACCAGGAGAAGAACTATGTAAACAATGAAGAGGCAGCGGTGCTAGTAGAAGCATTGCAGCCCCTTCAAACAGCTGATCGGCGGGGTTGCCAAGAGCTGTACCACCAATGATCTTATATTGATGGCCTATCCTAAGGATGAGCCATCAATTTTAAAGACCCGGATAACCCCTTTCTTAAAGAGGCTCTGTCACCACATTATAAGTGCCCTATCTCCTACATAAGGAGATGGTCGCTATAATGTAGGTGACAGTAGTGCTTTTTATTTAGAAAAACAATCTATTTTTTTCCACATTAGGAGCGATTTTAGCTTTATGCTAATCTCTTTCTTAATGCCCAACTGGGCGTGTTTTTACTTTAGACCAAGTGGGTGTTGTACAGAGGAGTGTATGATGCTGACCAATCAGTGACCAATCAGTGACCAATCAGCGTCATATACCTCTCTCCATTCATTTACACAGCATATAGGGATCCTGTTAAATCAGTATGTGCTGTCTTATACTGACACATTAACGTTACTGAAGTGTTTAGACAGTGAATAGACATTCCTTCCAGCCACGACGGGATGTCTATTCAAAATTCTGACACTTCCGTAACATTTCTGTGGTACTTACAGCAGAGCAAGCGTAATCTCGCGTGATCACGCTGTAAATGACAGGTGTGTGTGGGAAACAGTGTATGGTGCTATTATAATTAGAGGTGCAGTGTATGGCGCTATTATATTTAAGGGCGTAGTGTGAGGTATAATGAGAACTGTTTGTTTATAGGTGTAGAAATGTTTGAAAAGTGAGAAGCTGAAGACATCTGAGCGGCAAACTGCAGAAATGGACTGTGGCCGGGAGAAATCTTAGAGGTCTGGACCGGATGGAGAAAAATAACTAGAATCTGAGACGTCACCGGTGAGTCACTTAAAGAGGCTCTGTCATTACATTATAAGTTCAGTATCTCCTACATAAGGAGATGGGCGCTGTAATGTAGGTGACAGAAGTGTTTTTTATTTAGAAAAACAATCTATTTTTACCACGTTATGAGCGATTATAGCTTTATGCTAATTCATTTCTTAATGCCCAACTGGGCGTGTTTTTACTTTAGACCAAGTGGGCGTTGTAAAGAGAAGTGTATGACGCTGACCAATCAGTGACCAATCAGTGACCAATCAGCGTCTTGCACTTCTCCCCATTCATTTAGTCAGCGCATAGTGACACTGAGTTGTTCGCTATGTGCTGTCTTATACTGACACATTAATGTTACTGAAGTGTCTTGACAGTGAATAGACATTCCTTCCAGCCAGGACGGGATGTCTATTCACAATCCTGACACTTCTGTAACGTTTGTGTGGGACTTATAGCAGAGCAAGCGTAATCTTGCGAGATCACGTTGTAAATGACAGGTTACAGCGAGATTATGCTTGCTCTGCTGTAATTCCCACACAAACGTTACCGAAGTGTCAGGATTGTGAATAGACATCCCATCCTGGCTGGAAGTGATGTCTTTTCACTGTCAAGACACTTCAGTAACGTTAATGTGTCAGTATAAGACAGCACATACTGATCTAGCAGGATCTCTGCGCTGAGGAAATGAATGGAGAGAAGTGTATGATGCTGATTGGTCAGCGTCACACACTCCTCTGTACAATACCCGCTTGGTCCAAAGTAAAAACACGCCCAGTTGGGCATTAAGAAACTAATTAACATAAAGCTAAAATCGCTAATAATGTGGTAAAAATAGATAATTTTTCTAAATAAAAAACACTGCTGTCACCTACATTACAGCGCCCATCTCTTTATGTAGGAGATAGGGCACTTATAATGTGGGGACAGAGCCTCTTTAACGTAAATGTTTATTCTGCCTCTAATCAGTACTGTAGTCACTGTATAATCTGCAGCGAGATGATGGGTGGTATGATTATGATATAATTATTATTATTTATTTATTTTTGAAACAGCGACTTTCAGCATATCCTTACCATTGTTTGGGCCATGCTGGGAGCTGGAAACAATTTAGTGCAAACCCATACGGCAGGGGTTGCACTAAATTGAGCTGTATTTGTGCTGGTGTTGTATATATGTAATGAGCTGGGTTCTGGTGCTGTATATATGTATTGAGCTTGGTTCTGGTACTATATATATATGTACTGAGCTTGGTTCTGGTACCATATATATATGTACTGAGCTTGGTTCTCGGGCTGTATTTACGTACTGAGCTTGGTTCTGGAGCTGTATTTATGTATTGAGCTTTGTTCTGGTGCTGTATATATGCAATGATTTTTGTTATGGCGCTGTATTTATGTACTGAGCTTTGTTCTGGTGCTGTATATATGTAATGAGCTTTGTTCTGGTGCTGTATATATTAATGAGTTGGGTTCTGGTACTGTATATATGTAATGAGCTG
Organism: Rhinoderma darwinii; assembly: GCF_050947455.1. Classification (NCBI taxonomy): domain Eukaryota; kingdom Metazoa; phylum Chordata; class Amphibia; order Anura; family Rhinodermatidae; genus Rhinoderma; species Rhinoderma darwinii. The sequence goes on along the minus strand of NC_134688.1, from coordinate 386,847,458 downwards.
GGTTCTGGTGCTGTATATATCTAATGAGCATTGTTCTGGTGCTGTATATATGTACAGAGCTTGGTACTGGAGCTGTATTTATGTACTGAGCTTTGTTCTGGTACTGTATATATGTAATGAACTGTGTTCTGGTGCTGTATGTATGTCATGAACTTTGCTCTGGTGCTGTATATATGTGCATAGCTTGGTACTGGAGCTGTATATATGTACTGAGCTGTTCTGGGGATGTATATATATATATATATATATATATATATATATATATATTGAGCTTGGTTCTGATGCTGTATTAATGTACTGAGCTTTGTTTTGGTGCTGTATCTATGTAATGAGCTGGGTTCTGGTTGTGTATAGAACTATTTTGCTTGTAAAATGTACAAATGTTTTTATGCTTGAGTTACATAAAAAAATGTGGAAAAGAAATGACACGTCATTGATTGGTTGGAAAAAATATACATATCGAGGGGGAAGGAGATGTTGGGAAAGAGGTTTGGGGGGGGGGGGGTGCCAAACTGAATCTTTGCCCCGGGTACTGGAGAACCTAGCTACGCCTCTGGTTTATGGAATTAGATGTTAAAAAAACATATATGAATGGGATTTTCCAGTGTTTAAATGATTTTCACCATGTATTGTATGTTTGTTAAATGATATCGAGTAGTATTATTATATGAAACATCTATTCATGACTATATATATTCAGCCATGTTTCAATGTTCATTTAGCATTTGAGATGTGCTATGAAGACCTTTGAAATCTTTTATTGAATTTTTTTTGTAAATAAAAATGTCAGTGTGTTTGGTGCAACTTTCTAAATACTTTTTATTAAAAAATAATTTTTCCTTTTCCAGATATAGCTGCCTTGTATCCTGTATACAGAGCAGCTGTATCTTGTGCTGAAACCCGAATACATCAGGTCAGCAGAACTGATGGGTTCAGTGACAACGGGTCCTGCGTGTCTATGACACGCAGGATCCACCTGTTATAGATCACATCTAAGTTATGAACCTAGATGTGATCGGTAACAGCTTTCAGGTTTCAGCACTAGATACAGCTGCTCTGTATACAGGATGCAAAGAAGCTGTACCTTGAAAAGTAAAAAGAATTTCTAATAAAAAGTATTTAAAGTTTCACCAAATATACTGATATCCATTTTTATTTTCAAAAAACGAAAACAAAACTATTTCAAAGGTGTACATAGCCTATAATAGCCTGCATCTTAGCATTTAAGAAAATCTGAAAAGCATTTTCAATATGAAGACAACATAACTTAAAATTATACCCTAGATGGAAAATTACCTAAACATTCTGTGCATAGTTCTGCACCTGCACAATTAGTCTACGTGGAAAGAAGTTGAAAGCAAAGTGAAAGAAATTTTCAACATAAAAAAAAATCAAGAAGACTAAAATTATTGTCACAAACAAATCTAAATGCAGAAGCTAATTAAAGCATAAGTATCTTTCTGTGACAAATGTGAAAATACATCTTGGCTTATAAAAGAAACTGTGAACACTCTTTTTACCCAAGGTTCAGCATCTGTAATGACTATACAGGTGTTAAATTGCAACATACAAGGCCTAAGCGCTGAGCATTATGCTCCATAACATTTACTGTATTGTAAAAATCTAACAGCTGAACATGTCAGTTAACTTTTTCAATTGCACCCATTGAAAACTCTCTAAACTAAAAGAAAAGATTTACCTGCTGTCCTTTGGAAAACTACATTGTGATGGGAGGAGTTTTATCAAATTGTACACTCCACCTAGCTCTAGGTCATTCACAAGGATTAAGTGGGTATGTAACTGTGGTCTAACAAGCATGCTTATTTTTTTGGATGTCTACAGGGCATATGGAGTCATAGAGAGGGATTTCCTGCTAGGGACTTCCCTTTATGAGCCTGAACAGGATGCCACTCTGGCAGACCTAACCCGTCCATGCATTCCATGGTCAGCCATACATTCATTTGAATGGCCATCATGGAATGCAACATTTTCCCTGAAGCAGTCGCTTCAAGGAATATGAAAGCATAGATGTGGCTTCCCCAACGAACACAGACCCACAGCGATCAGGTGATCGCCAGGCCGACCTCTACCTCATCAATAGTTTTGTGTTACTCACCTGGCCCAGCTCCAGCGACAAGTCCCGGCGAGTCACCGTCGATCCGATGGATCTGGCCACGGCTTTCCTCTTCACAGTGGCTTGCAGCATTGGGTTGATTGGATAACTTACACCCGCTGATGATGTCAGACCTAGCGGCCTATTTAAAGTGGAATCAGCCTGCCATGCCTTTCCTGCAGATTAAGGTACATCCTTGCCTGGCTAAAGGTTTTTGTTTATTGACTGTGACCTCATACCTGGAATACTCTATAGTCTCGTCCCTTGGATTTGTTGCCTGGTTCTTGTGGGTTTACTCCTGATATTGTCTTCTGGCCTGTCTACCAACTACAATTCCATCTCATCCTTTGAGTTGTTGTATCCTGAATGCTATTCCATTGACAACTGGCTACATTCCAGACTTTGCTACAAGTTTTTCGCTACAGCGCAATTGCCGCCAGTCGGTGACTATTCTGGGGACTGCGACCTGGGAATCCAACTGGGAAAATCCATACCTCTTTTAGGCAATGGTTAGTTAAATACCTTACAAGTTACTGAGAGGAGTCTGGTGTGCTGGTGTGCATGCGCAGTGTACTGTCCTCAGGTTCATGTGCGCTATGCACATGTGGCCGATGCCGCTCTCATACTGATCTTAGTAACTTCTAAGCTATTTTACTAACTGTTGTCTAAACAGTCAGTTTCGGCGTGGGCAGGTTTGGAACACTAAATCCTAGTTCCAAACCTAGTGACAAGTTCCCTTTAAAGAGGACCTATCACTTCCTGGGAAACCTCACAAAATAATAGGAGATCAAATGTAAAACCTTTCAAATATATCATTAGCAAAATTAAAAAATGGCATCTCTAATTTAGTGATAAAAGGTTTAGCCCTTTAAGAAAGGGAGACAACCTCAGCTGTAGTAATTTCCCCACAGGCATCAGTGCAGTCAATGCCTCAGAAGATTTTGATTTCTTTGTGAAACTTTCTGTTTCTAAGCTGGGAGAGTCCACTATGTGTGTGTGAGGGGGTGGGACTATGAGTGTGCAGCATGTAAACACAGGGTAGATCTCTGCTGCTACCTTACTCGATGTTGTTAGGCCCTCCTCACATCACATTAGGGATGTATGCTTAGCATGAACACCGGGAAAAGCTCCTGTCGTACATGCTAAGCATATCCATAGGGCTTCATTAACCCAACAAAGGCCAAAAGAATCCTTAAAGATAAAATGAGATTTCATTTTCACATTTCAAAGTATGCACTTTTCAATCAAATTCCTTGGAGAGAAGGAAAGGAAATCCTAAACAGTAAAAGTAATCCCATCTCTCCTAACAGACTCAGTAAGGATTTCAGTGGAGTAAATTGCTGCAATGTCAAGCAAATTAGGTCAGTTAGGGAAAAGATATGAGCGCTCTTCAACTAAAAGTGGCCATAGAAATAAAAAAAAACTTTTGTCCGAGCACTAGTTAGGCCGATAGTTAATTCTCATGACTCCACAACAAAAGTGCACGCTGGGCTCGGCCAAGCGTGCATCTTTGTTTTAGTGGGGAGAGGAGAATAAGCTGCTGACAGGCCCTACTAGTAGCGACTTACATCCTCTAGGAACATATGTTCGTGGTCTTGTGTATCGTCTACCACCTAGACAATATTGGTTTGTCAAGTATTCTCCGTAAATTATAACAAATAAGCAAGATTGATCCGGAGTGTATTAAAAAATAACTTTTACTTAAATTTCTTAAAACATAAGCGTTTGCGATATGAGCGCATATATTCAAATCATATGTCACAGTTGTGTACAATAATTCTGTTTTTATCAGTATGCATATACAGCAATATTGGAGACAGCAAAAATAGTCCACCTTTTATGGTTTCCTAATACTTGTGGTTCAAATAATTCGTCAGTTTCAGAGGTTTTCTCATAAGCACTCAGATGCTTTGTTAATCATGTAGGATATACAGAAGATATATGAGATTATTTCGGGCAGTTGCCCTCCTACCCCTTTATTTATGGGATGATGGCGTTCTTTTCAAGCGTCTTCTGTGAAATCCTGGATTAAGTTGGACCTCTGAAATAGGGTAATTCTTCTCCCAATTTCTCTCCCAACGCGTTTCCTCTGACCCATTGATTCATCAGGGGAGATAGGTCATGAATGCTGCTTCATCCTGTTCCTTGGGAAGCTGCATGAAAATTTAGATATAGCTGTCTTGAAAAAATGTAGTTTGCTGTCAGCAAGACATGCTTGCAGTGGCAAGAGAAGGGCCTCTCAGTTTGGAGGCAGAGTATCGGCGTCTGGTCCTGACGCCTGCTGTCACTACACTAAAGGATTCCCTGTCTCTTTTTATGTAGCCCATTTCCCTCCCACCCACACACACCTCCCAGGTGCAACACCCCTCCCCAGTGACGTGTTTAGATGAGGTAGGAGGGGGGGGGGTGTACTAAAGGGGGGCGGGGACCTGCAGGGCCGCCGCCGCAGACACAGGGGAATATTTCCCTGTGTCTGAAGTGACGCTAGCATGCCGCAGGCCTCCGTCCTGAGTCCTCAGATCGTGCTCCCTAAACATCTCTGTAAGGGAGATGTTCAGTAAGCGTCTGCATGCAGCGATGAGTGTCATCGCTGCATGCAGACGCGTAGTCAGGGGAACGGAGATAACTCCGCCCCCCCTGGTGACGTCGCGGCCTGGGATAGGTCGCGACGTCACCTTGGAGACCGATCAGCTGTGCAGCGCCGTGCGTCTAGAATAGACGCTACTGGTCTGCACAGGGATCGATGAATACAGGCAGGGAATCTGCATGCATTCGGGGTGCACGGTCTAAGGGCAAAAAGGGGTATATGGTTGGTAGAGATCTTATAGTGGGACACCTAAGTGCGGGGATTTATGTATTAAGACAGATCCAAAAGTATGGTATCGGTCTTTCCCTGTGCACTAGAGATCACACTAAAGTGTTAATGGAAAAGAGATGTTTTTTGCAAGGGAATAACGATAACGATAACTCAATGGTTAGTACAATAGGATATTATCTGGCTATGTTTTTAATTAAAAACTATTTCTCTCTATGGTACGTTATTTAAACACTAGAGCAAGTGGTGATTACGGAACTGTGGAATATTCCCACTATAGATGTTATTATTTTCTAGAATATGTAAAAAAATTATTATTTTTTTTTTTATTTTTTTTTTTTTTTTATATTATACCCTTAAGGTTATGTATGTTATTATTTCCGGTGGAAAGGTCACTTATAGGTTCTGATAAACAAGAAAAAAGTGAATAGATCTGAAGGTGCAAGTTGTTTGCACCTCCAATTCTATTCAAATGTTTCAAAGTGTCAAGTGTTTGATTTATACTTCTTACTTGTGTGTTCTTTTAATTTTTAATTTTTTAATTTTTTTATTTTTTATATATTTTTATTTTAAATCTTTGTTTTTGATTATTTATATTTTTTGGAATATTGGAAACAAGTACAATCCTATTTTGGCCGGGAAGAGAGGATAAATTACTGAGACATATGTGTATAAGAGTGGACTCAGATGAAACATCCGAAATCTAACTGTTCGTTGAGCCCATTTGGTGCAGTTGATCTCATTTTAAAGATCCACTTGGACTCTCTCTGCAGTAGGATTCTATCTAGATCTCCCCCTCTCACCGCAGGTTGTAGACACTCAAGGGTCGTAAATCGTAGACAATCTGGGTCCCCTTTGTGTTTTAGATGAACATGCCGGGAGACTGGTTTATCTCTGTCATGTAGGATATCCCCTATGTGTTCGAGTACCCTTTTTCTGAGCTCCCTTATTGTTTTCCCGATATAGTCTAAGGGACATGGACAGGTAATTTTATAAACGACATTTTTGGTGCTGCAGTTTGAGAAACTTTTTATGGGATAACAAATTCCTGTATGGGCACTCTGATTAATTTTCGTTGTTTGAATATAAGTGCAGGCTTTACAGTGTCCACATTTGAAGCATCCGTCAATCTTTCTGTTCAACCAACATCCTCTCTTCTTTAAAGTGTTTAGGTGGCTATGAGTGACTTGGTCGCCTATACTCCTCCCCCTCCTGTAGGTAATCTGTGCTCTTGGAGTTATGGTTTCTCTTATGTCGGTGTCCATACCGAGAATTTTCCAATGCTTGTCGAGTATGCCCTTAATCATGTGATCTGCTAGGTCATAAGTCCCAATTAGTCTTATCGGTTGCTTGGAGAGTTCTTTCTTTTTAGGGGTCAGTAGTTCTTCTCTATTCTGAGAGTATGCATATTTGTATGACTCTTTTAAGACCGTAGATGGATAGCCCCTCTCGATAAATCGTGATTCCAGATCTCTTGCCTGTTTTCTGAAATCCCGTATATCTGAGCAATTTCTTCTTAAGCGGAGGTATTGCCCCTTTGGTATACCTTTCTTTAAAGGGTATGGGTGGTGACTCTCCCACCTCAGAAGGCTATTTGTGGCAGTTGGTTTTCTGTAAATTGACGTTTTGAGTTTACCATCCTCTTCAATAGATGTAAGTACATCCAGGAAAGGGAGCTTTTTTGGGTGAGTTTCAAATGTGAATCTCATACCTATGTCGTTTTGATTTAACCGTTCAACAAACCCTTCAAATGTTTTCAAGGGTTCTGTCCACAACACGAAAATGTCGTCGATATAACGCGCCCACATTGAAGCCGGTAAATTTGTTATTAGTCTTTCATCAGTAAAGACCATAGTTTCTTCCCACCAGCCCAGAAATAGGTTTGCGTACGTGGGGGCACATGAGTTACCCATAGCCGTACCTCTGAGCTGGTGGTACATACGTCCGTTAAACAAAAAGTAGTTTTTAGTTAGGACAAATTCCAGCAGCTTCAACATGAGCGCGCTATGTTCCCTAAAGTGTGTCCCCCTTGTGTCTAGAAAATGCCGTGCTGCCTCCAGTCCTTTTTCGTGGGGGATTGAGGAATATAGAGCCTCTACGTCTATACTACACAGGATTGTGCCCTTTTCGATGGGTAAATCGTCAATTTTTGACAGTAGATCCATCGTATCTCTCGTGTAGGAGGGTAAGGTCTCAACAAAAGATCTTAAGAACTTATCGACGTAGATCCCCACATTCTGTGTCAATCCCCCAATGCCAGATACAATAGGGCGCCCTTTCAAAGGGGTTGTGCCTTTATGTATCTTGGGGAGAGCGTAGAATGTGGGGATCTTTGGTTTGTTGATAATCATAAATTTGTACTCGTGTTCGTCGATAAGGTTGTTACTTTTGGCGTCATTAAGTATTTTGATTAGATCTTTTTTGAAATTAGTAGTGGGATCTTCCGTGAGAATTTTGTAACTCCCAGGATCACTGAGGATGTTGTTGCACATCTCTATATATTTCTCCCTTTCTAAGATGACGACATTTCCCCCCTTGTCGGAGGCTTTGATCACAATGTTCTCGTCCCTTTCCAGAGAGATTAATGCTTGGTTTTCCTTTCTTGTCAGATTCGTTACTTTTTTGTGTACATCAATTTTCATAAGGTCATTAATGACCATTTCTTGAAACACATCTATAACCGAAGTCTCCCCGATAGGAGGCATCTTCTGACTCTTAAGTTTACAAGATGTGAAAGGGCCAGTTCCTCTTTGTTTTTCGTTTACGGACAGTAATTCCGCCAGATCTCGTGCATGTGGGAGTTCTTGCAGCGTGATTCCCAATTCTTGACACTCTTTTTTATCTTTCATCCTATGGAATTTATGCCATCTTAGTTTCCTTGTAAATAGATGAACGTCTTTAATCCAGTTGAATACATCGAAACTGGTAGTTGGTACATAAGACAGTCCTCTGCTGAGGACAGAGATTTCCGTGTTGTTTAAATTCCTCTTAGACAGGTTAATGACCGTTAGTTTATCCTTTTGTATCATTTCGGATTGCTCTGTTTGTTCCGTAGCTGGTATGGTACTCTCGGACCTTCCCTGTCTAGAAAAGGGGATGTTTCCAAGTTGAAACCAGAGCCTTGAGTTATTCCTGAATGACTGGAGGTGCCTGAACTTTGTGGCATATCCCATTTTCTCGGGGGATTTCTGCTGCTTGGATAGCTTCTTCCTCTCGTTGATCTAGAGTAATTGCGTCCCCTGTTTCCTCTAGTCCAGTTCTGGTAGTTGGCTTCCTGATCAGTATGATCTGTGTCTGTTGAGGATTGGTCCGTTTCAATTTTGGACCTTGCCTTCTTGGTTTCAAATGTATAGATCTTATTATCCTTGAAATCTTGCAGGTCCCGTACAAATTGATTATGCTTCCTTTCTGTTAAATTGAACTGAAATTTTTCGAAAACATTCTGCAGAGTGGCCTCTTTGGTGTTATATTCAGGTTCTGTTTTAAACTTAAGGACAATTTCTATTTGTTCTTTTAATTTTTTTGTTGTGATGTCCAGGACTCTCTTTTCTTCATCCAACAGAATTTGTATGAGTCTGAGGGAACTACCCGTGGCTTCAGCTTCCCACCTGTGCATCAATTCTGGAGTCTGTAGTCGTAGAGCAGGCATGAGCATAATTCTTAGACCTCTTGGCACTATGTTGTGTTTGAGATAATTTTCAAAAGACTGCACTTCCCACCATGATGTGGATTGTTCCTTGTAGCATTTTGTCAGTTCCGTAAATGCAGATTTAAGAGAGGGCGTGTATTTTTTTTGAAAAAACTCTTTCTCAGAAAATACTTCTCTTGCCTGGTGCAGCCATGCCTCTGTGTTTATGGTACTTGCAATGAAACTTGCCATATCCTAGAAAGATTATTCTGTAATATATGTTCGTGGTCTTGTGTATCGTCTACCACCTAGACAATATTGGTTTGTCAAGTATTCTCCGTAAATTATAACAAATAAGCAAGATTGATCCGGAGTGTATTAAAAAATAACTTTTGCTTAAATTTCTTAAAACATAAGCGTTTGCGATATGAGCGCATATATTCAAATCATATGTCACAGTTGTGTACAATAATTCTGTTTTTATCAGTATGCATATACAGCAATATTGGAGACAGCAAAAATAGTCCACCTTTTATGGTTTCCTAATACTTGTGGTTCAAATAATTCGTCAGTTTCAGAGGTTTTCTCATAAGCACTCAGATGCTTTGTTAATCATGTAGGATATACAGAAGATATATGAGATTATTTCGGGCAGTTGCCCTCCTACCCCTTTATTTATGGGATGATGGCGTTCTTTTCAAGCGTCTTCTGTGAAATCCTGGATTAAGTTGGACCTCTGAAATAGGGTAATTCTTCTCCCAATTTCTCTCCCAACGCGTTTCCTCTGACCCATTGATTCATCAGGGGAGATAGGTCATGAATGCTGCTTCATCCTGTTCCTTGGTAGGAGGGGGGGTGTACTAAAGGGGGGCGGGGACCTGCAGGGCCGCCGCCGCAGACACAGGGGAATCGCTGCATGCAGACGCTTACTGAACATCTCCCTTACAGAGATGTTTAGGGAGCACGATCTGAGGACTCAGGACGGAGGCCTGCGGCATGCTAGCGTCACTTCAGACACAGGGAAATATTCCCCTGTGTCTGCGGCGGCGGCCCTGCAGGTCCCCGCCCCCCTTTAGTACACCCCCCCCCCCTCCTACCTCATCTAAACACGTCACTGGGGAGGGGTGTTGCACCTGGGAGGTGTGTGTGGGTGGGAGGGAAATGGGCTACATAAAAAGAGACAGGGAATCCTTTAGTGTAGTGACAGCAGGCGTCAGGACCAGACGCCGATACTCTGCCTCCAAACTGAGAGGCCCTTCTCTTGCCACTGCAAGCATGTCTTGCTGACAGCAAACTACATTTTTTCAAGACAGCTATATCTAAATTTTCATGCAGCTTCCCAAGGAACAGGATGAAGCAGCATTCATGACCTATCTCCCCTGATGAATCAATGGGTCAGAGGAAACGCGTTGGGAGAGAAATTGGGAGAAGAATTACCCTATTTCAGAGGTCCAACTTAATCCAGGATTTCACAGAAGACGCTTGAAAAGAACGCCATCATCCCATAAATAAAGGGGTAGGAGGGCAACTGCCCGAAATAATCTCATATATCTTCTGTATATCCTACATGATTAACAAAGCATCTGAGTGCTTATGAGAAAACCTCTGAAACTGACGAATTATTTGAACCACAAGTATTAGGAAACCATAAAAGGTGGACTATTTTTGCTGTCTCCAATATTGCTGTATATGCATACTGATAAAAACAGAATTATTGTACACAACTGTGACATATGATTTGAATATATGCGCTCATATCGCAAACGCTTATGTTTTAAGAAATTTAAGTAAAAGTTATTTTTTAATACACTCCGGATCAATCTTGCTTATCCTCTAGGAACACAAAGATCCCCCATCACCACTTTTTGTAGATAATGCATGTTATTGCTATACAGTGATCTTTCAGCGCAGAAAATCATTTCCTCCTCAGCACCGTGGATAGGTGTCAAGTAGAGATGATATCTGAAGTCTTCTGTACTTTGATATAGAAATATGACAAACAAGGCCGTCCTTAGGGGTGTGCGACTTGTGCCATTTCACAGGGCGTATCACTCCAGCAGGTGGAAGGGTTGCTGCGCTGGCTCCCTTCCCCTACTTGTGTTTCAGAAGTGCCCGGGCCCAGCGACTCAGCAGCTGCCTTTCTGCCTGGACACTTCTTCTCTCAGTGGCGTTGCTACCGCTGTAGCAGCCAAGGCAGCTGCTAGCGGCGATGCCGGGCATGAAGGTGCACGTGACGCCCGCTGGGATGGGCCCCCAATGGCTGGCGGCACCGCTAGCAGCTGCTGTGGCTGCTACAGCGGTAGTAACGCCACATTCAATAGTGTCTGCGTCCTTAGGAATCTAAAGAAGCGGAATCCCCTTGTGGCCAGGGATTCAGCTCCTGGACGGAGCTCTTAATGTCTCTGTCCATATATGGACACTGACATCAGGGGCAATTTCTGAAGCAATTTCTGAAGCGGAATGTCTCTGTCCATTTATGTATAGTGATGTGAGGGTACTTCTCCTGGAGCCGAATCACCGGCCACCGCACCGGCAACACTGTAGACGGGGATTCCGCTTCAGGATTTGCCCCTGATGTCACTGTTCATATATGGACAGAGACCTCAAGCACTCCGTCCAGGAGCGGAATCCCCGGCTACAGGAGGATTCCGCTCCTACAGGAAGCTACAGTGGCGCTATCTACGGGAAGGGGGGGTGGTATCTATAAGGAGGCTGTGTGGCACTACCTACAAGGGGGCTGTGTGGCACTACCTACAAGGGGGCTGTGTCGCACTACCTATAATGGGGCTGTGTGGAAGTATCTACAACGGGGCTGTGTGACACTACCTACAAGGGGGCTGTGTGGCACTATCTACGAGGGGGCTGTGTGGCACTACCTACAAGGGGGCTGTGTGGTACTACCTACAAGGGGGTTGTGTGGTACTACCTACAGGGGGCTGTGTGGCACTACCTACAAGAGGGCTGTGTGGCACTAACTACAAGGGGGCTGTGTGGCACTACCTATGCTACAAGCGGGCTGAGTGGCACTACCTACAAGGGGGCCTTGTGGCACTACCTACAAGGGGACTGTGTGGCACTACCTACAAGGGGCCTGTGTGGCAAAGTGAACATTATACTGTGTAGGGGCACTACAGAGGGCAATATACTGTGTGTGGCACTTAGGTGGCATAATACTGTGTGAGCACAATTAATGGACAAAATATCCTTGAAAGGGGTATAATATGTTATTATATATTATTACTATACTGTATAGGGGGCACTAAAGGGGCATTATACTGCGTGTGGGGCCTTAAAGAGGCATTACACTCTGTGGGGGCACTATATGTGGCATTATACTGTCGGGGCATTATAGTTTTTTATGGGGCATTTTTATATGATGAGGTGGGGCGCCGAAAGATCATTTCGCATGGGGCGCCATCTATCCTTAGACCGGCCCTGATGACAACCAGCTGGGTTAAAATATTTCCCAAATAAAACATGTTAGACGTATATGGAGGGGTGCAACGTTATAATAGGGAAAGGGTTTTGAATTAAAATATAATTGTGAAAAAATATACATAGTTAGAAAAAACACCAGAGCAAAATGTTGTTTTTTCTAACCTTAAAAACACTGCTACTATCAGATCTATCACATATATTTATTTGGTTGCAACAGGACCAATGGCATTTGAAGGGCATTTAAACAATATGTGCCACAAAAAGCTTCTATAATTTTCCAATTTTACCACTACAGAAAGAGTTATGTGAAATATATTTTAAGTGATGTGTGTCTGCATTGCTATAGTTCTTATCAGTATGGGATGAATTGAGGCAGTGATCGAGCATTAGTCCTTTTTGACACAAATGCTGAGTATTTTGGGAAAAAATAAATCCTAGTATCAGTCCAAGGTGATTTAAGCAAGCAATAAAGAGATTGTTCTTTTCTGATAGAGATGAAAACGATGTGAAATCAATCAAAATTGATATATACCACAGGTACAATTTAAACAGATTTTCCTACATCAGTTAAAGGATAGTACTAAAATGAATTTTATGTTTGTATTGCCCCCAAGATTTGCTTGCTAATGTGTTTTCTTTAAAAAACAATAGCACAAGTTCCTATCAAAGAAAATGAGGAGTCTTTCACATCATTCTCATGTCTTCTTTATGCCTTTCTTTATCCATTTCCCTTCAATAAAATATAATGTAGAATAATATGCTGTTTTTAAACTCTGTGGACAGAAAATATCTAATATATTGCAAGATATTCAGGTATGTGTGACCTGAGTAAAATGTAGCAAAATGAGAACACAGGAGCTTCAATAATGTTTTATGATACTCCTGTGCATTAAATAAAAATACACCTGTAAGAGATTATGAAAAACAGGTGTTAATTTAGATAGTTGTTTTTTTTTTTTTGCTAAAATATTTTATTCTAAAATGATTTCAAATAAATATGCAGGGTTTTTTTTATCTTAAATTTTGATTTTGTTCTTCCTACTTTTTTAACTCACATTTTAGCTATGTATATATCCTTAACCGCTTTCCAACTCTAATCTGTACATGTACATCCTAAAAGCTAATACATCATGCAGTAAGGGCATAAATCTACAGTGTTAACTTTAATGGCAGATTGCGCTGTATAAGAGCATGTTCAGACATGGCGGATTTGCAGCAGATCTCAACTGCAGACAGGCCGAAGTGTAAATCCGCAGAAGACTTTTCTATGGTTTACATAGCTTTTTAGTTAAAAGATACCTGTTGTTTCATTTGACTTTTCCGGATAAACTACCATGTGTGTGTGTACATAAGGAGCAGCACTATTTCTGGCCATTATATGATTTTGATTTTTTAGCAGTTTTCCCCTTTGCATGCTATATCTGTAGTTCGCATTTCTCTCTGAGCTGAGGGGTGGAGCCTAGAAGCCATGCACTATGCACAGTAAGAAGAGGAGAATCTGCTCCATAGTTTTCTCTCTCACTCAGACACAGCCACAGGATCATGCAGGACATATATAGAGAAGTACTGACCTGTACTGATGTGAATAAAGTGCTTTCGTTGTGAAAGCAGAACAACAGGCATATGAACTTTCTCTTATCTCCTTCACTTCCTGCTCAACCCCCCCCCCCCCTCTCCATAGGCTTCCATAGGCATGTGTATTCAGATAAATGTGAGCTGCATTCTGACTGGAGACGGATAGAGCTAAATTTTCAGCGTGAAATCAGTGTAGCAGAGGGATAGGGAGAAGGAAAACAGCCAGATAAGAGCAGAAGTAGGCTTGTTACTCTGATAAGATATATTACAACATTTATTATAATGGTCTGTACTATTCATTAATGCAAAGTTTGATGAAATGTCAGTGCCCATTTAAGTTAATGCAGACATTGCAGAAAACAGCTGCATGGAAAATAGCTTGCGGTATGGAATTGACCTTCCGCAGCATGCTCAGTATGTTACAGAGAAACAGAGGATTTTCACTTTGGATTTAAGCCTTTGCAATGCAAAGGCTCAAACCTGCAGCAAATCTACTGCGAAATCCACCACATCTGAATTAAATTACGTATATGATATATCCGTCATGAGCAGCAGATAGTTTCCGCATCAAGATTGATATATCTGTCATTAGGAACTAGTAGGTACTCCCACTGTACCGACAAGATCAGCAGCACTGGCACGGCCACTGCTCCTGCAACAACTGCCAGATTTGGAGATAATTCTCATCCCAGTAGTTTAACTCCTTAGATGCTGCAGTCAATAGAGACCATGGCATTTAACTCCTTCCCGACCGACCACTGTTAACGAAATCATGGGCCAAAATATATTAGACTGAAATTTGTAATGGGTATGTCAACCGATACCCGCCCTCCAGTGATTTATGCAGCTTCCAAATCATAGGTGATAGATATATATATCTGAGAGAAAAGATGACACAAGAGACCATGCTTGTATGCTCAAAATCCTTCTCTGATCTTTATTGATCCAAACAAGTATATAAGTATAATGACAGGAAAGGTGTAGGCTTTGGTTTCAGCCAATCATCTACAATATGATAATGACTCAGAGACACGTAGCACCCGCTGAACCCGTTGTAACGTCTATGGCCGCGGACCATCATTCTGATTTACCCTCTGACGGCTGCGGCCATGGACATATGAGTTCTCGGCGGCATCTCCCTCCTGAGAGATGCCGACACTCACTTCCTGGTCCGGACACTGTGTCCCACAGAGCGCGGGCGCCTGCGTGTGCATGGCCTTAAAGGCCCAGTGCGCACACAGTTGCAGAAAATCTGCAATTAGCTGAGAATGCTGCTGGACTATAAAAGGGGCTCTGCCCTCTTGAGCATTGCCTGAGCGTTGTTGTGTTACCTAAAGTTTGTCATTGCAAATGGTCTCCTAGCATTTTCCAGTTCCTAGTGTTACCCGTTCCTGCTGCCTGTACCCTGTATCCCGTGCTACCGTGCCTCTGTGTCGTCAAGAATTGGTCGTGTTGTGTCTTCCGCTGCATCTATTGTGTCACACCCCGCCGGGTGGCTGTCTACTGTCAGAGCCTCATCTTAGCCTGAATCCACCGCTACTGTCTACATTGCCTCAGGTACCCTTTATGTACTATAGACATTGTATTGTACCCGTTTGGCCAGCTGCTATCCCGCTATGAAGTACGGCCCAGTGGGTCCACACCCCGCGCCGTGACAGTACGCTCAGGCCATGGACCCCGCTGGTCAATTTAAGGGCCTGTCACCCTCCCAAGCCATGCAGGTGGACTTGCAGGAACTGCAAACACGACAGGATCAACTTCTTGTGGCAGTAGACTGCATGGCACAGCAGCTAGGGGCGCTAGCTGCTTCCTTCTCTGCACCTATTTCAGCCTCTCTGACTGCTCCTCCTGCTACACCTCCTGGCAGCTCCGGTTCTGATTCTCGGTTCTCGCTGCCACTGCCACCTCGTTTCCATGGAGACGCAAGAACGTGCAGGGGATTTCTTAACCAGTGGCATATCCACTTCACCCTGCACGCCAGAGCATTTCCTTCAGACGGAGCCAGAATCGCCTTCATAATTTCGTTACTTGCTGGCAAGGCCCAGGCGTGGGCGAACCCAATCTGGGAATGACAGGGACCCGAGACCCAAAACTTCCAGGTGTTCGTGCGGTTATTCCGCACTGTGTTCGAGGAGCCTGGATGAGTCTTGTCGGCAGCTACTGTTATGCTGAACCTTCGCCAGGGGGACGCCTCTGTGGGCGAGTACACCATCCAGTTCCGGACCCTGGCAGGAGAGCTGTCCTGGAACAACAAGGCGCTGTTAGCTTCCTTTTGGCATTGCCTATCATCCGAGATCAAGGACGAACTTGCTGCTCGGGATCTACCATCTACCTTGGACGACCTGATTCTACTTGCCACCCGAGTGGACATGAGGCTCAGAGAAAGATCCCAAGAGTTTCGACAAGAGAGAAAGCTTCCTAGACTGGCGCCCAACTTCCAGCAACCCCTCTTGCCTTCATCTACTACTCCACCCGAGGTCCCGATGCAAGTGGATCGGCTTAAACTGTCTGTTCAGGAGAAACAGCACAGGCGCACTTCTGGACTCTGTCTATATTGCGGCCTTGCTGGCCATGTTGTGCGTCTGTGTCCCCAGAAGCCAAAAAACTCCAACGCCTAGGCTTGGTTGGAGAAACAACCCTGGGCGACACAGCATTTGATAGAGAACTCTCCTCCAAGCTGTTCATCCTTGTGACCATTGTCGCTGGCAAGATGCCCCATCTGGTCTCTGCCTAACTGGACTCTGGCTGTGCATCCAATTTCATATGCCAAGACCTTGTGAATCTTCTTCACTTGCCCACTGTCCTTCAAGAGAAGCCGTTGGTCGTTGCCTTGGTAGATGGACTGCCGCTGCCTGACCCAATATTATCTGTGACAAAGCTGCTGAGGCTTCAAGTGGGAGCCCTTCGCTCTGAGCTCATTTCCCTGTCTGTCCTGCCCAAGGCTTCGACAAGAAGGATGCGGAGACGTTGCCACCACATTGAGTGTATGATTGTCCTATTGACTTGGTTCCTGTTTCTTCCCTTCCTCGCGTTAGAGTATACCCTCTCTTCTTACCTGAAACCCAGTCAATGTCTGCCTATATTAAGGAGAATCTAGAGAGGCGCTTCATAAGTAAATCCTCAACCCCGGCCGGGGCTGGGTTTTTCTTTGTCAATAAAAAAAAAGGACCCCTCCGACCCTGCATTGACTACCGGGGTCTCAACCAGATCACGGTAAAGAACAGATACCCAAATCTCTGAACTATTTGATCGCATACGGGGGGCACATTTTTTTTCTAAACTAGACCTGCGAGGGGCCCACAATCTAATCCGGATTCGTCAGGGTGACAAGTGGAAGACTGCATTTAATACACGTGATAGGCACTATGAATACCTGGTTATGCCCTTCGGCCTGTGTAACGCCCCCGCGGTTTTTCAAGAATTCGTCAAAGACATTTTACGTGATCTCCTCTATGTCTGTGTTGTGGTGTATCTCGAATACATTTTGATTTTTTCCCCAGATCCAGTAACTCATTAGAGACATGTCCGCCAGGTTTTGCTTCGATTAAGGGAGAATCACCAATATGCCAAGCTGGAGAAGTGCATGTTTGAAAGAAGGTTTCTACCCTTCCTGGGCTATATCATCTCCGATCAGGGCCTCAAAAGGGATCCTGAGAAGGTAAAGGCTGTCCTGGAATGGCCACGCCCTCAAGGCTTAAGGGAAATACAGCCCTTCCTCGGATTCGCCAACTTCTATTGGCTATTCATT
This sequence comes from Rhinoderma darwinii, assembly GCF_050947455.1. Lineage (NCBI taxonomy): Eukaryota > Metazoa > Chordata > Amphibia > Anura > Rhinodermatidae > Rhinoderma > Rhinoderma darwinii. The sequence continues at coordinate 386,830,141 of NC_134688.1, read as the reverse complement.
CCCAACTTCTCCTCATTGACAGCTGCCATCTCTACCCTCACCAAAAAGGGCATGAATGCCAAGGTGTGGCCTCCAGAAGCAGAGGCCGCGTTTAAGAGCTTAAAGAAGGCCTTCACGTCAGCCTCAATTCTTCATCACCCCGATGTGTCCCTACAGTTTCGTTAGAGGTGGACGTCTTCTCTTGGCGCACTTTTGGTCCAGAGAGGTTCGAAAGGCAAGACTGTGTTATGTGGCTATTACTCTAAGCTGTTTTCTCCCGCAGAGCGCAACTACTCTATTGGGGAGATCGGGAGTTACTGGCCATCAAGCTGGCTCTGCAGGAGTGGAGACACCTACTAGAAGGCGCAGCTCATCCAATCCTGGTCTTCACGGACCACAAGAACCTCACCTATCTTCAGACGGCTCAACGGCTGAATCCTCGTCAAGCCAGGTGGTCGCTGTTCTTTCATCAGCTCCAGTTTGAGCTCCACTACCAACCTGCCGACAAGAATGTGAGGGATGATGACTTGTCTCGGTTGTTTGAGACAGAGGACACTGTGGAGTCCCCACAGAATATTATTGACCCTTCCTGCATCTTCTCTGTGAACCCCCTGCAAGTTAGAGATATTCCTCCGGGAAGGACTTTTGTACGTCTGGCAGACAGTGGAAGAATCCTTCGCTGGGGACACAGTTCCAAGCTGGCAGGTCACGCGGGTACCTGTAAGACCCGGGACCTAATTGCCCATCAGTTCTGGTGCCCCACACTGCCCAAAGACGTCATGGACTTTGTCTCCTCCTGTACAGTATGCGCAGCAAACAAAATTGCACACTCCAGACCAGCTGGTCTGCTCCAACCACTGCCTGTGCCTGATGACCCTGGCGACATATTGCAATGGACTTTGTTACAGATCTGCCTCTCTCTGCTGGATGCAGTGTGTCTGGGTGGTGGTGGATCGATTTTCCAAGATGGCTCATTTTGTTCCACTGACTGGCCTGCCTTCCGCTTCCCGACTGGCCGATCTCTTCGTTCAACACATCTTCCATCTGCACGGCTTGCCTCTGCATATTGTCTCGGGTCAAGGAGTCCAGTTCACCTCAAAGTTCTGGAGAGCACTCTGCGGTCTCCCCGGTGTAAAGTTGGACTTCTCCTCGGCCTACCATCCCCAGTCCAATGGTCAAGTCGAGAGGGTTAACCAGATTATGGAGAACTATCTGCGGCACTTTATCTCCAGACAGCATGATGTTTGGGTGCAGCTGCTTCCTTGGGCGTAGTTCTCTTATAATACCCATACTAATGAGTCCACCACCTCCAGCACAGTCTTCATTGTTTACGGCCAACATCCACAAACACCTCTTCCTGTCTCCACTATGTCCCAGGTGCCTGCAGCTGACTCTACCTTCAGGGACTTTCTACAGATCTGGCAGCAGACCCGATCTTCTATTCTGCTGGCGGTCGACCGCATAAAGAGAAAGGCAGACACTAGAAAACGTGAACCTCCCCAGTTTCTTCCGGGTACTAAGGTCTGTCTGTCTTTCAAGAATATCCGGCTGAAGGTGCCATCTTGCACCTTTGCCCCCAGGTTCCTCGGACCCTTCGAGATTCTGCTGAAAATTAATCCCATCACTTACAAGCTTCGGCTGCCTCCTACCCTCAAGATCCCAAACTCCTTCCATGTCTCCTTGATGAAGCCTGTGGTCCTGAACCGCTACTCCAGGACTCCTAGTTCTGCAGTGACTCCTTGCGGATCGTCTGGTACTTTCGAGGTGAGGGAGATCCTGGCCAGCAAGAAAGTAGGAGGAAGGACATTTTATTTGGTGGATTGGAGGGGATTTGGTCCAGAAGAGAGGTATTGGGAGCCAGAGGAGAACATCGATGCTCCTGTCCTTGTGAAGAAGTTTCTCTCCCGCTCTGGTCCCAAGAAGAGAGGGCGTAACAGGGGGGATTATGTAATGTCTATGGCCGCGGACCATCGTCCTGACTTACCCTCTGATGGCCGCGGCCATGGACGTGTGAGTTCTCAGCGGCATCTCCCTCCTGAGAGATGCTGGCACTCACTTTCTGGTCTGGACACTGTCTCCCGCAGGGAGCGCACGGCCTTAAAGGGCCAGTGCACGCACAGTTGCAGAAAATCTGCAATTAGCTGAGAATGCTGCTGGACTATAAAAGGGGCTCTGCCCTCTTGATCATTGCCTAAGCGTTGCTGTGTTACCTAAAGTTTGTCATTGCAAATGGTCTCCTAGTGTTTTCCAGTTCCCAGTGTTACCCATTCCTGCTGCCTGTACCCTGTATCCCGTACTACTGTGCCTCTGTGCCGTGAAGAGTTGGAGTTGTGTTGTGTCTTCCACTGCATCTATTGTGTCACACCCCACCGGGTGTCTGTCTACTGTCAGAGCCTCATCCTAGCCTGAATCCACCGCTACTGTCTACATTGCCTCAGGTACCCTTTCCGGACTATAGACATTGTATTGTACCCATTTGGCCAGCTGCTATCCCGCTACGTGGTACGGCCCAGTGGGTCTACACCCGTAAGGGCTGCAAGTGGATCGCAAGTGGATCCTTTTCCTGTTTAAATAAGACTAGGATAGCTACCTCACCCATAGAGCACTGGCAGCCTATCCCTGTTATAGGAAGATTTAAATACTTGTTAAAGAGGCAACAAAAGACTATCCCTATATTCTTTATACACTTCGAATGGTAATGGTAATTGTTTTCCTATTTGCTACTGTTTAGCAATTTTTAAATTTCTTCTAATGTGATGGTAAACATTAACTTCTCTTTAGCCTCTAATGAAAGACAAGGAAAGGTATTTTTTTCCAAAACATATGTAGCTCCCTTAGAGAATATTTTTTTTTTTTAGAACTTAATCCCTCAACTAAGGAAGGATCAATCACAATCTCACCAACAGACGATTTTATAGCTTTTAAACCTGTAGATGGATACTGGTTAATACCTGTGAGGAATTGTACCGGTTTATCTCCACCCAATGACCTAAATGCCCTTTTACACCGGCTGATAAATGGCCGCTGCAGCGAGCGCCGATCAGCGAGACATTGGCGCTCGTTTGCTGCTGTCGCACGGAGCTATAAATGGGGATGAGCGGACATTACTCCGATCGCTCGTCCCCATACATTATTATCATATCGGCAGCACAGGGAGATGTGCTGCCAACAACGAAAATATTTTACTTTTTTAAAACGATACGACCAGCAGATTATTGAGCGTTTGCTCGTTCATCTGCTGATCGCTGCCCTGTTTACAAATGTTCTATGGACGCTCGTCAGCCCGATAATCGCCCAGTGTAAAACCCCCTTTATTCTCTGAGAAACCAAACATTTTTCTTTTACTTATCCCATAAAAAATGCATCCCATTTTTACTGTGCCTCCTTTTCTGTTTTTTATCCGCCTTCATATGTAGATATTAGGCAACATAATAATCCACATACTTACGAAGACTATTTTTCCTCCACTTGATTTTTTGTTTTAATCTTTTTTATCTCTTTTAAAAGGATTCCTCTTATGGTCCATCTTCCGTCACTCTGGTGAAGGACCTGCTGCAGTAACTCACGTCACAGCGTGATCTTGCGATTGTATCTGAGATCACGCTGGGCTGTGAATCACGCTGGGCTGGACTGAAGAGAAGTGTATGATGCTGATTAGTCAGCATCATACAGTTTTCTATACAACACTCACTTGGTAAAATGAAATGAATGATGAAATAACCGCCAAGTTTGCCATTAAGACAAAATTAGCAAAAGTCTAAAAGAGAACATAACTTTGGAAATACTAAACGTGTTTGTTTTTTTTAAACACAGTAGTTATCAGCATCAAAGCGCCTATTAGATTAGGTAGGAGATAAGGAAGTGATAAAATGGTGACAGAGCCTCTTTAAAATGGAAGTTCATTATTTTTTTGATGATCCAGCAGAAGGAGTAGAATGGCTAGATTCTAATGGTATAAAATAATATAAGCAGAAGTGGTGGGACTAGAGGAGGGAAGGGATAATATTGCTAGGATTTGGAATTCATTGTCATCCAGTTGGGTGACAGATGGATTATTGTGGGTTGATGTGGGAGGTTCCCACCGGTGAGGTACTTTGGGTTTTGTTCTTTTATACTCTCATGAGAGTAGAGGGCGCAAATTAAATGTCTGTTCTTAAACATCCGATGATGTAAAAACAAGCTTAAGAGATCTGGCAATCATAGTGTTTTAAATATTTAAATACTGCAATTGCACTGACCGAAAATATATGTTAAAAAAAATAAAAATCTGCTTTGGAAATCATGGATGAGCAAGATTTATCATTCCTTTTTTTCAACTTTTATTAGAGGTGTGTATATAATGATACATAAAAATATTTCCGTAACAGTGGATGAAGTGAGAACAGACATGCATGGTAGATTTGCTATTTTATATGTTTCAACTAGAAGAGAATGGTAATAGCTGCAGTTTATATCCCACTGCCATATGCACCCACAGCTCTGAATCTCATTGCAGATTATATGAAAGATAAATTACAAGTTCCTCTTTTGATTTTGGGAGATTTTAATAATATTTGTGATGGAGAGCTAGAAAGAAGGAGAGTCTTATGAAGAACAAAAAGAGGCTAAACAAAATTTGGTAAACAGATAAAATAACTGGTATGGAGTGATCTATGGAGGAAAAGGAACCAAAAAATTCAATTCTTCTCCTGTCCCTCCAATGTATTTTGGTCGAAATCTAGAATTGAATCACGCTTTGCTGGATTGATGAGAAGTGTATGACGCTGAGTGGTCAGCGTCATACAGTTTTCTATACAACGCCCACATGGTAACAAGAAAATAACCGCCCAGTTGGCCATTAAGGCAAAATTAGCATAAGTCTAAAAAAGAACATAACTTTGGAAATAATAAACTTTTTTTTAAAAAGAAAAAACACAGGAGTTATCAGCATCAAAGCACCTATTAGATTAGGTAGGAGATAGTGAGGTGATAAACTGGTGACAAAGCCTCTTTAAATTATTTTGTAATCAAGAGGAAAGAACCATAGAAAAAGAGATTTCAGCCTTCCTAAGCGTATTTTCAGGATATATTTGGATCTTGCAGTTCTCAAAAGCAATGCCTTTGGTCTCTCTGGATATTCTTATAAGAGCTTCCCTATCTTGAGAATAATTTTTTTTGCAAATAATTGTTCTATAGAGAAGACCTGGTGCCCTAGATCTCGAAGGAATATTGTGTGCTCTTTCTATGCCAAACCATTTAGATAATTGACCGGGCTCAAGCAAAGTCTCAACAGTTACCATCTTCTACTTCCTCCAGGAGTCCCACTATTCTAGCGTTACTTTTCCTTCCATATCCTCCTTTTCGGATATTTTTGCCCTTAAGTTCGTATTACTGTTTTAATCTCCTGAACCTTTCTTTGCAAGTTCTTAATATTATTTTTCCTCTATTAATTCACCCTGGTCCTTATTTCGGACATATCTTACCACAACAACATGTAAATTCTTATAGTACCTCTCTGTGCAGATAAATCAGCCAAAGTGGTGTTAGTATTTTTGAGCACAGGATGTCTTTTAATTAAGTCTTATCACTTTCTTGTGTGTACTATCCTGTGTGGAAGAGTTTAGGGTACCTCTTCCCTTTCCTCATCACCCATCCCCTTATCCTCCCACAAACTTTCTTCCAGTCTGTTGAATTGTCTGTTTCTCTGTGGATTCAGGTGGTTGTAAGTATTCAAGTATTTTTTTATACTACATTTTCATTAGGCCCATTGAGAACCTTTGTGGAGTAACCCCACACATTTTTTTTGCCCCTTGACATCATAGTGCTATTGTAATGTCGGGGTAGGGAGACAGACAAGTGAGCCCTAATCTACCCGCCACTCAGTCCCTGCCTACTTGCAACGACCCGCCCTAGGCGACGGGGTACAACTGGGCGACGGTCCCTACACTCAATAGGTGCACGACAGACAAACAGACAAGGGTACAAGAAGACAGGGAAATCGGAAAGTTGTCCACGGGGACACCGTGAGCAACAAGCGAAGTGAACGAGCCGAGTCAAACCAGGAGATGAGCGAGGTACAAAAACGCAGAGCAGAAGAGTGGTCAGTAAAGCCAAGGTCAAACACAAGCAGAGGATAAGTAGTTCAGAAGCTGCAGCAGGGTCAGGAAACCAGCAGAGAAGAATCACAAGCAAAGGAGGAACAGGAAAGGCAGGTATAAATAGACAGAGGGCGGGAGCTAGCTCCGTCTGGCCAGGCTGCGATAGGCTCTCCCACTCCTAAGCCTGCCATCCTGAGTGGTGGAAGATGGAGTCAGTCTCACAGACATAGAAGCAGGTGCAGACTGATTACCTATGGGCGTCGACACAGAAGTTGTGTCTGGCAGATCCTTTACAGCTATCCTCCTTATTTTTCTTTTGCATCACTTGAAAATAACAATAAGTAAGGTGACATTCTTAATCTAATTTAAACACACACACATATTCATACACTGATATGCTGGATAGGCTCAGTACATATGATATGCTTATTCAGATATTTATATGCTAATACAGCCAATATGGCCTAGCTCAGGCTCCAAGTGTTAATCGAACCCACAAATGTAATGCTCCATATTCTCAAATAGCTCAAAGGAAGGTCAGTTTTATAGCTCCTCTAAACAGCAAAACTGTTTACAGCGCTGCTAACAAAATTGCACAAGGGTTTTCAAGTGTTTCCTATCCATCCATTAGCCTTCTAACACAGTTAGCAAACACAATGTACCATTAGAACACTGGAGTGATGGTTGCTGGAAATGGTCCTCTATACACCTATGTAGATATTGCATTAAAAAACAGACGTTTGCAGCTAGAATAGTCATTTAGCACATTAACAATGTATAGAGTGTATTTCTGATTCATTTAATGATATTTTCATTGAAAAAAACTGTGCTTTTCTTGCAAAAATAAGAAAATTTCTAAGTGACCCTAAACTTTTGAACGGTAGTGTATATGTACTCCAAAATGATGCTATTTGAAAAATACAACTCGTCCCAAAAAAAACAAAACTTGGAATTCAAGGATGAAAAAAATAAAAAAAAGGGTCTAGGTATTAAGGTCCAACACGTCTAGTCATTAAGGGGGTTAAAATATACTGGTTGTGCTATTAAAGCCACATCTGTATTGCACAAAAATTAAAAAAAAATTGCTAATGTATAAAATATTATACCTTATACTGTGTCTCAAAAGGTGACATTTTGCTGTGAGCATTTAAGCATTTGTGGTCCCGAAAGGGTTAAAGCGACTGTTTAATACTTCTGACTGAACAGTCATTATGGCCCTCAAATGGGATATACTAAAGATTAGAAGGGCTGAAAAAGTAAAAAAAAGTAGTATTCACCTCTCCTCCCTTCTCTATGAGCTCCCATTTCGGCTTCAAGTTTCTGAATAGAGAATGTAGACAACCGCTTCTCCTTCATATTGCCATTAGAAGGAAGAGTTTAAAAAGTCACAATGACATATGTCTCCATACGGCTAACAGCTGTTACCACGATCCTCGTGAAAGATGATGTCAGAGCTGAATATAGGTATTCAACCCTAACATCATATAATATTTAAAGCGACTATTACAACAAACTGTCACTTTAAAGGACAGCACACATATTGTATCATACATTACTATTAAAGTATTCTAGTGCATTACACAAATATACAAATGTAATGTTTGCAATACGTCAATATCTCTGGTGGGGGTTGTCTGGCTTAAAAATAAAAAAAACTTTTCAAATGCCCTATTGGGGAATTTTGAGTAAATAGAAGGGATCCTCATTTAAGAACCTCATCTTTCAGCCAGAGAAGAGTGTAAATACAATGAGTGTTGGTCTCACGTGAGGACCCAGCATGTCCATGCATCACATGAACAGCCTAATCATTTTAATGAGAACTGTGCAATGCTTTTGTTTATCCCTTGGGGGGGGGGGGGGGGTGGGGTCATGGAAGTGAACACCAACTTATTGTTAAAGGACTATTTTTTCTTTCTAAATATGAAAAAGTGATTGTCCAATTATTTTTAAGGGATTTTCAAGTCTTTTTAATATATTTTTTTTATAACAGAATCTACGTGTTAACATCCAGTAATAAAAATGCCTCTTCCTTCCTCTCTTCATGTGACTGCGGGCAGGCTGAGACTATATCAAGAAATAAATAGAAAGATTTAAAAGTTTGTCACATTTAAAATAAAGAATATTTCTGAAAAGTAAAATAAAGAAATACTCGAGATCCTTCAGTATTTCTAGGTTACTGTTTTAATCTAAGAAAATCTGTGAGGTTGACCACGTTAACACCTTTTAACATAAGGTCAGATTTCCTTGAGTCGTATTCCTTACATTGAAGCATATGTTCAGATGTTCAGATGTTCAGAACAGCAACTTCAGCACAGTTACAGAATGTGCTGAATAAAGAACGTTGGCTAGTAGGGTTCTCTAAGGACAAGTGTCAGTCTCAGGAAGAGAAACAAAGTCAAATGCTCGAGAGGCAGAATATTCCCTGTGGACTAAATGTCCTACTTACTAGTTATAATATTTAAGTCTAGAAGAGTTCTACCTAGTCTAGGGTAGGAGACACCTGCACTGAATCAACAATGCCATGTCAAACACAAGTACCACTCCATGCCTCTCGTTGGAATCATTATGGAAAAAGATTAATGCTTCAGTAGGATTGTAATGATTAGAGCAAGGTGGTGTAAGGCCAAAGGTTAGTTGCGTAAAGACGTAATGGAGACCAAGTTGACGACAAAACCAAGTCTTTTACTCAGACCAGTGTTGCACTCACACACGACCACAGCAATAACAGAAATCAGCACTTCTCAGCAGAAAGGCACAATCTCTTTAACAAAGCTAAAACTTGTGGTTCAAGCAGTCAGCGATGGCTGGCTCTTTATTCAGTAGGACAGAGTCTTGGGCACTCCTCCCTGATACAGGGATACGTCCTCTCCCAATTTATTTGCAGTTGAACCACCACTAGAACGCTGTCTTTCACAGGGAGGCTCCTGTGCTCCACATGCAGTCCAGCAGCACTTCTTCCTCTATGGGCCATAGCCTAACCCTATTAGGTGAGAACAGCTGCCTTTTAAAAATTAAGCACTGCCCCCAGCATAAGGATGTAAGTGTAGCCATGCTAGTCTCTTCCCCACCACTAATATGGTGCAGCAAAAATCCTAACTAAGATGGCGTCTGGGCCCTATCTGCAGAACAGTGTTGTCAGGAGCAGAGCAGCATACCAGGCAGTGTGCTAGTAGCGCTCTGCCCGGGACTTTGGCTTTGCTCCGGACATCACTATCTATATATGGACAATGATGTTAGGAGCAGAGCATGAGTCCCAGGCAGAGTGCTAGTAGTGCATATATGGAAAGTGACGTCAGGGGCTTCTCCTGAAGTGGAATCTACAGCCAGAGTATTGGCAATGCTCTGGCTCGGGATTCCACTCCTAGAGGGAACCCCAAAGGTGCTACTTACAGGGAGGGGGCTGTGTGGTACTACAGGGAGGGGTCTCTGTGGCACTACCAGGGAGGGAGGCTGTGTGGCACTACCTGGGAGGTGGGGGCTGTGTGGCACTACTTGGGAGAGGGCTGTGTGGCAATACCTGAGAGGTGGGCTGTGTGGCACTACCTGGGTGGGGGGCTGTGTGGCACAACCAGGGAGGGGAGCTCTGTGGCACTACCAGGAAGGGGGGCTCTGTGGCACTACCTGGTGGAGGGGGCTGTGTGACACTTCCTGGGAGGGGGGCTTTGTGGCACTTCCTGGGAGGGGGGCTGTGTGGCACTATCTACAGAGGGCTCTAAATTTTTGGGGGTACAAACTGGGGGCCTATCTTCTATATGGGGGCATAAACAGGGCCTAACGTCTATATGGGGGCACAAAGTGAGAATTTATGCCATTATACTGCCGCCGTGAGTTCCCCCGCAAAAGGGCCTACTAAGTCTGTGTCGCCCAAGGGCCCACATAAACCTGGAGCCTGCTCTGGTTTGTCCAATATGGGCTGTGTAGAGAGAAAAGAAGAGTGGACCTAGGACTGATCTCTGAGGAGCCCCTATAGCAAGGTTAACAGGAGAACCAGCAAATGACACACTGAAAAAGCAGTCAGACATATAGGAAGAAAACCAGGAGAGAGCAGTGTCTATAAGGCCAATAGATGTTAAGTGAGAGTTGGTGGTCTATAGTGTCAAAGCCTGCAGAGAGATCCAGAAGAATCAGTAGAGAGCATTTGCCATTAGATTTAGCCACCATGAGATCATTTGAGACTTTAGTATGTACAGTTTCTGTGGAGTTTAAAGTACGGAAACCATATTGTAAGGGTCAACAATGGAATTAGCGGAGAAATAGTGGATAAGACGACCAAGCCATCTAGTAGTTTGGAGATGAAGGGGAGATTAGAGACAGGTTGGTACTTAGCAGAGCTGGATGGGTCAAGAGTTGATTTTTTCAGTAATGGGTTTATAACGGCATGTTTAACCCCTTAACGCTCAGTGACGTACTATTCCATCATGGAAACCATCCCGTTCGCGCTCCATGACGGAATAGTACGTCACGGGAGTAACGGCCATTTCGGCCGTCTTCCCGACACATGAAGGAGCTGTGACAGCTGCTGTCTCGTACAGCGGTTGCCGCAGCTCCTATAGCGGGGACCGATCGCTGTGTCCCCGCTGAGTAACCCCTTAAAAGCTGCGTTCAATAGCAAACGCGGCTTTTTAGGGGTTAAGCTACCATCTTCGGCCTGCTACACGATAGCGGCCGGCGATGGTGGCTATGGCAACCGGACACCTAACAATGGCGTCCGGCTATGCCATCTACGGAAGCCTAGTGGGTCCTGACAAAGTCAGAGCATTGCAGTGTATTAGAATTGCGATCAGGGCCTCCTGCCCTCAAGTCCCCTAGTGGGACAAAGTAATAAAGTAAAAAAAAGTTGTGTCAAAATAAGAAAATAAAAGTTTTAAAAGTAATAAAGTAAAAACCCCCCTTTTTCCCTTATCAGTCCTTTATTATTAATAAAAATATATAAATAAACAAATAAACTATACATAATTGGTATCGCCGCGTCCGTAACGGCCTGAACTACAAAACTATTTTATTTATCCCGCACGGTGAATGCCATAAAAGAAAATAACAATAAACCGGACGGGAATCACAATTGTTTGGTCACTTCACCTCCCAAAAAATTGTATAAAAAGAGATTAAAAAGTCGCATGTACCTAAAAATGGTACTGATCGAAACTACAGTTCGTTACGCAAAAAAAAAAATCCTCGCACGTCTTTCTTTATGGAGAAATAAAAAAGTTATGGCTCTTAGAATAAGGCAACACAAAAAGTAAATTATTTTTTACAAAAAGTATTTTATTGTGCAAACGCCATACGACATAAAAAAAACTATAAACATATGGTATCGCCGTAATCGTATCGCCCCGCAGAATAAAGTGAATATGACATTTATAGCGCACGGTGAACGCTGTTAAAAAAATAGAATAAAAAACAATAGTAGAATTGCTGTTTTTTAGTCACCACGCCACTTAAAAATAGAATAGAACTGATCAAAAAGCTGCATGCACTCCATGAAAACTACAATGAATTCCTCAAGGGGTCTAGTTTCTCACTTTTGGGGGGTTTCCACTGTTTTGGCACCACAAGACCTCTTCAAACCAGACATGGTGCCTAATAAAAAGGAGGTCTCAAAATCCACTAGGTGGTCCTTTGCTTCGGAGACCGGTGCTTCAGTCCATTATCACACTAGGGCCACATGTGGGATATTTCTCAAAACTTCAGAATCCGGGCAATAAATATTGAGTTGTGTTTCTCAGGTAAAAGCTTCTGTTTTACAGAAAAAAATGGTATATAAAGGATTTTCTGACAAAAAAAAATGTAAATTTCACCTCTACTTTGCTCTAAATTCCTGTGAAACACCTAAAGGGTTCACAAACTTTCTATATGCTGTTGTGAATACTTTGAGGGGTCTAGTTTCTACAATGGGGTGTTTGATAGTGGTTTCTAATATATAGGCCCCTCAAAGCAACTTCAGAACTGAACTGGAACCTAAAAAAAATTAAAATGAGGCAAAACTTCGCTTCTTACATTATACTGATAATGAGCAGTGACCACCCCGAGATGACCCCAGTTTTGACCATTTGTATAAACGGAGATGCCTATTAGACAATTTCAGTGCCCGGTTTTCCCAAGCATACACCGCCCGAGAAGTGTATTTCTATTGATGAGTCCTTGGTACATTTTAAAGGGAGGCTTCAATTCCGCCAGTACCTGCCGAGTAAGAGGGCAAGGTATGGCGTGAAGATGTATAAGCTGTGCGAGAGTGCATCAGGATATACCTACAAATTTAGGATATATGAAGGGAAGGACACCAGTATTCAGGCCTCAGAATGTGCCCCCTTACTGGAAGTTAATGAAAAAATTGTGTGGGATTTGGTGCACCCAATGCTGGACCAGGGTTACCACCTCTACCTGGATAATTTTTATACCAGCGTCCCACTCTTCAAGTGCCTCGCTTCCAGCATGCGGCACTGCTAGAACAAATCTGAGAGGCCTCACTAAAACTCTGCTTGGGCAAACACTCAGAAGGGGTGAGAGTTGGGCACAATCCAGCAGCAATATATTGTGTGTCAAGTACAAGGACAAGAGATATGTCCTTGTATTGCCACACCAGTACCCATGTACCTGTACGAGGTACCAGTACAGAGACCCCCAAACCAGACAGTATCCTGGACTACAGTAGGTACATGGGAGGGGTAGACTTGTCAGATCAAGTCCTGAAGCCCTACAGCGCCATGTGGTGTGGTATAAGAAGCTGGCCGTGCACATCATACAGTTGGCATTGTACAATGCGTACGTGCTATGTCGATGTACAGGCCAGATGGGAACTTTCCTGGAATTTCAAGAGGTTGTTATCAAGAACTTAATCTTTAGGGACCAAGAAGGGGGTGCACCCAGTACTTCTGGAAGTGAGGCCACACGCATCGTACCAGGGCAACACTTTCCAGGAGAAGTTCCCCAAACTGGCAAGAAGGGCAAATGTCAAAAGAGGTGCAAATTCTGCTATAAGAGGGGGATAAAGAAGGACAGAATATATCAATGTGACACGTGTCCCGAAAAACCAGGGCTCTGTATGAAAGAGTGTTTTAAAATGTATCATACATCCCTTGATATTTAATCTACCCCAGTTTTACTTACCCTGATGCACTCCACACAGCTTATCCCCCCTCGTCTTTCCCTTCTAAGTCCTGCTGTGTGCCCAGGCAGCTGTTAACAGCCACTGTAAAGGATCTGCCAGACACAGCTTCTGTGTCGACGCCCGTGGGTATTCAGTCTGCACCTGCTCCTTAGTCTGAGAGAGTGACACGATCTTCTACCAGTCAGGCTGGGAGGCTGAGGAGTGGGAGAGCCTATCACAGCCTGGCCAGACGGAGCTAGCTCCCGCCCTCTGTCTATTTATACCTGCATTTCCAGCTCCTCCTTTGCCTGTGATACTTTTCTGTTTCCTCGCTCTGCTGCTCCTGCTATGATTATTGACCTTGCTTCATTTTTGACCCTGGCTTTACTGACTATGCTCCTGCTCTGCGATTTGTACCTCGTGCACTCCTGGTTTGACTCGGCTCGTTTACTACTCTTGTTGCTCATTGTGTTGCCGTGGGCAACTGCCCCATTTCCCTTAGCTTCTGTGTACCCTTGTCTGTTTGTCTGTCGTGCACTTATTGTACGTAGGGACCGTCGCCCAGTTGTACGCCATCGCCTAGGACGGGCCGTTGCAAGTAGGCAGGGACTGAGTGGCGGGTAGATTAGGGCTCACCTGTCTGTTTCCCTACCCCGACATTACAGCCACATTGAGGGTATTGCCATACCCGGAAGATCCCACATTACAGTTTATGGGGTGTATGTCTCCGGTCAAAATGCTCACTACATCTCTAGATGAATGCCTTAAGGGGTGTAGTTTTTAAAATGGGGTCATTTCTTGGGGGTTTCAACTGTACTGGTACCTCAGGGGCTTCTGCATACATGACTTCGCACCAGAAAATCCCCAGTAGTCCAAATGGTGGTCCTTTCCTTCTGAGCCCTCCCATGGGCCCAAACAGCAGTTTATCACCACAATTGGGGTATTGCCGCACTCAGGACAAATTGGGCAACCAAATGGGGAATTTAATTTCTTGTGAAAATAAGAAATTTTGAGCCAAAACTACATATTATTGGAATTTTTTTTTTTTAAATTACATTTTAAGCCCAATTCAAATAAGTTCTGTGAAAAAACTATGGGTTCTAAATGGTCACAACACCCATAAATTAATTCCTTGAGGGGTGTAGTTTCCAAAATGGGGTCACTTCTGGTGGGTTTCCATTGCTTTGATACCTCTGGGGCTCTGCAAATGCGACATGGCACCCGAAAACCAATCCAGCAAAATCTGCACTCCAAAGAACACACCGCTCTCCTTCCCTTCTGAGGCCTCCCATGGGCCCAAACTGCAGTTTATCGCCACAAATGGTGTATTGCCACACTCAGGACAAATTGGGAAAAAAAATTGAGTATTTTGTTCCCTGTGAAAATAAGAAATTTTTATGAAAAATGACATCTTATTGGAAAAAAGGCAATTTTTTTAATTTCACAGCCCAATTCAAATACGTGCCGTGTAAAAACTGTATGGGGTCAACATGGTAACAACAACCATAAATTCATTCCTTGAGGGGTGTAGTTTTCAAAATAGGGTCAGTTTTGGTGGATTCCCACTGTTTTGGCACCTCAACACCTCTTCAAACCTGGCATGCTGCCTAAAATATATTCTAATAAAAAAGAGGCCTTAACCCCTTCCCGCTCCTTGACGTACTATTACGTCATGGCAGCTGTATCGTTCGCGCTCCATGACGTAATAGTACGTCACGGGAGTAACGGCCGTTTCGGCCGTCCTCCCGACACATACAGGAGCTGTGACGCTGCTGTCTTGTTCAGCAGCTGTCACAGCTCCTACAGCGGGGACCGATCGCTGTGTCCCTGCTGATTAACCCCTTAAAAGCCGCGTTCTATAGAGATCGCGGCTTTTTAGGGGTTAAGCTGCCATCGCCAGCCTGCTACGCGATAGCGGCCGGCGATGGTGACTATGGCAACCGGACACCAAACAATGGCGTCCGGCTATGCCATAGACGGAAGCCTAGTGGGTCCTGACAACGTCAGGACCCACTATGCTTGCTGTCAGTGAGTAGCTGACAGTTCTAATACACTGCACTACGCATGTAGTGCAGTGTATTAGAATAGCGATCAGGGCCTCCTGCCCTCAAGTCCCCTAGTGGGACAAAGTAATAAAGTAAAAAAAAAGTTAAAAAAAGATGTGTAAAAATAAGAAAATAAAAGTTTTAAAAGTAATAAAAGTAAAAGTCCCACTTTTTCCCTTATCAGTCCTTTATTATTAATAAAAATATATAAACAAACAAATAAACTATACATAATTGGTATCGCCGCGTCCGTAACGGCCTGAACTACAAAATTATTTTGTTATTTATCCCGCACGGTGAACGCCGTAAAAAAAAATATTAATAAACCGTACCACAATCACAATTGTTTGGTCACTTCACCTCCCAAAAAATGGAATAAAAAGAGATCAAAAAGTCGCATGTACCTAAAAATGGTCCTGATGGAAAATACAGTTCGTTACGCAAAAAATAAGTCCTCGCACGGCTTTATTGATTGAAAAATAAAAACGTTCTGGCTCTTAGAATAAGGTAACACAAAAAGTGAATGATTGTTTACAAAACGTATTTTATTGTGCAAACGCCATAAGACATAAAAAAAAACTATAAACATCTGGTATCGCCGTGATCGTATTGCCCCGCAGAATAAAGTTAATATATCATTTATAGCGCACGGTGAACGCTGTAAAAAAAAAAGTATACAAAAACAATAGTAGAATTGCTGTTTATTAGTCACCACGCCACCTAAAAATGGAATAAAAACTGATCAAAAAGCCGCATGCACCCCATGAAAACTACAATGGATTCCTCAAGGGGTCTAGTTTCCAAATTGGGGTCACTTTTGGGGGGTTTCCAATGTTTTGGCACCACAAGACCTCTTCAAACCGGACATGGTGCCTAATAAAAAAGAGGGCTCAAAATCCGCTAGGTGCTCCTTTGCTTCGGAGGCCGGTGCTTCAGTCCATTACCGCACTAGGGCCACATGTGGGATATTTCTCAAAACTGCAGAATCTGGGTAATAAGTATTGAGTTGCGTTTCTCTGATAAATCCTTTTGTGTTATAAAAAAAATGGTATAAAAAGAGTAAATTTCACCTCTACTTTGCTCTAAATTTCAGTGAAACACCTAAAGGGTTCATAAACTTTCTAAATGCTGTTGTGAATACTTTGAGGGGTCTAGTTTCTAAAATGGGGTGTTTGATAGGGGTTTCTAATATATGGGCCCCTCAAAGCAACTTCAGAAATGAACTGGAACCTAAAAAAATAAATAAATGAGGCAATACTTCGCTTCTTACATTATACTGATAATGAGCCGTGCCCACTCCGAGATGACCCCAGTTTTGACCGTTTGTATAAACGGAGACCCCTATTAGACCGTTCCAGTGCCCGGTTTTCCCAAGCATACACCCCCGAGAAGTGTTTTTCTATTGATGAGTCCCTGGTACATTTTAAAGGGAGGGTTCAATTCCGCCAGTACCTGCCAGGTAAGAGGGCAAGGTATGGCGTGAAGATGTATAAGCTGTGCGAGAGTGCATCAGGGTATACCTACAGGTTTAGGATATATGAAGGAAAGGCCACCCCCAAACCAGACTGCATCCTGGACTACAATAGGTACATGGGAGGGATGGACTTGTCAAATCAAGTCCTGAAGCCCTACAGCGCCATGCGGTGTGGTATAAGAAGCTGGCCGGGCACATCATACAGATGGCTTTGTACAATGCGTATGTGCTACGTCGATGTGCAGGCCAGAGGGGAACTTTCCTGGAATTTGAAGATCTAATCTTTAGGGACCAGGAAGGGGGGGCACCCAGTACTTCTGGAAGCGAGGCCACACGCATCGTACCAGGGCAACACTTTCCAGGAGAAGGTCCCCAAACCGGTGGAAAGGGAAAGAGTCAAAAGAGGTGCAGAGTCTGCTATAAGAGGGGGATAAGGAAGAACACAATATACCAATGTGACACGTGTCCCGAAAAACCAGGGCTCTGTATAAAAGATTGTTTTAAAATGTATCATACATCCCTTGATTTTTAATTTACCCTGATGCACTCCGCACAGCTTACCCCCCTCATCTTTCCCTTCTGAGCCCTGCCGTATGCCCAGGCAGCTGATAACAGCCACATGTAGGGTATTGTCGTACCCAGGAGAACCCACATTACAATTTAAGGGGTGTATATCTCCGGTGGCGCATGCTGGGCACACTATATTGGACACTGAAATGGCATATACATATATAAAATTGCAAATCTCACACTGCACCATCTGCTGCGCATTATCTTTTACACAGTACCTGTGGGGTCAAAATGCTCACTACACCTCTAGATGAATGTCTTAAGGGGTGTAGTTTTTAAAATGGGGTCACTTCTCGGGGGTTTCAACTGTACTGGTACCTCAGGGGCTTCTGCACACATGACTTAGCACCAGAAAAGCTCCAGTAGGCCAAATGGTGGTCCTTTCCTTCTGAGCCCTCCCATGGGCCCAAAGGGCAGTTTATCACCACAAATGGGGTATTGCCGCACTAAGGACAAATTGGGCAACAAAATGGGGTATGTTGTTCCTTGTGAAAATAAGAAATTTTGATCAAAAATGACATCTTATTGGAAAAAATATAATTTTTTTCATTTCACAGCCCAATTCAAATAGGTGCTGTGAAAAAACTGTGCGGTCAAAATCATAACAAAAACCATAAATGAATTCCTTGAGGGGTGTAGTTTCCAAAATGGGGTCACTTCTGGTGGGTTTCCATTGCTTTGATACCTCTGGGGCTCTGCAAATGCAACATGGCACCCGAAAACCAATCCAGCAAAATCTGGACTCCAACAAACACATAGCGCTCCTTTCCGTCTGAGCCCTCCCATGGGCCCAAACGGCAGTTTATCACCACAAATGGGGTATTGCCGCACTAAGGACAAATTGGGCAACAAAATGGGGTATGTTGTTCCCTGTGAAAATAAGAAATTTTGATCAAAAATGACATCTTATTGGAAAAAATATAATTTTTTTCATTTCACAGCCCAATTCAAATAGGTGCTGTGAAAAACCTGTGCGGTCAAAATGATAACAAAAACCATAAATGAATTCCTTGAGGGGTGTAGTTTCCAAAATGGGGTCACTTCTGGTGGGTTTCCATTGCTTTGATACCTCTGGGGCTCTGCAAATGCGACATGGCACCCGAAAACCAATCCAGCAAAATCTGGACTCCAACAAACACATAGCGCTCCTTTCCTTCTGAGCCCTCCCATGGGCCCAAACGGCAGTTTATCACCACAAATGGGGTATTGCCGCACTAAGGACAAATTGGGCAACAAAATGGGGTATGTTGTTCCCTGTGAAAATAAGAAAATTTGATCAAAAATGACATTTTATTGGAAAAAATATCATTTTTTTCATTTCACAGCCCAATTCAAATAGATGCTGTGAAAAAACTGTGCGGTCAAAATGATAACAAAAACCATAAATGAATTCCTTGAGGGGTGTTATTTCCAAAATGGGGTCACTTCTGGTGGGTTTCCATTGTTTTGATACCTCAACGCCTCTTCAAACCTGGCATGCTGCCTAAAATATATTCTAATAAAAAAGAGGCCTCAAAATGCACTAGGTGCTTCTTTGCTTCTAGGGCTTGTGTTTTAGTCCACGAGCGCAGTAGGGCCACATGTGGGACATTTCTAAAAACTGCAGAATCTGGACAATACATATTTAGTAGTGTTTCTCTGGTAAAACCTTCTCTGTTACTAAAAAAAAATTGAATAAAATTGAAATTCAGCAGAAAAAATTAAATTTGCAAATTTCATTTCCACTTTGCTTTAATTCCTGTGAAATGCCTGAAGGGTTAAAAAACTTTCTATATGCTGTTTTGAATACTTTGAGGAGTCTAGTTTTTAAAATGGGGTGTTTTATGGGGGTTTCTAATACATAGGCCCCTCAAATCCACTTCAGAACTGAACTGGCACCTTCAAAAAAAGGCTTTTGCAATTTTCTTAAGAATATGAGAAATTGCTGTTTATGTTCTAAGCCTTGTAACGTCCAAGAAAAATAAAATAATGTTCAAAAAACGATGCCAATCTAAAGTAGACATATGGGAAATGTGAACTAGTAACTATTTTGGGTGGTATAACCGTCTGTTTTACAAGCAGATGCATTTAAATTCTGAAAAATGCTATTTTTTGTAAATTTTCTCTAAATTTTGCAATTTTTCACAAATAAAGACTGAATATATCGACCAAATTTTACCACGAACATGAAGCCCAAAGTGTCACGAGAAAACAATCTCAGAATCGCTTGGATAGGTTTAAGCATTCCGACGTTATTACCACATAAAGTGAAATATGTCAGATTTGAAAAATGGGCTCTGAGCCTTAAGGCCCAAACTAGGCTGCGTCCTTAAGGGGTTAAAATGTACTAGGTCCTTCTTTGCTTCTGGGGCTTGTGTTTTAGTCCACAAGCACACTAGAGCCACATGTGGGACATTTCTAAAAACTGCAGAATCTGGACAATACATATTTATTAATGTTTCTCTGGTAAAAACTTCTGTTTTACAGAAAAAATAATTCATAAAATTGAAATTCAGCATGAAAAATGAAATTTTCAAATTTCACCTCTATTTTGCTTTAATTCCTGTGAAATGCCTAAAGGGTTAAATAAACTTTCTAAATTCTGTTTTGAATATTTTGAGGGGGTCTAGTTTTTAAAATGGGGAGTTTTATGGGGGTTTATAATACATAGGCCTCTCAAAGCCACTTCGGAGCCTTTAAAAAAAAAATTCTTAAAAATATGAGAAATTGCGGTTTATGTTCTAAGCCTTGTAACGTCCAAGAAAAATAAAAGAATGTTCAAAAATTATGCCAATCTAAAGTAGACATATGGGAAATGTGAACGAGTCACTATTTTGGGTGGTATAACCATCTGTTTTACAAGCAGATGCATTTAAATTCTGAAAAATGCAATTTTTTCTAAATTTTCTCTAAATTTTGCAATTTTTCACCAATAAACACTGAATATATCGACCAAATTTTACCACTAACATAAAGCCCAATGTCTCACGAGAAAACAATCTCAGAATTGCTCAGATAGATTTAAGCATTCCGACGCTATTACCACATAAAGTGAAATATGTCCGATTTAAAAAAATGGGCTCTGAGCCTTAAGGCCCAAACTAGGCTTGCCCCTTAAGGGGTTAAAAGAGGAGGGAAAGATTCCAGAAGAAAGAGAGCTGTTAATATTTTAGTCAGGTAACTAGTGACAGGTTGGGGAGAGGGACTGGATGAGGTGATAGGTTCACTAGGGCAGGTAGTAGGACGAGAAGAAGAAAGGAGTCTAGACTGCTTTTGTTATTGGGTTAAATGCTGAAGGTGAAGAAGAGGGAGTGCGGGAGGGAACTATGTTACTAGGGGGCTGGGAGATAATATCATGCTGGATGTTGTCAATTTTAACTTTAACATCTTCCCGACATCTGCCGTATACATACGGCACTGTCGGGCAGGGCTTCCCACAAAGCGAAGTACCATTACGTTGCTAGCCTATGATCCGGCCGATTAACCCCTCAGATGCTGCGTTCAATAGAGATCGCAGCATGTGAGGGGTTTTTGGCCACCGGCACCTGAGCAACATGATCGCTGTGTTGGCGGTGGCTGCAATGTCAATCGGAGGCCTAATACTGGCCTCACGGTCTGCCAGCAACGGAAGTCTCCTATGCCCTGCTCGGAGGCGGGGCCTAAAAGGCTTCCGGTACAATTCGGCAAGATGGCGCCGGCTCAGCTTCCAGCTCAGAAGCCTGCCATTAACCCCTTAGATGCAGCGATCGAAAGCAATCGCTGCATCTTAGTGGTTTGTAGCAAATCGGCAGCCCTGCCATTCAAACAGTTAGACCTTTAAGTCCCCTAGTGGGACTAAAAAAAAGTATAAAAAAAAAAGTGTAAAAAAAGTAAAAATAAAAGTTGTAAAAAAAAAATATTAAAGTTTCAAGCAATGAAATAAAACACAATCACTCTTTTTCATATTATTAAGTAACTTATTATTGAAAAAAAATAAAAAAAAGATACATATTTGGTATCGCCGCATCTGTAACGACCTGAACTATAAAAATATTGTTTTATTTGTCCCGCACAGTGAACGCCGTAAAAAAAACAAACGAAAAAATACTGCCAGTATTGCAATTTTTTTGGTCACTTTGTCTTCTAAAAATTGATATAAAAAGTGAAAAAGAGTCGCATGTATACAAAAATGGTACCTATAAAAACTATAGCTGATCTCGCAAAAAATACAAGCCCTCATACAGCTCAGTCGACGAAAAACGTTAAAAGTTATGGCTCTTACAACATGGCGACAGAAAAAAACGACATTCTTTTTACAAAAGTAATTTTATTGTGCAAAAAGTTGTAAAACATACAGTGCTATAAATTTGGTATCGCCGGAATCGGACTGATGCGCAGAATAAAGGTAACGTGTAATTTATGATGTGTGTTGAATGCTATATAAAAAAAACTAAAAAAATATAGCGGAATCGCTGTTTTTTGATCACATTGCCTCCCAAAAAAAAGGATAAAAAGTGATCAAAAAGTCCTATGTACCCCAAAATGGTACCAATAATAACTACAGCTCGTCCTGCAAGAAAACATCCCTCATACCACTACGTCTATGAAAAAATAAAATTAGTTAAGGCTCCAATAAGTCAGGAAATAAAAAAATATGCAGTTGTGCAGGCACGAGCGGAACATTTCTTCTGTTTCAAGAGGCGATTTATCAAGGCCCTAAAATTAGGGAACCAGAAAGGGGAGAGCCCAAACATGTCTGCTGGAAGCAAGGGCACCCGTATTAAACCAGGACAACACTTTCCCAGAAAAATTCCCTAAACTGCAAAGGTGCAGAGTGTGGACCAAAAGGGGAATAAAAAAGAACATTTATCAGTGTGACACCGGCCTGTGAGGAAAGGATTCATGGCGTAACACACATCTATGGATTATTTTATTGTTTTTTTGACCCCATTATTATACCACCTGACTATGCCCCTGATGTATTCTGCCCAGCTTACATGTATCCCCACATTATATAAGGAATACCAGTAAAACTCCAAACAAAACTACTACCAAGCAAAATCCATGCTCCAAAAGCCAAATGGTGCTCCCTCCCTGCTGAACCGTACAGTGTGCCCAAACAGCAGTTTACTTCCACATATATGGCATCGCCATACACGGGAGAACTCTTTTAACAATTTTTGGGGTGTGTGTCTCCAGTGGCACAAGCTGGGCACGACATATTAGCCATTGAAATGGCATATCTAGGGAAATTTTTTTTTTTTTACTTTGCACCATTCGCAGCACAATCATTTATGGAAAAGACCTGTTGGGTGAGAATGCTCACTTCACCCCTTAATAAATGCCTTGAGGGGTGTACTTTCCAAAATAGGGGTCACTTCTTATGGGTTTATTTTATTATTTCACATCAGAGCCCTGCAATTGTGAACCAATACTGTGTAAGCTGCCAAGTTAGACCTCAACTTCGCATGGTTCTCTTTCACTCCTGAGCCTAGTTGAATGTCCAGGCAAAAGATTAGGGTTACATGTAGGGTGTTTCTAAAACCGGGAAACACAGCATAATAATTGGAGAGCTGTCTTGTTATTGTGGCATAAGCTGGGCACCACATATTGGCTTATCTATGGAAAAAAAATCCAATTTTCACTCTGCAACATCGAGTGCACACTAATTTCTGCAAAACACCTGCGGAGTTAACATGCTCACTACACACCTAAGTAAATACCTTGAGGGGTGTAGTTTCCAAAATGGGGTCACTTCTGTGGGGTTTCAACTGTTTTGGTCTCTCAGGGACTTTGTAAATGCGACATAGCGCCCAGAAACCAATCCAGCAAAATCTGCACTCCAAAAGTCAAATGGTGCTCCTTTCCTTCTGAGCCCTGCTGTGTGCCCAAACAGCAGTTTATGACCACATATGAAAGATTTGCCGTACTAGGGAGAAATTGCTTTACAAATATTAGGGTTCTTTTTTTCCTTTATTTGTAGAGAAAATTAAAAATTTTGAGCTAAAGCTATGTCTTATTGAAGAAAAATGTTGTTTTTTTATTTTCACTGACCAATTCTAATAAAATCTATGAAACATCTGTCTGGTCAAAATGCTCAGTTCACCTGTAGATGAATTCTTCAAGGGGTGTAGTTTCGTGAATGAAGTAACTTTTGGGTAGTTTCCGCTGTACTCGTACCTTAGGGGCTTTGCAAATGTGACATGTTGCCAAGAAACCAATCCAGCAAAATCTGTACTCCAAAAGCCAAATGGCGCTCCTTCTCTTCTGATACTAAACGTGTGCCCAAACAATAGTTTATGACCACATATAGGGTATTTCCATACTCCAGAGAAGTTGCTTTACATATGTTGTGGTTGTTTTTTTTTGCTTTATTTGTTGAGAAAATAAAAAATTTTGAGCTAAAGCTACGTCTTATTGAAAAAAAAAGGATTCTTTTTACTTTCACTGCTCAATTATAATAAAATCTATCTAACACCTGTGGGATAAAAATGCTCACTACACCCCTATATGAATTCCTCAAGGGGTGTAGTTTCCTAAATGGAGTCACTTTTTGAGCGTTTTTTCTGTTTTGGTCCTTCAGGGGCTTTGCAAATGGTGCATGGTCTTCACAAACCATTCCTGTTAAATTTGAGCTCCAAAACCCAAATGGCGCTCTTTCCCTTCTAAGCCCTGCTGTGTTTCCAAACAGCAGTTTATGACCACATGTGGGTATTGTTTTACTCGGGAGAAATTGGTTTACAAATGTTGCAGTGCTTATTCTCCTTCAGTCCTTGTGGAAATGGGAAAAAATTAGCTAAACCTACATTTTCTCCGAAAGAATGTAGATTTTCGTTTTGACGGCCTACTTCCAATAATTTCTGCAAAAAACCTGTGTGGTCAAAATGCTCACTATACCCCTAGATAATTTCCACAGGTGGTGTTGTTTCCAAAATAGGGTCACTTGTGAGGGGTGTTACCACTGTTTTATCTCTTCGGGGGCTTTGCAAATGCGACATGGCCTCCGCAAGCCATTCCTACTAAATTTGAGCTCCAAAAACCTACATTTTCTTCGAAAGAATGTAGATATTCATTTTGACCGCCTAATTCCAATAATTTCTGCAATAAACCTGTGGGGTCAAAATGCTCACTATACGCCTAGATAATTTCCTTGAGGGGTCTAGTTTTCCAAATTGGGTCACTTTTGGGGGATTTCCACTGTTTTGGCACCGCAAGAGCCCTTCAAACCTGACAAGGTGTTTAAAATATTTTCTAATAAAAAGGAGGCCCCAAAATCCTCTATGTACTCCTTTGCTTCTGAGGCCTGTGCTTTAGTCCATAAGCAGCTAGGACCACATGTTGGATATTTCTAAAAACTGCAGTATATGGGCAATAAATATTGAGGTGTGTTTCTCTGGTAAAACTTTCTGTGTTACAGAAAAAATGGATTAAAAATGAATTTCTGAAAAAAAAATGAAATTTAATTGCATTGCTTTAATTCCTGTGAAATGTCTAAAGGGTTAAGAAACTATCTAAATGCTGCTTTGAATACTTTAAAGGGTGAAGTTTTTAAAATGGGGTGACTTATTGGGTGTTTCTAATATATAAGGCCCTCAAAGCCACTTCACAACTGAACTGGTCCCTGAAAAAATAGCCTTTTGAAATTTTCTTGAAAATGTGAGAAATTGCTGCTAAAGTTCTAAGTCTTGTAATGTCCTAGAAAAATAAAAGGATGTTCAAAAAACGATGCCAATCTAAAGTAGACATATGGGGATGTTAATTTACAACTATTTTGTGTGGTATAACTGCCTGTCTTACAAGCAGATAAATGAAAAATGTAAAAAATTTTGGTGTTTTTTACAATTAAATACTGAATGTATCAAGCAAATTTTACCAGTAACATAAAGTCCAATGTGTCACGAGAAAACAATCTCAGAATTGCCTGGATAGGTAAAAGCAGTCCAAAAGTTATTACCACATAAAATTATTAAACATCTCAGATTTGAAAAATGAGGCTCTGTCAGGAAGGTCAAAAGTGGGCAAAGTGGGAAGGGGTTAAAATAGGTGGCCAGGTCTTTAGCACTGATATCTGTGATTGGCGTTTGCACTTATAAGGGTATGGGATATAGGGGGGACTGCTTCATGCAAAGCATTTTTGAGAGTGTTATTGTAATGTTTGGCGGCCGGATTAGGACAAAAGACGGAATAGACAGGGGACAATGTGGACTGTAGACTTGCTGAGTGTTAATGGCATGTAGATTTCTGTATGTCTGACGGGTAGGCATGTTCTGAGGAGGCAGAAAAGTTTTGATAGTAAAACAGAAAAGGTTGTGATCAGAGAATAGGGGAGGAGAGTTTTTAAAGTCAGAAACTGAGCAGATATGGAAGAAGACCAGGTCAAGTGAATGCCCGTCTTCATGTGTGAGAGAGTTAGTAAGTTGTGACAGACCTCGGGAGGAGGTTAAAGATAGAAACAGGGAGGCAGATGAGGAGATTTGGTTATAAACGGGCATGTTAAAATCACCCATGATGAGAGTTGGTGTTTCATATGATAGGAATTGTGGAAGCCAGGCAGAATGGTCCAGGAATTGACGCGGTGAGCCCGGGGGCCATGTATATGTGTATATATATATATATATATATATATATATATGTATATATATTGTAAGCAGATAGCAGGCAAAGTGCTAGATGGCAGGTATGTGCCACTAAGACTTCTACTCTCAGTGGTATAAACCCCAGAGCAAATGGGAGTCCAGGTGGGGCTCCCAGTTTAATAAAAAGAGACCAACTGACTTGGGCAGAGAAGCTGTTATGTGTGAGTTGCATGAAGGTGAAGTGCTGAGTCTGGTGAGCTCTTCTGAAGTGGAAAACTACTGCCAGAAACGACAAGGTTCCTGCGTGAGCAACAACCTGAGTTTTGGTTGCTAAAAAAACACAAGGTCCTTTAAGAATTTCTGTTTGGCTGAAGAAAGCACATCTATTGTTTTTCCTTTGGACTTTATTTGTGGTTGATAAAACACCCTGTTTAATTTGCTGTGAATAAAACTGCATTATTACACCAAATCCCGCTTGTGGTCTACCTGTCTGACGCTCTCGAGGCTACAATATATTTATATATATAAACTATTGTGGTGGGGCAAAACATATGTATTGGGGCTATTATGTCTTAAAACCTTATCAACGTACCTGGCTGCTAGGTCTGCATTGATGGATCACTTAGGAGACCCAGAGATGCAGCTGAAAGCTGTGGGCCATTGGCCATAAAGAGAATTTGGGTGGGGGAGCCAAGAAGGGCTTTTTCCTTATGGATACAGCATGCACGTATTGTGGGCTCAGTAGTTGAGCCTACATTGATCACTGTGGGAGCTGGCTGCAGTAAACAGCCGACCTCCCACTACAACGACTAGGATCGGAGCTAGCTCCCATCCTGGCTGTAAAATCCCTCTGATGCAATGGTCAATAGAAACTACGGCATCTAAGTGGTTGACAAAGGATCAGTAACATCAGACCCCTGTGAGTGATCGCTAAGTGCTGAAGATTGTTATGGCAACCTGGAAATCTAACAATGGCCTTCAAATTATAAAAAAACAAAAAAAAAATTCCCGTATCAAGTCCTTTATAATTAGAAAAAAATTAAAAAATTAAGAAAACTATACATAATTGATATAAATGTGTCCGTAACAACCTAAACAATAAAAATTTAAATATTTATCCAGCACGATAAATGGCATAAAAAAAAGAAACCCCCCCAAAACTGCTTATTTTTGTTCACCTCGCTTTGAAAAAATAGAAATAAAAAGTGATTAAAAAGTTGCATGTACCTCGCAACGGTACCAATAAAATCTATAGCTTGTCTCGCAAAAAAAAGCAAGCCCTCACAAAGCCCCTTCGATTGAGAAATAAAAAATGTATGGCTCTCAGAATATGCCGACACGAAAACATGATTTAGAAAAAGTATTTTTATTGTGTAAAAGTAGTAAAACATTAAAATACTATATAAATTTGGTATCGCTGTAATTGTATTGATCCACAGAATAAAGTTTATTTATTATTTATACAGCATGGTGATGGCTGTATTAAAAAATAAAATAAAAAAAACAATGCCAGAATTGCTGTGTTTTTGTTTCTCTACCTAAATAAAAATGGAACAAAAATATATCAAAAGTAGCATGTTCCCCAAAATGGTACTAATAAAAACTACAGCTCATGCAACAAAAACAACCCCTTAACCTGTTAATGCTGAAGGACGGATATATCCGTCCTCTGCAGCTGTTAGTTCGCGCAGGAGGACGGATATATCTGTCCAGTGATGGTGCGGGTACTGCCACTGTACCCACGCGATCAGCGGCAGGAGCACGGCTGTTATAAACAGCCGGGCTCCTGCTGCAACTGCCGGAATCGAAGCACGCTCCGATTCCGGCAGTTTAACCCATTAAATGCCTCCGGCATGGCCTTATAGATTGCCTGTCAGTTTTACACTGACAGGCAATAATGCTTTGGTATACTAAGTATACCAAAGCATTATATATGCGATCAGCAGATCGCATAGTGAAGTCAACTGGTGGTACTAAAAAAAAAATGTAAAACAGTTAAATAAAGTTTGTGAAAAAATAAATTAATTATAGTCAAAATCAAATAACATTTTATTTCGTAAAAGTGTCAAAACAAATAACACATACACACATATATGGTATCCCCGCGATCGTAACAACTTGAACAATAAAATTAACACATTAATTAAACCACCGGATGAACGGCGTCCAAAAAAAACGCAAAAAAAAAACGGCAAAATTCTCTCTTTTCTCCCATTCCCCCCATAAAAAAATTAAATCTATAAGTCCTATGTACCCCAAAATAGTACTAATGAAAACTACACCTTGGCCAGCAAAAATCAAGCCCACGTACGGCCACATTGACGGAAAAATAAAAAAGTTACGTCTCTTGCAGTGCGGCGATGCAAAAACAAGTATTTTTTTTCTAAAAGGGTTTTTATTGTGCAAACGTAGGAAAACATATAAAACCTTTACATATTTGATATCTCCGTAATCGTGCCGAAACATAGAATAAAGTTAACATGTTATTTACGTTGCATAGTAAACGGCGTAAATTTATAACGTGAAAATTAATGCTGGAATAGCTGCTTATTTTCAATTCTCTCCTAAAATAAAGTTAATAAAAGTTAATCAATATATTATAAGCATCTAAAAAGGGTACAATTACAAAATACAACTCGTCCCGCAAATAACAAGCACTTATACGGCTATGTCGACGGAATAAAAAAAAAGTTACGACTTTTGGAATGCGACCGTGAAAAAACAAAAAATAATCCTTGGTCATTAACGCGCAAAATGGCCTGGTCATTAAGGGGTTAAAGAGCTCCATCGACAGAAAAATAAAAATATTATGACGCTCAGAATATAGCGAAACAAATACATGAATTTTTGGTGTGAAAGTAGTAAAACATAAAAACGACATAACTTTGGTATCGCCGTAATTGTACTGATCCGCAGAATAAAGTAAACATTTTCTGTATACCGCACAATGAACACTGTAAAAATAAACCCAAAAACTATTCCAAAAAGCTAGTACAACTAGTACAATAAGCTGGCCGTGCACATCAGACAGGTGGCATTGTACAATGCTTGCATGCTATCCTCATGTGCAGGCCAGATGAGAACATTTCTTTAGTTTCAAAAGGGTGATATCAAGGCACTAATATTTGGGAACGAGCAAGGGTAGAACCCAAGCACATCTGCCCCAAAATGTCATCATCTCTGCTGGAAGCGAGGCCGCCCGTATTGTACCAAGGCAACACTTTCCCAGCAAAATTCCCCAAACTACAAACAAGGGAAGAACCAAAAAAAGATACAGAGTGTGTTGGGATAAAGGGATAAGAGTGAACACCATTTATCAGCGCAACATCTGCCCCAAAAATCCTGGCCTATACATAAAGAATTGCTTCAAACCTACCACACATCTATGGATTATTAGTTTTAGGGCATGTTCACACGTGGCGGAATTGCTGTGGAATTCCGCTACGGACAGTCCGCACTGGAAATCCGCAGCAGACAGTCTGTCCATTGGTTTACACACCTTTTTAGTTATCTTCGTGCAGACGTTGCGGACAACTCCGCTGCGGACCATAGGCTGCGGTGCTGAATTTGGTGTCCGCAGCATACACTGGCTATTGCGGACTTGAAGCGTACTTGTGGCGGAATTTCTCCATTGACTTCAATGGAGTGCAAAATTACGCAATGGAATCTGCAGATGTTATGTGTGTTGCGTTGCGGATTGCTTTTACGAACAGGAGATTTCATCATTCTGGCTGGAACTATGTGTTTCGAGGTCTATAGCCAGACTGAGATGGAATGTTTTAAAAGAGAGCAGGATGTACTCTTCAGCTGAATCTGCAATGACTAATCCGCAGCAATTTACTGCACATTTTAGGCAAAGGCGTAACGGAATCTGCAACGCAGATTATGTGCGGCATTGATGCGGACAGTGTCTGCAGATATACGCCACGTGTGACCCTGCCCTTATAATTTGCTTACTCCTTCATTATACCGCCTTATTATGCCCTTATATAGTCTGCCCAGCTTACATATGCCCACACATTATAAACGGAAATAATACAAAACAAAACTACTACCAAGCAAAATCTGCACTCCAAAAGCCAAATAGTGGTCCTTCCAAGCCTGGCAGTGTGTTAAAAAAAAGCAGTTTATGACCACATATGGGGTACTACCGTACTCTAAAGATCCTGCTTATTTATAGGGTGTGTGTCTCCAGTGGCACAAACTGGGCACAATATATGTTGCAATGAAATGACATATGTATGAAAGAATTACAATGTTTCAGTCGGCAAAATCCATTGACAATGTAGACAAAATGGAAAAAGAGGCAGCACTCCAAAGGTCATATCAAATGTAATAAATGTATTCACCAATCAGTGAAAAAAGGGTACAACGTTTTAGCTGCTCAATGCAGCCTTTGTCAAGCTTGACAAAGACTGCATTGAGCAGCTGAAACGTTGTACCCTTTTTTCCACTAATGGGTGAATACATTTATTACATTTGATATGACCTTTGGAGTGCTGCCTCTTTTTCTATTTTGTCTACATTTGGGGATTTACAAGTCGGATCCCTGGAGGCCTGCACCCTGATACCCTGGAGGCTTTTGTTCTACTGTGCTGCCCACATTTACTTTGGATTTTGTCCATTGAGAATGTGTTATTGGAAAACATCGGTGGGGTTAAAATGCTCATTACACCCATAGATGAATACGTTGAGAGGTGAAGTTTCCAAAATGGTTCACTTCTTCGGAGTATCTATTACTATTTGAACTCAGAGTCCCTGTAATTGTGGGTCAATGCTGTGTAAATCACGAAATTAGGCCTCAAATGCACATGGTGCTCTTTCACTCATGAGCCCTGTTGTTTTTCCGAGCAAAATATTAAGGCCACATTTAGAGTGTTTCTAAAATCAGGAAACGCAGCATACTAATTAGAGAGCTGTCTTTTCACAGTGGCACAAACTGGGCACAACATATTTGTCACTAAAATTACATATCTATGGAAAAATTGAAATTTTCACTCTGCAACTTTAATTCAGCACTAATTTCTGCAAAACACCAGTGGGGTCAAAATGCTCACTGCAACTCTAGAAAAATGCAAAAATGGGTCACTTCTGTTTGACCTTAGAGGTTCTGCAAATGCGACATGGCGTCCACAAATTATTCCAGCAAAATCTGCACTTCAAAAGTCAAATGTTGGTCTTTCCTTTCTGAGCCCTGCCGTGTACCCAAACAGCAGTTTAGAACTACATGTGGAGTATTACTATACTCAGTGTAACAAATTATGGCATGCTTTTTCTTTTATAGTCCTTGTGAAAATGAAAAATTTTAACTAAAACTACATATTATTGGAAAAAAAATACATTTTAAAATTTAACGGCCCAATTCTAACAAATTTGGTGAAACACATGTGGGATCAAAATGCTCACTACACCCCTAAATTAATTCCGTAAAAGGTTTGGTTTCCTAAATGGTTTCACGTTTTGGGGGTTTCAATTGTATTGGTACCTTAGGGGCATTGCAAATGCGACATGGTGTCAGAAAACCATTCCATCAAAATCTGCATGCCAAATGGCATTCATTCCCTTCTGAGCCCTGTCTTGTGCCACATATGGGGTATTATCATGCACAGGAAATATTGCCTAACAATTTTTGTGGTGCTTTATCTCCTTATTTCTCCTTATTTATTGTGGAAATTTTTTTTTTTTTTTAGCTAAAATTACATATTATTGGAAATCATTTTTACGGTCCAATTCTAATAAGTTATATGAAATATCTGTGGGGTCAAAATGCCTACTACACTAATGCCTACTACACTACTTAGCCATTTCCTGCCATCAGCAGAGTTCACAGGCACTGAGCGCTGCTAAGAATTTGTTCATTACCTCTGACTTTTATTTGCCATGCATTATGTCCTTCAGAGAAGGTATGCCCTAGGTCTTGTTTCTGATCAGTTGAATTTATAGGGAGGTCCCTATGACGCAGCAAAAGGTTATAAATAGAGCAAGCGCTCTATTCTTTGTTGATTGTCTGATTAATGCCTTCCTTGCCTCATCTATGAGGGTTGTAGTAAATATTCACATTTTGCTACAATAGATTTGATGGTGCTCCGAGGGATGTTCAAAGTTTGGGATATATTTTTAAAACCCTAACCGGATTTAGATCTCCCACAACTTTGTCGCTGATCTGTTCGGAGAGCTTCTTGGTCTTTATGTTGCTTGCTTAATGGTGTTGGAGACTCAGGGGTCTTTTAGAACAGGTGTATTTATACTGATATCATGTGACAGATCATGTGACCCTTTCATTGCACACATGGGGACATTAATCAACTAATTATGTGGCTTCTGAAGGTACATAATTTGACCAGACCTTATGTAGGGGTTCCATAGCAAAGGTTGTTATATTTTGTTTGTTTTTTATTCCACTGTAACAATTTAGACTGTTTTTCAGGTCTATTACATAAAATCAAATGTAAAATCCATTTTAATTCCAGGTTGTGATGTAACAAAACATAAAAAACACGAAAGAGTGAATACTTTTGCAAGCCACCGTAAAAAAAAAATAGAAATAAAAAAGAGAGATAAAAGCAGTGATTCAAATGTAATATATTACCCCTTAATAAATCCCTTGTAAGACCACATCTTGAATATAGGATTCAGTTTTGTGATCTCGGCTAGTTCTGAAACAGGAGTCTGAGATGTCAATCAAGTCTAGATGGGAGGGGTTGCCATTGAGATCCCAGGACACTTGTCTGCTGAAGAAAGGCTTAGCCGACACTTCCAGCATATTTTGCATATGACACAGGAGTTGTTAAAACATATTTTTCTATTTCTAAGGTATGCTTTATTATTTCTGCTATACACGGATATGTTCTGAAACTTCTGTCTAGCCCCTATATAGCATTTCTAGTGGTTTAGGCTCATGAAAACTGATGGCAGGTTATCTTTAATCACATAAAATTAGCATAGAAAAACTGTAGTAAAATAATAATTATAGAAATCAGAATTTATACTAAGGAATTCCATGAAAAACTTACATGAAGCTGTAAAGATCTAGCAGAACTGATTTGATTTAGCACAAATCATTGTGACATCATTGAAATATGTGTGGTTTTAAAAAGGACTTCACTAAAAATCTATCATTATATCTCAACTCAGTTTATCAATCACAATGCATAACTTATGCAGTGCCAAATAGTTAAAAGACAAATTTAAGGGGGTTGTCCAGGTTGGAAACTGTTTTTTTAAACTGATGTCCTATCTACAGTATATGATCAGTGGACCCTGCACCGATCAGCTGTTCTGTCTGTCTCCGGGTGCTTGAAGCTAAGCAGGTGTTGTGCCTGAATCAGATGGCTCCAACCAGGACCGCACCGTCCATGAGGTGAGATGTGTTCCTCGCCTCAGGCGGCAGCCTGCTGCCTCTCTGAGGGGGTGATGGCGCCATTGAAATCAGCTGCCACCCCCTCCTGCAATATAAACGTGCGTCCATGCGTCTATAGAACGCAGATACAATTACATGCATAACGTTCCGTGCCCTGCCATTTAGCGCCTTCGAATGACGCAAATGGCGCAATGACATCATCGTGCCGCTTGCATCGTTGAATGGCAGGGCAAGGCACCGTGCCAATCAGCACCTTTCAATGATGGAAGGGGCGCGATAACGTCATTGCGCCGCTTGCGTTGTTTAAAGGCGCAGAATTGCAGGGCAGAATGCCTTGCCCTGCCATTTTAATAACGCAAGCGGCGCGATTACGTCATTGCGCCGCTTGCGTCGGTCAGCCCTCAGAAGAGAGCAGACCTGCATTGTGAGAGGATGGTGCAGAAACTGGATCGGATGAGTATGTAACGTTTTTTTTTTCTGTTAAATGTGTGAGTGGCTCAATCTACCGGGGGGGGCTATTTGTGGGGCTCTATCTACAGGGGACTATATGTGGAGCAGTATCTAAAGGGGGCTGTATGTGGGGCACTATCTACAGGGGGACTATATGCTGGGCACTATCTACAGGTGTCGCTATATATGGGGCACTATCTACAGGGTACTATATGTGTGGCACTATCTACAGGGGGCTATATGTATCACTCTATCTACAGGGGGGCAATAGGTGGGGCAGTAACTACATGGGGATATATATGGGGCAGTATCTACAGGAGGGCTATATGTGGGGCACTAGCTACAGGGGGAGCCTATATGTGGGGCACTATTTACAGGGTGCTGTGTGTGGGGCACTATCTACAGAGGGCTTTATGTAGGGCACTATCTACAGGGGGCTCTATGGGGGCCACTATCTACTGGGGGATCTATGTAGGGCACTATCTACAGGAGGCACTATCTACAGGGTGCTCTATGGGTGCACTATGTGTTTGGGGCACTGTCTACAGCTGGCTCTATGTGGGGCACTAACTACAGGGGGCTCTATGGGGGCACTACCTACAGGGGGCTTTATGGGGGACACTATCTACAGGGGGCACTGTGTGTTTGTGTGGGAGACAGTGTATGGTGCTATTATAATCAGGGACACAGTGTATAGTGCTGTTATAATCAGGGACACAGTGTATGGTGCTATTATGATTAAAGGTGAGGTATGGCACTACTATATTTAGGGGCATAGGTGTGGCACAATGAGAATTATATATTTGTCTATAGGTGCAGAGATGTTTGAAAAGTTAGAAGCTGAAGAAATCTGAGCGGTACACTGCAGAAATTGGCTATGGCAAGAATAAGTCGTCTTAGAGGTCTGGACCGGATGGAGAAGAGAAGAGAAAAAATAATGTTAGAATCCCCTGTGAGTCACTCAATGTAAATGTTTATTCTGCCTCTAATCAGTACTGTAGTTACCGTATGATCTGCAGTGAGATGATGGGTGGTATGATTTTTTTTGGGTGAAACAGCAACTCCCAGTACATTGATTGATTGATTAGGCCATGCTGGGAGCAGTAGTTTTACGCCGTACAAACCTATATGGCAGGGGTTGCATTTAATTTGCAAATGATCTCTGTACTGAGCTGTATTTGTGCTGGTGCTGTATTTATGTACTGAGCTTGGTTCTAGTACTGTATTTACATACTGAGCTTTGTTCTAGTACTGTATTCATGTATTTAGCTTTGTTCTGGTGCTGTATTTATGTACTGAGCTCGGTTCTGGTGCTGTATTTATGTAGTGATCTTGGTTCTGGTGCTACATTTATGTACTGATCTTGGTTCTGGTGCTGTATTTCTGTACTTGGCTTGGTTATCGTGCTGTACTTATGTACTGAGCTTTGTTCTGGTGCTGTATTTTTGTACTGAGCTCGGTTCTGGTGCAGTATTTATGTATAAAACTTGGTTCTGGTGCTGTAAATATATATATATATATATATATATATATATATATATATACACATATCTTTTTAGACAGGCCTATAACATTCCCTAATCTGACTAATTTCCCTGGCCACCCCCTTTTACATTAGTCATGAGAACTTGACCGCCTCATTCAGCAGTATCCCCCGCACTTCATGTCTGTCATACACAGATACTGGCTGGTGAACGGCTCATGCAGCTTTATGTGTACTACCCCTTTTGTATAAAACATAGCTGGACCATTGTACTTAACAAAAATTTTTTACATTTTGTGTCTCCCTTATTTCCTCATAGATTGTAAGCTCTTGCGAGGAGGGTCATCACTCCTCTTGTTTGAATTGTAAATTAGTTTTGTCAATATGTAATGTCTGACATTGTCTGTACATGTTCCCTCTGAATTGGAAAGTGCTGCGGAATATGTTAGCGCTATATAAATATTAGTATTAATATTATTATAATTCTTATAATAATTATATCAGAGCTTGGTTCTGTTGCTGTATTTATATACTGAGCTTGGTTCTAATGCTATATTTATGTACTGAGCTTGGTTCTGGTGCTGTAATTATATAGGATATATTTCTAATTATAAAAAGTACCCGATGCTGCTCGGATATAACGTGTCAGTCTGTCTGTTTATGTACTGCTTGGATTTGTTCTTTACCTTGTTCAGAATTTCATGAAATGTTACATTTTCTAGCTAGAAAGTTACTTATACTGTAATTCTGTGATCTGATGCAATGAATTGACATGTGAAACGATTTAAAAAGCTATATAAAATTTAATATTTTTGGAGCAGAACGAAACGACCCAGACACCATTTTTCGAGGTTTTACTTTGCTGCACCCTAACAGCGGTAGTATTAGATTCAACTGCAATAATGTGTCTGGGCATTCACGCCCTGTCTAATGCAAGTCATACTCTTTTTTTTTTTTTTTTGCTTTATGATTTATTTGCACCTTTTGCACTTAATTGCCATTCCTTTTAGTATTTTGTTGTGACCATCCTGCTTATATGTACTGACTTTTTGTACTTGTACTTTTACTATATACCTTTGGTTCTTATTAGATGTACATCTCTGTGGGATACTTATATGTGTGTGAATTGTTTGGTAATATAGACTGGATTTATTGTTAGGGCTATTGTATTTCTCTGGAGATGGATTATATTCTTGTTTTTGCATTTGATTGAAGTTGTGAGCTATTATTTGAAGATAGTTGGCTTCCTCCGTATGTTCTTGTAGGATTCATGGATGGCTATCCTCGAGCATCCTGTTACCATAGAATTGCGTTGTATTGCATTGTACAGAAAAACAGATCTGTCCGGAACCTGTTGTTCAACAGGACAGAAAAATGAGAGCCTCTGTTTGTCTGTCCTGTAAAGAAACTGACGGAAACTTGTAAAAAGAGACAAGCGGACACTTTAACCATGACGGAAGACCCATTGAAAACCTATGAATCCGTTATTGGATTTGTTTAGAAAAAAAATCTGTGATGTGATTCTAGCCTTATAGATTTCCTTGTAGCTTAGTAAATTGTACATGGAACTTATTGATGGGTTTTTTGGGCGGGCAAGGGGGGGGGGTGCAGCAGCAATTCTGCCGTTTTTTAGAAATCTTCTTTATGTCATTCACATGCTGTATAAATAACATGTTCATTTTATTCATTTATTCTAAGGGTCACTACAATTGCAGTAGTACCAAATATGTAACAATTGATTTAATTCTTTCACACACTTTGCACAATTTTGGGGTTTATAATTATTTTTTTTAGTTGGAATTTTTTTTTTCCAATATTTTTTTTTCCAACTTTTCCCTGACTGCATTGCAGGGATGACAACAGGCTTACAGATGGAACCAAATCTGCTACTGACATTATTGATCTAAGGGGTTAAAATGCTGGGATAAAAGTTATCTCCAGTCACGGGCATTGTAGCAGGTCGTAGGCTTAATATTACAGTCAGAACACACGCTATCCTGTGCTCACGTCTTCACTGCTTCATAATAGTATAGCGTGGACCAGGAAGTATCAGCTTCTATGATGTACCATTACGGAATATTTCATGAAGTGGTAGAATAATCCCTATGACGTTCAGGTGGAAGATCAGAAAAAAGTCCATGAATTTGCCTTGGAATTCTGTAATAGGGTACTGTAATGGACTAGTTCCTAGAAAACCCAGAAAGTACCCTTCCAGACAGCACAATTTACATTTAGGGCCTTTTTCCCGTGACTGCAGTTTGGGTCCAGGTACTCAACTGGCCCTAGCACTTTGGTGATCTAAGCTAGTCCGGTGTTTGATTCCTTGGTAAATGTCTAGCATTACTGGAACTAGAATACACAGTGATAATTTGGAGGTACAGTAGCTAGGGGCAATGACAAAAAAAATCAAAACACAAAGAAAAAGTCCTAAACATATGCACGGATGTAGCCATCTTTATTTTGACTCTGATAACTTGTTGCAGCGTGATATCACACAACAAAAACCATTGAAAAGCCATTGAAAAAGTCAAGAAAAAGTTTGACACTGTGTATTTAATGCGTTGAAAGTCAAGATAAAGATGGCTACGTCTGTACGTATATTCTTCTAGTATGGTTCAAGTCCCCTGTTTTAGGGTCAGATAGATGTTTACATATAAATAGAGGCAATTGAACTGTAGTTACAGAGGAGTCTTCTAGATAAGACTTTATCTGAACATACTTATAAATATCTTTGGCAGGAATTTGGAACAAATTCACTAATTCCGAGGATGGTCTGATGCAGTTTCCATGAAATAAGTCTGAGACGTTTTGTAAACCAATCTTGGACCAGTACTTGATACCTAGGTTAGGGATCAGCAAGTCCAGGACATCTACTGGAATCGGGATTGGATCACCCATAGTACTATCTGAGGTATTTGAAAGTAGGGAAAGCCAACTCTGCAGGGAGACTCTAACTGTGGGAGTGTTAGGAAGGGGAAGGGTCGGATTTAAAGTATATGCTGACAGAACATTATAAAAGGAGTGTCCTCCAATTAAGTGTTTTTCAATTGAGGGCCAACTGGAACCTGTGGTTGCAGATAATCCTGACCCCATTTGCTTTATTAGTCACGCTTTATGCTAATTCCCTATGTTGGGAACTCCCAGACCTCCTCTGTTTCTGTGAACTGTGAGAATGGATGTTGCTACTCTGAGTTTCCTGCCACCCCACAAATATAATCTGTGCTTAGAATTTCATAAGCAGTGAAGTAGGTATAGGGTTAGTTAAGGTCCGCAAGAAATATACAATTTTTGGCAATATAAACATCTTATAACAAACATTGCGTCCCATCCAAGATGGTTCATGTTTATAAATGTTATTAAGTTCCCCTTGGAGAGATATCAGGAGAGGCCCAAGATTTACTTCAGAAATTCTAGACAAAGGGTTTCCAATTTGAATTCCTAGGTAGGGGATTGAGATGTTTTCCTATTGAAGGGAAATTCTGTTTGTATAATTAGTTTCAAGGTAGAATGGATATGCATACCAAGTATTTGGGATTTAGAAGCATTAATCTTGTAGAAGGAAACTAAGCCAAATCTGGAAATAGTATTGGAGATTTCTCTCAAGGAGGGTAGAGGATCTGGTCTTGTCTTGGACACAATGATAGCTGGAGATTGATCTGTAGACGATGTGGGCAACACCATTCAGAGGCCTTCACAAGGGAATGTGACACCAGTCCTACTACCGGGATTATTGTGTGGGGTGGCATAATGTACGGCAGCCGGACCCCTCTAGTCTTTATTTCAGGTACACTAACAGCTAAGTGTTACATTCATTTGGTCGTGGAACCAGTGGTACGGCCATTTCTCCAAAGTGTCCCAGAAGTCGTTTCTCAACAGGACAATGCCAGGCCGCATGTTGCTCGTGCTACTTTGAGCAGCCTGCGTGGTCTAAACGTGCTACCATGGCTTGCAGCGCCTCTGGACTTGTCTCCCATTGAGCATTGGACGTCATTGGTCGACGATTGCAAAGGGAGCTGCCAATCTTGATGATTTACATGCCCAAGTACATTCAACATGGCATAACATTTCTCAGACAACCATTAATAACCTGAAAGCATGCCAAGGCATGTAAGTGCGTGTATATCTGCACATTACGCTCACACTCGATACTGAATAGATCAAGATGTTTGGAATATTATGTTTCCATTTTTTTATCATTTGCATATCATTAACATGTCTATCGAACCTGTGGTTTCCACATTTCTAAAACTTTGCCTTCCTGGTGCTGCAATTTCAGTGTTGAGGAGTGTATGTTTGATACCTTCCCCAGTGTTCCCTCCATGATGTATCCATCATATATTTGTACTTAATACATGATTTACATGGATATATTATGGACATGTTGGTTTGCAGTCACGTATGTTGTGTAACAATGTGACTTTTTACTTGAGACCTCTTTTCTACTCTATGCTTTTATAGTATATATTGCCAGCTT
This sequence comes from Rhinoderma darwinii, assembly GCF_050947455.1. NCBI lineage: Eukaryota > Metazoa > Chordata > Amphibia > Anura > Rhinodermatidae > Rhinoderma > Rhinoderma darwinii. The sequence continues at coordinate 386,790,608 of NC_134688.1, read as the reverse complement.
TTATGTGATTTAATAACATTTTGGTATTTTTTTTGAATACATGATAGTTTTGAACTCTCTTTTTCTTGTGTTTTGAAAAAAAAAAATCAATACAGAAATGTACCAGTAAGAGTAGATCGATGAACTGGGGTTACAGGTGTAAGTACGCATAATCGGGCCAGGTTAGTAAGATCCGGGATGCAGCACCGTGAAGTAAACAGGAGCATAGTCAATCAAGCTAGGGGTTAGGTAACAGATGTCAGGTAGAGCTGGGATTCGTTACTGTGGAGTAAGCGGTAACATATTTTTATTTCTTCTAGATATTGGCTCTCAGATATCCGGTTTCAAATATTCTATAACTTCTAGTTCTAGTGCAGACTATAAAGAAAGAAAGAGATGGCTATTCAGCTACAGGAATACAGCATGGAGCCCAAAGTCTGTACAATGGGGAGCCAAGAGATGCAGTGAAAACACCACAATGGGAGTCAAGTTATTCCTTCTAATCCAGCATGAGATGATTTTTCTTGCATACCAAAGAAAAAAAATCTCCAGATCACAAACGTGCCAGAATAATTAAAATTACATTAAATACTATACGTCTTCCAGGCTGTGTATTTCACATTTTACAAAAACTGTTAATACATTTTATTTAGTGGTTGACCAATTTACAAAAGTTATTGAAGGGTTTGATTCAACATGGGCTTGGAAGATTTTCAATTATTCCCTCATTTCTACTGTGAAGTTTCTCTAGCAGTATGTTATAGGGCATTGTCATTTTTGAATATGATAACATAATGAGGGATTGGTGTTTGGTGGGAGACAAATCCCTTTGACACTTTTGTGACTGATGTATTTGCTTTTCCGGGACTTACTATTTGATCAGTTTGAAGCTCCGTTAGGTACCTCATGTTGCTTTGAAAACTGCCATATGAAAATGCTAATTGTCAAACTTCTTTTAGCTGACATATACAGCTAATTGGCATTCAGCCTAATATGGCTCCGCTGTGTAGCTGACATTTTCATTGTGATGTAGTCACTTTCCTTATCACATTGTATTTAGTTATTTTGCCAGTTTTTTGAACTGTTAAAGTAATAACCGTATGGGTTCATGCAAATGGCTCTGTATCATGGGTTGTTTATTTAGTACTAAGGACAAAATTGTATCCCATTTTGTGAGATCAGAAAATCATTTTCCCAAACTTTTTTTGTTAGTAAAGTTTTCCCTGATCACAAAGGACAGGATCTGTGGGGAATGTGATCACTGCTGTGAGTACTGGGGAAAAGGTGGTGAATGTATTGCTGGGATGACTAGAGAAAGGGAGGAAGGACTTCTGCGTCTACTAGAGAAGAGGTAAAGCCCTGTTGTAACTACTGGAAGAAATGGGGGTCATTGATGTCGCTACTGGGGAAAGGGGGATGCACTTGTTTGTGGATGACGGAAGGACACAGTTGTAACTATTGGATGATGGGAGAGGCACTGCTGAGGTTACTGTTTTGATGTTGCAGATGCACCTATTTCTAAAGGGAAGCACCACTCTACTACGGTATGATTCCTGTTGGGGGGAGGGTTCTGACAATGAAATTTGAGAAAAAGTTTAAAAATGTTGTTGTGGTGCATGTTTTGTTGCATTTTGTTTTTTAATTTCTATTGTTGTTTTTAGGCTTCGTTCACATCCACGTCAGGGCTCTGTTCATGTGATCCATCTGAGCTTTCCATCAGGGGAACTCATGAATGGAATCCGGACTGACACAAACGGAAACCATTTGCACCGGATCCGTCACTATTGAAATCAATGGTGATTCAAACGGAAACCTATGGTTTCCGTTTGTTTCAGTCAGGGTTCCCTTCATGGGTTCCCCTGATGGAAAGCTCCACGGACCCCACGAGCGGAGCCCTGATGGTGTGAACAAAGACTTAATGATGCACAATATACCATGTAAAAAACTCAAAGTCCTATTATTAATACAGGTGTTATTAATAAGGCACCAAGATTCTATGCCTAAATCCAGTACTAAATTTACCGATAATGTTAAGTTCAAGTAAATACATTGCTTTACTTACCTTCTAATCATGTTGGATTACAGTCTATAAAATAGCCCAATCTCAGCCAGAACTGCATTCTCAATTATATTGACTCCTCAAATGGGTTTTCCAGTATTTTATTTTACCTAGCCCTCATGAATAAGGGCTAAGTAAAAAAAATAAAAAATCTCCCTGCTAGTTTAGTTCCTTTACAGAGTATGATATTCTAATTTGCCATCATAATGCTTATAGCAGGCACCGTAGCAATTTATTTTAACGTTAAGCCATGCCTCCATCTCCGCCTAATCCCTGTCCATATACACCCAGTTCCCTTTGTGACCCCACACAGTAATAGTGCCTGCCTTTTGGCCCTACACACTGTCATAGGGCCCTTTGTGTATGGCACAAAGTAATAGTGCCCCCAAACAGTAATGAGACCTCCTTAGTGCCCCCTCACAGTAGTGATGCCCCCTGCCAGTAGTGATGCACCCATAGTGCAACTACACAGTATTATGGTCCCATAGTGTCCTCACACAGTATCATGCCCCAGGTGTGCTCCACACACAGTAATTGCCCCAGTACCGTATATACCCCGCACCCAGTATTATATCCCCGTAGTGCCCCCACACAGTGTCATGCTCATATAGTGCCCCTACAGAGTATCATGCCCCCATATTGCCCCCCACAGTATCCTGCTATCATAGTATTCCCACACATTACCATGCCCCAATAGTGCCCCCACATATTATGACACCCCAATAGTGCCCCCCACACAGTCTCGTACCCCATAGTGCCTCCACACACAGTATTATTCCGCATAGTGCTTACCTACACAGTATGCCTTAATAGTGCCCCCACCCGCCATTTTTATCAGAAGTGTGGATTTTTAATTTCCATTGTTTTATTATTTGCAGTTTTATTAAATTGCTTTTGTTTGTAAATGTTATTTTTGCTAAAACATTCAAATCCAATTGTAATGTAATCATACAGTAATATTGCAATTTTGTAATCTGCAGATGCTCAAATACCTCACATATTTTAAAATAAATAAAATAGAAAGTTAAGAAAAAAGTAATTAAAAGCAATTCATTCAAAAATAATTCAGTCTTTTGGATTTTTAGGAACACATCTATATGGATCCAGAGGTAGCAATTACACCCATGCCCAGGTGCCTGAGGGAGCCCTGCAGTCTAATAAACACCAATATTCTAAATGACACATGGCAGATGGGGAATGGTCCTATTACAGATTTTTTAGATGTTTACAACTTTATCATTTTTTATCACATAGTGAAAATGTCATATGCAGAGATGAAAAGCAGAATGATTCAAACGAGCTTGTTTGATTTGCATCTGCAAAAATCAGACCATTTTCATCCCTATGAATGTAAATGTTGTGTACGTGTGGTTTACGTGTGTCATAGCAATTAATGCATGAAAAACGGACTGCACACTGATGCTGTAGGTTTTTTTCCTCCACCCATAGACTTCAATGGGCGAGTTTGCAAAAATGGACTATAATAGGGCAAGCTGTAAGTTTCTCAAAATGAACGCATGCTCAGTTGAAAATAACGGATGTGTGGTTAGCCTCATTGATTTGCATGGTTCAGTGTGAGGTTCGTTGTTAAAACGGACAGCACGCAGACGAGAAATATGTTCGCGCGAATAAGGCCTTGTGTTAACATCCATAATATAAGAGTAAGAAGCAAGAACAAGCCCTTGACATTGAATTTATTAACAATATTCCAGTGTACTTAAAATTAAAAGAAGACAAATCTAATATGACAAACTGCACACGTAATAAGAGGATACATTATAATTTGCTATATTCCAGAAAAAAAATTAAAAGTGACCTTTTAAACGGTGCTGTCTACATTGCCTGAAATTCCTGTAATTAACAATGGCTATACAAACATGATAAATGTTCTGCCCTTACATGGCTTCAGTCTCAGCACTTTCCAAGTTCATACTGTATGTCTCAAGACTGTAAAAACCGTTGGTAATTATCTCTGGAATTCTTTTTTCTAATGCAGTTTAGATAACATTTAAAAAGATGACTACAATTATTTTGGGTTTATGATCGCATTCTGATATGAACTTTATTATGCTAGTGTGTATGTAATTATTATCTGAGCAATTAATGGTCAAGTATTTTACAGTTGACTAACCCCTTGCCTTAGCAGTACGTCGCAGAGAGCTTACCTGTTAGGGTGTATTCACATGGTGCGGTCTTGTCACGTTTTTTTGCAGTTTTTAGACTGAAAATGGCACTGCAAAAAGGCATGTGTTTTTACCACGATTTGTCATGTTTTTGAAGTTAGAAACCGAAGTTGTGCGTGAATACACCCTAGGCAAATTGGTAACCCACAATGCGATCACAGGACCCTGATGAACTGCCATGATAACTTGGGGCCTTTCAATAGCCCCTAAGAGCCCTATAGGCTGCTTGTCAGTATAAAAGTATGATCACAGGCAGTGTAAACACTGCAGATTTTCCGCAACACATTTTATTGTGCGGAATCCGCAGCATATTACAGCAGCCGAGTGTATCAGATTTTAAAAAATCTCATCCACACGCAGCAGAAAAAAATCAGCTGAGAAATCGTTTATAAATCAACTTGCAGTGAATTTTTTTCCAATCCGCTCCCAGAGTACAGTGGAAAACCCAGAGAAGTGACCCCATTTTTTAAACTCCACCCCTCAAGGCATTTATCATTTGCCTGGACATATGACAGGACTTAGGCGTGAAAGAGCAAAGGCGCGTGTGAGGTCAATTTTGATGCTTTTCACAGGATTGGCCCACAATTGCACGGCTCTGAGATCAAATAGTAAAACAGAACCCCCATTTTGGAAACTGCACCCCTCAAGGCATTTTTTAAGGGGTATAAAGAGCATTTTGACCCACAAGTTGTTTCTATTTTATTATAAATGAACGCTCAGGGGATGGTGCAAAGTGAAAATTGCAATTTTCCACTGATAAGCCATTTTAGTGCACCGTATGTTGTGCCCAGTTCGTGCCACCGAAGACAAATACCTCTGTTAAGTGGGTTCTCCCTGGTATGGCGATGCCATATATGTGGACATAAACTGCTGTTTGGACACGCTGTAGGGTTCAGAATGGAGGAAACACCATTTGGCTTTTGGAGCGTAGAATTTGCTTGGCAATAGTTCTGTTTGGGGTTTTACTGGTATTTCAGTTTATAATGTGGGGGCATATGTAATCTGTGCGGAATACATAAGGGCAAAATAAGAGGGTATAATACAGTAAATAAATAATAATCCGCATACACTACCGTTCAAAAGTTTGGGGTCACCCAGACAATTTTGTGTTTTCCATGAAAACTCACACTTATATTTATCAAATGAGTTGCAAAATGACTAGAAAATATAGTCAAGACATTGACAAGGTTAGAAATAATGATTTTTATTTCAAATAATAATTTTCTCCTTCAAACTTTGCTTTTGTCAAAGAATGCTCCATTTGCAGCAATTACAGCATTGCAGACCTTTGGCATCCTAGCTGTTAATTTGCTGAGGTAATCAGGAGAAATTTCACCCCATGCTTCCAGAAGCCCCTCCCACAAGTTGGATTGGCTTGATGGGCACTTCTTGCGTACCATACAGTCAAGCTGCTCCCACAACAGCTCTATGGGGTTGAGATCTGGTGACTGCGCTGGCCACTCCATTACAGATAGAATACCAGCTGCCTGCTTCTTCCCTAAATAGTTCTTGCATAATTTGGAGGTGTGCTTTGGGTCATTGTCCTGTTGTAGGATGAAATTGGCTCCAATCAAGCGCTGTCCACAGGGTATGGTATGGCGTTGCAAAATGGAGTGATAACCTTCCTAATTCAAAATCCCTTTTAACTGTAATGTCGGGGTAGGGAGACAGACAGGTGAGCCCTAATCTACACGCCACTCAGTCCCTGCCTACTTGCAACGACCCGCCCTAGGCGACGGGGTACAACTGGGCGACGGTCCCTACACTCAATAGGTGCACGACAGACAAACAGACAAGGGTACAAAGAAGCCAGGGAAATGGGGAAGCTTCCCATGGGGACACCATGAGCAACAAGAGAAGTGAACGAGCCGAGTCAAACCAGGAGATGAGCGAGGTACAAAAACGCAGAGCAGAAGAGTGGTCAGTAAAGCCAAGGTCAATCACAAGCAGAGGATCAGTAGTTCAAGAAGCTGCAGAAGGGCCAGGAAACCAGCAGAGAAGAATCACAAGCAAAGGAGGAACAGGAAAGGCAGATATAAATAGACAGAGAGCGGGAGCTAGCTCCGTCTGGCCAGGCTGTGATAGGCTCTCCCACTCCTACGCCTGCCATCCTGGGTGGTGGAAGATGCAGTCAGTCTCACAGACATAGAAGTAGGTGCAGACTGATTAACTATGGGCGTCGACACAGAAGTTGTGTCTGGCAGATCCATTACATTACCTTGTACAAATCTCCCACTTTACCAGCACCAAAGCAACCCCAGACCATTACATTACCTCCACCATGCTTGACAGATGGCGTCAGGCACTCTTCCAGCATCTTTTCAGTTGTTCTGCGTCTCACAAATGTTCTTCTGTGTGATCCAAACACCTCAAACTTCGATTTGTCTGTCCATAACACTTTTTTCCAATCTTCCTCTGTCCAATGTCTGTGTGCTTTTGCCCATATTAATCTTTTCCTTTTATTAGCCAGTCTCGGATACGGCTTTTTCTTTGCCACTCTGCCCTGAAGGCCAGCATCCCGGAGTCGCCTCTTCACTGTAGACGTTGACACTGGCATTTTGCGGGTACTATTTAATGGAGCTGCCAGTTGAGGACCTGTGAGGCGTCTATTTCTCAAACTAGAGACTCTAATGTACTTGTCTTGTTGCTCAGTTGTGCAGCGGGGCCTCCCACTTCTCTTTCTACTCTGGTTAGAGCCTGTTTGTGCTGTCCTCTGAAGGGAGTAGTACACACCGTTGTAGGAAATCTTCAGTTTCTTGGCAATTTCTCGCATGGAATAGCCTTCATTTCTAAGAACAAGAATAGACTGTCGAGTTTCACATGAAAGCTCTCTTTTTCTAGCCATTTTGAGAGTTTAATCGAACCCACAAATGTAATGCTCTAGATTCTCAACTAGCTCAAAGGAAGGTCAGTTTTATAGCTTCTCTAAACAGCAAAACTGTTTACAGCGGTGCTAACATAATTGCACAAGGGTTTTCAAGTGTTTTCTAATCATCCATTAGCCTTCTAACACAGTTAGCAAACACAATGTACCATTAGAACACTGGAGTGATGGTTGCTGGAAATGGGCCTCTATACACCTATATAGATATTGCATTAAAAACCAGACGTTTGCAGCTAGAATAGTCATTTAGCACATTAACAATGTATATAGTGTATTTCTGATTAATTTAATGTTACCTTCATTGAAAAAAACTGTGCTTTTCTTGCAAAAATAAGGAAATTTCTAAGTGACCCTAAACTTTTGAAAGGTAGTGTACATGTGGCCAGTGTCGCACTGATAAATAAGGTGCCCAATCTTATCCGCTTTTGGAACACACTCTGCACATTTTGTGTCACTATATTCTGAGAGCCAGAACTTTTTTATTTTTCTCCACTTATTTTTTACGGGACAATCTGTAGTTTTCATTGGTACCATTTTAGGGTACTTGCGATTTTTCGATCACTTTTTATAAAATTTTTGTGCAAGCAAATGCCGACAGGGATGCCGTCAGGCTACAAACTGCCTAGATGTAGCGATCTCTTTTGATCGCTGCATTTAAGAGGTTAATCGGCCAGGTTGGAGGCTAGCTCCAGTCCTGGTTGTTTCAGCGGTGTGTCAGGTGTAATACAGCTGACACCCGGCGGTGATGGCACTGGCTTAACCTCTGAGCCAGCTCCGTCACTATCACGTACAGATACTTGGGAAAGCGCTAACACACTAGCGCCCAGGACGTCACTAGTTTATTAATTCCTTATTTCCTAATTAATCTAATAGGCACTATGATGTTGATAACTACAGTGTAATTTTTTTTCAAAAACTTTTATTATTTGCAAAGTTATGAATAACTAAATATGCTAATGTGGCTATACATGTAAAATGGGATATTACTATTTCTTTTCACTCTGGGCAGTGTAATGTTTTCTGTATGACGCTGTCCAATCAGCATCATACAGTTCTCCTCTTTCCAGCCCAGCAACACAGCATGATAAAACCGTATACAGCTTCCATTCCCGACTGTGTTTTCAACTGGTAATACCTCTGGTTATTTCATAGCTAGAACTGCGGAGATATGGTTATTTGAAGTGATCCCCCTTCCCTCCAGCCTCAGTCTCTCACACTGTGTGAAGCAGCTTCATGCTGATAAAACAGTGTCAGAGGCTGTCAGGTAGCTCCACCTCAGGAGAATTGCTGGTGTTGACACCCAGTTGTCTAGTATAGCCTTGTTTGCATATTTAGAATAAAGCTCATAACTTTTAAAATAATAAGCTTTTTGGGACACAATTTTCACTAGCATTATTAGTGTGGCAGTGTCTATTAGATTAGTTAGAAGATTGGGCATTACTAAACTAGTGACAGATCCTCTTTAAATGAAAAATGCCTTTGGTTTATGGCACTGTTTCCACTATGGATGCCACTTCATTACTCTGACTGAACAATAAGTATATGCTTTGGATTATTACTTTTTAGGCAAACTTTTTATTCTTTATCTATTATCTACTCATTTATACATAGATTCTTATACTTGGGGTAATTTTTGTGTGTGGGGAGTCCGCCCTCGTTTTCTTGCGTTTATTGTTTTGTCAGTGTACACATTTGTTCAAAACTATATATTTTTTTAAAAGATAATCAATAAATATAATATTTTTTTCTGTTTAAGCTATTTCTGCATGAATCTTTCAAATTGGTGGTAAGGGAAAAATCCTGCCTAAAACCCACCCAGCTTGATGATATCTGTGACGGAAATGATCGTGTGGAGTCGCTATGGGGGGAAATAAGGGGAGGGAGAAAGAATAATAAAATACTGATAGGGGTTTGTTATAAGTCTCCAAGTATAATGGAAGAAGCCGAAAATCTACTAATAAAGCAAATAGATGAGGCAGCAAATCATAATAAAGTAGTTATTAAGGGGGACTTTATCTTTCCTGATATAAAATAGGAGGCAGAATCCTGCAGGACCAACAAAGGAAACAGGTTTTTGACAATAATAAAAGACGATTACCTTTCATAACTGGTGGAGGACCCAACGAGAGGGGGGCAATTCTAGACCTAATTTTAACCAATAGACCTGACAGTATATCAAAATCATCGGTTGGGGGTTACCTTAATAATAGTGACCACAACATAATAAGTTTTCATGTATGCTTTAATAAGATGTACCTACAAAAACACTAAACTTCTGAAAGGCCACTTTTCATTCACTAAGGGGTGACCTTAACCCTTTGCTGCCCCATGACAAAACTGTACGTCAGGGAGCGGGGGGGGGGGTGAAGTATGGCACTCCAAGTGCTGCTGCAGGTGTCAGCTGTATATTATAGCTGACACGCTGCTCTAACGGCCAGGAACAATAATTGTTTATGGCGATTGCATGGCTGTGTGGTGTTATTCACCTGTTTTTACTGAGTGTGTCTGAAACACCTGAATTCAATAAATAGAAGGTATGTCTACTTATGTTTGGTCATCTTGTCTGTGCCAGAGGGTAATATTTTAGTTTGGACAGATGTTTAAACATTATATGCTTAATACCTGTGAAAAGAGGAAACTAAGAAGGATATATTTTTTCTCTTTAAGTCATAAATGGGTCCATAATTTTTTTTTAAATACTTACATTTGTGCTCGCCCATATTTGCTTTCTTTTGATAATGTATACTAGTATCAGGTGCATACATTTACTAATATTGTATAATATTTTATGTTTGTCAGCAAGTGTGGATGTTGGGGAAGTTTGCTGCGCATTGCTCACGTTCTATGTATGGATTATGGGTTCCATAAGACTGAGTTACAGTACAAAGATTATGTATTTTTTTCCTCATATGATGTATTTATTCTTTGGACAGACATATTTAGTATCCTAAAGTTTTTTTCTTGACATGCTTTGAGTGAATGACTTGAATTTTCCCTTACATTTTTTGGACAGTTATTTATATATTTTCTTTTTGAATTTAGATATCTCTTTGAAAGAAAAAAATCTTATACCATCCATAGTCAATGATCAGGAAAATACCAGCGGGATAGTTTTAGGTTATAGAAATAATAATATAAAACAAAAATATATTAGACGTCTAAGGCAAAGCAGACAAAGAGCACAGTTTCCTGTGTACATTTTTATAATTGGCTAGCGTGAAAATAAACATTCTCCTAAATCATGGTTTACTTCATTATTTTCATAGTATTTTCAAAAGCCTTCCAGGAACTGCTTTAGAGAAACATCCCCATAGCATGAAGCTGCAACCACCACACCTTTGCTTTTGGTTCATGCCAAGCATAACACTTCTTACTGATTGCCATGAAGTTTAGTTTCTATGTAGTATATTTTTTGTAATATCTAGAATTTTTGAGAGTCTCATATTCCTTTCAGTAAACTGTTTCTAAGATGCTATATAAGTTGTTTCTTTTTTGTTTTTTTTAAAAAGTGTATTTCTTCTTTATCCTTTCATAATATTGAAACCAGTGAATTAAACAGGTATCCATTTTTGAATGCTAGATTCCTTGCATAAAACCTTCTACCTTTTTTAGTCATCATAAGTCTCTTCATTGCCCAACTCATTACTACCTACCTTGCACTAACTTCCAAATATGGCCTGTGTTAGAAAACAAAAACATTAAAAAAATATGTTTCAGTATCTGTTTTTAAAGGTTTTTTCCCGGTGTTAAATATTATTGCAATATAATTCAGTATTAAAAACGTATTCATTTTGTAATTTACCTTATGCTACAAAAATGTTCCAGTTGCAAGATATTCCTTAACTTCATTATAAGGGCACCCCCTGGTGTTGTAATGTCCACGTCCTTCTACTGAGCAGAATGAGGGAGAATGCACATTCTCAGTTTCACTCTGCAACTGCCACAAGCCAATAGAAAATTCCTTATCTGCTTGTCAGTAAAGAAGTAGAGAAGAGGCTTTTATTCAGAAACACAGCTTGTAGTGTGGAGGGAGACTCTCACACAGTAAGAAACACACAGGAGATAGAAGTTTGCTTAGATGAAGAGAGAGCCTGCATACAGCACTTCTCACATACAGCGCTGAGCTCTCCCTCTCCTGCTCAACCTCTCACTGTGTGTAAGCTGCAGGCTCTCCCTCTTCTTTAGTTATATAGGGCTGGGCTCTGTAGTTTGGGGGTATTTGTAAAGCTTCTTCTAGAGCGGAGGCAGAGGCATTAAAACAAAAAGATCTGCCTATATAAGCTATAACAGTGAGGGGGAGGAGCTGCCATAGAAAAGACACACCCCCTGAGCTGCCAGCCTTAAGAAAACCTTGCAGGGCAATTAGAGGAACGAATTTGAAGATCTCTGGATTGATGTAAGGTACAGAACTGGTTTTAGGTTTATTAGAAATATATTATTCTACACTATATTATATTTGATTTTCTTTTTTATTACTTCTGGTACAATTCCTTTAAATAGGTTATATATTCCCTTTAACTAGGGGTCAAATTTATTGTTTTCCGTTTTGGGTCTCCCATTTTGAGTGCTATGTTAGGGCCTCAAATACACAAACACACACCCCTGTTTTTCTTTTTTGTTTTTGTTTGTTTCCATTTCCTATTAAAACACAAATGTCTATGAATAAAATGAATAATAAATACAGTATATTTCCAGGCAGGGTGTTGGTAACCATAGCTGTTAAAATTAATATAACAGACTGTGTTTAGTGCTGTCAAGCTAATAAGTGTGATGTACACATTACCCAAAAAATTTTGAAGCACTTAGCAGATCAATCTATAAGTGCGACTTGTACAAAACAAGTGTTTACTCTATGTAACAATGCATAATAATGTTATCGCCGTAACGTGTTTATCATCTAAAATAAGTAATTAGCTCCTGAGAACCAAAAATACAGCATCCCCTGAAATAAAATCATTATAGAATACATTTTTACCTTAATATATGAATATATAGCAAATTTGTTTATGTGAAACTAGACCTCCTGGGTTGTGTGCCATTTTTAAAACAATTGAGTCCTACAGCTTCTGCAACATTATAACAATTTTTTAACTATAGACCCTTCTTAACAGGTTTGCTTCCACAGTGAGGCGCAATATGGAACACTTTAATATTCAATAAAACAAATCTCAATATTTCACTGAATTATCTGGAGAGTTATAGCCATCTGTGACTGAGATTTTAATAGCACTGGTTAATTGGTGCATTGCAAAGTTTTAGCTTTAATGTATTATATGCTAATAAGCAGAACATTTTCATGAGATGCCAATATATATATTTTTTTTATATATTCCTTATATTATATGCTAATAAGCAGAACATTTTCATGAGATGCCAATATATACATATATATATTTGATATATATATGTATATATACATATATATATATATATATATATATATATATATATATGTATATACATACACACACACACGTGTGTGTGTGTGTGTGTATATATATATATATATATATATATATATATATAAATATATATATACACACGTATGTATATATATATATATATATATATTTATATATACATATATAAAATGGGGGGCACATCCAAACGTATATCCTTTTTGCAAATGCCATGAAGCTGTAATGAGAATTAGGCCTAGAAAATGACCAGTGCTTGGTAGGGCATTTAAAACATGTGGACACATACCTTTGTTTACATTCAGAGCATCTTTATTGGTGATAAAATTAATTTTAATCTGTGTTATATCAAGAGATTCTTTTTAGATTGTAAGGAACAAAAGGATACACACCTTGCTTACTTAAAGCTATGTACATTTTTAAAAAGGGATTTATTTATTTTTTAATAAAGGGCTCAATCAGAGTATTTGGTGAAACTTTATAATTTTATTTTTATTAAACATTTGTTTTACTTTTTGAGATACAGCTGCTCTGTATCCTGTATACAGAGCAGCTGTATAGTTTGCAAATACCTAAATCCGTTAGTCCTGCGGACCTGACGTCTTCAGCGTCATCGGGTCCTGGGTGTCTCTGACACGCAGGATACACCTGTAATCTATCACATTTAAGTTATGAACTTAGATGTAATAGATTACAGGTGGATCCTGCGTTTCAGAGACACGCAGGACCCGCTGACACTGAACCCATCAGTCCCACGAACCTTACGGGAACAGGATTTAGCGAACGATACAGCTGCTCTGTAAAGAGAATACAGAGCAGCTGTATCTCAAAAAGTAAAAACCAATTTGTAATAAAAACTAATTACAAAGCTACACCAATCACACTGACTGACCTTTGTATTAAAAAAAAAAAATCCCTTTCAAAGGTTTAAATAACAACAAAACAAGTTTAAAAACTGAACAATATAAACAATACCGGATAGACAATTGATAAAACAATAGGTAAAACAGCATAACATACAGAATTTACATAGCTAAGATTGTGATCTTCCGAAAAACAGTGAGGATAAATCTTGTCTACACACCATATAGGTTGTAGCTGAACTAGAAATGGCTACATTATGGGTGCGGTTTTTATACCCCAAATAGTGTCAGTTTTCCCTTAACAATCCCACATAAGATCTTTTAGCAGCACGCGAGAGTTACTTCTGCAGATTTCAACTGAGACTCCGCTCATGATTAATTGGGGTTTCAAGTCCCAAAAAATTTAGGATAGGCCATTAGTTATTTTTGGACTGGAAACCCCCTTTAAACCCACATCCTGTCTATCAAAACTGTCACGGTCACAGGGTATGTTGACCCACTAGGCCGCTCAACCGTAGCGGAGAGGCAGGTGACCAAGTCTCAGTCTATACGAAAGTCTACAGCAGTTCGTAACACTTGGGTACCTGAACTAGTCCAGACAGTGGCTGTGGCTTCAGCACGGATGTTGGTTAGTGCAACAAGTTGCGCCAGACGTGGCGGGCAGTACAAGACGTGGCAGTAGACACTGGACGTGGCAGAAGACACTGGACGTGGAAAATGACAGCAGATGCAGTAGGACACGACTCCAACACTAGTAGGCACAGGAACAAGAACACAGCATGGGATACAGGAAGAGGTAACAGGGCACGGGTAACAACTGGGACGGGAAACACTAAGGGACCATTTGCAAGACAGACTTGGGATAAACTAACAATGCTCAGGCAAGGATCAGAAGGGCTGGAGCCTTCTTATAGACCAGGAAATTATGTGGGTTGATGATGATGATTTTCATGTGCGTGCGCTGGCCCTTTAAGAGCGGGCACGAGTGTGCACACCCACCCTACGGGAAACAGTGGACCGGAGCGGAAGTGAGCCCTGGCATCTAGGAAGATCCATGGCTGCGGACGTCGGGAGGTGAATGAATCCGACGGCCCGCGGCCATGGACGCTACAAAAGCCTTAGAAAAGAAAGAGTAGCAGAAGTCATTATTGATAACAGCGAGACAATAGCAGTCTCAATACATTGTTCCAAATCTTTTGACATAACACTCTGTAAAATGGAGAATAGCATACAAAACAGAAGAAGTTGCATCCTTCCTTGAAAGATGTATTTCAATATATTACAATGCGTTATGCTTGTTAGCTCGTAAGTCCTCTGAGTGCGGTCCCAAGCCTGGCAAGTTGTCTGGGTACTGCTTTGTGGCCTCATTTACACTTTTTTTTTTGTGCCTTTAAAAATTGACCAAATATGTCATAAAAATACGCTGTACAAAAAAGTCAGTTGCTGTTTTTGGTGCAGATTTTATTAAAAATTTAAGGGTGGAAAACCCTTTAAGAAACCTACATCTAGAGCATAGGCTGTTCTGTATCACAGTGTAGATAGGGAGGTGAGCACACAAAATCTGCAAGGGAAGGAGAGAGAGATCAGATACACAGACAGCATCTGTGAATAGGAGAGAGAAGATCATACATGGCAGTATAAGTGACTCTAGAAGGAGAACACAGTATAGAAATAAAGCTGTACTAATAGATGAGAGCTATTTACAGCGTGATCTTGCGAGATTATGCTTGCTCTGCTGTAAGTACCACAGAAACGTTACCGAGGTGTCGGGATTGTGAATAGACATCCCGTCCTGGCTGGAAGGAATGTCTATTCACTGTCTAAACACTTCAGTAACGTTAATGTGTCAGTATAAGACAGCACATACTGATCTATCAGGATCCCTATGCGCTGAGTAAATGAATGGAGAGAAGTGTATGATGCTGATTGGTCACTGATTGGTCAGCGTCATACACTCCTCTGCACAACACCCACTTGGTGTAAAGTAAAAATACGCCCAGTTGGGCATTAAGAAAGTCATTATCATAAAGCTAAAATCGCTCCTAACTTGGTGAAAATAGATCGTTTTTCGAAATAAAAAAACACTACTGTCACCTACATTATAGCGCCCATGAGAGGCGTAGCTAGGGGGAGCAGGCGGGGCATGTGCCCCGGGCGCAACTTAGGGGGGGGCGCCAGCGCCACCTCCTCCTGCACTGTAATTTTACCTGTGTCTATAGGACACAGGTACAATTAGAAGCAACGAATGTTCCGTGCCCGGCTATTCAGCACTTTTGTACCAGTGAAGCGACTGGTACCTTTCGTACCAGTGAAGCTTCCGTCGCTGAAAGGCACTGAATGACAGGCAAAATCATCCTGCCCAGCCAATCAGTGCCTTTCATAGACGCTTTGTTCAACCCCCAGGAGACCTGTGCAGAAGAGAGCAGGTCTCCATTGCTGCCGGCCGGCGTGGGAGTGGGATTAAGGTGAGTTTGAATAGTTCTTTTTTTTATTGTAATAAAAAGTGTGTTGCTGTATCTACAGGGGGGGCTTTATCTATGGGGGGCTTTATCTACAAGGGGGACTTTATCTACGGGGGGACTTTATCTACGGGGGGCTTTATCTACATGGGGGGCTTTATCTACATGGGGGACTTTATCTACGGGGGGACTTTATCTACACGGGGGGGCTTTATCTATGGGGGGTGTCTATCTACAGGAGGGGCTATATACTGGGGTGGGCTATCTATGGAGCACCATATACAGGGGTGGGCTATATCTACAGGGGGCTATATACAGGGTTGGGCTATGCGTGGAGCCCTGTATACAGGGCTGGGCTATATCTACAGGGCGGCTATATACAGGGGTGGGCTATCTGTGGAGCACTATAGGGGGGCTATATACAGGGGTGGGCTATCTGTGAAGCACTATATACGGCGGTGTGCTATATCTACAGGGGGGCTATATACAGGGGTGTGCTATCTGTGGAACACTATATACAGGGGTGGGCTATAGCTACGGGGACTATATACAGGGTTGGGCTATACGTGGAGCCCTGTATACAGGGCTGGGCTATATCTACAGGGGAGCTATATACAGGGGTGGGCTATCTGTAGAGCACTATAGGGGGAGCTATTTGTAGGACACTATATACAGCGTTGGGCTATATGGGGGCACTATCTACAGGGGGCTCTATGGGGGCAACATCTACAGGGGGCTCTATGGCAGACACTATCTACAGGGGGCACAGTGTGTGTGTGTAGGACACGGTGTATGGTGCTATTATAATTAGAGTTGCATTGTATGGCGCTATTACATTTAGGGGCGTAGTGTGTGGTATAATGATAGCTTCATTTTTATTTCTAGGTGTAGAAATGTTGGAAAAGTGAGAAGCTGAAGACATCTGAGCGGAAAACTGCAGAAATGGGCTGTGACCGGGAGAAGTCATCATAGAGGTCTGGACCGGATGGAGAAAAATAACTAGATTCTGAGACGTCACCGTTGAGTCACTTAATGTAAATGTTCATTCTGCCTCTAATTAGCACTGTAGTCACTGTATGATCTGCAGCGAGATGATGGGTGGTATGATTATGATATGATTTTTTTTTTGTGAAACAGCATCTCCCAGCATATCCTTATCACTGTTCGGGCCATGTTGGGAGCTGTAGTTTTACGCCGTACAAACCTGTACAGCAGGGGTTGCACTAAATTGAGCTGTATTTGTGCTGGTGCTGTATATATGTATTGAGCTTGGTTCTGGGGCTGTATTTATGTACTGAGCTTGGTTCTGGTGTTGTGTATAGAACTATATTGCTTGTAAAATGTAGAAATGTTTTTATTCTCGAGTTACATAAAAAGAAATGTGGAAAAGAAATTACACGTCATTGATTGGTAGAGAAAAGAAACACAACAAGGGGGAAGGAGATTTCGGGAAAGAGGTTGGGGGGGGGTGCCAAACTGAATCTTTGCCCCGGGTTCTGGAGAACCTAGCTACGCCTCTGGCGCCCATCTCCTTATGTAGGAGATAGAGCACTTATAATGTGGTGACAGAGCCTCTTTAAATTTAGCCATCTTTATCTTGACTCGCAATGCATTAAATACAGAGTGGCAAGAACCGTTTACTTGACTTTTTTAATGGTGTGATATCACACTGCAGCAAGTTATCAGAGTCAAGATAAACTTTGCTACATCTGTATTTATGCTGCCCTGTCTGAGGGCAGCATAAAATAGTGACAGACATGGTGATTTCAGCAGTCTGTCGGTCAGTAATGTTCTGTAGTTTTGGATAATTTACATGTGACAGATGCAGCACGCATCCGGCGATGCAGGTTTTGAGTTCAATGATATTCATATATTCACTCTCCCTCCTGCCTGCCCCTTCTCTCCAGCCACTGATTGACAAATTTTTTCCTATGCACATTAATAGGGAGAAATGTGTCAATCAGTGGCTAGAGGACAGAGAAGACGGGGCAGCGTTAATACATGAATATTAAATGTAAAATTAAATACATAAATGTACTCATAGAGAATTGTGACAACAAAATGTGTACTACATATAGTAGAAGAGAAGAAGCGGTCTCATACATAATCGGTAGCATGTCAGAGTTAACAAGTATCAATATCGTTATCCATAGGTTAGATCAAGAAGGTAAGTTTCTCTTTGCATTTAACTAAGTGTCATGAAAATTTACCAATAATTTCTAATAACACTTTCATTTATTAGACTTCTGATTAAGCTAAAATAGTACAAAGTAATATTAAATTTGAGTATGTAGATGAACCTCTAAGCTAGTACACCAGAATGGTTAAACAGTATCATGTAATTGGTAATTTGTGAAATTAGGAGTCATGCAGCAAGAAGCCCCTTAGCCTCTGTCATTGCCTATTTCAAATATCCAGGATTTAACAGTTATCCTCTAGGGACCAACCAGAGGAGGAGATGGGGCAGTCCAACTCTCTAAATGCCTTTACATACTGACAGGCTCAGTTATTTACCTTTAAAATTGGAGTATATATATTTGTTTTCATTATCAGACAAGTGCCTGTGGTTATTCTAAAGTGCAATGCTAAGACCAGAACCTGTGTGTATTATTAATGTAGGTCTTCCAATTAACCCTATGATGCAATATTTGAAGTCATGGTCATCTATGAATGAAGATCACATATATCAATTCTGTTTGAGTTATTTAGAAATTATGTGCCCATAAGGAAAATGTACCACTGCATTAATCCCTGAAAAACGTCACTAAGTAGCAGCCAGGCCTTGTTTATAATTGTATGAAGAAAGGAATAATGTTTAGAGCCTTTTCTAGTCATGTAGAAAACCAATGCCCAATAATTATGTTATATACAAACAAGCAGAAGGGATCATTTTAAACTTCTGTGCGACTCTTCATGTATACACAGTACAGTATGAGCAACTTGCTACATAAACTCAACCATAATTACATTCAATGTTGGCTCCTCATTTACTATAGTCTAGTGATTCCCTCAAATTACAGTGTACCAGTAATGAGCCATAGCTTGATATATAAACTCTTAATTGTGTTTGGTTCCAATGGATGCAATTAACTTTGTACATAGGATACATATTTTTAATTTACTGTTAATTTGTCTTAAACATTGACACTTCTACTATAACTAATTTCTAGGTATTTATTTAGCGCGGTCATATAAATCATTGGAGAAAATAATTACAATGTAGTTAATTTTACAAATTAGAATACTTAATGAACATTTAGTTTTTTTTTTATGACATCATAATTTCATGTATAAGTATGTGGCTGAATGAATAGTTAGAAATATAGATAGAATAAATCAAAAAGAAAACTTTTGAATTCTTAACGGATCAAAAAAACTACTCATGGACTGAGTAAATATTTAAAGGTGTAATTTTCACACACACACAACACACACTTATTTTATGTGCAATTTATTACAGCCAGGGTTGGACTGGCTGACTAGAATACAAGTAAATCCTACAGTATGTTGGGTCCAGGCTCTAACATATTGATTGGCCCCAAAAGGTCCAGCATAAGGCAACCCCATTTGAAGTTGACTTTAGAGCCAACCATTTTCTATTTCATAAGAGTTTATTCACAAATAACTACAGTGTCAGAATGGGTTCCCTATGGCCCACCAGGATAATTAAATCTGGGGACCCACCCTAGGACAATATTCAAATAATACCTGCTAATTTTTAGACCTTATTCAGATGCACATTATGCCAAACAGAGCTGTACTCTGCACTGCACTTAGGGTGCCATACATCAGAGTGAATTTTTCCAAACGGTATGCTCACACATTTTTTTTTCATGCGTACTCTGCACGAATAACAACAAATCTGAGGGCAATCCACTCACAAATTGCCTCCCATTAATTTCAATGGGAAATCCACGCGGTAGTTCAAATGGCATGGAAATTCCCAGCGCGCAAAAGCCGGCAGAATTCCACACACGAATTAGCGGCACATAAACTGAAAATTTTCATAAAAAAGTATCCGAGCACATGCACATTTTAAGGAAAATATGCTTAGGATTCTTCTACCTCAAATAACAATCGTCTGAGCATGGCCTTAAAGAAGTTTTTCGGGACCTTCCTTTTGATGGCATATTCTTAGGGTAGGTCGTCATTGTTTAATTCATGGGGGTCCACCACATCCCCTTCATTATTTACACAGATACAGTGACTTATCCATATGGGTAGCTGTGCCTGGTACTGAAGCTCAGTCTCATTTAAGTGAATTTGAATGGTAGGGAGGCATGAATTCCCAGCAGCTTTGAATCTGATAGCAGGTTGGAAGGCATGAATACTCCGTATCATTGAATTTAATTGGGGGAATGCTTCCCTTGATCTAAGTAATTGCTATTGGGCATCCAGAAAATGCTTTTCCCGCTCAATCTAATTCAATGTTGCTAGGCATCCATCTCATACTGTCACAATCACAGGGTATGTGGACCCACTAGGCCACTCCGCCGTAGCGGAGAGGCAGCTGGCCAAGTCACAGTCTATACAAGTTTGTAGCACAAGGCAACCTGAAATAGTTCAGACAGTGGCTGAGGCTTTAGCACGGATGGAGGTGGGTGCAGCAGGTTACGACAGATGTGGCGGATGACGATAGGTACAGTAGGTTGTGCCAGACATGGCGGATAACACTGGACGTGGAAGATGACACTGGACATGGCAGATGACAGCAGGTGAAGTAGGACACGACTCCAACACTAACAGGCTCAGGAACAAGGACACAGTACAAGATACAGGATACAGGTAGCAGGGCACGGGAAACAACGGGAACATGATAACACTAAGGGACCATTTGCAAGACTGACATGGGAATACTAACAACGCACAGACACAGACCCGAAGGGCAGGGCCCTTTTTATAGTTCAGGGTGATCAGGGAATATTTAGTTAATTATTTACATAGGCCTTTTAAGACCGGGAACCAGTGAACGCCCTCTAGTGATCACTACATGACAGAGAAGGCACATGTGCCAACGACTCTGGGGAGGAAAACGCCGGCAAGAAGAGGAAGATCTGCGGGGAGCAGGTAAGTGAAGATCGCGGTCCGTGAAGGTCGCGGTCCATGTAGGTCATGACACATACCATCCCCCCATCAAATTTAATGTGCTGGGCAATCTGTGCTATTCATCCCCCATCAATTTCAAAGCTGCTGTGCATCTATTCCATGCCCATCCCCCTAATTAAAATTAGAACCAACCTAGCTTTAAATACTCCACCCTTCAATGGAATAGGCTCAACAACTAAAACCAGAACTGTCCAGAAGCTAGACTAGTAGTCATGGTAATCTTAAAGGGATGGGCGTTTCCTAACAAGTACCCACCTTAGTGCTACCCTAAGTTCCCACTTAGTGCCCTAACTAGTAATAGTGCTTCCCATACATTAACAGTACCTCCCTTTGTGTCCATCACACAGTAATAGTACCCCCTTTTCCCCCCTACACAATAAAAGTGTCCCCTTTGTGTCACCACTATGTAATAATGCCACCCACTGTAATGGTGTTCCCCACACTGTAATATGTCCCCTTTTAGTCCCCCACAGAAATAGTGCCCACTACACAGTAATAGTGTCCCTACAGAGTAATGCAATTTCTTATTGTTTCTCTTACAGTATTAGTGCCCCCTTAGTACACTCTCAGTATTGGGGCCAACTTAGTGCACCCCCTCAGTATTGGTGCCCCCCACACAGTAATGATGTCCCCTTAGTTTCCACCACAGAGTAAGTCTGGGGGCCCCGTTCTAGAGATAAGTGCAGGTCTCAGAGGTTGGACCTGTATGTATCGCACATTTATGATATATCCTGTGGATAGACGGGTAACAAAATTGCCATTGAAGGCTATTATACTTGCCACTGTATAAAATGCCTTTGTGGCAAATCCTACAGACGTGTCCATT
Source organism: Rhinoderma darwinii (assembly GCF_050947455.1). Classification (NCBI taxonomy): domain Eukaryota; kingdom Metazoa; phylum Chordata; class Amphibia; order Anura; family Rhinodermatidae; genus Rhinoderma; species Rhinoderma darwinii. Next base: position 386,768,832 of record NC_134688.1, on the reverse strand, counting down.
CTTACCATTGTTTTAATTTAGTTAAGGACTCCAATTTCTCATAAAATAAATTCAATACAATATTGAAACATGCTTTTAAAACCCTTGACAGGCTGCAATTCACATCCCAACCACTGGATGGCCACGCATTGTCCAAGTGACCATTTTTTCCCCCAAAAAATAAATGTAAATGTAAATTAAATTCCTGGTGCTGATAGCATGCCACTGCCTGTGGATACAGACGTCACAGACTAGATGTGTATAAACAGCGGCAGTCATTTGCCCCAATTAAGGGATCATTTTTGGACCACTTATTAAAAAGCTATTGCTTCTTCGGATACCACCATGTTTTTTAAACACCAGCAGACATCTGTCTCCAAAAAGTGGTAATTTTTGGACTGTTTTTTCTTTATTTTAAAAAGCATAAAAAAATCTGACGGTGCTATGTATTTTAACAGGTTGTTACCACCAGCCGCCATCCGTTTATCCACAGCCATATATGTTGCTGTCTCTTTGACATTACTAATGCTGTCTTGGCTATAAAGAGCTTGAAAAGAGTTGGATACAGTCCTAGAAGAACCCAAAATCGCAAAAGTATGATATACGACCTCCAGGGCAATCGGGGCACTTTCAAATTGCTACAAATTTATTCGGACCAAATCTAATCTGATGGCCAGTTCGATAGAATAAAACCCAAAATGAATCGGACCCGAAAAAATGTTGGGAAATGTATTTATCTCTGAATAGAAGCTATAATACAGGGAGACTGATTAATTTAATACGTTCAGGAAGCAACAGTTGTGAGACATTGCTTTGAGGCCAGGCACAACGTTCTTTGACTTAGGATGGTGTATACTTAACACCTAGCCGCACCAGTCAGTAACTACGTCCTGGCAAGAGGTTACTTCCCGCGCCAGGACGTATAGTTACTGAACAGTTCCCAGAGCTTACAGTCCACTCCTAACCAACAGTGTCCGGAAACTAGAAGATGAGCTGTCCCCGACAGCTGACGCTCCCCTATGACCAGAAGTGGACCCATCATAGTGGTCCAATGCCAGCCATTGCTGTGATTGGTGGATCTATACAGACCCACTGATCACAGTTTATTTACGTCTAAAACCGTTCCCGGTACTTGTAGTAAAGTCCAGGAACGGTAACTACAATGTCCCGCCCGTGCCCTATGTGACCGGCAATGGACCACTGTTGCGACACACCAATCACATCGCGTTTTTCCCCAGGGTGGGTGAAAAATACCGGTAACAGGCTCTGATCTCTTAGTTGGTGAAGTAAAGTAGAATAGATCAGAGCCTGTGCCGTTTTGTCTGCCCCCCAGAGTAAATAAAAATACGTCCATTAAACCCTTTCAAGCCTCTCATCACCTCCTCCCTGTTCCCAGTGTCTGACCCCACCACCTCCCAGTGTATAAGGGAGAATGAAAAAAAAAAATGGCATCATAATTCACAAACAAAATTCCTTAGTTGTCTAGCTCGTCAACGTCAATTTGTCGCATCAGTTGTCAGTTAGTCAGCGCCAATCCATCGTGTCAGATGTCAGTGTCAATCCGCAGTGTCAGTTATCAGTGTCAATCCATCGAGTCATTTGTCAGTCCAACAGTGTCAATCCGTCACCATCAATTAATTGTGTCAGTTGTCAGTTCGTCAGCGTCTGTCCATCGTGTTAGTTGTCAGTTAGTCAGTGTTAATCCGTAACGTCAGTTGTCAGTTCATTAGCGTCAATCCGTCGCGTCACTTGTCAGTCAGAGTCAATCCGTCACTGTCAATTAGTCACATCAGCTGTCAGAGTCAGTCTTTTAGCTTGTCAGTCCGTGAGCTTGTCAGTTAGTAAGGGTAGTAAGTGTTACTAGGTGTTCTAAAAAAACTTTGTGTTTGTCAGTGTTAGGGTATGTTCACACGCACTAATTACGGACGTAATTCGGGCGTTTTTGCCCCGAATTACGTCCGAAAATAGCGCCTCAATAGCGTTGACAAACATCTGCCCATTGAAAGCAATGGGCAGACGTTTGTCTGTTCACACGAGGCGTATATTTACGCGCCGCTGTCAAATGACGGCGCGTAAATAGACGCCCGCGTCAAAGAGTGACCTGTTACTTCTTTGGCCATAATTGGAGCCGTTATTCATTGACTCCAATGAATAGCAGTGCCAATTACGTCCGTAATTGACGCGGCGTTCAAGCTCCTGCACGTAATTTCAGCCGTTACGGACGCCCTCGTGTGAACATACCCTTAGTGTTTTTAGTGTTTTATAGGAAAAAATTTAAAAAGCCAAAAAAACTTAGCGTGTCAGTGTTAGCTAGCGTTAGTTTGTGTTTTTAGCGTTTTATGTGGAAAAAAACCAAAAAAGAAACAAAAAAAAATCTGTTATACAACTGTTTGTTACAGTTCACATAGCTATGTGTGTATATACACTACATGTACATATATATACCGTATATATACACACACATTTATAAAATGGCATCAAGACTTTACACTGCTGAAGGGGCGTATGCCATGTTCGCATCTGATACAGACTCAGCGAGCGATGAAGAACCACATTTATTCTCTCGTCCTCCTCCAGTGACAGTGAGGAACCTTGATCCTGGAACTGCCAGCTCTGATTGGTCACCCACAACGAATTACACCCCCGCAATCCCAGAATTTACTGCTGCGGGAGGAATCCATGTGCAGACGGAAGGGCTGCCTGTAATGTTTTGTTTTTTAATTGTTTTTTTCTGACGATTCTGATCCAGCTAATGGTGGACAAAACCAACCTTAATGCCTAGCAATTTATTTTGGAACACATCAACTCCTTTTATGCCCAGCCCAATTGGTGACATTCCACCAATTGTGCAGAAATGCAAAAATATTGGGGGTTAGTCTTCAACATGGGTCTCACTAAAAAGCCTGAAGTGAGATTTATAGACATTTTATGTCACCGCAATACAATGACCAGACGCCGCTTTGAGGTCCATCATAAATCTCTTCACTTTAGTGATAACTCCCAATGCCAACATTAGGATAACCCCAATTTTAATAGACTTTTTAAATTTACGCCCCTCATTAATGTTTTATCTCAAATATTTTCGGCAATTTACACCCCATAAAAGGAAATCTTCATCGATGAATCCCTGGTGCACTTCAAGGGCAGGCTGAAGTTTTGCCAATCTTTGCTCAATAAGGGCGCCAGGTACGGCATCAAGATGTACAAGCTGTGTGAATCTGAGACCGATAACCACATGCTTTCCAAATTTATGAGAGGAAGGGCAGGACAATACAGTCCCTAGACTATCCACCCTGCATCACAACCAGTGGGAAGATAGAGTGGGACCTCCTGCAACCATTTCTGTTTTTGTGTGTGAAAAAAAATAGAGATGAACACCTAGACTTATTCAACTGAAAGAACTCATGATGTGACTCACTGACAAAGAGGTGTTATTTGTAAGATAATTGCTCAGTCGGGTGCTGAAAAGGAACTAATATTTCAGGATGAGGTTATTTACTTTTCAGTAAACTCAATTAGACCTTGCTTTTGACTTTTTTGACCATTGAAATGCTTTCATTTGTTCATTTTGGAAACTACTACTGCATTTTCTGAGTGACTATTCTAAAACATTATGCAAGTGAATGAACGATTTGGAGAAGGTATTTGGCAGACATTGCTAGCAATAAGTTCTCTCAGCTGGGGAATGTAAGTACAAGGAAGATTGTGACACATGGCCCTTTCCTGCTGGTAGAAAGTTGGTTTGCCAGATTCACATTTTATACACTCACAAAATAAATACAAATGCTCCATGGCTGCCTAGCAGTTGTTTATTTCAAATGTTAATTTTTACCTGGACTCTATTTTTTGATGTAATACAAGCTCATGACATAAATTAATTCATTAAGTTCAGGTTAATTAAGAAAAATGTCAGTGTGAAAACTAATACTAAACAAATGTTTGCCTTAAAAAAATTGGTAATTTGAGAAAAGAATAAATCTAAAATAAAGGAGCACAGATGGAGAAGGATGTCCGGTTAATGGAAAGAGGTGATAAGTAATTTTCATGCAGATGGTATTGGCATACATGTAGCTAAGAAATACCATGCTTGATAAGGTAGCCTCATAGAAGGATTTTGTAAAGGGAAATTATTTCTTTGACCTACATTTTCATTTTGTATTCTTCGGTCAGAATATTATTCATCTCTCCACTATACAGAATAAGTACAGTCAGATTTTTATCATTTCATTCTATAACTGTGTAAAGAAAGGCAGGGGATTTAGGACTTGATGTTTTAAAAACAGAGCTTTAAATCCTGTAAACATTTGCTACTAAATTACAGTGGAAAAAAAAAACCACCGAAAAAGGCCATACTTACAAATGGACGCAGCCAGGTCAGAAATGCTGATGAAAGGGCGAGCAGGTGTTTTAAATAATAATAGCCACTCCCACTGGTCTTGAGGGGAGTGGTGTGTGGTGCATGGGATGTGTAGTAAGAAATAATAAATGAATAGTGTGTGTGCAAGTGTAATACTATAAGTGAAATATAGGGGGCAGTAATAAATGAAGTGCCTCAATAGAAATAAATGGATAATGGGGTGCAAGTGAGTGAAACATGGAGGGATAGTGTGTACGTCATGAGGCACAACGTGTATAGCCAGGTAGAAGCCTATTTGTGACGCCTTGATAATTCATAGAGCGGGCTACCCTGCTTGCTATGCCAAACAACAACACACCATGCTCTCCCAGCATCAAAGACCCGGCTGTGTCCAAGAGAAGCGAATATACATAATAATGAATAATACCTGGGGTATTGGTAATCATTTTGGCCAAAAGGACGCAAGCTCGCAATCCACGACAAGGATCCCCAGACTTGCGAGTCCCTAACTCCTAAACTGGAACAGAACGTTCCTGATACACAAACAGAACCGATAAAAACACAGGGACATATACAAAACCACCGAAAAAGGCCATACTTACAAATGGACGCAGCCAGGTCAGAAATGCTGATGAAAGGGCGAGCAGGTGTTTTAAATAATAATAGCCACTCCCACTGGTCTTGAGGGGAGTGGTGTGTGGTGCATGGGATGTGTAGTAAGAAATAATAAATGAATAGTGTGTGTGCAAGTGTAATACTATAAGTGAAATATAGGGGGCAGTAATAAATGAAGTGCCTCAATAGAAATAAATGGATAATGGGGTGCAAGTGAGTGAAACATGGAGGGATAGTGTGTACGTCATGAGGCACAACGTGTATAGCCAGGTAGAAGCCTATTTGTGACGCCTTGATAATTCATAGAGCGGGCTACCCTGCTTGCTATGCCAAACAACAACACACCATGCTCTCCCAGCATCAAAGACCCGGCTGTGTCCAAGAGAAGCGAATATACATAATAATGAATAATACCTGGGGTATTGGTAATCATTTTGGCCAAAAGGACGCAAGCTCGCAATCCACGACAAGGATCCCCAGACTTGCGAGTCCCTAACTCCTAAACTGGAACAGAACGTTCCTGATACACAAACAGAACCGATAAAAACACAGGGACATATACAAAACCACCGAAAAAGGCCATACTTACAAATGGACGCAGCCAGGTCAGAAATGCTGATGAAAGGGCGAGCAGGTGTTTTAAATAATAATAGCCACTCCCACTGGTCTTGAGGGGAGTGGTGTGTGGTGCATGGGATGTGTAGTAAGAAATAATAAATGAATAGTGTGTGTGCAAGTGTAATACTATAAGTGAAATATAGGGGGCAGTAATAAATGAAGTGCCTCAATAGAAATAAATGGATAATGGGGTGCAAGTGAGTGAAACATGGAGGGATAGTGTGTACGTCATGAGGCACAACGTGTATAGCCAGGTAGAAGCCTATTTGTGACGCCTTGATAATTCATAGAGCGGGCTACCCTGCTTGCTATGCCAAACAACAACACACCATGCTCTCCCAGCATCAAAGACCCGGCTGTGTCCAAGAGAAGCGAATATACATAATAATGAATAATACCTGTTCTGTTTGTGTATCAGGAACGTTCTGTTCCAGTTTAGGAGTTAGGGACTCGCAAGTCTGGGGATCCTTGTCGTGGATTGCGAGCTTGCGTCCTTTTGGCCAAAATGATTACCAATACCCCAGGTATTATTCATTATTATGTATATTCGCTTCTCTTGGACACAGCCGGGTCTTTGATGCTGGGAGAGCATGGTGTGTTGTTGTTTGGCATAGCAAGCAGGGTAGCCCGCTCTATGAATTATCAAGGCGTCACAAATAGGCTTCTACCTGGCTATACACGTTGTGCCTCATGACGTACACACTATCCCTCCATGTTTCACTCACTTGCACCCCATTATCCATTTATTTCTATTGAGGCACTTCATTTATTACTGCCCCCTATATTTCACTTATAGTATTACACTTGCACACACACTATTCATTTATTATTTCTTACTACACATCCCATGCACCACACACCACTCCCCTCAAGACCAGTGGGAGTGGCTATTATTATTTAAAACACCTGCTCGCCCTTTCATCAGCATTTCTGACCTGGCTGCGTCCATTTGTAAGTATGGCCTTTTTCGGTGGTTTTGTATATGTCCCTGTGTTTTTATCGGTTCTGTTTGTGTATCAGGAACGTTCTGTTCCAGTTTAGGAGTTAGGGACTCGCAAGTCTGGGGATCCTTGTCGTGGATTGCGAGCTTGCGTCCTTTTGGCCAAAATGATTACCAATACCCCAGGTATTATTCATTATTATGTATATTCGCTTCTCTTGGACACAGCCGGGTCTTTGATGCTGGGAGAGCATGGTGTGTTGTTGTTTGGCATAGCAAGCAGGGTAGCCCGCTCTATGAATTATCAAGGCGTCACAAATAGGCTTCTACCTGGCTATACACGTTGTGCCTCATGACGTACACACTATCCCTCCATGTTTCACTCACTTGCACCCCATTATCCATTTATTTCTATTGAGGCACTTCATTTATTACTGCCCCCTATATTTCACTTATAGTATTACACTTGCACACACACTATTCATTTATTATTTCTTACTACACATCCCATGCACCACACACCACTCCCCTCAAGACCAGTGGGAGTGGCTATTATTATTTAAAACACCTGCTCGCCCTTTCATCAGCATTTCTGACCTGGCTGCGTCCATTTGTAAGTATGGCCTTTTTCGGTGGTTTTGTATATGTCCCTGTGTTTTTATCGGTTCTGTTTGTGTATCAGGAACGTTCTGTTCCAGTTTAGGAGTTAGGGACTCGCAAGTCTGGGGATCCTTGTCGTGGATTGCGAGCTTGCGTCCTTTTGGCCAAAATGATTACCAATACCCCAGGTATTATTCATTATTATGTATATTCGCTTCTCTTGGACACAGCCGGGTCTTTGATGCTGGGAGAGCATGGTGTGTTGTTGTTTGGCATAGCAAGCAGGGTAGCCCGCTCTATGAATTATCAAGGCGTCACAAATAGGCTTCTACCTGGCTATACACGTTGTGCCTCATGACGTACACACTATCCCTCCATGTTTCACTCACTTGCACCCCATTATCCATTTATTTCTATTGAGGCACTTCATTTATTACTGCCCCCTATATTTCACTTATAGTATTACACTTGCACACACACTATTCATTTATTATTTCTTACTACACATCCCATGCACCACACACCACTCCCCTCAAGACCAGTGGGAGTGGCTATTATTATTTAAAACACCTGCTCGCCCTTTCATCAGCATTTCTGACCTGGCTGCGTCCATTTGTAAGTATGGCCTTTTTCGGTGGTTTTGTATATGTCCCTGTGTTTTTATCGGTTCTGTTTGTGTATCAGGAACGTTCTGTTCCAGTTTAGGAGTTAGGGACTCGCAAGTCTGGGGATCCTTGTCGTGGATTGCGAGCTTGCGTCCTTTTGGCCAAAATGATTACCAATACCCCAGGTATTATTCATTATTATGTATATTCGCTTCTCTTGGACACAGCCGGGTCTTTGATGCTGGGAGAGCATGGTGTGTTGTTGTTTGGCATAGCAAGCAGGGTAGCCCGCTCTATGAATTATCAAGGCGTCACAAATAGGCTTCTACCTGGCTATACACGTTGTGCCTCATGACGTACACACTATCCCTCCATGTTTCACTCACTTGCACCCCATTATCCATTTATTTCTATTGAGGCACTTCATTTATTACTGCCCCCTATATTTCACTTATAGTATTACACTTGCACACACACTATTCATTTATTATTTCTTACTACACATCCCATGCACCACACACCACTCCCCTCAAGACCAGTGGGAGTGGCTATTATTATTTAAAACACCTGCTCGCCCTTTCATCAGCATTTCTGACCTGGCTGCGTCCATTTGTAAGTATGGCCTTTTTCGGTGGTTTTGTATATGTCCCTGTGTTTTTATCGGTTCTGTTTGTGTATCAGGAACGTTCTGTTCCAGTTTAGGAGTTAGGGACTCGCAAGTCTGGGGATCCTTGTCGTGGATTGCGAGCTTGCGTCCTTTTGGCCAAAATGATTACCAATACCCCAGGTATTATTCATTATTATGTATATTCGCTTCTCTTGGACACAGCCGGGTCTTTGATGCTGGGAGAGCATGGTGTGTTGTTGTTTGGCATAGCAAGCAGGGTAGCCCGCTCTATGAATTATCAAGGCGTCACAAATAGGCTTCTACCTGGCTATACACGTTGTGCCTCATGACGTACACACTATCCCTCCATGTTTCACTCACTTGCACCCCATTATCCATTTATTTCTATTGAGGCACTTCATTTATTACTGCCCCCTATATTTCACTTATAGTATTACACTTGCACACACACTATTCATTTATTATTTCTTACTACACATCCCATGCACCACACACCACTCCCCTCAAGACCAGTGGGAGTGGCTATTATTATTTAAAACACCTGCTCGCCCTTTCATCAGCATTTCTGACCTGGCTGCGTCCATTTGTAAGTATGGCCTTTTTCGGTGGTTTTGTATATGTCCCTGTGTTTTTATCGGTTCTGTTTGTGTATCAGGAACGTTCTGTTCCAGTTTAGGAGTTAGGGACTCGCAAGTCTGGGGATCCTTGTCGTGGATTGCGAGCTTGCGTCCTTTTGGCCAAAATGATTACCAATACCCCAGGTATTATTCATTATTATGTATATTCGCTTCTCTTGGACACAGCCGGGTCTTTGATGCTGGGAGAGCATGGTGTGTTGTTGTTTGGCATAGCAAGCAGGGTAGCCCGCTCTATGAATTATCAAGGCGTCACAAATAGGCTTCTACCTGGCTATACACGTTGTGCCTCATGACGTACACACTATCCCTCCATGTTTCACTCACTTGCACCCCATTATCCATTTATTTCTATTGAGGCACTTCATTTATTACTGCCCCCTATATTTCACTTATAGTATTACACTTGCACACACACTATTCATTTATTATTTCTTACTACACATCCCATGCACCACACACCACTCCCCTCAAGACCAGTGGGAGTGGCTATTATTATTTAAAACACCTGCTCGCCCTTTCATCAGCATTTCTGACCTGGCTGCGTCCATTTGTAAGTATGGCCTTTTTCGGTGGTTTTGTATATGTCCCTGTGTTTTTATCGGTTCTGTTTGTGTATCAGGAACGTTCTGTTCCAGTTTAGGAGTTAGGGACTCGCAAGTCTGGGGATCCTTGTCGTGGATTGCGAGCTTGCGTCCTTTTGGCCAAAATGATTACCAATACCCCAGGTATTATTCATTATTATGTATATTCGCTTCTCTTGGACACAGCCGGGTCTTTGATGCTGGGAGAGCATGGTGTGTTGTTGTTTGGCATAGCAAGCAGGGTAGCCCGCTCTATGAATTATCAAGGCGTCACAAATAGGCTTCTACCTGGCTATACACGTTGTGCCTCATGACGTACACACTATCCCTCCATGTTTCACTCACTTGCACCCCATTATCCATTTATTTCTATTGAGGCACTTCATTTATTACTGCCCCCTATATTTCACTTATAGTATTACACTTGCACACACACTATTCATTTATTATTTCTTACTACACATCCCATGCACCACACACCACTCCCCTCAAGACCAGTGGGAGTGGCTATTATTATTTAAAACACCTGCTCGCCCTTTCATCAGCATTTCTGACCTGGCTGCGTCCATTTGTAAGTATGGCCTTTTTCGGTGGTTTTGTATATGTCCCTGTGTTTTTATCGGTTCTGTTTGTGTATCAGGAACGTTCTGTTCCAGTTTAGGAGTTAGGGACTCGCAAGTCTGGGGATCCTTGTCGTGGATTGCGAGCTTGCGTCCTTTTGGCCAAAATGATTACCAATACCCCAGGTATTATTCATTATTATGTATATTCGCTTCTCTTGGACACAGCCGGGTCTTTGATGCTGGGAGAGCATGGTGTGTTGTTGTTTGGCATAGCAAGCAGGGTAGCCCGCTCTATGAATTATCAAGGCGTCACAAATAGGCTTCTACCTGGCTATACACGTTGTGCCTCATGACGTACACACTATCCCTCCATGTTTCACTCACTTGCACCCCATTATCCATTTATTTCTATTGAGGCACTTCATTTATTACTGCCCCCTATATTTCACTTATAGTATTACACTTGCACACACACTATTCATTTATTATTTCTTACTACACATCCCATGCACCACACACCACTCCCCTCAAGACCAGTGGGAGTGGCTATTATTATTTAAAACACCTGCTCGCCCTTTCATCAGCATTTCTGACCTGGCTGCGTCCATTTGTAAGTATGGCCTTTTTCGGTGGTTTTGTATATGTCCCTGTGTTTTTATCGGTTCTGTTTGTGTATCAGGAACGTTCTGTTCCAGTTTAGGAGTTAGGGACTCGCAAGTCTGGGGATCCTTGTCGTGGATTGCGAGCTTGCGTCCTTTTGGCCAAAATGATTACCAATACCCCAGGTATTATTCATTATTATGTATATTCGCTTCTCTTGGACACAGCCGGGTCTTTGATGCTGGGAGAGCATGGTGTGTTGTTGTTTGGCATAGCAAGCAGGGTAGCCCGCTCTATGAATTATCAAGGCGTCACAAATAGGCTTCTACCTGGCTATACACGTTGTGCCTCATGACGTACACACTATCCCTCCATGTTTCACTCACTTGCACCCCATTATCCATTTATTTCTATTGAGGCACTTCATTTATTACTGCCCCCTATATTTCACTTATAGTATTACACTTGCACACACACTATTCATTTATTATTTCTTACTACACATCCCATGCACCACACACCACTCCCCTCAAGACCAGTGGGAGTGGCTATTATTATTTAAAACACCTGCTCGCCCTTTCATCAGCATTTCTGACCTGGCTGCGTCCATTTGTAAGTATGGCCTTTTTCGGTGGTTTTGTATATGTCCCTGTGTTTTTATCGGTTCTGTAAATTACAGTGGACATTAACTTTAATTATAAAGTAATCAATTAAACTTCCAGTGGCGGAGAGTAGAGCCCATTCTGAACGATGGGGTTCTATGATTTCTGTGTATTCCCCGGGTTACAGCAAATATATTTGAGCATGTATTTGTGAATCCCAGAAGTGTTACATGGGTCTACCAACATTAGTTATGAGTCTCTAGGTGACATAGTGGCATCTAAAAGGGGTTGTCTCATGCCCTATGACATTCATAATAATGTCATAAAGGGTGTCCCCTGCTCAGAATCCTGTCTATGAGACAGAACGAAGAGTCGCTCAGTGAGAGCAGCTCCCATCCTGATGGTCTTGCCATCCATGTATTACATGAACGGACATTCATCTGTATAATAAATGCCTGGCTGGCCACGACCCTAAGAAGCAGTTTGTTGGGGGTGTCAGGAGTAAGACAGGCAGCTCCTTAATGAAAGGGGTAATTTTGGGAGATACCACTTTAAGTCAATATTATTTCAAGTTGTCTTCTCTGAGCACATAAGCTGGGCTAGACTTGTTTAGTTAAAAAGTATATCTAAAGAGTATGATTGTCACTTTTTTGTATAACAATGGTCGGCTTTTATTTGTATTAAAGGGGTTTTCGCAACAGGGACATTTATGACATATCCACAGGATATGTTATAAATGTCAGAAAGATGTGGGTTCCACCTCTGGGACCCGCACCTATCTCTAGAACAGGGCCCCCTAAACCCTGTTCTTCCTTCTTCTGCTCTCGCTGCCTCCTGACTTTATGGTCAGGAGTTATGAAAACAGCGTAGCTCGCTGAGTTACGCTGTTTCTGTAAGTCCCATAGTAGTGAATGGCAGTTACGGAAGCAGCATAGCATGCAAGCTTTTTCCGTAACTACTATTCAGTTCTATGGTAGTTACGGAAACAGCGTAGCTCAGCGAGCTACGCTGTTTCCTTCTTTATGGTCGGAATTCACCTGCTTCAGCCGCAACACAGAGCAGCAGAACGGGGTTTAGGGGGCCCCATTCTAGAGGGACCCACATCTATCTGACATTTATGACATATCCTGTGGATATGTCATAAATGTCCCTGGTGGGAAAATCCCTTTAAGATCCTGTGTATTTAAAGTTTTTTCACTGTCGGGTATTAATCATAGCAACATTTTGTAAATTATATGTAGCTTTATTGAAGCTGATGTGGCCAGAATCCCGCTGATGTGGGGGTTTTACTAACAATATTTTAAGCAAAACAGAGTTTTAGACATGGTGTGAAAGCCAGTGAATTGGCTTACCCAAGTCATGTAATTTGTGTGCTAGACATCATAAAACCAATATATTTCATATATATATATATATATATATATATATATATATATATATATATATATATATATATATATATATATATATATATATATATATATATATATATATAAAGAGGCGTGCATTGTCATTATGTAGTGTAAAACAACTTCAAAGCCAATTATCAGGCAAGAATACAAATTATATTGTTTGGGAACAGTATCGGTTTAGAGTTGTTACACAAGTGAACAAATGCTTATTCTACAATGTCAGTAGTCAATCGCTGATTGGTTTTAGCTCGGCTTGTAAGTGTTGCCAAACATAAGTACTCATACTGAAATAAATATAAACACATTATAAATACAAGCATAAAAGAAAGTAATTTGTTTTCTTCATACAGATTTTGTTTACACTTCAATTGCATGGAAGTCTATTCGACTGTGTGAGTTCAAGCACCTTTTCAATATTTATTTCTCACTTGTATCATTTTTATACGTCTAGTCCATAAATTCAGCTATAGAGATTAGAGGTTATAGGCAAAAACATAAAAGAAAATTACTCATTTGTTGTTTGCATTTTGATTTAAAGTAGAAAAACACAAGCAAGTTCTTTAAAAGTTAGAAAGAGTCACAGTTAATGCTGCGTATAAATATCAAAGCGGCTTTTTATTAAATATAGTTAATGTATTTTCATTGATTTATGATGGAAACATCATGTAACACGAAAAAAATATATATAAAGAGCAAAAAAAAAAAGCTTTCTGTAAAACATGATGTTAATGACCAGGGCTTGTCTTCTCCGTCATTAAATTTCTTTAATGATTACATACATTAATGTACATAATTCTCATCCATTTTAAAAATAAATTCATTATTTGTCATGTATTTACAAAGTTTCATATTGAATATCGTCATATTTCAAAAGACAATGGATATAGCCCTATGAGGGCTTTATTTTTGCGGGACGAGATTTAGTTTTTCATGGCACTATTTATTTTGCCATATAATGTACTAGGAAACAGGAAAAAAATTATTTGTGGGGTGGGAAATGAAAATAACAGCGATTCCGCCATTTTTGCGCTTTGTTTTAACGGTGTTCACCGTTGAATTAAAACACCATGTTAAAGGGAATGTGTCGCTAGAAACATTTTTTTTTTTTTTTAGTTAAACAGTTAGTGTATAGGTGATTAAACATTGTTCTAACTTTTTTATTTTTTTCACGAGTCAGGAAATATTATAAATTAGATTCTAATTTATAATATTTCCCAGCGCTGGTCACTAGATGGAGCAATTCCCAAAATTGCAGCATTGCATGTGGTAAAGCAACCACATTGCTTTATGCTGCAAAATTTGAGAAAACTCACTCGCTCTAGTGAGCTCTCAGAATCCCCCCTCCTTTATCCTGGCTAGTGCCGGGAGAAATGAGGGGATTGAACGGTCAAACCTCCTACACTGTGTGTCGCCATTTTTTGAGCTAACACACAGTGTAGTAGGTTAACATACAGTAGTAAACACACAGTAAAACACGTACATACACAGACCTAACTTACCTGCTCCTGCCGCCGCCGCTTCCTCCGGTCCATCCGCTCCGTCTGCTACCTGCGCTCCAAGTGCACAAGTCCGGAAGCCGCGACCGGAAGTATTAATCTTACTGTCCGGCCGCGACTTCCGGTCCACAAGAAAATGGTGCCGGACGTCGCACAGTTCTATTTGGACTGTGTGGGAGCGGCGCATGCGCCGTTCCCACACATACGGCGTACAGCATAGTGGATGGAACGGGCCCCGTTCGCATTCACTATGGGACTGTGTGTGCCGTATTCCATGTCTGTATGTGTCGTTAATCGACACATACAGAGATGGAAAAAAAAATGGCAGCCCCCATGGACAAGAAAAAGTGAAAAAATAAAAAAAAGTAAAACATAAACACACAAATAAATAAAAAAATGTTTAATAAAACACTAAAAGCAAATTGGTCTAAAAAATATTTTTTTCGTGACACTGCTCCTTTAACTTTATTTTTTCCGGATCAATACGATTACGACCCTCAGGGCCTTGAAAAAGCATGTGACAGCGCGAAACAGCCGTAGGCTTGCTCCACATCAAACAGACCATGATCATGAAATAAATAATTTTTTTGCCATCATCAATGAGTGCCTTGATTTGTCTACTTTTTATCTCAAATATTCAAGGTGCTGTACTTGTTGATGAGCCGACGCCATATATGATTATACGACAGTAATCTCCATGCAGGTATATCGCTGTGTCTGAATTAGGCAATGGCAGCCCCATTTCTTCCTTCTCTTTTTTTGAATATTAAATAATATTATATTGTAATAGTTTAGACTTTTACGGACGCGGCCATACCAATTAACTTTTATTATTATATTTTTGTACATTTAAAAAAATATATATTTAACTCATTTTTACTTTGTTTACTAGCCCCCTAGGGGACTTGAACCTGTGATTGGTGGATCGCTAGCACCATATACAGCAATAATGTATTGCAGTATGTTGTGTTTCTGACAGTCTTCTATCAAGTAAAGTGTCTGCTATAACATACACCCGAAAACACACGTTGTATGGAGCGGGCTCAGACCGTGAGCCCGCTCCATACTTCCCCTACTATTATTGTAACTATATAGGACACAAATATTAATAGTCCTTAACCTCTTCAAAACCAGCTCATTTTGGCCTTCAGGACCAGCCCCATTTTTTTCAATTCGGACATGTGTCACATGATGGGGTAATAACTCTGGAATGCTTTTACCTATCCAAGCTTTGTTTTCTCGTGAGATATTGTACTTTATGTTAGTGGAAACATTTAGTCGATAAATTCATTGCTTATGCTTACAAAAAAGATAGTAATACCATACAAAATAGTTACTATTTCACATATTTAATATGTCTACTTTATGTTGGCATCGTTTTTTGAACGCCCTTTTATTTTTCTAGGACATTACAAGGCTTAGAACTTTAGCAGCAATTTCTCACATTTTCAAGAAAATTTCAAAAGTCTATATTTTCAGGGACGAATTCAGTTCTGAAGTGGCTTTGAGGGGCCCATATATTAGAAACCCCCATGAAACACTCCATTTTGAAAACGCCACCGCTTAAAGCATTCAAAACAGCATTCAGAAAGTGTTTTAACCCTTTAGGTGTTTCAAAGGAATTGAAGCAAAGTAGAGGTGAAATTTACCAGAGAAATGCAACTCAATATTTATTGCCTGGATTCTGCAGTTTTTAGAAATATCCCACATGTGGCCCAAGTGGGCTAATGGACTCAAACACAGGCCTCAGAAGCAAAAGAGCACCTACTGGATTTTGGAGCCTCCTTTTTATTAGAATATATTTTACCATGTCAGGTTTGAAGAGGTATTGGGATGCTAAAATAGTTGAAACCCCTAAAATGTACCCCATTTTGTAAACTACACCTCTCAGTGAATTTATCTAGGGGTATAGTTAGCATTTTGCCCCACAATAGTCCTTTTTGCAAGGA
The DNA here is from genome assembly GCF_050947455.1 of Rhinoderma darwinii. NCBI lineage: Eukaryota > Metazoa > Chordata > Amphibia > Anura > Rhinodermatidae > Rhinoderma > Rhinoderma darwinii. Next base: position 386,752,649 of record NC_134688.1, on the reverse strand, counting down.
ATAAAGGAGAAACAACACACCAACATTTGTAAAACAATTTCTCCAGATTACAGCAATACCCCATATGTGGTAATAAACTGCTGTTTAGACCTAGGGCAGGGCTCAGAAAGGAAGGAGCGCCATTTGGATTTTGGAGCACAGATTTTGCTGGAATGGTTTTCCATGCCATGTCACGTTTGCAATGCACTGGAGGGACCAAAACAATGGAAACCCTCCAAAAGTTAACCCATTTTGGAAAATACATCCCTCAAGGAATTGTACTAGTTGTATAGTTAGCATTTTGACACCACAGGTTTTTTGCTGAATTTATTGGAATTAATATGTGAAGATGAAAATCTACTTTTTTTCTGAAAAAACATAGAATTTTCAAAATTTTACAAGGTATAAAGGAGAGAAAGCACATCAGCATTTCAAAAGCAATTTCTCCTGATTATGGCAATACCCCATATGTGGTAATAAACTGCTGTTTGGACCCACGGCAGGGCTCAGAAATGAAGGAGCGCCATTTAGATTTTGCTGAATTGGTTTCTGGGGGCCATGACGCATTTGCAGAGCCCCTTAAGTACCAGTACAGTAGAAATTCCCCAGGTGTGATCCCATTTTAGAGACTATACCCCTCAAATAATTAAATTAGAGGTGTAGTGAGCATTTTGATCCCTCAGGAGTTTTATAGATTTTATTAGACTTGGGCCATGAAAATTATTTTTTCTTTCCAATAATATGTAGATTTAGCGCATAATTTTTCATTTCCATAAGCAATACAAGAGAAGAAAAAAAACTAAATTTGTTACACAATTTCTCCTAAGTAAGGAAATACCCCATATGTGGTTGTAAACTGCTATTTGTACACACCGCAAGGGTCTAAAGGGAAAAAACACAATTTCGTTTTTGGAGTGTAGATTTTACAAAATTGTGTTTTAACACCATGTTGCATTGCGCTAAGGTACGAGTACAGTAGAAACCCCCGAGAAGTGACCCTATTTGGGATACTACACCCCTTTAAGGAAGTTATCATGAGGTGTAATGAGCATTTTGACCCCACATGTTTCGCAGAAATTAGTACACAATAGCTGTTGCAGATTGAAAATTGCCATTTTTCCAGTGATATGCTATTTCAGTGCCCAATATGTTGTTCCCAGCTTGTGCCACTTTAGACACACACACCCCATAAATTGTTAAGTGGGATCTCCAGAGTACAGTAATACCCCATACATGGTCATAAACACTGTCAGGCTCAGAAGGACCATTTTTTGGCTTTTGGAGCACAGATTTAGCTTGGTAGTAGGTTAATTTAGTGTTTTACTGGTGTTTCAGTTTATATATGGGGCAAATGTAATCTGTGCGGAGTACATCACGGTATATGTAAGCTGTGTGGAGTATATCAGGGTATACATAATATGTGAGGAGTACATCAGGGTATATGTAAGCTGTGAGGAGTACATCAGGGTATATATAAACTGTGCAGAGTGCATCGGGGTATATATGAGCTGTGCGGAGTACATCAGGGCATATGTAAGCTGTGCGGAGTACATCAGGCTAAATTTAAGCCGTGAGGAGTACATCAGTGTATAAGTAAGCTGTGAGGAGTACATCAAGGTATATGTAATATGTGAGGAGTAATCAGGGTATATGTAAACTGTGGGGAGTAATCAGGGTATATGTAATCTGTGGGGAGTACATCAGGGTATATGTAAGCTGTGAGGTCTACATCAGGGTATATGTAAGCTGTGCGGAGTACATCAGGGTATATGTAAGCTGGGCAGAGTACATCAGGCTAAATTTAAGCCGTGAGGAGTACATCAGTGTATAAGTAAGCTGTGATGAGTACATCAGGGTATATGTAAACTGTGAGGAGTACATCATGGCATATGTAAACTGTGAGGAGTACATCAGGGTATATGTAAACTGTGTGGAGTATATCAGGGTGTATGTAAGCTGTGAGGAGTACATCAGCGTATATGTAAGCTGGGTGGAGTACATCAGGGTTTATGTAAGCTGTGTGGAGTATATCAGGGTATATGTAAGCTGGGCGGAGTAAATCAGGGTATATGTAAGCTGGGCGGAGTGCATCAGGTCATAATAGGATGATGTAATAATGGGGTAAATGAATAATACAATTAATTATTCATGGATATTGACATACGATTTGAACCAATCCTTTATGCACAGGCCAGTTATTTGGGGGCAGGAGTCGCACTTCTAAAGGGTGTCTGTGGTATTGTACAAAATATCCGCACTCCAGCATTGCCTAAACTTTGACTTCTTCACTAGCCCTATATGTAGCATAAGACCACAAAATGTCATAGTTTCCACTGCATTTACAGGGTCTACCAGCTGGGGGATAGAAAATGATGACGTGGGGTTTTAGGTGAAGAACTGCTGCACATATAAATTAGTCTGGGCCGTCGTTTTGCATTATTGCGTTCCGAGAGTCATAACTTTTTAATTTTCCGTTGACGAGTTGTGTGAGTGCTTGATTTTCATGGGACAAGCTGTAGTTTTTATTAGTATCATTTTAGGGTACATTCGATTTTTTGATCAGTTTTTATTCAATTTTTTGGGAGATGAGGAGACCAAAAAACAGAAATTCTCTCACAGAAATTCTCTCACAGAAATTCTCTCACAGAAATTCTGTTTTTGTTATAAATTTTTAACGGTGTTTTCTGTGCCGTATACACAACATGTTTACTTTATTCTGCGATTTGATACGATTACGGCAATTCCAAATTTATATCGTTTTTAAATGTTTTACTACTTTTACACAAAAAAAACACTTTTTACTAAATAAAATAATGTTTTAGTGTCACCATATCCTGAGAGCCATAACTTTTTTATTTTTTTTGTCTGTGGAGCGCAGTGAGGGCTTGTTTTTTGGCGTGACAAACTGTAGTTTTTATTGGTGGGGGCCAATGTGGTACAGAGGGAGCCCCCTCCCTCTGTGTCAATCACTTAAATTCCGCTGTTGCTATGGCATTTACGGGGTTAAACAACGGCAATCGGAGAGAACTGTGATCGACGCCATAGCATTGGGATGTCGGCTCTATATTACAGCCGATACCCGCTGAAGATGAAGCAAGCACAACTCCTGTGATCGCTTCATCCTCAGGACGTTACTGTACGCACATTTGCGGGAACGCACCGCTAAAAAGGACATACAGTAACTCCCATTTGCAGGAAGGGTTAAGGGGGTAGTTCAGTATTAATTTTTTTTTACATTTATTCATGTGACCCCCTTCTACACACACACACACACACACACACACACACACACACACACACACACACACACACACACACACACCATATGACCCCTAGCATTCAGTTAGAAACAGGGTTACATGATATACATGTGCTGGGACAACAAGGAGGAAACATCCATGAACTAAATGAAACAGACAATGGAGGAATAATAATGAACAACAGCTTCACTGTGTGTCTAGTCACTATCTCTAGATAGGCTTGACTACTGCACAAAAAAAAAATACCGGCCAGGAAAAAGGGGGCATGGCTGGGGGCGAGGATTAATATGCAGCATGATTTCACACTTAAAGCCTACCTCCAGTTATAAAACAACTTTTTATAAATGAATAGTACAGGTAAATATGAAAGACTTTGTATTATATTTTATTAAATAATTATGCTTCCTTCTTTACACAGTGTAATGCCCCCATAGCTGCCCCACACACAGTATAATGCACCCATAGTGCCCCCCCCCCACACACTATAATGCCTTCCACATAGTATCATGTCCCAGTGGTGCCCCACACACAGTATATTGCCTTCCACATAATATCATGTCCCAGTAGTGCCCCTCACACAGTATAATGCCCCATAGTGCTCCACACAGTATAATACTTCTATAGCTGCCCCACATACAGTATAATGCCCACATAGTGGCCTCCACACAGGATAATGCCCCCATAGCAGCCCCCTCACAGTATAATGCCCTCTAAGCTGCCCCCACACAGTATAATGCCCCGGTAGCTGCCTCCAAATCGGATAATGCCCCTATAGTGCTTCCCCACACAGTATAATGCTTCCATAGCTGCCCCCACACAGTATAATGCCCCTTTAGCTGCCCCACACAGTATAATGCCCCCACACAGTGTAATTCCCCATAGCTGCCCCCCACGCAGTATGATGCACCCATAGTACCTAATAAGAGTAATACAATAAATACACACCTAACCCCTTCCAAGGATGAGTGGAGGAGATCCCTTTGCTAGAATACCCGCCGGGTGGCAAGCTTGTTTCTAGATAATTTATAAAATAACTGCTTGTCTCTAGGTGATGATGTCATGTTGTTACTAGAGTTAACTGTTAAAAAAAAAAAAACACACACACACACACACACACAACAAACAGAGGAGACAGGGAGAAGAATGTAAGAGATGATCGTCACAGATGAGATATTGCTGTAGTTAGAAATACTTTATAAGTTCTGCTCAACAATTACCTATTATTCACCTGTTATTTTACTAGACAGTATTACCTGAATGCCAGTGGTCATTCGATGTGTGGGCGGTGGTCACATGACTGACACCATATTAAGTCTATCCCATTATCCTATGGATGCATTAATAGAGAGTAATTTGTGGGCTATACCATTTATATTTTTTTAGTCAAAGGCAACTACACTTTCTAACAAAGGTATGTGAACAGAATTTAAAATACATGTATATTGGAAAACTTTATGATTTCTTATTTTATAAATAAAGAAATTAAAAAATAAATAGTGGATAAACCCTTTAATAGGAATAGAAAATGAAAACTACTATAGACACTTTAAAAAAAATAAAAAAAATGAGTAGCACTATTGCTATTGAAATAATATAGGGGCCTAATAAATATACATGTGATTTTATTTTATTTCAACTAGCAATGATATATACACATATAAAAAGGCTAAATTTAGATTAGTGCAGCCAATGATAAATGCAAGCCATCCTTACTAGTGAAATTGCAACATGCGAATTTGGGTCACACCAGCGATACTGAAACAACCACAGAATATTAAGTGGCCAGTCCTTTTATTAGCAAGCTCATAATAGAAGATTCTATACATAAACAGCCCTCAGTTCAGTGAAAAGATTTGAATGAATAAAAGACTCTGGAAAGCTGAGCAGCTGCAATCAGTTTAAATTTCCTGTTGTATGCCCTAGAAATAGCATGAAAGCCATCTCTCAGCCATAATGAACAGAACTCCTATGTGTAAGAAAATGAATAGTTAAAGGAATTGTAAGCTTTTCTTGAAGCCACCTTATTTTACTTTTTAAAGGTTAAAGAGGCTCTGTCACCAGATTATAAATGCCCTATCTCCTACATAATCTGATCGGCACTGTAATGTATATAACAACAGTGGTTTTTATTTTGAAAAACAATCATTTTTGACCAAGTTATAAGCAATTTTAGATTTATGCTAATTAGTTTCTTAATGATCAACTGGCATTATACAGAGGAGTGTATGACGCTGACCAATCAGCATCATATACTTCTCATTGTTCCAGCCCAGCGTGGACTTAATAGCTGCACAGCGTGATCTCGCGAGATCGCGCTATGAATGACAGCACAGCGAGATCACGCTGTGCAGCGATTAAGTCCTACACAAACTTTAGTGTCGGGAGTGTGAATAGACATCGCATCCTTGCTGGAGGTGATGTCTATTCACTCTCAAGACACTTCAGTAAAGTTAATATGGGTGTATGTGACAGCACAGCGAGATCACGCTGTGCTGAGTACAAATGGACATGAATGGAGAGAAGTGGGGCTGATTGTTCAGCACCATACACTTCTCTTTACAACGCCCACTTGGTCAATAGATTAAAAAAAACGCCCAGTTGGGCATTAAGAAAGTAATTAGCATAATTATAATGTGGTGACAGAGCCTCTTTAAAGATTTGAGGCACTAGATTGTAATAGGTGGTGTTAAAGGGGTTGTCTAGAAATACATTTTATTTCTATTTTAACTTAATGTGACATGTACAATTAACTTCCTAATATAATGTCTGTTTATATCTTGTGGCGTTACTTACTTCTAATATACGGTCACGTGACCGCACCCAGAGTAAATTTTTCACTTCCTCTGACGTTCCGTGTCTTTGCTCAGGTAGCACTTCTGGCAGAGCTGATGCACGGTGCGTAATCCACTAGGTTTACAGGCAGTGGGACCAGAGGCCGCAGCTCTGAAGAGCTTAAGAAACGTCCGCCTGGCCCACTGCCTGTAAACCTAGTTGATGACGTGCCGTGTCTCTGCTCTACCGGAAGTGCTGGCTGAGCAAAGACAAGGAACATTATCTCTGCTAGTACACGCCCCCTCCTCCCCTCTCTCGTAAATCCCACACTGCCCGCCCCTCTCTTCTCATCGCCCGCGCCCCACACCCTCCCCCCAGTGGCCGTGAGGTAATGTGTGGTAATGTTGGGGGTTATACACAGGGATGATGGGGGTTATTTACAGGGATGATGAAGTAATACACAGGGATGATGGGTGTTATGTACAGGGATGATGAGGTAATACACAGGGATGATGGGGGTTATATAATGGGGTAATACACAGGGATGATGGTGGTTATATACAGGGATGGTGAGGTAATACACAGGGTTGATGGAGGTTATATACAGGGATGATGGGGTATTAAACAGGGATAATGGGGGTTATACACAGGGATGATGAGGTAATACACAGGGATGATCGGGTCACATACAGGGATGATGAAGTAATTCAAAAGGCGATGGGGGTTATATTCAGAGATGATGAGGTAATACGCAGGGATGATCGGGGTTACATACAGGGATGATGAGGTAATACACAGGGGGTGGGGGTTATAAACAGGGATGATGAGGTAATACACAGGGATGTTCGAGGTTATACAGGGATGATAATGTAATACACAGGGATAATGGAGGTTGAATACAGGTTGTATACAGGTATGATGGAGTTTTATCATACCTGTGTATAACCCCCATCATCCCTGTGTATCACATCATCATCCCTGTTTATAACCCCATCATCCGTGTGTAAAACCCTAACATCCGTGTGTATTACCCTCAACATCCCTGTATATAACCTCCATCATCCCTGTATATAATCAGCATCATCCCTGTATATAACTTCCATTATCCCTGTATATAACCCCCATCACCCCTGTGTGATTATTACTGGGTGACTGTAATTAGAGCAGGGAATGACCTATGAACATAGAGGGACGTGGCAGTATGCAAATAGCTGAGATGCTGTGGAGGAAGGGGGGTATAAGCTGTCTCCTCAGATGCAGCAAGGGATCATGGGTATGGTGAATTATAAGACAGGAAACAGCCAGGACCAGGAGCAAGGGATGTAAACAAAAAGAAAGAGCAGCATTGACGATTGAGATCAAACAGGAACTGGTTAGAAGGTTAGTAGGGGGTTTTAGGGAAGGAAAACCAAGGCTGGGGGGACACTTTTTAAAAAAATATTTTTTTCCTGGCCAACCCCTTTAAGACAGATGTACTTAGAAGATACCCAGACTTTGTACCCAGATCATCCGTGTGTATAACCCTAACATCCCTGTGTATTACCCTCAACATTCCTGTATATAACCTCCATCATCCCTGTATATAATCAGCATCATCCCTGTATATAACTTCCATTATCCCTGTATATAACCCCCATCACCCCTGTTTATAACCCCCATCACCCCTGTGTGATTATTACTGGGTGACTGTAATTACAGCAGGGAATGACCTGTGAACATAGTGGGGCGTGGCAGTATGCAAATAGCTGAGATGCTGTGGAGGAAGGGGGTATAAGCTGTCTCCTCAGATGCAGCAAAGGATCATGGGTATGGTGAATTATAAGACAGGAAACAGCCAGGACCAGGAGAAAGGGATGTAAACAAATAGAAAGAGCAGCAGTGATGATTGAGATCAAACAGGAACTGGTTAGAAGGTTAGTAGGGGGTTTTAGGGAAGGCAAAACAAGGCTGGGGGGACATTTTTTTTTTTATATTTTTTTTCCTGGCTAACCCCTTTAAGGCAGATGTACTTAGAAGATACCCAGACTTTGTACCCAGATGAAAATTGTGGTGCAGGCCTGTTTCATATGCACATTCTTTTTGTCCTTCGTTTTCTGTCAAATTTGTAAGAAATCCGTATGACAGACATTGGCTGCAAAAACTATAGATGGAATGGAATATGGAAGAAGCAATTTAGGATGCTGATCCTATACAAGGTGAAGTTAGGCGTGGATTCCCTGGTAAGGTTGCTGTAGGAAATCTCCATCCATGGATATAAATCTTTCTTGGAAAATATAATATTACCAGTTATACTAGATTGCTGTAGATGCCCCAGTCCCTGGATGAGCGCTGAGGCAATGTGTTGAAGAAGCTGCGGCCAGAAGTGTAAACACAACATGATCTCGTGATTCAAGTTGAGATCACTCTGTGCAGAGAAGCGGAGAAGCTGTGTGACCCTGATTTTACAGCGTCATACAGACAATACAAACACTACCCACAGAGAAATAGCAGCGTTACCGCCCCTTTGGATAATATAACCTCATTAGCATATTTAGAAAAAAGCTCAGAATTTTTTAAATAATAAACATTTTGGGACACAATTTTCACTGGAATTATCAGCGTGACAGCGCCTATTAGATTAGTTAGGAGATTGGGCATTACTAAACTGGTGACAGATCTTCTTTAAGTCTCATGTCTTTGACAGTTGTTACTGAAGTTGTTGTATGACAAAAAAGTGTGTGTAGCACCAGCCTAACCCTGACTTAGAAAAAAAACAGAAGAGGTCCTACAGTTTATTTGGTGAAGAAAATAGGTATTACATTGTGTACCTGGCTATACTTTACATATATTTTTGCATGTTTTCTCCATGGTCGACCAGTCTTCAGTTCGGTTATGTGGCTCAATCTGTTGCCCACATACCTATATGTTGGAAAATACTCCGGACATATACAATACATACGTCTAACATTTGGCTGGTAAACCTCTTTTCGAATGTATTGAACAATGTACTTGACTACGCTTATTAAAATAACTGTATGTAAAGGAAATACACGTACACTGAGCAATGTACATTTAATTTTTGTACAATGGGAGTCAAATTAGATAAATGCAACTGTCTGAGGAATACATTTAGCAGAACATTGTGCCCAAATGTGGTGTGAGTTTAGCCCTAGAACTTTTCTAATCTGAAGATGGTGCATATGTGACCTTTTTTTTTATTTTCAACATTTTTGGAACTCTTCTCCTCTAGGAGTGAGGAGCATGCATTTTTTTCCTCGGAATTGGTAGGGTCCCAGTTGTTGGACCTTTACCAATTAGATTTTTATGCCATTACTTAGTCACTTTGATAGGAAAGTTCTTACTCTGGCCATATAACAGGATAATGCCGTAAAGGTTTCCAGTAACAACAGAAAAAGTGACATAAAATAACTTCATGACAATGGTGTCTGCAGATTTGTACAGTGGCTGAAATGAACTTCAATAAAACTGTAAATGAAAGCTGCAAATCACATTGAAAGAACAGGTATGAGGTCTACTACTATATACACTATGTCTTAGATTTCTCTACAGACTTGAATTTCATATAAAAAATGATGTGTAATATGGTTTACTTGGTGTTCATATGCATAAAAATAGTTGTGCCTGCCTACTTTTATTTATTTTGACATTAGTGCTGAGTAAGATACTTTATTTAATCATTAGTTGTGAATACATAAAGTCCATTGACAAGCATGACTTGATATATGAAACAATACATCAAACAGTGGAAATCAAGTTTTCATTATACATCCTGACTCTGACAGAATACACCGTGAGTGAGCACGATCAGCAAACAGGATAGATGATAATTCCTAGGTTTCTGGTAAATTGACCATTATGAGCAGAGTTGCATCAGGATGGAGCATGTAATAAATTAAGGCAGTGAGCCAGTAAGCCTCGCTAATCAGAAAGTGTAACTTGACATTAAAAAGGCATGAATCAGCTTTTTTACATGCCATCGTGACCTACCATTGAGATAATTATATGCAATAAAGTAGCTATGTATAAAGTGAGCGCTGTAACGTCAAGTTCCGGACAAGGTAATATAATCTTAACATAATATGATGTTATCACAATTTTTTTTAAAAAGTAGCAGTTTTAAAACTGGGTCATGTAATGTATGGAATGTTGCTACTTAATGGGTGATTCACATTAGTTATCTTGTATTATGGCTCCATACAAGGACAGTTGTACATATATATAATATGGCATCCATAGAAATCTATGGGCCCATAATGTACCTCCATATACTTTACATCTTATATGAAAGGAAAGAATGTTTTTTGTTGTCACAAATTTGTGTAAAAACAGTGAATAAAAAATTGGGGCATGGACATCAGATGTTGTATTATGAAGGTATTCTCTCCTAGAAGCAATGTTTCTAAGAGAGAACACCTTCATAATACCATGCTGCACTGAAGCACCATACAGCGGCACACAGAGTGCCTATAGCACCGTAATGCAAAATTGTAAGGACTTTTAGAAGGGGGTTTCCAAATGCATTATTGCCCAACTTGTCTCTCCTTCCCTTTTCCACTTTCAATATACTCACTTTGCCTACTTTCTGAATATACTACATCACGCAATTTTACAAAATATTGCTTGAGGTTAGTAATAGTATTTCTGTAATATCCATGGGGGTCTAGAGTAATGAAGGTGTTAATATTCATATCCATTATCTATAGTGGTCTCAGAAAGAGTAACATCTTATATCCCTGGAGGTGTAAGGTCTAAAACACCTTACCCCTGCATGTTCTATAGTTATTTTATTTATTTATTTATTTATTTATGTTTGTCAGGGTCAATATCCTCATACCATTTCTTGATTCTTTGTTACAATTCATATTATTATAATTTATTAGATTTATTTTCTAATTATGAGGAGACCATGAGCATATCATGAATTATACAGCTTTATTTTAAAGAGTAGTACCACCTTTTCAACTAATTTATTTATGTTTCATCAATGTATCCATAACAACAAATGAAACAACTTTGCAAATAGCCAATTAAAATATCCTTCAATTTTTTATACAGCTCCAATAAAAATGTATGTGTCTACCTAGTTGTACATTGTAAACAGATGCTATGTGTAGCCTGATCCTGCAGTCATGTGTTGCTCCATTGCATCTGTCCCTCTTTTACTGTCTGTAGTTTAAAATATGTTTCATGTCATTTGGGCATGACCACACATGGCGGAATTCCTCCGCAACTGTCCGCATCAATGCCGCACCTAATCCGGGTTGCGGATTACGGCTGCGGATCTGCACAAAATGTGCAGAAAATTGATGCGGACTAGCTGCTGCGGACTGCGGGAAAAGTGCTTCCCTTCTCCCTATCAGTGCAGGATAGAGAGAAGGGACAGCACTTTCCCTAGTGAAAGTAAAAGAAATTCATACTTACCGGCCGTTGTCTTTATGACGCGTCCCTCCTTCGGCATCCAGCCCGACCTCCCTGGATGACGCGGCAGTCCATGTGACCGCTGCAGCCTGTGCTTGGCCTGTGATTGGCTGCAGCCGTCACTTACACTGAAACGTCATCCTGGGAGGCCGGACTGGAGACAGAAACAGGGAGTTCTCGGTAAGTACGAACTTCATTTTTTTTTACAGATACATGTATATTGGGATCGGTAGTCACTGTCCCGGGTGCAGAAACAGTTACTGCCGATCGCTTAACTCTTTCAGCACCCTGGACAGTGACTATTTACAGACGTCTCCTAGCAACGCTCCCGTCATTACGGGAGCCCCATTGACTTCCTCAGTCTGGCTGTAGACCTAGAAATACATAGGTCCAGCCAGAATGAAGAAATGTCAAGTAAAAAAAGCAAGACGCATCCGCAGCACACATGACATGTGCATGACAGCTGCGGACTTCATTGCGGAACTTTGAATCTCCATTGAAGTCAATGGAGAAATTCCGCCATGAGTCCGCCACTGCTCCGCAACAGACAGAGCATGCTGCGGACACCAAATTCCGCTCCGCAGCCTATGCTCCGCAGCGGAATTGTACGCATCGTGTAAACGAACACTGCTAAATTAAAGTGAAAGTCAATGTAGAAACGGCTCCGCTGCGGATTAACGCTGCGGAGTGTCCGCAGCGGAATTTAAGTGCAATTCCGCCATGTGTGAACCCGCCCTTAATGTGCAGTAAAGCTTACAGGCTATGTTCACACTGAGTTTTTTGACGAGTTTTTTGACACGGAAACCGCGCCGCAAAACTCGTCAAAAACGGCCCGAAAATGCCTCCCATTGATTTAAATGGGAGGTGGAGGCGTCTTTTTCCCGCGAGCGGTAAAAAGAAGGGACATGCCCTATCTTCGGGCGTTTATGCCTCTGACCTCCCATTGACATCAAGGGGAGGCAGAGAAAGTGTATTTTGCGGTGTTTTATGCCCGAGGCGCTCAGTGGCCGCGGGCGAAAAACGCTGCGAAAATCGGCTTGCAGGGAGAGGAAAATCTGCCTCAAACTTCCAAACGGAATTTTGAAGCAGAATTTCCGCCTGCAAAAAACTCTGTGTGAACCCAGCCACTAGGGCTCTCTTTAGCAGAAAATAAGGTTCCACAAATTTTCATTATTTATCATTTAAACAAAAATATTAGAAAATAAATCACATTGAATGAGTATTTTGCACTTATCTATATCCATAGCAACCTTAACCCCTTAATATTTTTCACAATTTTAGTAAAAGGAGTTATCCCATCTTAGAAAGTGATTGCATATTACTAGAATATGAAAAACACTTTCTGATCTATTGAGGTCCGACTATTGAGAGCCCCACCAATCCTGAGAAAGGATTCCAAAGGAACAACAGGACTGGTTTAGTGCTACGGCCCCTTCAAAGTTTTTTCCTGCACAGTTGCAGCAGCATCGGCGTTAGCAGGTAAGTCGATGTAGCTACTTACCTGCAAACGCTGATGCTGCAGCAGAATCAACTGTAGCCTCTGGTGCCGATGTGTCCTCGCTCGTCTGACACGATGCAGGACCTGTGAGTGACGTCACATCGTGATCTGGCAGAAGCCCAGCTAGTAAAAGTAGTAAAAACGCCCCGATGTACGCACATAATACACGCCCACTTGGACTTTTACTTTTAAACACACCCACTTGGACTTTTGCAAGCCTCATTTGCATAACTACAAAAATGGTCATAACTTGGCCAAAAATGCTCGTTTTTTAAAAATAAAAACGTTACTCTTATCTACATTGCAGCGCCTATCTGCTGCAATAGCAGATAGGGGTTGCAAAATCTGGTGACAGAGCCTCTTTAAGCGTGATCATCGTACTGTGAAAAGATTTGTGGTGGATTCAGAGCACAGACGGGTTTGTTCAGATAAAGGCATAATGAGGAAGGTTTCTGGCAGACAAATTAATAGGATTAGGAATGCAGCTGCTAAAATGCCATTGCAAAGCAGCAAAAAGGTATTTGAAGCCGCTGGTGCCTCTGGAGTTCCGCGAACCTCAAGGTGTAGGATCCTCCAGAGATTTGCAAGTGTGCATAAAGCTATTATTCGGCCACCCCTAAACAATGCTCACAAGAAGAAACGGTTGCAGTGGGCTCAGAAGTACATGAAGACTAATTTTCAAACCGTGTTGTTTACTGATGAGTGCCGTGCAACCCTGGATGGTCCAGATGGATGGAGTAGTGGATGGTTGGTGAATGGCCACCATGTCCCAACAAGGCTGCAACGTCAGCAAGGAGGTGGCGGGGTCATGTTTTGGGCTGGAATCATGGGGAGAGAGTTGGTAAACCTCTTTAGGGTTCCTGACGGTGTGAAAATTACCTCTGCAAAGTACGTAGAGTTTATGACTGACCACTTTCTTCCGTGGTACAAAAAGAAGAACCGTGCCTTCCGTAGCAAAATTATCTTCATGCATGAGAATGCACCATCTCATGCTGCAAAGAATACCTCTGTGTCATTGGCTGCTATGGGCATAAAAGAGAGAAACTCATGGTGTGGCCCCCATGTTCCCCTGACCTCAACCCTATTGAGAACCTTTAGAGCATCCTCAAGCAAAATATCTATGAAGGGGGGAGGCAGTTCACATCAAAACAGAAGCTCTGGGAGGCTATTCTGACATCCTGCAAAGATATTCAAGCAGAAACTGTCCAAATACTCACAAATTCAATGGATGCAAGAATTGTGAAGGTGATATCAAAGAAGGGGTCCTATGTTAACATGTAACTTGGCCTGCTAAGTTTTTTTTTGATTGAAAGAACTTTTGAGTTCTGTAAATATGACCTCCTGATGCTGCAAATTCAACAAATTACCATTTTAGTTCTCTTTACAACCTTTAACATGTTTTGATCTCTGTTGTGCATAATAATTTGAAACTGCATTTTGAGTTTTTTACTTCTAAAAAAAATCTGTTATCATTTAGGAGATTTGTTCAATAAAATTTGCATTATACTCCAACGGTTGATGGCTTGAAGATTATACTGACTGTCATTTGCATTGACACTTTAGGAAAATCAGCGAAAAATAACATTTGCAGAATAATTTGGAACGCGGTGTATACTTTACTAACATATATTTTTGTTAACCCCTTATTGACAAGCCTATTTTAGACCTTAAAGGGGTTTTCCCATGAGAGACATTTATAACATATCCACAGGATATGTACAAGAACTCAGCACTCAAGTTTGCAGTGAAATAATAACAATATTTTATTTTGCAATACACTTATTACTATGAATGTTTTCAGCCCACATGGGCCCTCATCAGATAATTCTATACAAAGAAAAACAAAAGAATATAATAGTACAACAACATCCATAATGTCAATTGAAAATACAGATAAAGTATAATATGAGGAATATTTAAGCAAAACGAGGATCTAGCATATACAGGTAAATCTTACCATATTACATTAACAATGTTCTTGCTACATAATGCATTTATATAATGCTTAGGTGATATACAATAATAGTATACTGACTGCAACAGCTGTGATATACATCCTCACTATATCAAGAAACATGGCTGAAACAAATTATCTCAAAATCTATGAAGTAAAGTTACATATACATGCAATCAATGAAGAGACTTAGTCATGAAGGATGTCCCACAATATGAATTACAAGGAAAATAAAGACATCTTACCGGATTTCTCGGGAACAAAGTGTACAAAATAAGCATGTAAGACTGTGTATCGCTCTCTTACGCAACATCCGTTGCTGTAGTAGATGGCGCCAAGTCAAAATGTTTGTAGTGTGTATTTAACCCCTTCCCGCCGCAGCCCTTTTTCATATTTTCATTTTCGTTTTTTCCTCCCCACCTTCCAAAATCCATAACTTCTGAATTTTTCCGTCGATATAGTAGTATGAGGGCTTGATTTTGCTTGACAAACTGTAGTTTTTCGTAGCACCGTTTATTTTGCCATATAATATACCAGGAAACGAAAAAAAAATATTTGTGGGGTTAGAAAATGAAAAAAACAGCGATTCCTCCATTGTTTTTTTGCGCGCCGTTTTTACAGAATTCACTGTGCAATTAAAACAACATGTTAACTTTATTCTCTGGGTCAATACAATTACGGTGATACCAAATATATATAGTTTTTTCTATATTTTACTACTTTTACAAGTAAAAAGCTAAGTGTAAAAAATAAAATGTATTTTGTGTAGCCAAATTCCGAGAGCCATAACTTTTTTCTTTTTCCATCGATTAAGTGGTATGAGGGCTTATTTTTTGCGGAATAAGCTGTAGTTTTTAATAATACAATTTTGGTGTACATGCAATGTTTTGATCACTTTTTATTTCATTTGTTGTGGGAGATTAGGTGACCAAAAAATAAAGATTCTGGCGTTTACAATTTTTTTTTACGGCATTCACCATGCGGATTAAATAATGATATATTGTAATTAGAGATGAGCGAACTTTTCAAAAGTTCGGTTCGGCTAGTTCGCCGAATTTCACAAAAAAAGTTTGATTCGGACCGAACTAGTTCGGACCGAACCTGTCACTTCCGTGCGCCGAGCATGCTACTGTCCGGGGTGCTGATAGAGTTAATGGGCTGCACTAACTCTTTCAGCAACCTTGACAGTACATGCTCAGCGCGCGGAAAATAAAATTTTAATGTAATAAAGAAATAAAAATAATATGTTCGTACTTACTTTCCTCCTGTCCGGCCTCCAACGATGACGTTTCATCCCTTTCGCCGCTGCAGCCAATCACAGGCTGTAGTGGCGATCACGCACGTCAGGATGACGCTTCATCCCACATGACCGCCTCTGCAGCCAATCACAGGCTGCAGCGGTGACATGGATGAAACGTCATCGCTGGAGGCCGGACAGGAGGAAAGTAAGTATGAACGTATTATATTTTTTTTTTGGCATGTATGTATGTTGTCATGTATGTATTTATATATGTGCATGTATGTTTGCATGTATGTATATATGTGCATGTGTATATGTATATTTGCATGTATATATTTGCATGTATGTATATTTGCATGTATGTATGTTTGCATGAATGTATGTTTGTATGTATGTATGTTTGCATGTATGTATGTTTGCATGAATGTATGTATGTTGTCATGTATGTATGTATGTATGTATGTTGTCATGTATGTTGGCATGTATGTATATATGTTCATGTTTGTATGTATATTTGCATGTATGTATGTTTGCATGTGTGTATGTTTGCATGTATGTATGTTTGCATGTATGTATGTATGTTGGCATGTATGTATATATGTGCATGTGTGTATGTATATTTGCATGTATATATTTGCATGTATATATTTGCATGTATGTATGTATGTTTGCATGAATGTATGTATGTATGTTTGCATTTATGTATGTTTGCATGTATGTATGTATGTATGTTTGCATGTATGTATGTATGTATGTATGTTGTCATGTATGTATATATGTGCATGTATGTTGGCATGTATGTATATATGTGCATGTTTGTATGTATATTTGCATGTATATATTTGCATGTATGTATGTATGTTTGCATTTATGTATGTTTGCATGAATGTATGTTTGCATGTATGTATGTATGTATGTATGTATGTTGTCATGTATGTATGTTGTCATGTATGTATATATGTGCATGCATGTTTGCATGTATGTTGACATGTATGTATATATGTGCATGTTTGTATGTATATTTGCATGTATATATTTGCATGTATGTATGTATGTTTGTATGTATGTATGTTGTCATGTATGTATGTATGTTTGCATGTTTTTATTTTTGCATGTATGTTTGCATGTATGCTTATATATATGTGCATGTATGTAATTATGTTTGCATGTATTTATGTTTGCATGTATATTTGTGCATGCTTGTATATATGTATGTATGTATCTTTGCATGTTTGTTTGTATGTATGTATGTTTTCATGTGTGTGTGTATGCATGTATGTATGATAGTTTGCATGTATGTATGTATATATGTGTGTATGTTTGCATGTATATATGTGCATGCTTGTATGTTTGTATATATATATATATATATGTATGTATGTTGTAAAATGGTTAATGAGGGTTGTGTTGGGGGTGCTTTATTTCAATAAAATACTTTATCTATATCTTTGTCTTTTCAAATTTTATTACTACCACTTTAGTAATGGCCGCTGTCTGAGTGACAACATCCATTACTAAGGCGAGGCTTAGTGTTATCCGGTGCAGAGGCTAACACTAACCACCATTATTACCCCGGTACCCTCCACCACCAGGGGTGCCGGGAAGAGCCCGGTACGATCCAGTGCCCGACCATCTGTTGTGATGGTCGTGCTCTGGGGCGGCCGCAGGCTGGTATTATGAGGCTGGGAAGGGCCAAAAACAGTGGACCTTCCCACCCTTGTAATGCTGGGCTGCTGCTGCTGTGTTGTATCTGGCTGGTTATAAAAGTGGGGGGGGACCCCACGTCATTTTTTAAAATTATTTATGTCTTTTTTTTTTTTTTTTAAAAAGACATGGGGTTCCACCCAATTTATCATAACCAGCCACATACAACACAGTGTTATTAGCCTGGGAATGGACAAAACCAGTGGCCCTTCCCACCCATGTAATGCCAGACTGCTGCGGCCTTGTATATGGCTGGTTATTAAAAATGTGGGGGACCCGACGTCTATTGTTAAATTTGTTAAATTCAAAAAAAAAAACGACGTGGGGTCCCCCCACATTTTTATAACCAGCCCGATACAACACAGCAGCAGCAGCCTAGCATTACAAGGGTGGGAAGGTCCACTGTTTTTGGCCCTTCCCAGCCTCATAATAACAGCCTACGGCCGCCCCAGTACCCGACCATCACAACAGATGGTCGGGTACTGGATCGTACCAAGCTCTTCCCGGCACCCCTGGTGGTGGTGGGTACCGGGGTAATAATGGGTGGTTAGAGCTAGCCTCGCAACCGGCTAACACTAAGTACCGCCTTAATAATGGACGCTGTCAATCAGCCAACTGCCATTATCTAGGCACTAATAAAGTTTAAAAAAAAACACAAAGACAATTCTTTTTTATTGAAATAAGAAATCCCCAACAAAACCCTCGTTAACCATTTTATTAAAATTTGAAAAAACGTAGATCTACACAGTAGTCCAACGAATCGAAGATGTAGTCCAATCGGTACATCAAAATCTGCAACAACATAAAAAAACAGTTATCAATGTGAACAATACCAATACTTCTACTCACCTACACACATATATACACACACACACAAACAAACAACCATACACAAACACACACATATACACAAACACACATATACACAAATACACACATATAAACAAACACACCCATATATACACAAACACACACACACACATAAACACACACCCATATACACACATATACACAAACACACACATATACAAAAACACACACACACAAACATCTACACAAATACACCCATATATACACACACATATACACAAACACATATACACAAACACACCCATATATACACAAACACACTCCTAAACACACACCCATATACACACATATACACAAACACACACATATACAAAAACACACACACACAAACATCTACACACAAACATATACACATACACCCATATATACACACACATATACACAAACATATACACAAACACATATACACAAACACACCCATATATACACAAACAGGCAATGGGCAGACGTTTGTCTGTTCACACGAGGCGTATATTTACGCGCCGCTGTCAAATGACGGCGCGTAAATAGACGCCCGCGTCAAAGAAGTCACCTGTCACTTCTTTGGTCGTAATTGGAGCCGTTATTCATTGACTCCAATGAATAGCAGCGCCAATTACGTCCGTAATGGACGCGGTGTTCAAGCGCCTGCACATGCCGTAACGGCTGAAATTACGGGGATATTTTCTGTCGTGTGAACATACCCTTATAATGACAGCACGGCTCGCAAAAGCGGCTGGCTGCCCGTGGCCGGCCGTGCTCGTAATTACTAGTCGTAATTACGAGCACGGCCCGTAAAATAAAAAAATAGAACATGTTCTATCTTTTTAACGGCACGGGCACCTTCCCGTGAGAAAACGGGAAGGTACCCGTGGCTAACAGAAGTCTATGGGCCCGCTATTTCGGGTCGTAATAGGTGCACAAAGATGGTGGACATGGGGGCCTTCATTAGGCCCCCAGGCAGCCATAGCAACCATCACCCCCACCCCGCGATTGCGTTGTGGGGGGCGTGATAAGCTGTTAGAGGGGGTCATCCCCTTCTTTCTAATGATTTAAATGCTGCGGTCACTATTGACCGCAGCATTTAACGAGTTAAACGAGCGGGATCGCGCTCGAGCGCGATGCCACTCGTTACTCTGAAGTGTCGGCTGTAACAAACAGCTGACACCGGCATCGTATGGAGCGGGTTCACTCCGTGAGCCGTTCCATATTTCCCCTACCCGACTTTGGCGTATGGATGTCGGGAAGGGGTTAAAGATATTTCGCCTCATGTGATCCATGACATTGCTGACACACAGCGTCATGATGTGAAGTCATCATATGATCATCCAAAGCGAGACATGGATAGTTATAAAAGACATCTGTGCCTGGTAGGTCACATGATGAAACAAGATAAAAATACGTAACTCACATTAGCACGCTAAATGTAATAAAACAAAATTATTGATGTTCCGACAATGAAGCAAGATGATGTGGCCATCCTCCTAGTGTGCCTGTTGAATATATAAAAAAAAAGCATCATAGTACAAAATAGCAAATGTGTCATACTAAATGTTTATGTTCAATCCATTAATTGGTTAATCAATCAAAATAACCGTTATAAAGGTTATAAACTCTGTGGGAGCTGCAGTTGACAGAACCAAGAACAACACCATTTAGATAAAGCTATGTAGATCATATTCAGTACTTAGACCTCTAGGTTCTAAGGATTGCATTGTATAGATCCAAAAAGCTTCTCTCAATTTCAATTTCTTCCTGTGATCCCCGCCTCTCCTAGGAACAGGTACTTGTTCCAATATTTAAAATTTTAATTTGGATACATTATGACCCAATTTATGAAAATGTTGAGGCAAAGGTAACAACAAGTTTTTACATCTGATAGTTGATTTGTGCTGTGAAATGCAGTTTCATACATGCTGGGTAGTCCCCCCAACATATACGAGGCCACAAGGGCACTTTACAACATAAACGACGTAGGAGGAATTACATGTGAAATAACCTTTAATGGGATACCCTTTCCCTGAAAGTGGGTGAAACACCTTATCACCCTTCATAACATTTGTGCATTGTGCACAATGCAGACACGGGAAAGTGCCCTTTTTTTGAGATTTAAAGAAATGTTGGCGAGATATCACAGTTTTAGAGCCCTCATCCACATGCACCAATTTGTTTCAGAAGTCCTGAGGACAGGGTAAGAAAACAAGGTAAGAAGGGTTGTCTAAATGCTTCTACTGCGGGGTAGTCTTTCTGCAGGATAGGCCAATGTTGGCGGATCATTTTGTGTATTTTAAAAGCAATAGGATGGAAAGAATGAACAAAGGGTGTCCTCACATAGGGATCTAACAGATTTACAGATCTAACATCTCTGGGACGCCTACATTCTTCTAAAACCTTCTGTGGATATACCCTAGATCTGAATTTTTCATAAATTTCATCAAGACGTAAAATTTTGGTATCTTTGGCCATAACTATACGGTCAATGCGTTGAAACTGCGAAATAGGGAGAGATTTCTTAATAGCTGTAGGATGACAGCTCTTAAAATGTAATAGATTACTTCCATCTGTCGGTTTTACAAATAAGTCTATAGATAGGGACCCATTGTTATTCTTAATGACAGTTGTATTAACAAAAATAATCAATTTTAGTTGCGTCATGGTATACTATGAACTGCAGCTCTGGCCAGACACTATTAAGATAAGTGTGAAAGGCAAGAAGGGTGTCCAATGGGCCCCCTAATTCAAAAGCCATCATTGATATATCTCTTCCAGACCAATGAATGAGTTTTAAATAAATTGTTAGGATAAATGTAATCCTCTTCAAAGTTGGCCATATAGAAATTTGCATATGGGCGGGCCACATTGGAACACAGTGTGTATTTGCAAGAAAAATTAATCCTGAAACTGGAAATAATTCTCATTCAGAACTTTGCGGAAAGACTTGTAGTTTTTATTAAAATCATTTTGCAGTACATGCGACTTTTTGATCAGATTTTATCACATTTTAAAAGGTAGGATGAACAAGGTAGGATGAACAAAAATCCAGCATTTCTGGCATTGTTTTTTATTTATGTTTAAACAGCGTTTACCATGCGGATTAAATAATGTAATAGCTTTCTAGGTGGGGTAGTTACGGACGCAATGATACCAAATATGTGTATTTTTTTAAATTTTTTTTTTTCATTTGTAAGGGGAAAATTTTTTTTTTTTTAATTTTTTTACTTGGGATTTTTATTTATTAATTATAAACTTTATTAAACTTTTTTTTCTAGTCCCACAAGGGGACTTTACAGTACGATCATCTGATCGCTTTGATAATACACTGCAATACTTCTGTATTGCAGTGTATTACTGCTTGTCAGTATAAAATGGACAGGCACCTGTTAAGCCATTCCTCTGGCATGGCCTGACAGGCATCAACTAGAGGCAGACCTGGGGGCCTTTGTTAGGCCCCCAGTAGCTGAGATTTACATGCTCCCAGCGGTGTTTATTTATTCTGGTGCATCGCCGTAAAAGGCTACTGCATCGGCATAAAGCCCGTTAGTGGCCACCGTAAAAACACCTATGGGCTGTCACTAGCGGGTTAAACCATACATTTAACTGAGAACCTTAAGTCAGTCATTCTACAATGTTAATGTAATGACCGTGTCCACGGCCGCTGCTTCCCTCTCCCTCTGCCATACACTCACCGCTTCCAGGTGTCTTCTAGTTCCCAGCCGACGCCCCACCTCTGCCCTGCCTAATGCTGCCTGCGGCTTTACTTGCTTCCGTTCTCTTTCAGTTCCTCTGCTGGCCACTGGACCGCATGTGCGTGCTGACCTTCCGTTTCCTAAAAGGGCAAGCCAGAGCCAATTCACCTAGATTTCCAGGTACTTAAGGTACCCCTCCTACATTTCTTTTTGTCTGAGGGATTAGGTTCTTTAGTCTAGCTTGCCAATACTGCTCTTCTGTGATATCTATTAGATTTAATATTACTGATGCTGCTTGAACTCGACCTTTTCATGTTTACCACATGCCCTGAACTTTTTCCTGTTTACCATGACAACCGTCTGCCACCTGCCCTGACCTCTGACTGTGCTTACCGTGACTGAACGTCTGCCCTGACCTACACCTTACTTCAGACTTTGCATCTTTCTGCTGTCATTGTACCTCACCTGTCCACTGACAACAGAGACTACTCTGGGGGTAGTGACCTGGGGATGCTAGCAGCCAAGTTCAGATCTCCGTATGGAGGTTAAGGGGTGAACAACTAGTTATTCATTAGACTCTGTTCCCCAGTTAACTCTTATGCCAAATCCATTGGCAACACAGTGGGTTCACACTATCCTGTGTTGGGCTGTGATCATTTTTAATATCTAAGGGCCCTGTGACAGTTAAATTACATGTGCACCGTTATTTTAAAAAAAATGGGTGTCCTCTCACAGCCACCTCTATAGCACAGAAGTAGGTAAGCAGGAAATTCATGACTGTGGGTTTGGACTACACACAGCTTTTGTTTGTAGTCTTTAATCATAGAGCAGCATGTAAGAAGGTCCAAATGAGGGATAAGCAAGGGATGTGGTCTTTACCGCCCCGTAGGGGATTAGCTTCAGAGAAAAAGGCAGACACGGAGAGCAGACAAATTGGCAAAATAATTTACTTCTAAGAGACACAAATCGTAATCGGAAACGTTAAATGCACATATGCATAATTGTTTCACAGAAGAGGTACAACTCGTGGCAGTTCTCACAGCGAATTAAGCGCAGCGTATTGGTTTCTGGCTATAAACATTTCAAACTTGAAACTAAGCCCATTGTGGCAACTAAGCACTTTCTCCTTAATGCAGTATGGAGAAAACCCATTTTAACTAAGGTTGGTCATCTTGGACAATGCAACCGCAAATCTATGGCGGGTGGACTACTCACACATTCCAGCAGTTTCTGCCCTGCCTGGCAATTCCCTTCTCAGCATTTTCCTGCCTTCCTGGCAATACCTTTCCATCCACCATCCGGTGACCAACTCCAATACTTTAGATTGGCAGTTTGCAATACACTGTTCATGGCTCACTGTAGCACTTGCTCTTGTTCTTGTTTTCTTTTGCCACCAGTCACAGCCCCTAATAAAAGTTAAGCCCCTCCTTAACTGAGGGAGCAGGTTGGCCCACTACGGAATCCACACATAACGCTAAAGCCTCTAGTCGTCCCAGTGCCCTTTGGCAGATGAAAACTATAAGGGTAAGTTCACATATACCAGAAATATATATTTAGATGTTGCCCTCTTACAATTTAATAAATAATTAGAGCAAAGAGCTCACACTAGATGTACACCACCAATAAAATAATATGTATAATTGCAGGGAAGGGATACGGAAATGTAGTGTCATATAATAGAATGTGAAAAATAACAAATACTTTATTAATAAATAATAAAAAAACAAACAAAAAAACAATGTTAGATGATGAATGTTAAGTGCCAATGTCCCCTCACTTGGCACTGAAGACAAACATATGTCTTAGATGGTCATACTCCGTATGAAAATTTATTTGGTAGCCTGAATCTGCATAGGGCAAATGACCAATGTATTGGATATATGGGCTTGACCTAACCTGCCAAACAGAACTAACCTACTACTAACTACAGGATGTGGAACTACTTTGTAATAGGTGTAAGCTACCTAGAATGACAACATATTGTATCTCTTATAAGGGGCTATGTATATGCCCTTAAGCCCAAAGGGAATGACCAATTGTGCCTTAAAACAAATGCAGAGGGCACAAGTCTCTAATAAACTTAATGCTAAAGGTTCCTTCATCAGGCTGTAAATAAAGCCCAGTGGTGGAGGAACCCATTAGATTAACAATGACAGCGTGATTGTAAGTAACACCACATGTAGTGAGGTTTGCATAGAGACAGACACGGCATAACTAAGTTACGATGCTGCGTGAGGTCAGGTTTACAAGGAGAGTAATAGGAGGTGAGCCGTGATCGGCTGTCTGAGTGCTCCAGCGCGTCTGACACAGCTCAGCACGATCCCTTCATTCGCACCAGAAACGATCAGATGACCGCACAGTCAGTGTGCAGTCACAAGGCGATGGCAAGTCCCTAACTACAGCAGATATTCTGCCACAAAGAAAAGGTTACAGGCTAGTATCCCAAGATGCGGAGTAAGTATTGAACATGTTACATTGTTATTATATTTAAAACACCCAACGCGCGTTTCGCCGGTATTTTTAAGTTATAAATTACTCCAATCGTAACATCAATGAGGCTTATAATGTAGCCCTAAGTACCAATCATGAAGAATTACTTATCCCTAAGAAAAAACAAAACAGGAAAGATAACAAAATGATGGAACTTCCTACCCAACCAAGATTCATCACTAACTACCATGCAGATTGGGATATTATGATGAAGATCATAAACAGACATTGGCATATCTCTAAATCTGATCCGAATCTCAATTGGATAATTGAACAATTGAACAATTCTCATCCACACGCTGCATAAATGCTGAGTGGAAAAAAATGCTCAGAAATTGACCTGGGATGCAGACTTTTAGTCTGCAGCATGTCAATTATATTTGCGTAAATGCTGCTTATTTGTTGTGGGTTTTCCCAATTGAATTCAATGAGAAAGTAAAACCTGCTACAACTAGCAGATGGTGCATTTTTTGTTGCGGAAAAGCAGTGATTCCACCACAAAAAAACGCAACTCAGAAAAAAATCTTATATTTACCTGGAATTCTGTGTTTCTTTGTCCAGCCCGGCCTCCTTGGATGACGTTTTATCCCATGTGACTGCTGCAGCCAATCACAGGCTGCAGCGGTCACATGGGATGAAACGTCATCCCAGGGCTGCAGAACATCATGACGGACTCGTCGCCGTGGTAAGTATCAATTTATTTTTTTCTGTGCATTTTTGTGCAGCATTTATTTTGCATCCAAAAAACTGCACTAGAATTTGCTGCGGTTTTTCGGCAGGAATTCCCTGTGGCGCAGCGTATCCGCCCTGTGTGAACATACCCTTAATGTACGCATTTATGGAAACAACATTGGACCCTGGATTCCTCCACAACGGTCTTTCGTTACCTGAAACAAAAAGGTTAATGCATTCAATAAGCACAACTTAAAGTCCAAACTCATAACTGTATGACAACATATTGAAGGTGTTTCATGACCCGGGACACACTCTACACAAAGGTGCCTAACCACCACCTTTCAAACACCTTAGTCAATCTGATGCACATAGGTCTGTATAGGAGATCTATACACAAAACAGTAAGACTGTTATTAAACGTCTGTCACTTTTAGGTTGTCATGACTATTAGTCAAGCTTCTCGGTGGCCCTGGTTGAGTTACAGAATCACTCCTATTTCTCATTCTGCACCTATCAGGGCCAAGGGTGGAGTATTTGAATCTGTTCAGTTTTCTCATTGTTGCTTTTGATTTCTTGTGTATATATTTATCTGATTAAGCTCCTGGTTACACTCTGTATCACCTTGACTGTTTGGACTCTTTGAACTGGACTTTGGCTTCGTCTTTGAATTAACCCTCTGCTCCCTGATTTGGACATTCTGCTCTCGGCTGGATTTGACCTCTGCTACTCCTGGTATTTGTCTGTTTTGCGATTTGGACTTTTAGTATCTCCTGGTTTTAACTCTGTTTGTTGATTACCCTCTGGCTTGTCTCTTTATCCTCCTGTCCAACACCGTATTCTTTAAAAGCAACCTGGGTTCTATGCAGCCAAATGTGTACAAAACCTTTAATTGATCATTACGATTGACATTTATGATTTACTTGCTGTTTATAGCTACTTATAGGTGAATAGTATAAACCATTAAATATTTGATTTATATAAAAAGTCAGCATTCTATAATCAGGTTTGATAGAAATCATGCTTTACTATGTCTGGTGAGTTACTTTGAAAACATAAGTTTACAAAAGAGCTTACACATGCAACAATAAAATAAAATGTAAGATGTCAAAAGTCAGAAAATGTATTAATATTATTAGTTCATATATTAACAAAGTTCTGTTATGAAAAGAGAATCTGAATTAAGATTTACTGATCACTAGAAATTACCAAATCCATTCTACGTTAATCCAATTCGGTCTCAATTACCCAGAAGGTACGGATTCAGTGAGTTCTGAGGTTTGCGGTGCACGACCTGCTGCAAAATGGCAGCTGCCGACGAGTAAAAAAAGAGACACCGCTGGTATGGAGTTTTATGGGCAATGCTTCATAGGAAAGAAAATATTCAAGTGACGTGGTTCTCCTCCAGGAGGAGGTAAACAATCTTTATAAGTCTCTGTAAGTCAATGTGCGACCCACAGAAGAGCCTTGAAACATGACTAGGGATTTAAGACAAGCCAGAATCTTCACCAAAAGGAAGAGAAACACATCTGTAGGTATATTTTTCAGGGTTTTTGCCCCTTGTCAGTACAGAGCAGGGTGCTGGCTGGTTGGGTGAGAGTCTTATAAGCAATGCTCCATGGGAACGAAAATATGCATGTTAGTTTTCCTTTAGGAGAAATAATATAATCTCTCTAGTGCCTCCTGGAAAAGAACTAACTTGTAAATCTTTTTTCCCAAGGAGCATTGCTGTAATACTCCATACCAGCTGCGCCTCTCTAATGAGAACCAGCACCCTTCATGCGTTTCATAAAAGGGTTCCCACCCAGCCATTTAGCACCCTGCTAGCTTCTCATATAAGCTGATCATGTGATTATATTTTTTTGGAGTGTGGAGGAAAATCCTCACCCAGGAACCCAGTTCTGCAAGACAAGAGTGCCATTACCCCTTCGTCCTGCTGACCGTGAGGGTCAGACCAACACCAAATATATTTTGATGGTATTTCCTGAGGATAAGCCATCAATTGTACATCCCAGAAAAACCTTTAAATCTATTATAGAACAAAATATTTTGCTCATTTATTTTATAGAAGTGAAAAATGAATAGAATGTATTATTATGGTGCCGACATTCAATCTGCCGGGAAAGAGCCCACAATGTTTATGATTAAACATGTAATTAAAGTGTAGCACTGTGACACCTTTTAGCTAGAGCTACATGGCAAAACAGCTAATTTCATTACCTAGTTAGTTGATTAATACTCATAGGATGGGAAAGTCACGGGAGGTTATGTTAATGGCCACCATCCTAACCTCATTCATTATAGTCAGAATTGTTTGAAATTCCCATAATCACCAGGCATAATGACAGGCCGGAAAATTACACAAAGGGGGTGGATAAAATGGCTGTTGTGATTTATTTGATGAAAAAAACATATTTTCAAATATTGTGGCTTCTTTCAATATGTTTTTTCCTATTTTACTGAAAGAATACATTTTACAGATTATTGCACTGTGGCTTGTTATAACAGAATGTACAAGCTTCATCACGTTAAGCGACATGTTGATATATTTAAATTGATTTTGTTTTTTTAAATACTTCATTCTTAAATATAATATTAACCCATAAACATGAAGATTATTGGACTGATTCTTAGTAGTACTTGTATTACTATTAATATTTCAGAGTAAGCATGAATTAACCCCTACCCGCAAGAGTAAGTAACTGTACGTCGTTGCGGGAGGTTACTTCCCGCACGAGGACGTATAGTTACTGAGTTTTTTCCGGTGCACACTGTCGCCAACAGCTGACACTCCACTCTTGCCGGCCAGCAGTCCTTTGCCGCTCATTTCAGCGAATTAACCCCTTAAATTCGGCGTTTGGTTGCAATCGCCAAATTTTAGGGGTTTCTAGCATATCGGCAGACCCCGGTCCGAAATTGCAGGGTTTGCCGATAGTTAGCATGGTAAACGGAAGCCAAACAATGGCTTCTGTGTCTGCCATGGACGGAAGCCCATCAGGACCATCCTTCGGCTGGTCCTGATAGGCTCCCTGTCAGAGTGACAGAAAGTCACTGTGTCGTTCCCGAAGCACACTGTCGGTGACTTGGTGTGCATCGGGAACTGGGAGATCAGTTCCGACAACTGACACTCCAATGTTGCCGATCAGCGGCTCATCGCCGCTGATTTAGTTAATTAACACGATAAATGTGGTGCTCGATTGTGATCACCACATTTAGGGGGTTTGTAGCACATGTAATTGTGGGGGCTGCTGATGCTAGTGATGGCATCCGGAGGCCAGGCAACGGCCTCCGGGTCTGCCATGTATGGAAGCCTAAGAGGAGCAGAATCTGGCTGGTCCTCGTGGACTGTCAGAGTGACTGTGACGTCACACTGACAGTTGGAATACGTTACACTACCTAGGTAGTGTAATGTATTCTAGCAGCGATCAGAGCTGCAGGTCAAAAAAAGAAAGTGTAAAAAGTTAAAAAAAAAGTTAATAAACATGTTTTATAAAAGTGTAAAAATAAAAGTTTTTGTTTTCCTATAATAATTAATTTATTATAGGGATAAAATGAAAACGTTAAAAAAAAGTACACATATTTGGTATCACCGTGTTCGTAACAACCCAAACTATGAAACTATAATGTTCTTTTTTCCGCACGGTGAACGCAGCAAACAAAATAAACGGAAAACTATGTCAGCATCGCTATTTTCTAGAAGCGGAATTTTATTGTGCAAACGCTGCAAAACGTAAAAAAAACTATACACATGTGGTATCGCCGTAATCGTACTGACCAGCAGAATAAAGTAAAATGTAATTTATTGCGCACGGTGAACGCTGTAAGAAATAATGAATTTAAAGCGCCAAAATCGCTGTTTTTTGGTCACCTTAGCTCTAAAAAAGATCCTGTGGTGTCAAAATGCTCACTATACCCCTAGAAAAATTCCTTGAGGGGTGTAGTTTCCAAAATACGGTCACTTTTGGGGGGTTTCCACTGTTTTGGTCCCTCCGGGGCATTGCAAACCCGACATGGCACTGAAAACCAATCCAGCAAAACCTGCGCTCCAAAATCCAAAAGGCGCTCCTTCCCTCCTGAGCCCTTCTGCGGGTTCAAACATCATTTTTTGACCACATATGGGGTGTTGCCGTAATCGGCAGAAATTACTTTACAAATGTTGGGGTGCTTTTTCTCCTTTATTCATTGTAAAAATGAAAAAATTCTATGTTTCCACAGAAAAAAAGGTGATTTTCATCTTCACAGACTAATTCCACTAAATTCTGCAAAAAAACTGTGGTGTCAAAATGCTAACTATACCCCTAGAAAAATGCCTTGAGGGGTGTAGTTTCCAAGATGGGGTCACTTTTGGGGGGTTTCGACTGTTTAGGTTCCACAAGTCCTCTTCAAACTGACATGGTGTCTAAAATATATTCCTAAAAAAAGGAGGCCCCAAAATCCACTAGGAGCTCCTTTGCTTCCATTAGGACACTAGGGCCACATGTGGGATATTTCTAAAATCTGCAGAATCTGGGCAATAAATATTGAGTTTTGTTTCTCTGGTAAAACCTTCTTGTGTTACCCATTTTTTTTTTTATTACAAATGAATTTAGGCAAAACAAATGAAATTTGTAAATTTCACCACTACTTTGCCTTAATTCCTGTGAAATGCCTAAAGGGTTAAAATACTTTCTGAATTTGGTTTTGAATAGCTTGAGGGGTGCAGTTTTCAAAATGGGGTGATTTATGGGGACTTTCTAATATAGAAGGCACTCAAAGCCACTTCAGAACTGAACTGGTCCCTGAAAAAATGGCCTATTGAAATTTTCTTGAAAATATGAGAAATTGCTGCTAAAGTTCTAAGCCTTGTAACGTCCTAGAAAAATAAAAGGACGTGAAAAAAAACAATGCAAACATAAAGTAGACATATGGGGGATGTTAACTAGTAACTATTTTGTGTGGTATTACTATCTGTTTTACAAGCAAATACATTTAAATTTAGAAAAATTCTATTTTTTGCTAAAATTTTAAGTTTTTCACAAATAAATATTGAATTTATCACCCAAATTTTTTCACTAACATAAAGTACAATATGTCACGAGAAAACAATCTCAGAATCGCTTGGATAGGCAAAAGCATTCCGGAGTTATTACCACATAAAGTGACACATGTCAGATTTGAAAAAATCATCTGTGTCCACAAGGCCAAAACAGGCTGCGTCCTTAAGGGGTTAAAGGACATGTCCACCGTTGCAACCTTTTTTATTGCTTTAAGGGTGCAGTCATATGTGGCGTATTTGCCTTGTGTTTCCTTTATAATGTAATCCTATGGGAGAAATATTCCTCATTGCAAGCAATTGACACTTGTCTGAGTTGCATAAAAAAATTCCCATAAGATTACATTGTAAAGTTTTTACACTGCAGAAATACAAGTCAAATATGCCGCATGTGACTACACCCGAATGCATCTGAACAAAATAATTGAACAACTTTGCAAATATTTTTATTAAACATATACTACCATTTTATGTCTAAAGCTCTTATGTAGATCTATGTATTTCTATGTTGAAGAATACAAAGGTACCCTGTGTAGTCTGATCCTTCTTGCTAACCTATCTAAAGAAAGTTAGCAAGAAGTAGGGGACAGATGGGAGAATGACTGTACGATCAGACTACCTAGGGCTTATTTGTCTGTCACCATGGAGACACATAGCTACATATAAAAACTGAAGACATAGAATATTTTTAATCAGAACTGATTGCAAAAATTATACTTTTTTTTATGTGGCGCAATAAAAATGGTTGCAAAGGTGGATATCATAACAAATATAAAACACAAATAGTAAAATTACTGTACACCTATACACCTGGGGCACCGTGACATTCCACAAGAGGAGACTATTTAGAGCAAGCCTTCACGACACACCCAAAAGCCATCACAGACTCTAGGGTCAATATCACATTTTTAGTTTGCAACAAATAATACTCTTGTAAAGGTTCTTTAAAAATTGGATGGGACTTTCTAACGTCTGCATGTAGTTTTTATGATCTCTCCATGTTTGCATGGGATTCTCTGCAGTGGCGTAACTACCGCTATAGGAGCCGTAGGGGCTGCTACGGGGCCCGCGGCACGGGTGTCCGTGTCGCCCCCCGGCACGGGCCCCCACCATGGCCGGAGGCTCCGCTAGCAGCCCCCCCTGTAGATAACGCCATACAGTCCCCCCTGTAGATAACGCCATACAGTCCCCCCTGTAGATAACGCCATACAGACCCCCCTGTAGATAACACCATACAGCCCCCTCTGTAGAGAACGCCATACAGCCACCTTTGTGGATACCGCCATACAGCCCCCTCTGTAGATAGCGCCATACAGACCGCCCTGTAGATATCTACAAAGGGGGATGTATGGCGTTATCTACAGAGCGGGCTGTATGGCGTTATCTACAGGGGGGCTGTATGGCGTTATCTACAGGGGGGGCTGTAAAAAAGGCACTATCTACAAGGGGGGGTTGTGTGACACCCAGGGGAGGGGGGCCCCAGTCAAAAGTTTGCTATGGGGCCCAGTCTTTCCTAGTTACGCCCCTGATTCTCTGCATTGTGCTAATTCCTTGTTATTCCTCCTGAAAATGTATGAACAAATTGACAATTGGGTGTTAACATTCCCCTTGAAAATTGGGAATTTTCCTGCATACTTTTATACTTAGACATTGTCCAATCAATGACGACAGGGTCAACTTTTGTAGGGACACACACTATTGACAAGGAGAATGGTAAGACCCAGTTGTCCAAATGCTTATTGCATTTCGAAGAGGAATCATTGAGGAACAGCACAGTGCACAGTATAAGAAAATCTGCAGCAACCTTTGCATATTTGACAGTTTGTTGAGACGTTACGGATTTCAAAGCAGACTTGATGCATATTTCAGCTTTTGCATTGCAAAGGCTGAAATCCGTAGTGAAAATCCGCTGCTTCTCCACTGGCGACCATGCATGCTGTGGAATTAAAATTCTGCACCGCAGCCTATTTTCCGAAACAGCTTTATCTGCAACGTCTGCACTAAGTTACCTAAAAAGCCATAGAAGTCATGTAAAAAAAAAAGTCTTCTGCGGATTTCCACTGCAGACTGTCTGCAGTGGAATTCCACAGCAATTCTGCCATGTCTGAATGTGCCATAAATGTTATCCTAAAATCACTGGATAGGTGATAACATTCTGATCGGTAGGGGTCCAACCGCAGGGACATCCACCGATCAGCATGTTATCACATATCCTATGGTTAGGGGATAACATTTAATCTTGGGACAACCCCTTTAATCTGTTGGCAAGAATAGGCCCACGATTCCAAAGGGTTGCACGTGTGCTCTGAGTAACTTGAAACATGCACCATTAGACAGCTGATTGCTCCAGTGCAAAAAAGCCTGTGGATATGCCCTTGCCGATACCCCTGGACAAAAATGACTAAATGCGCTTTGAGGCTCTGTAAGAGTGAACAATATTTCCTTCTCAACATATCCACATTAGGTATGTTATTTATTTAATGACTGTCAAGCATATTTATTTCTTAGTGCATTTGTTACTTTTTAGATGTAATACATGGATCCAAGTGTCCCTACATACTGTTATTGGGATATTATTTCCATTATGGTATATATGGATTAAAATGGCTATAACAAATTTGCATCCTATTTTTGAGGATTAGTTATGTGTTTGTATCCCCCAACTGTTGATTATACACTACAGATGCAACCACAGATGAAATATTACCATCTTCCTGTTATTCGTGCATTTAGGTATGGACCCAACTTTAATTGTCCTTGGATAACTATAATTTTGTACATATGTTATTTAATATCTCGGTAATTTCATAAATAATAATAATTTGTAGTAAAGCTTATTTGGAGTGTGGGAGTTATACGTGATTTAAGCTTAGAATATAATCAGATTTATGGTAATTACAATTTATTATGTTGGATTAAAAAAGTTGTAGGTTCTAATGATATAGGTGTCACATTGTGTTCGTGGACCCACTGGGCCGTTCCGCCTTGGCGGTATGCCAGCTGGCCAACAGGGTGCAGGTCACAGTTCACAGTTTGTATAAGGTACCTGTGGCAGCTCGGAAAGTAGCAAGGCAGGCTCGGCTGGGACTAAGCATCGGGTAGACGCCAGGCGTTGAGCAGCAGGACAGGTGTAGGTACAGCACAGCATGACTACAGCACAGCACTAGTACAGGATAGTACGGGATACAGGTTACGGGATACAGGAACAGGGGACACTGGAACTGTAAAACACTAGGAGACCATTTGCTAGACAAACTAGGATATGACAAACAACGCTCAGGCATAGGAGGATGGGGCTGGGACCTTCTTATATTCCAGGGTGCTCTGGGAGCAATCATCTCAATCTCCCACATGCGTGCGAATTGGCTTCTTAAGTCTGGACTGAGCTCGCGAGCGCACCCTGGTGGTCACTGTGGAACAGGACGGCCGTATGTGTAGGCATCTCTGAAGAGAAGGGTGTCGACTGGATGGAAGTACCACGGACGTTACAGTATCCCCCCTCCTCTTGGGACCAGAACGAGAGAGAATCCTCTTAATGATGGCAGGAGCGTTGAGATGCTCTTCTGGCTCTAAGGACCTCTCTTCTGGACCAAACCCCTTCCAATCTACTAAATAAAAGGTTCTTCCTCTTACTTTTTTAATGTCCAGGATCTCCTTAACCTTGAAGGTGTCTGAAGGACCGTTGGAGGCAACCGAAGGGCTAGGAGTCTTGGTAAAGCGGTTCAGACCCACCGGCTTCAGGAGGGAGACATGGAAGGAGTGCTAATCTTGAAGGTAGGAGGCAGCCGAAGCTTGTGGGCGACAGGGTTGATCTGCTGTAGTATCTCGAAAGGTCCGAGGAACCTGGTAGCAAAATATGTACGATGGCATCCTCAGTCGAACATTCATGGAGGACAGCCAGACCTTCGTGCTAGGAAGAAACTGAGGAGGTTCTCGTCTCCTTGTGTCCGCCTTCGATTTCATGCGGTCGACCGCCAGCAGGATGGAGGATCGAGTCTGCTGCCAGATCTGCAGAAAGTCCCTAAAAGCCGTGTCAGCAGCTGGTGCCTCGGACGTATCAGGCACCGGGATTGGAATTCGTGGGTGTTGTCCGTAGACAATGAAGAACGGTGTCTTCTGTGTGGACTCGCTGGTGTGATTGTTGTATGAGAATTCAACCCCAGGAAGCAACTGCACCCAGTCATCATGCTGCTTGGAGATGAAGCGGCGTAAATAGTTCTCCAATATCTGATTGATCCTCTCGACCTGACCATTGGACTAAGGATGGTTGGCCGAGGAAAAGTCCAACTTTACACCTAGGAGTCCGCAGAGGGCTATGCAGAACTTCGAGGTGAACTGAACCCCCAGATCAGACACAATATGCTATAGTAAGTCGTGCAGGTGGAAGATGTGTAAGATGAACAACTTGGCCAGTAGAGGAGCAGAAGGAAGACCGGTCAGAGTAACGAAGCGGGCCATCTTCGAAAATCGATCCACCACCACCCAGACAGCACTGCATCCAGCAGAGAGAGGCAGGTCAGTAATAAAGTCCATAGCTATATGCTGCCAAGGAGCATTGGGCACAGGCAATGGCTGGAGCAGGCCAGCAGGTCTGGAGTGAGCGACCTTGTTAGCTGCACGCACTGAGCAGGACGAAACAAAGTCCAAAATTTCCTTGGGCAGCGTGGGCCACCAGAAATGACGGGCAATCAGATCTCAGGTCATACGGGTCCCCGGGTGACCTGCCAGTCTAGAGGAGTGTCCCCAGTGGAGGATTCTCCCTCGGTCAGCCAGGCGCGCAAAAGTTCTCCCTGGAGGAATGTCCCCAACTTGCAGGGGATTGACAGAGACAATGCAAGACAGATCAATAATGTTCTGTGGCATCTCTATGTTGTCTTCTGTCTCAAAAGACCTGGACAAGGCATCGGCCCTCACATTCTTGTCGGCCGGGTGATAATGGAGCTCAAACTGGAACCTGGTAAAGAACAACGACCACCTGGCCTGACGAGGATTCAGCCGTTGGGCCGTCTGGAGATAGGTGAGGTTCTTGTGGTCTGTAAAAATCAGGATGGGATGAGCTGTGCCCTCTAGTAGATGTCTCCACTCCTCCAGGGCCAACTTAATGGCCAGTAACTCCCAAATCCCAATCGAGTAGTTGCGTTCTGCGGAAAAGAAGAGCTTAAAGAAATATCTACATACCGTAGCATTGCCCTTGGAACCTCTCTGGAACAGTAGTGCACGAGCACCGACAGAGGAGGCATCCACCTCCAGCGAGAGCTGTAGAGAAATGTCAGGATGATGGAGGATAGAAGCTGATGTGAAGGCACTCTTCAGGCTATTGAATGCAGACTCTGCCTCAGGAGTCCACACCTTGGCGTTCATGCCCTTCTTAGTGAGGTCAGAGATAGGAGATGTCAGTGAGGAGAAGTTTGGAATAAACTGTCTGTAAAAATTGGCGAATCCCAGAAAGAGCTGTATTGCCCTCAAGCCTTGAGGGCGTGGCCATTCCAGAATGGACTTTACCTTTTCAGGATCCATCTTGAGACCTCTTTTCGAGACAATGTAGCCGAGGCAGGACAGAGCATCCTTTTCAAACACGCACTTCTCAAACTTAGCGTACAGACGATTCTCTCTTAACCGCAGCAAAACTTGACGGACATGTCTCTGATGAGTCACAGGATCTGGATAAATAAATCAAGATTTCATCAAGACCACAACACAAACATAGAGGAGGTCACGGATAATGTAATTAACGAACTCCTGGAAGAGAGCGGGAGCATTACACAGGCCGAAGGGCATTACTAGATACTCATAGTGTCCATCACGGGTGTTAAATGCAGTCTTCAATTCGTCACCCTGGCAAATCCGGATTAGGTTGTAAGCCCCACGTAGGACTAGTTTGGAAAAAATTTTGGCACCACGTATACGATCAAATAATTCAGAGATCAGCGGCAACGGATATTTTTTTCTTCACCGTGATTTGGTATAGACCCCGGTAGTCCATACAAGAACGCAGGAAGCCATCCTTTTTTTTGACGAAGAAGAACCCGGCTCCTGCCGGGGAGGAAGACTTCCGTATGAAGCCCCTCTCCAAGTTCTCCTTAACATAGGCGGACATGGACAGAGTCTCTGGCAAGGAGAGGGGATATATCCTACCACGGGGAAGGGATGCACCACGGATCAGCTCGATAGGACAGTCATACGCTCGGTGTGGGGGCAGTGTCTTCGCCTCCCTTTTGCTGAAGACGTCCGAAAATGCAGCATAATGACCAGGCAATCCTGCTAATTATCGAGGCAGAGGAGGCTGGACTGAACTAATCTACACCAGGCATCGGCTGTGACACTCGGGGCCCCACTGGAGAACCTCTCCAGAGTTCCAGTCCAGGACTGGGGCATGTAGTCGGAGCCAATGCAGAACCAGCAGCACAGTGTTAACGGCCGTGGACAGAACATAGAACAGTAGAAGTTCGGAGTGGAGAGCCTCTACTTGGAGCCTCAGCGGCATGGTCGCAGTATAACTGGGTCTGGCAGAGGTAGTCCATTTACAGATGCAACCATCAACGGTCTCTCCAGAGGGGTAGTGGGGAATTGGAGAAGGTCCACCAGGTCTCTACCAATGAAATTAAAAGCAGATCCAGAGTCCATATACGCAGAGACCTGATGCGTTTTCTCACCGTACACTATGGTCACGGATATGGACAACTTAGACGGGAGTCCTTCTTTACTCAAGGTTGTCTTTCCTACCAACTCATGGCTTTTGGGCTTTTAGCGACACAGACGCACAAGATGGCCTCCGAGGCCGCAATAAAGACAGAGTCCCGAAGTGCGTCTGCGTTGTCTCTCCTGGGTAGATAGCTTACATTGGTTCATCCTCACAGACTACTGAGGAGGATCGGCATCTGAGGATGGCAGGGGTTGCTGCAAGGTAGGGGCGAGATTAGGAAGGCCTCCCTACCGACTAACCTCTTGGAGCCGTTCTCGGAGCCTTCTATCAATCCGCGCAGCCAGGAGGATGAGGTCACCCTTGGTAGACGGCTGGTCTCGAGTGGCAAGTTCATCTTTAATCTTAGGAGACAGTGCATTCCAGAATGTAGCCACAAGGGCCTCATTGTTCCACAACAGTTCTCCGGCCAGGGTGCGGAAGTGGATGGTGTACTCACCCAGAGAGATGTCTCTTTGGCGTAGGTTCAGCAAGGAAACCGCAGCAGAGGAGACTCGTTAAGGCGGTAAAATGTCCGGAGGAACCCCTGGAAGTCACGGGTCTCTGGTCCTTGTCTCTCCCAGATAGGGTTCGCCCATGCAAGGGCCTTGCCAGTAAGAAGAGAGATGATGAAAGCGACCCTTTGGCCATCAGACGAAAATGCCTTTGAATACAGGCTGAAGCGGATCTGGCACTGGTTCAAAAATCCACGACAGGTACTTGTGTCTCCATCATAGCGGTCAGGAAGTGGCAAAGAAAAATAAGGATCAACACTGCCATGAGGTGTAGTCTGAGGAACAGTACTGCCAGGCGGTGTAGTAGGAGGAACGTCAGCTCGTGCCTCCTGCCGACGTGCAAGAATGTTCAAGGCCTGGAGGAGTTGGTCCTGTCAAGACAGGAGGTCTAGCATATCCGCCCGTATCTCTTGTGACGTCTTCATGGTCTTGTATCGACCAGCGGGGTCCATGTCCTGAGCGCACTGTCACATTGGGTTCGTCAACCCACTGGGCCATACCACCTTAGCGGTATGGCAGCTGGCCAACAGTGTGCAGGTCACAGTTCACAGTTCGTATAAGGTAACTGTGGCAGCTAGGACAGTAGCAAGGCAGGTTCGGCTGGGACTAGGCAGCGGGTAGATGTCAGGTGTGGAGCAGCAGGGCAAGCGTAGGTACAGCACAGCACGACTACAGCACTGCATGGCACTAGAACAGGATAGCACGGGATACAGGATATGTGATACAGGAACAGGGAACACTGGAACTGGAAAACACTAAGAGACCATTTGCTAGACAAACCAGGATATGCAAACAACGCTCAGGCATCGGAGGATGGGGCTGGGAACTTCTTATAGCCCAGGGTGCTCTGGGAGCAATCAGCTATATCTTCCACATGCGTGTGCTTTGGCTTCTTAAGTCTGGACTGAGCTTGCGAGCGCACCCTGGTGGTCACTGTGGAACAGGACGGCCATATGTGCAGACATCTCTGGAGAGAAGGGCGTCGACTGGATGGAAGGAGTTCGTGGTCAGCGACCACGGACGTTACAATAGGAAATAATGTGTGTGATAAAAGGTTTGCTTCATATTTCTGTACAATAATATTTAACTGCTTCCCGACCACCCACTGTCTTTTGATAGTGGGCGGTGCAGGTCCGGAATCTACATCGACATAGACATGGCTTATGAGCGCTCCAGTGAGGCTAATCTTTTCCATATCCTTCTGACCATGTTCGTTAAATAAAGGAACCTTTTTGCAAAATCACTGAGCACTGCAACATTTATTCTACTGTTGAAGATATCTACATGCTTTTGTGCTATCCTTGTCGCTGAGCATCTCGATGGCAAATGTTACAGTTGAGTCTGCTATTAAGTGGAATTGCAGAGGTACAAAACTCTGTGCAAGTTTAGGGCCGCATCCGTTATTGAGCAGTGGCAGCTATTTACCATCAACTCACAAAAAAATTTGATTTTATTGCCCATACTTTATAAAACAACCTGAAGAATTTATTTAACAGGTTATTTGGTGTGAAATATGAATGGTATTAATCATTTAACACTGCCTTTTTTCTATATTAACGACACTGTGCAGAAAAAAAGTTTTCCCGCATAAATCAAGGCCTCATAAAGCCACGTCAATGGAAAAATAAATTTTTTATGGCTGCTGAAAAGCAGAGAAGCAAAAATTTAGCTGGTCATTAAGGCCTTCTCAGGCTTGGTCATTAAGCGGTTAAATAATATATCTCTCACATGTGATTGTTGTTACTTAACCCGTTAGTGACCGCCAATACGCCTTTTAACGGCGGCCACTAACGGGCTTTATTCTGATGCATGTGCCTTTTTACGGCACTGCATCAGGATAAAGTAAACAGAGCAGGGAGTGTCAAATCTCCCCGCTCTCAGCTGCTAGAGGCAGCTGAGGGCTGGGAGCGTCCCTGCTCTGCCGGGTGAGATCGATATAAGTATCGATCTCACCCGTTTAACCCTTCAGATGCGGTGCGCAATAGCGTGCACCGCATCTGAGTGGTTTTGGAGAGAGGGACGGAGCTCCCTCTCTCCCCCACCGACACCCGGCGATACGATCGCCGAGTGTCTGTGTCTCTAATGGCAGCCGGGGGCCTAATAAAGGCCCCCAGGTCTGCCTGGAGCGACTGCCTGCTAGATCATGCCGGAGGCATGACCTAGCAGATGCCTGGCCGTTTTAAACGGACAGGCAGTAATACACTGCAATACAAAAGTATTGCAGTGTATTACAATAGCGATCGGAGAATCGCATATTATAGTCCCCTAGTGGGACTAGTAAAAAAGTAAGAAAAAAGTTTAATAAACTTACAAAATGCTTTACTATTAAAAAAACAAAATAAAGTAAAAAAGTTACACATATTTGGTATCGCCGCGTCTGTAACGACCCCGACTATAAATCTATAACATTATTTAACCCGCACGGTGAACGCCGTAAAAAATTTAATAAAAAACTATGGAAAAATTGCTGTTTTCTGTGAATCCTGACTTTAAATTTTTTTTATAAAAAGTGATCAAAAAGTAGCAGCTACTCAAAAATGGTACCAATAAAAACTACAAGTCTTCCCGCAAAAAAAAAGCCCTCATACAACCGCATCGGCGAAAAAATGAAAACGTTACGGCTCTTCAAATATGGAGACACAAAAACAAATAATTTTGAAAAAAAAGCGTTTTTACTGTGTAAAAGTAGTAAAACATACAAAAACTATACAAATTTGGTATCGTTGCAATCGTAACAACCCGCTGAATAAAGTTATGCTGTTATTTATATCACACGGTAAACGCCGTTGATTTAAGACGCGAAAAAGAGTGGCGAAATTTCAGGTTTTTTTCTATTCCCCCCCAAAAAAAAGTTAATAAAAGTTAATCAATAAATAATATGTCCCCCAAAATGGTGCTATTAAAAAGTACAACTTGTCCCGCAAAAAACAAGACCTTATTCAGCTATGTCGACGCAAAAATAAAAGAGTTATAGCTCTTGGAATGCGACGATGGAAAAACGTAAAAAATGGCTTGGTCATTAAGGTCTAAAATAGGCTGGTCATTAAGGGGTTAAATACCGTATCTCCTTGTTAGCTGTATTAAAAACTAAATGCATTATCTGAGGTATATTTACATTTAGATTACAACATATATCTACTGACCAGTGAGTGCCCTGAAATGTAATATATATTATCATTACATGTTCAGATTGTAGTTAACGAACTCGTGGTCACATCATTGCTAATAATAATTACTTTATGTATAAGCCATGAAGATATAAATTAAGGATCCAGAGGGCCCAGAAGAATTTTTCAGCTTTTGCCCTTCCATTCAGATATTCCTAACTTTTGTATCTTTTAATCACTGTGGGGCTGTATCAAGCTTTGGGGTTTTTTTTTCAGGAAAAAAATGTATCATTTCGAGTCACTGTTTTGAGGTAAATTGACATTATATTCATTTATATTATGAGTAAAATGCATATTTTTATACTAATCACAAAAATGTAATAATTTTTTTTAATGTACTATGGTATCCCAAATACAGTATGTATATACTATTCACTGAAATGTAAAATGGATTTAATAAACATTTTTTATATATATTCATTGTATTTTGTATGCCTTTTTTAGATTTTATTTACAGTTATTTTTGTCGTTTTTTCCTGCAGAA
The DNA here is from genome assembly GCF_050947455.1 of Rhinoderma darwinii. Lineage (NCBI taxonomy): Eukaryota > Metazoa > Chordata > Amphibia > Anura > Rhinodermatidae > Rhinoderma > Rhinoderma darwinii. The sequence goes on along the minus strand of NC_134688.1, from coordinate 386,711,250 downwards.
GTACTACAACTCTTACACAACACTTACCCTAGCAATTGGAGCTAATCGGAGGGACATGTAAAAAAAAAAGTTCTTTATTAGTAACAGATATGTATAACAAGTACAATTATTGTAAATGTTTTAGAAACATAATATTAATATAAACATAATTATTATGAAATTTAATTATTTTTGTACATACTGCAACAATATTAAATGACTTTTATATATAATGTTTTTATATTTGTAGTCATTAGTCATTTTGATTTATTTACACAGAATAATTGAAAAACAAAACATTTATGCGGATCCAATAGTAGAATAGGTTATTTCAACATGTTTTAAGTCTCAAATCCTACTATGAATAATATAGGCAGAGGATTATGAAGCAGAACCATGACGCATCTCAAGTCTGAAGGTCATCATGCTTAGAAATTTACATTTATTCATATTGTACTGTTATTAATCCCTATTAGAAAATGCCATTGAGGTTAATGTTTTGCATGTAACCTCTACTGCAAAGTATAACTCTACATGCTTTATTTCTTTAAATATAATGTTGCTTACCTAATTACTTGCCTACTAGAAATCATTTTAATAAAAAATATAGGGGGTTTGTTTACTTCCAAGTATCTTGTTTGGCACAAATGTCTGAAATATAAACTCTTACTTATACCTGCCTATAGAAGCGTAGAAATGGATTCACCAAAAATATCCTCATAGTGTTGCTTGGGCAGGGTTCACTTAAAAGATTTCTGAACAATCAAACTAATATGATTATCTGGTGTTCTAGTTTGGTTGGAGTTTGCCATTAACACACACAAGGATTTTATTAGGATAAAACCAAGTTTTACAGGCGGAATCAGGAGCAAGAGATTCTGTGTTTGTTACTGCAGCTCAGCGCCATTCAAGTAAATAGGGCTGAGCTGCAATACCAGGGGTCCCTTGCACGACTGTCAGACGGTGTTACATACCACCAATGGGTAAGACTCTCTTTCAATAGAGGGAACAGGTGGTTTTCACCTGTTCATTGCGTGATTTATTGGGTGATTTATTCATTTTTGCCTTCCCACTTGCACACTGTGATGTACTATTGGCCTAATGCTGTGGCAAAGATGACTAGTGACTTTTATAATGTTACCACCCATACCTCATAATCCACTTTTTGAGTGTCTGATATCCCATACATATACCTAAGATAGTCTGCTTTTTCGTGTATTTTCACTGGAACTGCATTAGTGTCCTCCTGTCCATTTGTACCTTTTTAAGAATTTTGTATGTTTGTTATTATGTGTTAATAAAGCTACATTTTTAGTATATGGCCTTTATGCTCCATTTCTGTCTCCAGTATTTAAATGTCTATATAGGAGTGCCTTTATTTGTTACTTAGGGAGTATGCTTTACCTCATAGCATCTAGCCCTCCTTTATTTGAATTTGCGGTAGGAGTTAATCTGTATATAATAGACTCAATTAATCAGTCTGACTCTAACCTCTACAACATGGGCAAGACCAAAGAGCTTTCTAAGGATGTCAGGGACAAGATCATAGACCTGCACAAGGCTGGAATGGGCTACAAAACCATAAGTAAGACGCTGGGTGAGAAGGAGACAACTGTTGGTGCAATAGTAAGAAAATGGAAGACATACAAAATTATTGTCAATCGACATCGATCTGGGGCTCCATGCAAAATCTCACCTCGTGGGGTATCCTTGATCCTGAGGAAGGTGAGAGCTCAGCCGAAAACTACACAGGGGGAACTTGTTAATGATCTCAAGGCAGCTGGTACCACAGTCACCAAGAAAACCATTGGTAACACATTACGCCGTAATAGATTAAAATCCTGCAGTGCCCGCAAGGTCCCCCTGCTCAAGAAGGCACATGTACAGGCCCGTCTGAAGTTTGCAAATGAACATCTGGATGATTCTGAGAGTGATTGGGAGAAGGTGCTGTGGTCAGATGAGACTAAAATTGAGCTCTTTGGCATTAACTCAACTCGCCGTGTTTGGAGGAAGAGAAATGCTGCCTATGACCCAAAGAACACCGTCCCCACTGTCAAGCATCAATGGGAGAATGGATGGAGCCATGTACCGTCAAATCCTGAGTGGCAACCTCCTTCCCTCCACCAGGACATTAAAAATGGCTCATGGCTGGGTCTTCCAGCACGACAATGACCCGAAACATACAGCTAAGGCAACAAAGGAGTGGCTCAAAAAGAAGCACATTAAGGTCATGGAGTGGCCTAGCCAGTCTCGAGACCTTAATCCCATCGAAAACTTATGGAGGGAGCTGAAGATCCGAGTTGCCAAGCGACAGCCTCGAAATCTTAATGATTTACAGATGATCTGCAAAGAGGAGTGGGCCAAAATTCCATCTAACATGTGTGCAAACCTCATCATCAACTACAAAAAACGTCTGACTGCTGTGCTTGCCAACAAGGGTTTTGCCACCAAGTATTAAGTCTTGTTTGCCAAAGGGATCAAATACTTATTTCTCTGCGCACAATGCAAATAAATATATATAATTTTGACAATGTGATTTTCTGTTTTTTTTTAAAATATAATCTATCTCTCACTGGTAAAATTAACCTAGCCTAAAAATTATAGACTGTTCATGTCTTTGACAGTGGGCAAACTTACAAAATCAGCAAGGGATCAAATACTTATTTCCTTCACTGTACATACACCTGTAGATGACAAATAATGAGGAGCGACCAAAACCAGACCCACCACTAATGACCCTTGGACCCAAACGTGTGTTGAGGTTGTAAGCCTCTATGGTAGCTATGTACCAATATGTCCCACAGATTTTTGGCTATCCTATGGGTAATAGAAGGGTAAAAGGTTAAAAGTTTCCTCAACGTGGGATCCTGTGTAAGGATGGGCCAAAATTTCTTCATTACTCTCGCAGTTTGATCAGATTTGCACTTGAAGTCTGTAATCATTCTTACCTGTTGGTATGGGGTTGTTCTCTGCCTTGTATTCTGTAATAATGATATCCTTTGACTGGATTTTGCCCTATTGTAGGCGCGTGATATGGACCGATTACTGTAGCCTTTTTCCTGGAAGTGTTTCTTCGGGTCTTTAGCTTGCTTCTCAAAGGTATGTTGGTCTGAGCAGATACTGTCCAACCGGTATATTATTGATCAGGTGTTGAGGATGGGCAGAAGAAGCATGAAATACCAAGTTAACAGCGGTGGTCTTACTGAACAAATCTGTACGTAGCAAACCATCCAACCCCACCTTTATCTGGATATAAATAAAGTCAATGTGAGATTTGCTTGCTTGATATGTTAACCTAACATTGATATTGTTACAATTGAGGCAGTCAATAAATATTTTTAATTCATCCAATGTTCCATGCCAGATCATAAGTACATCGTCTATATATCTTGCCCAAAAATGGACCTTCCCAATATTAGGAACCGGATTAGCCAAAAATATCTCCCTCTCCCACAGCCCCAAGAACAAATTATCATAAGCAGGTGCGCATGCCGCCCCCATTGCCGTTCCCTGGAGCTATAGGTAGATGGACTCCTTGAATATGAAGAAGTTATGAGTGAGGATAAATTGCAGTGCAATCAACAACAAAAAATCCTTTAAACAAAAAGAATTGGACTGCCTCAAGTCCATTTTTGTGTCTAATAGACGTGTTTAATGGCTCAACATCACATGTAACCAAACACATATCTGGTTCCAGATACATCAAGTTTCCTCAAGATGTCATTGGTGTCTTTGGTATACGATGGTAGTGTTTCAACGATAGGCTTGAGGAAGTAGTCCTTATACTTCAAAGGGGTTCTAGAATGCTATTAGATCCAGACATAATTGGCCACCCTGGCTGGTAAGAGGCATTGTTGTGAATTTTGGGAAGTAAGTATATGGTTGCCACTGTTGGTTCGCTGATTATTAGGCCATCTGCCTGTTTTTTCAAGAGGACACCATCATCACAGGCTCGGCCAATCAAACATGACAATTCCTGTTGGAATTTGGATAAGGGATTGAATGTTCATTTTTTTTAATAATTGCTCATACGTAGTTGGCGGAACATTTATCACTCATACATTACGGCAGGCCATATTACTATGTTCCCACCCTTTTCTGAAGGTTTGATAACCATCCCCTTCATAGAGGCCAACTCCCTAATAGCTAATTTCTGAGCATGGGTTAGGTTATTATAATGGATCTGATTCGTAATTTTCATCAATTCCTCAGTAACCACCTTCACAAACAGACTAATTTCCGGAAACATCCCCAGAGTGGGAAATTTTGTTGACTTGGGCAGTAAATGTTGAGGGTACTTACCCGATGTGTGTTCCGTATGTTCATCCAGTAATTCTTGAAGAGCATTAACCGCTTCTTGTTCCAGCTCAGTAAATGAAGAAAAGTTCGAATCTTTATTCGCATAAATCTTTTTAAACACTAGTTTCCTTGCGAAGAGGTGAATATCCTTCACTGTTGAGAAGCAATCAAATTTTGCAACAGGTAAAAAAGTAAGCCCAAGAACTTCCATCTGGGCAGAAGTTAACACCATGTCTGACAGATTAATTACATTAAAGGCACTAGTCGATCGAGGCTCTGCTCCAGGTCCATTAGTCCGCTTTTTATCAATGGGTCTCTGGTCCTGTCCATGGTCTTGGTTAGCTTTACGTTTCCTGTGCCGTTGTGGGTATCGTCCAGATCTTAAGATAGACGTATTGGAGCTGGTACTTGCAGATGATCGAGAACTGATCGATGCTGATCGTTCACGTATATTTTTGGATTTTAAGTGCCATTTATATATACACGTTGGTGCTTTCTCACTTTTACCGTGGAAATCTCCTTCTCCCACTCGACATACAATTCTTTTATTTCTTTGTTTAAAAGGTCCATCTCCTCCTTTGAGAATTCTGCTTGAACCCTCCTCTGGACCTCATCCACCTCTTTGTCAAGCTCTTCAAGTGAGATGCTGTTGTGACTGATAAGAAGTTCCATGAGGTTTTTAGCACGCAAGCCCCAAGATTCCTCCCATGTCGTTGTGAATGTTTCGTTTGGCAACGACCCCAAACATACACCCAATATCATTAAGAACTATCTTCACTGTAATTAACAACAAGGAGAATAATGTCTTTGAACTTTTTTGAATAAATGATGTGCAAACCATCTGGGCCCAGGCTCTTCCCAGTGGGAATAGAATTGAGCAGTTTCTAATTCAGCAGTGGTAAAGGGGTGAGCTCGATTACTTTTGTTTACCCTTTCTAGACATGGCATGTCTAAAACCTTTAAGAAATTAGCAAATAGCTCCTCCATGTCTCCGTCCTGTAGAACAGGTTCAGATGAAGCTGGACCATAAAGTCTAATATAAAATATCAGAATTCTTGAGTGACTTAGAATCAGTGACAGAGGTTTATTTTTTTATTTTTTTGCGATATAAGGGTGTAGTGACGGGGGTGGGGAGACAGACAAGTGAGCCATAATCTACCCACCACTCAGTCCCTGCCTACTTGCAACGACCCGCCCTAGGCGACGGGGTACAACTGGGCGACGGTCCCTACGCTCAATAAGTGCACGAAAGACAAACAGACAAGTGTACACAGAGCTAGGGGGAGTAAGGGGCAGTTGCCCACGGCAAAACCGTGAGCAACAAGAGAAGTGAACAAGCCGAGTCATACCAGGAGAGTACGAGGTACCAAACGCAGAGCAGGAGAGTAGTCAGCAAGCCGGGGTCAATATGAAGCAAGGACAATGGTACAAGAAGCTGCAGCAGGGCCAGGAAACAAAACAAGAAGAATCACAAGCAAAGGAGGAACAGGAAAGGCAGGTATAAATAGACAGAGGGCGGGAGCTAGCTCCGTCTGGCCAGGCTGTGATAGGTTTTCCCACTCCTAAGCCTGCCACCCTGAGTGGTGGAAGATGGAGTCAGTCTCACAGACATAGAAGCAGGTGCAGACTGATTATCTATGGGCGTTAACCCCAAAGCGGTGCCTGGCAGATCCTTTACAGTACCCCCCCCCTTTTATGAGGGGCCACCGGACCCTTTCTAAGTGGACCTGGTTTACTGGGGAAACGAAGGTGAAACCTCCTGACCAATATCCCAGCGTGAACATCCCGAGCGGGTACCCAAGTCCTCTCCTCAGGCCCGTATCCTCTCCAATGGACCAGGTACTGGAGGGAGCCTTGGACCATCCTGCTGTCCACAATCAGGGGTGAGAACAGGGACCGGAGGTTTCCTCGAGGGAGCCAAGGACGGGGAGCAGCGTTTAAGGAGGGAGGCATGGAACACGTCGTGTACTCGAAAAGATGGGGGCAACTCCAGTCGGAAGGAGACAGGATTGAGGACTTCAATGACCTTGTACGGCCCTATAAACCGGGGAGCAAACTTCTTGGACGGGACCTTAAGGCGCAAATTTTTAGACGATAGCCACACCAGATCCCCGACCATAAACAAGGGGTTAGCAGAACGTTTTCTATCTGTCTGAGTTTTTTGTATGCTCTGGGACGCCTCTAGGTTCTTCTAAACCTGAGCCCAGACTGTGCACAGTTCTCGATGAACGACCTCCACCTCGGGATTGTTGGAACTATTAGGTGAAACGGAGGAGAGCCGTGGATTAAACCCAAAATTACAGAAAAAGGGGGAGACCCCTGACGAGTTACTGACCCGGTTATTAAGGGAAAATTCGGCGAGGGGAATGAATGAGACCCAATCATATTGACAGTCAGAGATAAAACACCTTAAATATTGTTCTAGAGACTGATTAGTCCTCTCAGTTTGGCCATTAGTTTCAGGATGGAAGGCAGAGGAGAAGGACAGATCAATCTCCAACTTTTTACAGAAGGCTCTCCAAAACAATGAAACAAATTGTACCCCTCTGTCGAAACAATATTGACAGGGACCCCATGGACACGCAGGATGTGTTTGACAAACAAGGTAGCTAACGACTTAGCATTGGGTAGTTTTTTGAGGGGCACAAAGTGGCACATCTTACTGAAGCGGTCTACTACAACCCACACCACCGACTTGCCTTGAGATGGAGGCAAATCGGTGATAAAATCCATGGAGATATGGGTCCAAGGTCTCTGGGGAATGGGCAAAGAACATAGTAAGCCCGCTGGTCGGGACCTGGGAGTCTTGGACCTAGCACAATCTTCACAAGCGGCGACGTAGGCCTTAACGTCTTTAGGCAACCCAGGCCACCAATAGTTTCTGGCAATGAGGTGCTTGGCACCCAGGATGCCTGGATGGCCAGATAGTGCAGAGTCATGATTTTCCCTAAGTACCCTTAGCCGGAATTGCAGGGGAACAAACAGCTTGTTCTCAGGAAGGCTCCCGGGAGCTGAACCTTGATCAGCCGCAATTTCAGAGACTAAATCAGAATCAATAGCGGAAATGATTATACCTGGAGGCAAAATACAAGCAGGATCTTCCTCCGAAGGAGGGCTGGCCATGAAGTTACGTGACAGTGCATCGGCCTTAACATTTTTAGACCCAGCCCTATAGGTAACCACAAAGTTGAATCTGGTAAAAAATAACGCCCAACGAGCTTGTCTCGGGTTTAGCCTCCGGGCAGATTCTAGGAAAACCAGATTCTTGTGGTCGGTAAGGACCGTTACCTGGTGCCTAGCCCCCTCCAGGAAGTGGCGCCACTCTTCAAATGCCCATTTAATGGCTAAGAGTTCGCGGTTGCCAATATCATAGTTACTCTCAGTGGGTGAAAACTTCCTGGAGAAGTAGGCACAGGGACGGAGATGGTTGAGGGACCTGGTACCCTGGGACAAGACAGCCCCTACTCCCACCTTGGACGCGTCAACCTCCACGATAAATGGCTCCATTTGGTTGGGCTGAACCAGCACCGGGGCCGAGATAAAGCACTTCTTGAGGACCTCAAAAGCCTGGACAGCCTCAGGAGGCCAGTGGAGGAGATCAGCACCTTTGCGAGTGAGATCCGTAAGAGGCTTAGCGATGACTGAGAAGTTAGCAATAAACCTCCTGTAATAATTAGCGAACCCCAGGAAGCACTGTAACGCCTTCAGGGAGGCAGGTTGGACCCATTCCGCCACAGCCTGGACCTTGGCGGGGTCCATGCGGAATTCATGAGGAGTGAGGATTTGGCCCAAAAATGGTATCTCCTGCACCCCAAACACACATTTTTCGGTCTTATCAAACAGTTTGTTTTCTCGAAGGACCTGGAGCACCTTCCTGACATGCTCAATGTGGGAGGACCAGTCCTTGGAAAACACAAGTATGTCATCAAGGTACACTGCAAGAAATAACCCCAGGTAGTCTCTTAAAATCTCATTTATGAAATTCTGGAAGACCGCGGGAGCATTACACAACCCAAAGGGCATGACGAGGTATTCGAAATGACCTTCGGGCGTGTTAAACGCAGTCTTCCACTCATCCCCCTCTTTGATGCGGATAAGGTTATACGCCCCCCGTAGATCAAACTTAGAGAACCATTGGGCCCCCTGAACCTGATTAAAGAGATCAGGAATCAGAGGAAGGGGATACTGGTTCCTTACAGTGACCTTATTCAAGCTTCGGTAGTCAATGCATGGCCTAAGACCACCATCCTTCTTCCCTATGAAGAAGAAGCCAGCACCTACCGGAGAAGTAGAGGGGTGAATGTAACCCTTGGCCAGGCATTCCTGGATATACTCTCTCTCGTGGCTTCACGTTCGGGACGAGAGATTAAATATCCTACCCTTAGTGAGCTTAGCTCCTGGTACCAAATTGATTGCGCAATCATATTCTCTATGAGGAGGTAACACTTCGGAGGCCTCCTTAGAGAAAACATCGGCGAAGTCCTGAACAAACTCAGGTAGCGTGTTCACCACCTCAGGGGGAGAAATAGAATTAACAGAAAAACATGACGTCAAGCATTCATTACCCCATTTGGTAAGGTCCCCAGAATTCCAGTCAAACGTGGGATTATGCAACTGCAACCAGGGAAGGCCTAAAACCAAATCGGACGATAATCCCTGCATTAACAGTACAGAGCACTGCTCCAAATGCATGGAGCCAACAAGGAGTTCAAAAACAGGGGTATGCTGTGTAAAATAACCATTAGCAAGAGGAGTGGAGTCGATACCCACTACCAGGACAGGTTTAGGCAAATCAATCAAAGGCATATATAGAGACATAGCAAATTCCACAGACATGATATTAGCAGAAGACCCTTAATCCACGAAGGCACTGCCGGTAGCAGACCTAGCACCAAAAGAGACCTGAAAGGGAAGCAAGATTTTATTACGTTTCATATTTACGGGAAATACCTGTGCGCCCAAGTGACCTCCCCGATGATCACTTAGGCGCGGAAGTTCTCCGGCTGCATTCTTACGCTTAGGACAGTTGTTCCCTTGATGCTTTTCATCCCCACAGTAGAAGCAGAGACCATTCTTCCTGCGGAAATCTCTACGTTGTTGGGGGGACACGGAGGCCCCGAGTTGCATAGGTACCTCCGAGTCTTCCGGGGAGGAACGAAGCAACGGAACCTCGGGAGGCATCATGGGGGAGTCAGAGGAGAAAACATCAAGACGTTCAAGTCGTCGTTCCCTGAGACGTCGGTCAAGTCGTACCGCTAAAGCCATAACCTGGTCTAGGGAGTCAGAAGAGGGATAACTAACTAGCAGATCTTTCAGGGCGTTCGACAGACCCAACCTAAACTGGCACCTTAACCCCTTCCCGCTCCTTGACGTACTATTACGTCATGGCAGCTGTATCGTTCGCGCTCCATGCCGTAATAGTACGTCTCGGGAGTAACGGCCGTTTCGGCCGTTCTCCCGACACATACAGGAGCTGTGACGCTGCTGTCTTGTTCAGCAGCTGTCACAGCTCCTACAGCGGCCACCGATCGCTGTGTCCCCGCTGATTAACCCCTTAAAAGCCGCCTTCTATAGAGATCGCGGCTTTTTAGGGGTTAAGCTGCCATCGCCGGCCTGCTACGCGACAGCGGCCGGCGATGGTGACTATGGCAACCGGACACCAAACAATGGCGTCCGGCTATGCCATAGACGGAAGCCTAGTGGGTCCTGACAACGTCAGGACCCACTATGCTTGCTGTCAGTGAGTAGCTGACAGCTCTAATACACTGCACTACGCATGTAGTGCAGTGTATTAGAATAGCGATCAAGGCCTCCTGCCCTCAAGTCCCCTAGTGGGACAAAGTAATAAAGTTAAAAAAAAGTTAAAAAAAGATGTGTAAAAATAAGAAAATAAAAGTTTTAAAAGTATTAAAAGTAAAAATCCCCCTTTTTACCTTATCAGTCCTTTATTATTAATAAAAATATATAAACAAACAAATAAACTATACATAATTGGTATCGCCGCGTCTGTAACGGCCTGAACTACAAAATTATTTCATTATTTATCCCGCACGGTGAACGCCGTAAAATAAAATAATAATAAACCGAACCACAATCACAATTCTTTGGTCACTTCACCTCCCAAAAAATGGAATAAAAAGAGATCAAAAAGTCGCATGTACCTAAAAATGGTCCTGATCGAAACTACAGTTCGTTACGCAAAAAATAAGTCCTCGCACGGCTTTATTGATTGAAAAATAAAAAAGTTCTGGCTCTTAGAATAAGGTAACACCAAAAGTGAATGATTGTTTACAAAACGTATTTTATTGTGCAAACGCCATAAGACATAAAAAAAAACTATAAACATCTGGTATCGCCGTAATCGTATCGCCCCGCAGAATAAAGTGAATATGTCATTTATAGCGCACGGTGAACGCTGTAAAAAAAAACGAAAAAAAAAACCAATCGTACAATTGCTGTTTTTTAGTCACCACACCACCTAAAAATAGAATAAAAACTGATCAAAAAGTCGCATGCACCCCAAGAAAACTACAATGGATTCCTCAAGGGGTCTAGTTTCCAAATTGGGGTCACTTTTGGGGGGTTCCCAATGTTTTGGCACCACAAGACCTCTTCAAACCGGACATGGTGCCTAATAAAAAGGAGGCCTCAAAATCCACTAGGTGCTCCTTTGCTTCGGAGGCCGGGGCTTCAGTCCATTACCGCACTAGGGTCACATGTGGGATATTTCTCAAAACTGCAGAATCTGGGCAATAAGTATTAAGTTGCGTTTCACTGATAAATGCTTTTGTGTTATAAAAAAAATGGTATAAAGAGGATTTTCTGACAAAAAAAAAATGTAAATGTCACCTCTACTTTGCTCTAAATTTTTGTGAAACACCTAAAGGGTTCATAAACTTTCTAAATGCTGTTGTGAATACTTTGAGGGGTCTAGTTTCTAAAATGGGTGTTTGATAGGGGTTTCTAATATATGGGCCCCTCAAAGCAACTTCAGAACTGACTGGAACCTAAAAAAATAAATAAATGAGGCAATACTTCGCTTCTCACATTATACTGATAATGAGCCGTGCCCACCCCGAGATGACCCCAGTTTTGACCGTTTGTATAAACGGAGACCCCTATTAGACCGTTCCAGTGCCCGGTTTTCCCAAGCATACACCCCCGAGAAGTGTATTTCTATTGATGAGTCCCTGGTACATTTTAAAGGGAGGGTTCAATTCCGCCAGTACCTGCCGGGTAAGAGGGCAAGGTATGGCGTGAAGATGTATAAGCTGCGAGAGTGCATCAGGGTATACCTACAGGTTTAGGATATATGAAGGAAAGGCCACCCCCAAACCAGACTGCATCCTGGACTACAATAGGTACATGGGAGGGATGGACTTGTAAGATAAAGCCCTGAAGCCCTACAGCGCCATGCGGTGTGGTATAAGAAGCTGGCCGGGCACATCATACAGATGGCTTTGTTCAATGCGTACATGCTACGTCGATGTGCAGGCCAGACGGGAACTTTCCTGGAATTTCAAGAGGTGATTATCAAGAACCTAATCTTTAGGGACCAAGAAGGGGGGGCACCCAGTACTTCTGGAAGCGGGGCCACACGCATCGTACCAGTGCAACACTTTCCAGGAGAAGTTCCCCAAACTGGCAAGAAGGGAAAAAGTCAAAAGAGGTGCAAAGTCTGCTATAAGAGGGCGATAATGGATGACACAATATATCAATGTGACACGTGTCCCGAATAACCAGAGCTCTGTATGAAAGTGTTTTAAAATTTATCATACATCCCTTGGTTTATAATTTACCCCAATTTTACTTACCCTGATGCACTCCGCACAGCTTATCCCCCCTCGTCTTTCCCCTCTGGGCCCTGCTGTGTGTCCAGGCAGCTGATAACAGCCACATGTAGGGTATTGCCATACCCGGGAGAACCCACATTACAGTTTATGGGGTGTAGGTCTCCGGTCAAAATGCTCACTACACCTCTAGATGAATGCCTTAAGGGTGTAGTTTTTAAAACGGGGTCACTTCTTGCGGGTTTCAACTGTACTGGTACCTCAGGGGCTTCTGCATACATGACTTCGCACTAGAAAATCCCCAGTAGGCCAAATGGTGGTCCTTTCCTTCTGAGCCCTTCCATGGGCCCAAACGGCAGTTTATCACCACAAATGGGGTATTGCCGCACTCAGGACAAATTGGGCAACAAAATGGAGTATTTTATTTCTTGTGAAAATAAGAATTTTTTAGCTAAAATGACATATTATTGGAAAAAATATATATTTTTTCAATTCCCAGCCCAATTCAAATAAGTTCTGTGAAGAAACTATGGAGTCTAAATGGTCACATTACCCATAAATGAATTCCTTGAGGGGTGTAGTTTCCAAAATGGGGTCACTTCTGGTGGGTTTCCATTGCTTTGATACCTCTGAGGCTCTGCAAATGCGACATAGCACCCGAAAACCAAACCAGCAAAATCTGTACTCCAAAGAACACACAGCGCTCCTTCCCTTCTGAGGCCTCCCATGGGCCCAAACGGCAGTTTATTGCCACAAATGGGGTATTGATGCACTCAGGAGAAATTGGGCAACAAAATTGAGTATTTTGTTCCCTGTGAAACTAAGAAATTTTGGTAAAAAATTACATCTTATTGGATAAAATGTCATTTTTTTTAATGTCACAGCCCAATTGAAATAGGTGCTGTGAAAAAACTGTGTGGTCAAAATGATAACAACAACCATAAATGAATTCCTTGAGGGGTGTAGTTTACAAAATGGGGTCACTTTTGGTGGGTTTCCATTGCTTTGATACCTCTGAGGCTCTGCAAATGCGACATGGCATCCGAAAACCAATCCAGCAAAATCTGGACTCCAACAAACATATAGCGCTCCTTTCCTTCTGAGCCCTCCCATGGGCCCAAACGGCAGTTTATCACCACAAATGGGGTATTGCCACACTAAGGACAAATTGGGCAACAAAATGGGGTATTTTGTTCCCTGTGAAAATAAGAAATTTTGATCACAAATGACATTTTATTGGAAAAAATGACATTTTTTTCATTTCAGAGCCCAATTCAAATACGTGCTGTGAAAAAACTGTGCGGTCAAAATGGTAACAACAACCCTAAATGAATTCCTTGAGGGGTGTAGTTTCCAAAATGGGGTCACTATTGGGGGATTCCTACTGTTTTGACACCTCAACACCTCTTCAAACCTGGCATGCTGCCTAAAATATATTCTAATAAAAAAGAGGACTCAAAATGCACTAGGTGCTTCTTTGCTTCTAGGGCTTGTGTTTTAGTCCACGAGCGCAGTAGGGCCACATGTGGGACATTTGTAAAAACTGCAGAATCTGGACAATACATATTTAGTAGTGTTTCTCTGGTAAAACCTTCTGTGTTACAGAAAAAAAATGGATAAAATTGAAATTCAGCAAGAAAAATGAAATTTGCAAATTTCACCTCCACTTTGCTTTAATTCCTGTGAAATGCCTGAAGGGTTAAAAAACTTTATAACTGCTGTTTTGAATACTTTGAGGGGTCTAGTTTTTAAAATGGGGTGTTTTATCAGGGTTTCTAATACATAGGCCCCACAAAGCCACTTCAGAACTCAAGAGGTACCTTAAAAAAAAGGCTTTTGAAATTTTCTTAAAAATATGAGAAATTGCTGTTTATGTTCTAAGCCTTGTAACGTCCAAGAAAAATAAAAGAATGTTCAAAAAACGATGCCAATCAAAAGTAGACATATGGGAAATGTGAACTAGTAACTATTTTGGGTGGTATAACCGTCTGTTTTACAAGCAGATGCATTTAAATTCTGAAAAATGCAATTTTTTCAAAATTTTCTCTACATTTTGCAATTTTTCACCAATAAACACTGAATATATTGAATAAATTTTACCACGAACATGAAGCCCAATGTGTCAAGAGAAAAGAATCTCAGAATCGCTTGGGTAGGTTTAAGCATTCCGACGTTATTACCACATAAAGTGAAATATGTCAGATTTGAAAAATGGGCTCTGAGCCTTAAGGCCAAAACTAGGCTGCGTCCTTAAGGGGTTAAGGCAGGGTCATTCCACAGAGAAGCTACGCACCACTTCCTAAAGTCAGAGCAATACTCCTCAACAGGTCTCTTACCCTGACGTAAGGTCACCAGCTGACTCTCGGCAAAAGCAGTCTTGTCAGTCTCTTCATAGATGAATCCGAGAGCAGAAAAGAAAAGATCAACGGAGGAAAGTTCAGGGGCGTCAGGAGCCAAGGAGAAGGCCCATTCTTGGGGCCCTTCCTGGAGCCGGGACATAATTATACCCACCCGCTGGCTCTCAGAACCTGAGGAGGAACAGGAAAGGCAGGTATAAATAGACAGAGGGCGGGAGCTAGCTCCGTCTGGCCAGGCTGTGATAGGTTCTCCCACTCCTAAGCCTGCCACCCTGAGTGGTGGAAGATGGAGTCAGTCTCACAGACATAGAAGCAGGTGCAGACTGATTATCTATGGGCGTTAACCCCGAAGCGGTGCCTGGCAGATCCTTTACAAAGGGTTTTCTCTTTTTGTTGGTTAATTAGATTAGAGAATATTTTTGTGCCTCTGTCTCGATGGGCATAAAATTTATATTTTAAGATCTGTAAGGTTTTTGCTGACCTAGCATTTAAGAAATCAAGGAGGTTATTTCTTGTTAACGCAATCATGGGCCAAAATATATTAGACTGAAATTTGTAATGGGTATGTCAACCGATACCCGCCCTCCAGTGATTTATCCAGTTTTCAAATCATAGGTTATCGATATATATATATATCTCTGAGAGAAAATATGACACAAGAGACCATGCTTGTATGATCAAAATCCTTCTCTGGTCTTTATTGATCCAAACAAGTATATAAGTATGATGAAAGAAAAGATGTAGGCTTTGATTTCAGCCAACCATCTACAATATGATAATGACTCTGATTCAGCCAATGAGAATATTTCAATGCATTATAATGATTCATCACCCCTCAAGGTCTCCCAGGTGCCCTGTCCCTTGTCACATGGGGAAGACACACATTTCAGTTCACAAGTTAATGTGTCTCTACTTCTTATCTCACTAGAGAATGGAGACTGCAGATAAGATGGCACAACATTAAATTATTTAAACAAAGCCCTTCTTCATGGCTGACCCCCTCCCTTATGGTAAACAATGTCCTTCTCCATTCTCCCAAGGATGATTGATCTGTGCTCCTTACAATAATAATAAAAACATTCAATTCAAGAACACATAACATAGAATTGTTTCAAGGCAACTTCTGACTGAGATTAACCTCTTAACGCCGAAGGACGGATATATCCTTCCTCAGCAGCTGCTAGTTCGCGCAGAAGGACGGATATATCCGTCCTGTGATGGCGCGAGTACTGAGACTGTACCCACGCGATCAGCGGCAGGAGCACGGCTGTTATACACAGCCTGGCTCCTGCTGCAACTGCCGGAATCGAAGTGCGCTCAGATTCCGGCAGTTTAACCCATTAAATGCTGCTGTCAATAGTGACAGCGGCATCTAATGTGTTTGACAGAGGGAGGGAGCTCCCTCTGTCACCCCATCGGCGCCCCCGCAAACAAATCGCGGGTCGCCGTCGGGTTTCCATGGCAGCGGGGGGTCTAACAAAGACCCCCAGGTCTGTCTTCAGCATCTGCCTGTTAGGCGATGTCGGAGGCATCGCCTAACAGATTGCCTGTCAGTTTTACACTGACAGGCAATAATGCTTTGGTATACTAAGTATACCAAAGCATTATATATGCGATCGGCACATCGCATAGTGAAGTCCCCTGGTGGGACTAAAAAAAAAAATGGCAATCAGTTAAATAAAGTTGGTGAAAATAAATAAATAAATAATTACAGTGAAAATCAAATAAAACAACTTTTTTTTCCCAAAAAGTGGTTTTATTCAGTAAAAGTGTCAAAACAAATCACACATACACATATATGGTATCCCCGCGATCGTAACGACTTGAAAAATAAAATGAACACATTAATTAAACCGCTGGATGAACGGCGTCCAAAAAAACCGCAAAAAACAACGCCAAAATTCTCTCTTTTCTCCCATTCCCCCCATAAAAAATTAAATAAAAATTAATCTATAAGTCCTATGTACCCCAAAATAGTACTAATGAAAACTACGCCTTGGAATGCGGCGATGCAAAAACAAGTAATTTTTTTCTAAAAGGCTTTTTATTGTGCAAACGTAGAAAAAACATATAAAACCTCTAAATATTTGGTATCCCCGTAATCGTGCCGACCCATAGAATAAAGTGAACATGTTATTTACGCTGCATAGTAAACGGCGTAAATTTGAAACGTGAAAATCAATGCTGGAATAGCTGCTGATTTTCAATTCTCTCCTAAAATAAAGTTAATAAAAGTTAATCGATATGT
Source organism: Rhinoderma darwinii (assembly GCF_050947455.1). NCBI lineage: Eukaryota > Metazoa > Chordata > Amphibia > Anura > Rhinodermatidae > Rhinoderma > Rhinoderma darwinii. Next base: position 386,694,577 of record NC_134688.1, on the reverse strand, counting down.
TATAAGCATCTAAAAATGGTACAATTACAAAATACAACTCGTCCCGCAAAAAACAAGCCCTTATACGGCTATATAGACGGAATACAAAAACAGTTACGACTCTTGGAATGCGACCGTGAAAAAACAAAAAATAATCCTTGGTCATTAACGTGCAAAATGGCCCGGTCATTAAGGGGTTAATATATTACTTTTTACTTATTAATCTCAATATGGCTCCTTCAGGCCAAAAGATGGATTCCAAGGATCCAAAATGGACACCTACCATGCAAGAAGGAGTCAATGCAAAATGTCATCTTTTAAACATATTCTAATCACTTTCACATTTCTCAAAGTAGTCAAATCTCTATGGGTAGATCTTAGGGCAGACCTCTTGTGTAAGTTATCCAGAGTTGATATTTGTGCCAGTAAACAACTAAGCTTTTTTATTCTTTTGTTTTTTACTCTGGACTAGAGATGAGCGAACCGGGACAACCGAACCCGGTTTCGGTCCGAACTTCCGGTAAAGTTCGGTTCGCAGCGAATCCGAACTTCACCGTGTTCGGCCGAACCCGTTTTGACCGAACCCGGTCAAAAACATTATACAAATCGGCAGCCACTTATCTCTATCAATCACTGATAGAGAAAAGAGGCTGCTGATTAAAAATAAAAAGCATTTCATACGTACCCGGTCGTTGTCTTGGTGACGAGTCCCTCTTCTTCCTCCAGTCCGACCTTTTCTGACGCGGCAGCCTGTGATTGGCTGCAGAGGCCTCTGCAGCCTGTGATTGGCTGCAGAGGCCGCGGCAGCCTGTGATTGGCTGCAGCGCTCACATGGGCTGCATCGTCATCAAGGAATGTCGGGCCGGATGTCGAGAGGGACGCGTCACCAAGGCAATGGCCAGGAGACCGGACTGGAGGAAGCAGAAAGTTCTCGGTAAGTATGAACGTCTTTTTTTTTACAGGTGCTGTGATCGGTAGTCACTGTCCAGGGTACTGAAACAGTTACTGCCGATCAGTTAACTCTTTCAACACCCTGGACAGTGACTATTTAGGGTATGTGCACACACACTAATTACGTCCGTAAATGACGGACGTATTTCGGCCGCAAGTACCGGACCGAACACAGTGCAGGGAGCCGGGCTCCTAGCATCATAGTTATGTACGATGCTAGGAGTCCCTGCCTCTCTGCAGGACAACTGTCCCGTACTGTAATCATGTTTTCAGTACGGGACAGTAGTTCCACGGAGAGGCAGGGACTCCTAGCATCGTACATAAATATGATGCTAGGAGCCCGGCTCCCTGCAGGGTGTTCGGTCCGGTACTTGCGGCCGAAATACGTCCGTCAGTTACGGACGTAATTAGTGTGTGTGCACATACCCTTACTGACGTCGTCTAGCAACGCTGCCGTAATGACGGGTGCACACATGTAGCCACCCGTCATTACGGGGCCTCATGCACACGACCATAAAAACACCCGTTATCACGGGTCGTAATTACGACCCAAAATAGCGGGCCCATAGACTTCTGTTAGCCACGGGTACCTTCCCGTTTTCTCACGGGAAGGTGCCCGTGCCGTTAAAAAGATAGAACATGTTCTATTTTTTTATTTTATGGGCCGTGCTCGTAATTACGACTCGTAACTACGAGCACGGCCGGCCGGCCACGGGCAGCCGGCCGCTTTTGCGAACCGTGCTGTCATTATAATTATAGCAGCACGGCCCGTAAAATAGAAAAATAGAACATGTTCTATTTTTTTAACGGCACGGGCACCTTCCCGTGAGAATACGGAAAGGTACCCGTGGGTAACAGAAGTCTATGAGCCCGTTATTGCGGGTCGTAATTACGACCCGCAATAACGGGTGTTTTTACGGTTGTGTGCATAATGGGAGCACGGCTCGGAAAAACGAACGGCTGCCCGTGCTCATCTCCTGAAATAATCTGTGCTGCCTTAAACTCTGTGGACAGGTCAGGATCCTGTTTCTTTTAAATGCTGCTAGGGAACCCGCTCGATCCACTATATAAGGCTACGCTACAGTGCAGCATTTAAAAGAAACAGGATCCTGACCTGTCCACAGAGTTTAAGGCAGCACAGAGTATTTCAGGAGATGAGCGTGCAGATTCAGTGCTGCTGTGAACTCTGCTCTTACCATTACGTAGCTCTCAGTCTGTTACCTCTCCTCCACTCCTGTCCTCAAGAACACCTTCACATGATTGGCAAGTCACCACGTAATGGTAAGAGCAGAGTTCACAGCAGCACAGAGTATTTCAGGAGATGAGCGTGCGGATCTTGTGCGTGGTGGTGACTTGCCAATCATGTGAACGTGTTATAGAGGACAGGAGTGGAGGAGATGTAACAGACTGAGCTACGTAATGGTAAGAACAGAGTTCACAGCAGCACAGAGTATTTCAGGAGAGGAGCGTGCAGATTCAGTGCTGCTGTGAACTCTGCTCTTACCATTACGTAGCTCAGTCTGTTACATCTCCTCCACTCCTGTCCTCTATAACACGTTCACATGATTGGCAAGTCACCACCACGCACAAGATCCGCACGCTCATCTCCTGAAATACTCTGTGCTGCTGTGAACTCTGCTCTTACCATTACGTGGTGACTTGCCAATCATGTGAAGGTGTTCTGGAGGACAGGAGTGGAGGAGAGGTAACAGACTGAGAGCTACGTAATGGTAAGAGCAGAGTTCGCAGCAGCACTGAATCTGCACGCTCATCTCCTGAAATACTCTGTGCTGCCTTAAACTCTATGGACAGGTCAGGATCCTGTTTCTTTTAAATGCTGCACTGTAGCGCAGCCTTATATAGTGGATTGAGCGGGTTCCCCAGCAGCATTTAAAAGAAACCGTGTTTGTGTATGTGTGTGTTTGTGTATATATGTGTGTTTGGGTATGTGACTTTGTCTGTTTTTGTTTTTATATGTGTGTTTGTGTATATGTGTGTGTATATATGGATGTGTTTTGTGTATATGTTTGTGTATATATGGGTGTATTTGTGTATATGATTGTGTGTAGATGTTTGTGTGTGTTTTTGTATATGTGTATATGTGTGTATATGGGTGTGTGTTTGTGTGTATATATGGGTGTGTTTGTGTATATGTGTTTGTGTATATGTGTGTTTGGGTATGTGTGTTTTTGTTTGTATATGTGTTTGTGTATATGTGTTCGTGTATGTGTGTATAACTGTGTGTGGGTGTGTTTGGATATGTGTGTTTTTGTTTGTATATGTGTGAGTTCGTGTATATGTGTGTGTTTGTCTGTTTATGTGTGTGTGTGTGTGTATGTGTGTGTCTGAGTATGGTTGTTTGTTTGTGTGTGCGTGTATATATGTGTGTAGGTGAGTAGAAGTATTGGTATTGTTCACATTGATAACTGTTTTTTTATGTTGTTGCAGATTTTGATGTACCGATTGGACTACGTCTTCGATTCGTTGGACTACTGCGTAGATCTGCGTTTTTTCAAATTTTAATAAAATGGTTAACGAGGGTTTTGTTGGGGATTTCTTATTTCAATAAAAAAAGAATTGTCTTTGTGTTTTTTTTTCAAACTTTATTAGTGCCTAGATAATGGCAGTTGGCTGATTGACAGCGTCCATTATTAAGGCGGTACTTAGTGTTAGCCGGTGCAGAGGCTAGCACTAACCACCCATTATTACCCCGGTACCCACCACCACCAGGGGTGCCGGGAAGAGCTTGGTACAATCCAGTACCCGACCATCTGTTGTGATGGTCGGGTACTGGGGCGGCCGCAGGCTGGTATTATGAGGCTGGGAAGGGCCAAAATCAGTGGACCTTCCCACCCTTGTAATGCTAGGCTGCTGCTGCTGTGTTGTATCGGGCTGGTTATAAAAATGGGGGGGACCCCCACGTCGTTTTTTTTTTTGAATTTAACAAATTTAGCAATAGACGGGTCCCACACATTTTTAATAACCAGCCATATACAAGGCCGCAGCAGTCTGGCATTACATGGGTGGGAAGGGCCACTGGTTTTGTCCATTCCCAGGCTAATAACACTGTGTTGTATGTGGCTGGTTATGATAAATTGGGTGGAACCCCATGTCTTTTTAAAAAAAAAAAATGTAAATAAATAAATAATTTAAAAAAATGACGTGGAGTCCCCCCCACTTTATAACCAGCCAGATACAACACAGCAGCAGCAGCCTAGCATTACAAGGGTGGGAAGGTCCACTGTTTTTGGCCCTTCCCAGCCTCATAATACCAGCCTGCGGCCGCCCCAGAGCCCGACCATCACAACAGATGGTCGGGTACTAGATCGTACCTGGCTCTTCCCGGCACCCCTGGTGGTGGTGGGTACCGGGGTAATAATGGTGGTTAGTGTTAGCCTCTGCACCGGCTAACACTAAGCCTCGCATTAGTAATGGATGTTGTCACTCAGACAGCGGCCATTACTAAAGTGGTAATAATAAAATTTGAAAAGAAAAAGACAAAGATATAGATAAAATATTTTATTGAAATAAAGCACCCCCAACACAACCCTCATTAACCATTTTATTGTAGAAAAAAAAAAACGTCATCTAAGTAGTCCTCGAAACCGACGTAGTCCAAACACCAAACCTGTAAAAAAAAAAAAAAATTAAATAAAACATGTCGTAGGCTTAGATTCAGTTTAATGTGTGATACGGACTGTTATACCATGTATAGAAGCCTGCCGCGAAGTTGACTTAGATACAGGGCGCCAGCAGACAGTATCATACATGGCCATACATACATATATACAAATATACATACATACATATATACAAACATACATACATATATACAAGCATACACATATATACATGCAAATATACATACATGCAAACATACACACATATATACATGCAAACTATCATACATACATGCATACACACACACATGAAAACATACATACATACAAACAAACATGCAAAGAAACATACATACATATATACAAGCATGCACAAATATACATGCAAACATAAATACATGCAAACATAATTACATACATGCACATATATATAAACATACATGCAAAAATAAAAACATGCAAACATACATACATGCACATATATACATACATACATACATGACAACATACATACATACATACATGACAACATACATACATGCAAACATACATACATGCAAACATACATACACACATGCAAACATATATACATGCAAATATACATACAAACATGCACATGTATACATACATGCCAACATACATGCACATATATACATACATACATGACAACATACATACATGCAAATATACATCCATACACACATGCACATATATACATACATGCCAACATACATGCACATATATACATACATGACAACATACATACATACATGACAACATACATACATATATATATATATATACACACATGCAAATATACATACAAACATGCATACATACATGCAAACATACATTCATGCAAACACACATACATGCAAACATACATACATACATACAAATATACATACACACATGCACATATATACATACATGACAACATACATACATACATACATGACAACATACATGCAAACATACACACATGCAAACATACATACATACATACATGCAAATATATACATGCAAATATACATACAAACATGCACATATATACATACATGCCAACATACATGCACAGATATACATACATACATACATACATGACAACATACATACATGCCAACATACATACATACATACATACATGCCAAAAAATAATAATAATACGTTGATACTTACTTTCCTCCTGTCCGGCCTCCAGCGATGACGTTTCATCCATGTCGCCGCTGCAGCCTGTGATTGGCTGCAGAGGCGGTCACGTGGGATGAAGCGTCATCCTGACGTGCGTGACCGCCACTACAGCCTGTGATTGGCTGCAGCGGCGAAAGGGATGAAACGTCATCGCTGGAGGCCGGACAGGAGGAAAGTAAGTACGAACGTATAATTTTTATTTTTTTATTACATTTAAAATAGTATTTTCCGCGCGCCGAGCATGTACTGTGAAGGTTGCTGAAAGAGTTAGTGCAGCCAATTAACTCTATCAGCACCCCGGACAGTAGCATGCTCGGCGCACGGACGTGACAGGTTCGGTCAGAACTAGTTCGGTCCGAACCGAACTTTTTTGTGAAATTCGGCGAACTAGCCGAACCGAACTTTTGATAAGTTCGCTCATCTCTACTCTGGACCCTAGGGCAATTAGCTCCCATAAAATTGAACTAGAGGACTGAGGTGTGTTATTAAATGCAAAATAAAAGCTTGTTGCCTAACATCTCAATGTGTGCTGGTTTTTCCAAAAGAGTGTCATTAACCCCTTCCCTCTTTAGCTACTTTTGACCTTCCTGACAGAGCCTCATTTTTCAAATCTGACATGTTTCAATTTATGTGGTAATTATGTTGAAATTCTTTCACCTATCCAAGCGATTCTGAGATTGTTTTCTCGTGACACATAGGACTTTATGTTACTGGCTCGATACGTTCAGTATTTAATTGTGGAATTACAAGAAAATTTAGCGAAAAATTTGCATTTTTCTCTATTTAAATGTATCTGCTTGTAAGACAGGCAGTTATACCACACACAATTGTTGCTAATTAACATCCCCCATATTTCTACTTTAGTTTGGCATTGTTTTTTGAACATCCTTTTATTTTTCAAGGACGTTACAAGGCTTAGAACTTTAGCAGCAATTTCTCACATTATCAAGAAAATTTCAAAAGGCTATTTATTCAGGGGCCAGGTCAGTTGTGTAGTGGCTTTGAGGGCCTTATATATTAGAAACCCAGAATAAGTCATCCCATTTTAAAAACTGCACCCCTCAAAGTATTCAAAACAGCATTTAGAAAGTTTCTTAAACCTTTAGACGTTTCACAGGAATTAAAGCAAAGCAGAAGTGAAATTTACACATTTCGTTTTTTGCAGACATTCCTTTTTAATCCATTTGTTTTGTAGCACAGAAAGTTTTACCAGAAAAATGCAACTCAATATTTATTGCCCAGATTCTGCAGTTTTTAGAAATATCCCACATGTGGCCCTAGCGCGCTAACGGACTGAAACACAGGCCTCAGAAGCAAAGGAGCACCTTGTGGATTTTGGGGCCTTATTTTTATTAGAATATATTTTTGGCACCATGTCAGGTTTAAAGAGGTCTTGTGGGGCCAAAACAGTGGAAATCCCTCAAAAGTGTCCCCATTTGGGAAACTACACACCTCAAGGAAATTATCTAGGGGTATAGTGAGCATTTTGACTGCACAGGTTTTTTGCAGAAATTATTGGAATTAGGCCATGAAAATGACAAAGAAAATGTAGGTTTAGCTATTTTTTTCTCATTTGCACAAGGACTGAAGGAGAAAAAGCACCATAAAATTTGTAAAGCAATTTCTCCTGAGTAAAACAATACCCCACATGTGGTCATAAACGGCTGCTTGGACACACAGCAGGGCTTAGAAGGGATGGAGCGCCATTTGGCTTTTGGAGCTCAAATTTAACAGGAATAGTTTGCAGAGGCCATGTCACATTTGCAAAGCCCCTGAAGGTACAAAACAGTGGAAACCCCCCAACAAGTGACCCCATTTTGGAAACTAAACCCATTGAGGAAATTATCTAGGGGTATAGTGAGCGTTTTGACTCCACAGGTTTTTTGCAAAAATTATTGGAATTAGGCCTGGAAAATGACAATCTAAATTTTTTCAAAGAAATGTAGGTTTAGCTCATTTTTTCTCATTTCCACAAGGACTGAAGGAGAAAAAGCACTGTGAAATTTGTAAAGCAATTTCTCTCAAGTAAAACAATATGCCACATGTGGTCATAAATGGCTGTTTGGACACATGGCAGGGCTGAGAAGGGAAAGAGCGCTATTTGGCTTTTGGAGATCACATTTAGCAGGAATGGTTTGCGGAGGCCAAGATGCATTTGCAAAGCCCCTGAGGGGACAAAACAATGAAAACACCCAAAAAGGGACTCCAGTTAGGAAACGACACAACTTGTGGAATTAATCTAGGGGTGTAGTGAGCATTTTGACCCCACAGGTGTTTCATAGAATTAATTAGAATTGGGCAGTGAAAATAAAAACAATACTTTTTCTTCAATAAGACGTAGCTTTAGCTCTAAATTTTTCATTTTTACAACAAATAAAGGACAAAAAGAACCCCAACATTTGTAAAGCAATTTCTCCCGAGTACGGTAAAACCCCATATGTGGTCATAAACTGCTGCTTGGGCACATGGCAGGGCTCAAAATGGAAGGAGCACCATTTGGAGTGCAGATTTTGCTGGATTGGTTTCTGGGCGCCTGTGGGACCAAAACAGTGGAAACCCCCCAGAAGTGACCACATTTTGGAAACTACACACCTCAATACATTCACCTTGGGGTGTAGTGAGCATGTTAACCCTGCAGGTGTTTTGTAGAAATTAGTGTGCAGTCGATGTCGCAGAGTGAAAATGGGATTTTTTCCATAGATATGCCAATATGTGGTGCCCAGCTTGTGCCACCATAACAAGGCAGCTCTCTAATTATTATGCTGTGTTTCCTGGTTTTAGAAACACCCTACATGGACCCTAATATTTTGCCTGAACATTCGACAGAGCTCAGGAGTGAAAGAGTACCATGTAATATTGAGGCCTAATTTGGCGATTTACAAAGTATTGGTTCACAATTGCAGAGGCTATGATGTGAAATAATAAAAAGAAACCTGAGAAGTGACCCCATTTTGGAAACTGCACCCCTCAAGGCATTTCTTAAGGGTTTAGTGAGCATCTTCACCCCACAGGTCTTTTCCATAAATGAATGCGCTGCGGATGGTGCAAATTAAAAATGTATATTTTTCCCTAGATATGCCATTTCAGTGGCAAATATGTCGTGCCCAGCTTATGCCACTGCAGACATACACCCCAAAAATTGTTAAAATGGTTCTCCTGGGTATGGTGATGCCATATATGTGGAAGGAAAGTGCTGTTTGGGCACGCTGTAGGGTTCAGAGGGGAGGGAGCACCATTTGGCTTTTGGAGGGCAGATTTTGCTTGGTAATAGTTTTGTTTGAGTATTGCTGGTGTTTCCGTTTCTAATGTGGGGATACATGTAAGCTGGGCAGAGTATATCAGGGGTAGTCAAGTGGTATAATAATGGGGTAAAAAAACAATAAAATGATGCATAGATGTGTGTTACGCTGTGAAGCAATCCTTTCTGCACAGGTCGATGTCGCACTGATATATGGCGTCCTTTCTTATGCCCCTTTTTGTCCACATTCTGCACCTTTGCAGTTTGGGGAATTTTGCTGGGAAAGTGTTGTCCTGGTACAATACGGGCACTGTCGCTTCCAGCGGATATGTTTGGGCCCTCCCCTTCCTGGTTCCCTAATTTTAGGGCCTTGATAAATCGCCTCTTGAAACAGAAGAAATGTTCCCCTCGGGCTGCACAACTGCATATTTTTTATTTCCTGACTTATTGGAGCCTTAACTAATTTTATTTTTTCATAGACATAGTGGTATGAGGGCTTTTTTTTTGCGGGACGAGCTGTAGATATTATTGGTACCATTTTGGGGTACATGCGACTTTTTGATCATCTTTTATCCTATTTTATGGGAGGCCAGGTAACCCAAAAAACGCAATTCTGGCATAGTTTTTTTGGGTATTTTTTATACAGCGTTCACCGCGAGTTATAAATTACATGTTACCTTTATTCTGCGGGTCAGTCCGATTCCGGCGATACATATGTTATAGCACTTTTTTATGTTTTACAACGTTTTGCACAATAAAATTACTTTTGTAAAAAGAATGTATTTTTTCTGTCGCCAAGTTCTAAGAACAATATTTTTTTTAACTTTTTTGTCGACGGAGCTGTATGAGAGCTTTTTTTGCGAGACGAGCTATAGTTTTTATAGGTACCATTTTTGGATAAGTGCGACTTTTTGATCACTTTTTATTCCAATATTTGTAGGGAAAAGTGATCAAAAAACAGAAATTTTGGTATAGTTTTTTAAGTTTTTTATTTACGCTGTTAATCGCGTAAATAATATAATATTTTTTATAGCTCAGGCTGTTACGGCTGTTACAGTAATAAAGGACTTGATAAGGGAACAGGGCGATTGTGTTTTATTTTATTACTTGAAACTTATGTTTTCAAACTTTTATTTTTTTTACTTTCTTTTTTACACTTTTTTATACTTGTTTTACACTTTTCTCAAGTCCCACTAGGGGACTTGAAGGTCCAACTGTCAAATTTATTTTTTTCGAATACATTGCGCTACCTACGTAATGCAATAATTTAGATCTGTCAGTTATTCACTGACAGCAAGCCGATTAGGCTTCACCTCCCGGCCGGGCCTAGTCAGCTTCCGTAATGGCAGAGCAGGAGGTCATTGTGTCTCCTGTTGCCATAGCAGCAGTCACCAGTCCTGATTGCCTGTCAGGGCTGGCGAATCTGCTAGCAACTGCTAAGATGCAGCAATCGCTTTCGATCGCTGCATCGAAGGGGTTAATGGCAGGGATCGGAGCTAGCTCCGGTTTCTGCCATTACAGGTGGATGTGAGCTGTAACATACAGCTGACTTCCACCGCTGATGATGCTGGATCAGCTCCTGTGCCGGCGCCATCTTGCCCGCGGCTGCGGAAGCCGATCAGGCTTTGCTGCCGTGCGGGTCCTGACCTGCTTCTGTGCTACGCATACCGCTAGGCCAGTATTAGGCCTCCAGTTGCCATTGCAGCCACCGAAATCTGATGAGCTGCAAACATCTTAAATGCAGCGATCGGTCCCCGCCATTACAGCCGGATGTCAGCTGTAAGATACCGCTGACATCCAGTGATGATGTCACCGGCTCAGCTTCTGTGCCGGTGCCAAGCATTTGGCGTATGGATACAGCAAAATGCGGGAAGCACTAGCTTTCCATGACGTATCCATACGACAAATGTCGGGAAGGGGTTAATTGTAATTTTATCTGAAATGGTGTTTGGACCAATCTCTGAGGACACAGCAGATAAAAGGTGACCTTCCAAGAGAAATATGTAGACTAATTATTGATAAGTATTGTAACGTCTGTGGTCGCTGACCACGAACTCCTTCCATCTGGTCCTGTTCCACAGTGACCACCAGGGTGGGCTCGCAAGCTCAGTCAGCCTTGGAGCACACACTGGTGTGAGATTGAGCTTATTGCTTCCAGAGAACCCTGGACTATAAGAAGGGCTCTGCCCCTTTATATCTTGCCTGAGCCTTGTTGTCGTTATCCTAGTATGTCTATGCAAATGGTCTCCTAAGTGTTTTCCAGTTCCCAGTGTTTCCCATTCCTGCTACATGTAAGCTGTATCCCGTGCTATCCTGGTCAAGTGCCGTGTTGAGTTGAAGTCATGATGTGCTGTGTTCCATGCCTGGTGCCTGCCTGTTGCCTATTCCCAGCTGAGCCTGTCTTGCTACTGTGTGAGCTACCACAGGTACACTATATGAACTATAGACTGTGACCTGTGTCCTGTAGGCCAGCTGCCATACCGTCAAGGCGGTACGGCCCAGTGGGTCCACATACCCAACGTGACAAGTATGATAAATGTGGGAGAAGAATGTAAAATCTTTCGTGGAGGGATGGTGTAACCTCAAAACATCTTTCAAATGGAGTTTCATGAGTAATTTCTTAATCATCCTGAGCTACGTTGTCGAGATAGATGGCAGTTTAAATGTTGAGTCTAGATGAGGGTCCATAACCAGGTTCAGATCACCTCCCACCACCAATAATCCCTCCACATATAATCAAGACCTTTCTTAACCAGGGTACCTGCTGTGTGTTAGGAGCATATAAGATAGGAAAATATACAGTCTGATTGGTTATCTTGCCTTTCACAAAGATAATACGCCCGTCTGGTTCAGTTTGGGTGACTATGTGAACAAAAGATATATGTCTACCTATAGCTATAGTAACCCCTTTAGAAGCAGAGGAGTAGGTACTATAGTACCTTGAAATTAAAAACTTCTGTGATAATTGTGGGACATGTTCATGCCTAGAGTGCCTTTCTTGAAGAAACGCAATGTCAGCCTTGTCCTTTTTTCACAAATTTAACACACAGCTTAGTTTTTGGGGTGTATTTAGACCACTAACATTAAATGTAGAAATCCTAATCAATGAGAAGAAAGCAAGTGCATCTGGTAGGCAATAGCGAGATATATCACATTATATATTGTTTAATGTCAGCTTTAATATCAGCTAATTCCTCAAAGCTGTTGTCCGGGCATCCACAGGATAGGTCATCAGTATATGATCGGTGGGGGTCCGAGACCTGGACCCCACACAGAGCAGCTTTTCCGGCTGCCACCCGCCACTGGATGTTATGCAGTGTTCAGTGCCGGAAGCAGATGGCTCCGTACACTGCAGAGCAGCCATGCTGCAGAACTGTAACTCTTCTCTTATTCACTTGAATAGGAGCAGAGCTGCAGTACTGCAGCTAGGCCTCTATACTGTGACCAGAGCCACCTGCTTCTGGCATAGACATCTGATGCACGGAGGCAGACAGTGCAGCTCATCGGTGCGGGGTCTGGATATCGGACCCCCACTGATTATATATTCAAGACCTATCCTGTGTATAGGTCGTCAAGTATGAAAAACTGGTCCATGCCCAGACAACCCCTTGAAATACGATTTTCTTAAAAGATGAGCGGGTGAGGCCCAAGGTATCACGATCCCCCGTTACCAAGTCTGAGCAGGTACCTTCTCTCTCATCAGCCAAGTCCACTCTGTCAGCCAATGTCATTGCAACCAGCGCCATTTTGGATTTTCCCGCCAGTGGAGTTGCTAGACGTTTCCTCAGGAACTTGTCAAAATCCGCCTGATGCTTTTAGTTTTAGGTGTGCCCAGTGAATCCTTAGTTCTTTGCGTGACAGAACCAAGCATACTGTGTCAAAAGGAAGGCTCAATAGCTGAGAGAATTGTAGCTAAGCGCCCATCCACCAGCGCTGTTAGCTTCGCCACCCAAGTTATACTGTTTGCCAGTATATTTTCTTTATCAATTTATCATGGTTTAAAAGATCTCTGCTTTCTGTCATTCTGGAACCTTTATTGTTTACTTCCAGGAAATAAAAATCTGTTCAGGTCATGTGATTGACAAATAGGTGCAGGACAGATTACAGTTACAGTACAGTTATAAGAGCTGTCTCTTGTAACAAGACGTGCACATGTGTCATCATCACATGATCAGGACAAATTTTTATCCCTTAAAAGTAAACAATAAGGTTTTCTTTAACCCCTTAATGACCAGGCCTGAAAAGGCCTTAAAGACCAGCAATTTTTTTTTGTTTTTGTCTCTCCGCCTTTCATCAGCCATACCTTTTTTTTTTTTTCCATTGATGTACTGTATGAGGCTTTGTTTTATGCAGGCAAAATTGTATTTTTTTCTGCGTGGGTCGGAGAAGAAAAAATTGACTGTGTAAGCTGCATCATTTATTTTTGCGGTGTGAATATAGGAACAATTTATTTTTAGCACTGGTTTTTTTATACATTTCTTATTTCATGCAAAATAACAAATTCACTGTATTTCAAATCACAAGGGATATCTTATATTACCATATAATTCATCAATAGTTTGTAGCGTGGATATTAATGCCAGCCGCCATCAGCGGCAGATGGTGATTCCGGAATGGAGTGGGGACTCCACCTTTATAAGATGGAGTTGTTTGCCGCTGATGGCGGCTGGCATTGAATCCACGCTACAAACTATTTTGGTTTAATACATTGCACACTTCTAGAATGCTAGTGGTTATAATACTCTGACTCTGCAAGCCCCTGATAATTTACGGCAGAGACATAATCTAGTAAAGAAACGCCTAGGGCTGGTGGTAGGTAGATATTTAGAAAGCACTGTCTGATTGTGTTTGTGCAATATTCCCTCATCTCCGGCAACCTCTTTGACTTAGGTGCTAGGTGATTGGAAACAGAGTGGAATAGTAATCGCATCTGCTGTATCAGCAAATGATAATAAATATAATAAAAATATATACATAAAAACATAAAAATACTAAATAATATAAAGAGACTTTATTATTCAGAAAGGCAAAAAATTGGAACTTTGATCTACTCTACTACATCTATGGTGTCAATGTAAAGTGCACATGCACTAGAAATAAAGACATATTATTGTCATCATCTGTTCATGCCAAGATGACAAATTAATGAACCATGGCTAGATGGTAATATAATATATCCCTTGTGATATGAAATACAGTAAATTTGAGCTTTAAATTCAAAGGAAACCAATATTTACAGTGAATTGACTTCACGCTAAATAACCTGTTAATTCTTCAGGTTACTATGGTCATGTACATACCTAATATGTGTAGGGTTTTTTTTAGGTAATGTATGGGCAATAAAATATATTTGATGCTGAATTATGTTTTTTTTTTTTAACCTTTATATTTATTTATTTATTTTTTAATTGTTTTTGAATCCCATGTAGGGATAACTTTATTTACAACTTTTACTTATCATGTATGAGCATACTCCTGTATGCAAATACATTATACTGTGTCACTATGACACAGGCTGCTGTTAAGGCAACACATACTGTGCAAAACAAAAAAGAAAGATTATATCAGAATATAACAAGGCACTCTTGGGTCATTGAAAAATTATGAAAATTTATTTTATTCTTTAAACTCCAAATATTTTGAAAATATAAATATATTCACACAAATTTAAAACATTTTTTTCTCCTGGCCAGGAAAAGGTTACATATGGATACAGATACCTCCCATACACAGATTGTATAGCTAATTAATATAACATTCATGTACACCTTGTTTCCTCAAAAAAATTGGGGTCAATAGCATAGACCGAAAAAAAACGCTAGGTTACATTCACACCTGCGGTTTTTCTCTATGTACATTTCTCTATGTATTCCTCGAAAGATGGCAACAGTTCCTATTAAAGATATTTAATAATAGGATAAGGAAGACTTTCCTATATATGATCGTTCCTTTATAGGGATAATGCCATCCTATAATAATGAGGTTATATTTTCAATGTGTATAACTCTCGTTCCTCCCTTTCAAAAGCAGATCTTTCCTAGGGAATCGAAGGTAACCAGCAGTCTGTTTTTAGACCATTACGGTCAATATATATTCCTCCTGATCCCTAACGTTATCGTTATCTCAGAGAGCGTCGTTCCTTATGATTTTATACGGTACATCTTACTTCCATTGTCCACATGGTTTTTACCTTTAGTCATCCGGGGAAACACGTGGAAAAGCAGCAGGCACAGCTTAGGCTCCAATGGCTCTCACCAGGTGATTTTCAGCCCATGTGCTCGTATATTTTTTCCAGCCTTTGAGATTGCGTTTTCAATAAAGGTTTTTTGTTTCTCCGATGTACAAGGTTACTCCACCATAAGCGTCAAGAGGTATTTGATCCAAGAGAAAGAGGGGCCCACACTTTCAAGAGGGTAAGTTTCCGAACCACATCGTAACCTTTTTCATGTGATGTTCCCAGCACGGTCAGGGATTCACAAGGCAGTCTCGACGTCACTACCTGCCTCGCTTGATTAGGTCAGCTGACGCGTTTCATCCCTTGTCGGGATTTCCTCAGAGTTTAGAGCCATTGGAGCCTAAGCTGTGCCTGGTGCTTTTCCACGTGTTTCCCCGGATGACTAAAATTAAAAACCATGTGGACAATGGAAGTAAGATGTACCGTATAAAATCATAAGGAACGACGCTCTCTGAGATAACGATAACGTTAGGGATCAGGAGGAATATATATTGACCGTAATGGTCTAAAAACAGACTGCTGGTTACCCTTAATTCCCTAGGAAAGATCTGCTTTTGAAAGGGAGGAACGAGAGTTACACACATTGAAAATATAACCTCATTATTATAGGATGGCCTTATCCCTATAAAGGAACGATCATATATAGGAAAGTCTTCCTTATCCTATTATTAAATCTCTTTAATAGGAACTGTTGCCATCTTTCTAGGAATACATAGAGAAATGTACATAGAGAAAAACCGCAGGTGTGAATGTAACCTAGCGGTTTTTTTCGGTCTATGCTATTGACCCCAATTTTTTGGAGGAAACAAGGTGTACATGAATGTTATATTAATTAGCTATACAATCAGTGTATGGGAGGTATCTGTATCCATATGTAACCTTTTCCTGGCCAGGAGAAAAAAATTTTTAAATTTGTGTGAATATATTTATATTTTCAAAATATTTGGAGTTTAAAGAATAAAATAAATTTTCATAATTTTTCAATGACCCAAGAGTGCCTTGTTATATTCTGATATAATCTTTCTTTTTTGTTTTGCATATATTTCATTCAGAATTGGCACCGTGCGATATTGATATTGCATTCATTGTTGGGTTCTCTATTAGGTATGGTTTTTTGAACCTAATCTTGTTTTATACAACACATACTGTGACCTGACAGCAGGCTTAAAGAAAAGACAGCCATGGCGTCCTTTCAAGGTCTCACTGCAGAGTGTTTCCCCAGTCTCTGATCGCGTCACCATGTTTCCGATGACGCGATCAAAGAGGGGAGTCCCCTTTGATCATGCCGCGGTCACGGATTGCAGCAATTTTTTTTCTGCTCCCAGTTGTATTCAACAGGCTGCTCTAAGTTCAGGAGCTATAAGTCACCACTCCTGCTTAGAGGATGAGCTCTCACTGGAGCGCTCAGAAGCCTTTTTTACAGCAATGCCAAAAGACATCACTGTAGACTGGGGACCTGAGCCACCCACTGTCAAAACACAATGGGATGTCGTTAAGGGGTTAAGACTCAGAGCACTAATATTGGAGATATCGGCTGTCCCTTGTAAGAGTGCTGATCTTTAAACATTTAAACAACAAAGATTAATGGTATGTTATCCTTATCGGAACTAGTTTCCTGAAAAATGTGTGTAACCATATTTTACCTACTTTCCTTTTACAGTTCCTTTATTTTTCATAGTACTATATGGGTGAACTTATTTTCAAGGATTTCTAGAATTAAAAACGAAATGTTAAATACTTTTGTGTCAAAAAAGACAAAAGTATAATAGGTATGATACCTTTATTGGCTAACCATAAATGTTCTATATGCAAGCTTTCAGAGCACAGAGGCCCCTTCTTCAGGCAGTTTACAAATGAATGACTTAGAAAAAAGCACAACATTTAGATGTTACACAAAGACAATTAGTACATGAGGTGATACATCATTAAGATAAGCCGGGGCAATAAAACTGAGGTTATAGGGGTGATGACTTAGGAGTTAAGGCATCTGGAGTCAGTCTGATGGGGGACGTGACGTGTGTCCATGTAGTGGCTCATAAATCCTGGTGGTAGATTGAGGCCTTGTGTCAATGACTGGAATTTTATCATCATCTTGAATTCCCAAATTTTTCTTTCTCTGTTGTTTTTAAAATGACCCTTCAGAATGAGTACCTTTAAATCTGCCAAACTGTGACCAGGTCCAGAGAAGTGTTTTCCCACGGCACCATCAGAGACTGGCACTTTTCCTTGCAACAGTAGAAAATGCAAGACCTGTACCAACATCTGGTCATCAAACACCATCCAGATACCAAACACGCAGCAGGACTATAAAATCACTGGCACGTTCTCCTGTACATCCTCCAATGTAGTGTACATGATCCTGTGTACAAGGTGCATCAATAAAGGAATCTACATTGGAGAAACAATACAAAAACTACAAACCAGGATGAATCTTCACAGACATACAATAAAACAGGAGGTGGATACACCCGTGGGAAAACACTTCTCTGGACCTGGTCACAGTTTGGCAGATTTAAAGGTACTCATTCTGAAGGGTCATTTTAAAAACAACAGAGAAAGAAAAATTTGGGAATTCAAGATGATGATAAAATTCCAGTCATTGACACAAGGCCTCAATCTAACACCAGGATTTATGAGCCACTACATGGACACACCTCACGTCCCCCATCAGACTGACTCCAGATGCCTTAACTCCTAAGTCATCACCCCTATAACCTCAGTTTTATTGCCCCGGCTTATCTTAATGATGTATCACCTCATGTACTAATTGTCTTTGTGTAACATCTAAATGTTGTGCTTTTTTCTAAGTCATTCATTTGTAAACTGCCTGAAGAAGGGGCCTCTGTGCTCTGAAAGCTTGCATATAGAACTTTTATGGTTAGCCAATAAAGGTATCATACCTATTATACTTTTGTCTTTTTTGACACAAAAGTATTTAACATTTCATATTGTCTCTGGCTAACACGGTACTACACTATTTTTTACTAGAATTAAAAACAAAATATATTTTACATTTTTCAAAATTCACAATATTTTGCAGCCACTTATTCTTGAAATTTCATGACAAAGACTTTCACTCATCCCATATTTTTACAACTGTGACAGCAAAGTTTTAAAGATATCCCTGTAGGTTTGGCAGCAATATAATGTGTTGGTTTATTTCAAAACTACATCTTTTCAGACAGTTTTATTTCTGTTACTCTTGCACTATATGAAAGACAAATGGAAGTATATATCTCTCTCTTCAGATTCAGTTACAAAAATGTGCTAGTATCTGCTTTAGATTCTACATAGCGCTTTCAAGCTGACATAGATTTCAGCATTAAAATGTTATGGTTTGTAAACTTAATATTTGTCATATGGAAACTAAGTTATCTATAAATCTCAAAAAAAATATCATGTAAATGTGCCATATGGAATTATAAGCCTACAGCATTACGAATGTGTTTAAGGCATTGCAGGTAAAATGTCACCACAAAAAGGCCACAACTACATTGAAGTATGTGGTACCAATAACAAATTGTGTTCCATAAATCAAAATATTGCCAAGAGGTTCATTGTAGAATCTATTGCCTGCTACATGGTATTGGTATAATGATCCTATAGATGTTTTTTAGATATCATAGCTGCTATCAACTACAGTCCCGTTCCTCCAGACCTGATCCATTCATACTTTAGCTTGAAAAAAGAACCTATGAGCCCGAAACTTTGCAAATTCTTTACTCTGGAGCAGCAATTCACAGAGATCGAGTGCTGTTCTTAGGGCCGCACAATCTATGAGGTGAGATGAGCTTCTCGCCTGAGGCGGCGGCCTGTTGCCTCTCTGAGGGGGCGGTGGTGCCACTGAAACGAGCTGCCATCCCCTCTTGCACTAATTGTACCTATGTCTATAGCACGCAGATACAATTACATGCATTAGGGGAGCAGTGGCGCCACTGAAACCAGCCGCCACCACCCGCTCTTGCATTAATTGTACCTGCGTCTATAGCACGCAGATACAATTACATGGATTAGTGCAGAATGGCCAGGCTTGTTCCGTGCCCAACCATTTAGCGACTTACAATGACGCTGATTGGCATGGCAAAATGACTTGACACTAGCAGCGCGATGACGCTTCCGTTGTTGAAAGGCACTGATTGATGGGGCACAGATTGATACTTCCCTACCAATCAGCGCCTTTCAATGATGCAAGGTCATCGCACCGAATGCGTCGTTCAGACCCAGCAAACCTGCTCAGAAGAGAGCAGGTCTGCATTGCCACCAGACGGCGCAGGAACAGCATCATGTGAGTATGTAAAGTTTATTTTTTTCAAAAAAAAATTTGAGTGCCATTATCTACAGAGGGGCTCTATATTAGGGGATGTGGAGCACTATCTACAGGGGGAGCTATATGTAGGGCACTATCTACAGAGTTGGGCTGTATGTGGGACACTATATTCAGGGGGAGCTATATGTGAGGCATTATCTACAGGGGTGGGCTATATGTGGAGAATTATCTATAGGAGAGCTATATGTAGGGCACTATCTACAGGGGTGGGCTATATGTGGGACACTATATACAGGGGGAGCTATATGTGAGGCACTATCTACAGGGGTGGGTAACCTGTGGGGCACTATCTACAGGGGGGCTAAATGTAGGGCACTGTATACAGGGATGGGCTACATGTGGGACACTAAATACAGTTGAGCTATGTGTAAGGGACTATCTATAGAGGTGGACTATATGTGGAGCACTATCTATAGGGGAAGCTATATGTAGGGCAGCACGGTGGCTCAGAGGTTCGCACTATTGCCTTGCAGCTCTGGAGTCCATATGTGGGCACTATCTACAGGGGGCTGTATGTGAGGCACTATCTACAGGGGCTTCTATGTAGGGTACTATCTGCAGAGGCTCTAGGGGGTCACTATCTACAGGGGGGCTATGGGGGCACTATTTACAGTGGGCATGGTGTGTGTGTGTGGGACACAGTGCATGGTACTTTTATAATCAGGGACACAGTGTATGGCGCTATTATAATTAGAGGTGCAGTGTATGGCGCTATTATATTTAGGGGCGTTGAGATTTTTATCTTCGTTTATAGGTGCAGAAATGTTTTAAAAGTGAGAAGCTGAAGACATCTGAGCGGAAAACTGCAGAAATGGGTTGTGGCCGGGAGAAGTCATCACAGAGGTCTGTGCCGGATGGAGAAGAAAAGAGAAAAAGAACAACTACAATCTGAGACGACACCAGTGAGTAACTTAATGTATATGTTTATTCTGCCTCTAATCAGTAATGTAGTCACTGTATGATCTGCAGCGAGTTGATGGGTGGTATGATTTTTTTTTTGGGGGAAACAGTAACCCCCAGTATATCCTTACCATTGTTCGGGCCATGCTGGAAGCTTTAGTTTTACGCTGTACAAACCAATGTGTAGCGTCCATGGCGGCGGGCCATCGGGTTTACTCACCTCCCGACGCCCGCAGTCATGGATCTGTGAGTACTGGTCCCCATCTCCTTCCTAGGAGACGCCAGCGCTCACTTCTGCTCCATTCTGCTGTGTCCCGTAGGGTCCACGCGCACATCATCAACGGCCCATGATTTCCTGGTCTATAAGAAGGCCCCAGCCCTTCTGATCCTTGCCTGAGCATTGTTAGTTATCCCAAGTCTGTCTTGCAAATGGTCCCTTAGTGTTTCCCATTCCAGTTGTTACCTGTGCCTTGTTACCTGTTCCTGTATCCCGTGCTGTTCTTGTTCCTGTGCCTACTAGTGTCGGAGTCGTGTCACGTCCTGTGTCATCTGCCACGTCCGGAGGAATTCGCCACGTCTGTTGCAACCTGCGGCTTCTCTGCCATCCGCCACGTCCTGTGTCATCTGTCACGTCCGGAGGAATCCGCCACGTTCGGCGCAACCTGCGGCACCTGTGTCATCCGCCACGTTTGGCGTTACCTGCTGCACCCATCTTCATCTGTACCAGAACTGCGGCCACTGTCTGGACTATCCAGGTACCCTTGTGCGGGACATTGCATTGCTGGGGTTCCCTGTTGTTTGACCAGCTGCCTCCCCGCTACGGCGGTACGGCCTAGTGGGTCCACAAACCCGCTACGTGACAGTACGCTCAGGCCATGGACCCCGCTGGTCAACCAGAGGCCATGACGACACAAGCCATGCTGACTGAGGTGGAGGATCTCCAGTCACGACAAGACCAACTCCTCCTGTCGGTGAACGCCATCGCCCATCGGCTGCTTGCTCCAACCACAGTCGTCACCGCACCCATTCCTGCTGTTCCTCCTACTACACTTCCTGTCTGTGCCAGTACCAATCCCTGTGCTTCCTACCGCTACCTCCACGCTATGACGGAGATCCGAGGTCCAGCAGGGGATTCAAGCTACATGCCAGGTCCTTCTCTTCGGATGACGTCAGGATGGCCTTCAACATCTCTCTCCTTACTGGCAAAGCCCTGGCATGGGCTAATCCTCTGTGGGAACATCAGGGACCAGAGACCCGTGACTTTCAGTGCTTCTTACAGAACTTCCGCTCGATCTTTGAGGAACCTGGGAGAGTTTCTTCGGCTGCTGCATCCCTGATGACCCTACATCAGGGAGACCTCTCCGTGGGCGGTTATGCCATTCAGTTCCGTATCATGGCTGCTGAGTTGACCTGGAACAAAGAGGCTTTGGTGGCCACATTCTGGCAGGGACTGTCTTCAGGGATTAAGGACGAGCTGGCTGCTCGTGATCTGCCATCTACTCTGGACGATCTTATCCTTCTCGCCTCCGGGATTGACATGTGGATCCAGGAGCGTTCCCAAGAGGTTCTCCAGGAGAAAGAATTTCCTAGGCTGGATTCTACTTTACAGCAATCCTCCTCAGTCATCCAACCAGAGGATCTTGTGCAGAGTAACCAGGCCAAGTTGTCTATCCAAGAGAAACAGCGCAGATGCAATTCTGGACTTTGTTTGTATTCCGGCCTCGGAGGCCATATTGTGCGTCTGTGTCCCCAGAGACCCCATTGCCTAGGATTGGTTGGAGAGACAACCCTAGGTGGAATGGTACCTAATAGAGCATTCTGCTCCAAGTTGACTATTCCTGTGACCCTAGTATCCGGCGAGAGGACGCATCAGGTTTCTGCATATCTTGACTCTGGGTCTGCGGCAAACTTCATTCAAAAGGAGCTAGTGGATCATCTTCAGTTGCCCACAGTTCCCCTGGAGACGTCTTTGGCTGTTGCCTTGGTGAATGGACTGCCTCTGCCTGATCCAATCATGTTATGAAACCAAGCCGTTGAAGCTCCAGGTTGGAGTCCTTCATTCTGAACTGATTTCTTTCCTTGTTTTGCCCAAGGCCAACAATCCTGTTTTGCTGGGCCTGCCTTGGCTTTGACTACATGCCCCGATCCTGGACTGGAATTCTGGAGAGGTTCTCCAATGGGGCTCCAAGTGCCTTGGTCGTTGTCTGATGCAGATCCATCCTGTCAAGCCTCCTCTGCCTCAGTCATTGGCAGGACTCAAAAGGGAGGCTGAGACGCTGCCTCAACATCAGACTTTGGACTGCCCCATTAAACTGGTTCCTAATGCCACTCTCCCCCGTGGCCGAGTATATCCTCTCTCCTTACCAGAGTCTCTCTCCATATCAGCCTATATCAAGGAGAATTTGGAGATGGGTTTCATACGAAAGTCTTCCTCCCCAGCCGTGGCTGGATTCTTCTTCGTTAAAAAGAAGGACGGATCCCTTCGACCCTGCCTTGACTACCGTAGTCTCAACCAGATCACGGCCAAGAACAAATACCTGTTGCCACTTATATCCGAGCTGTTTGATCGCATACGAGGAGCTAAAAAAAAATTTAAGCTAGACCTGCGCGGGGCTTATAACCTAGTCCGGATTCGCCAGGGTGACGAGTGGAAGACGGCATTTAACACCCGGGACAGGCACTACGAATACCTAGTGATGCCCTTCGGACTGTGTAACGCTCCCGCAGTGTTTCAGGAGTTTTTTAATGATATCTTCCGAGATTTCCTCTATGTCTGTGTTGTTGTTTATCTCGATGATATTTTGATTTTATCCCCAGATTCGACGACTCATTAGAGGCATGTCCATCAAGTTCTACTACGATTAAGGGAGAATCGTTTATACGCCAAGCAGGAGAATTGCGTCTTTGAGAGGAGTTCTCTGTCCTTCCTGGGCTATATCATCTCGGATCAAGGTCTCAAGATGGATCCTGAGAAACTGAGAGCTGTCCTGGAGTGGCAACGTCCTCAAGGCCTAAGGGCCAAACAGTGGTTCCTGGGATTCACCAATTTCTACTGGCAATTTATTCCTAACTTCTCATCTCTGACGGCTCCCATCTCTACCCTTACCAAGAAGGGTGTGAACGCCAAGGTGTGGATTCCAGAGGCAGAGCCCGCATTTATTAGCCTCAAGAGAGCCTTCACTTCAGCTTCGATCTTCCATCATCCTGACGTATCTCGGCAGTTCCCACTGGAAGTGGACGCTTCCTCTGTTGGTGCTGGCGCACTTCTGTTCCAGAGGAGCTCCAAAGGAAAGGCAGTAGTATGTGGCTACTATTGTAGACTTTTTTCTTCTGCTGAGCGCAATTACTCTATTGGAGATCAGGAGCTACTGGCCATCAAGTTGGCTCTGGAGGAGTGGAGACATCTTCTAGAGGGCGCAGCTCACCCCATCCTGATCTTCACAGACCACAAGAACCTTACCTACCTTCAGTCTGCTCAACGACTGAATCCCAGTGAAGCCAGGTGGTCGCTGTTCTTCACCCGTTTCCAGTTTGTGCTCCACTACCGTCCCGCGGACAGGAATGTGAGGGCCGATCCCCTGGCCAGAGCATCAGTCGGAAGACACGGTGGAGTCCCTTCAGACTATCATAACCCCAACCTGCATTGTCACTGCTAATCCTCTGCAGGTTAGAGACATCCCTCTTGGGAGGACTTTTGTTCGGTTGGCAGACAGGAGAAGAATTCTCCGCTGGGGACACAGTTCTAAACTAGCTGGGCACATTGGTGTCCGTCTCTTCTGGTGGCCTACGCTATCTAAAGATGTTATGGACTTTGTCACAGACCTTCCCCCCTGAGCAGGATGCAACACTGTCTGGGTGGTGGTGGACCGGTTCTCTAAGATGGCACATTTTATCCCGCTGACCGGCCTACCTTCTGCTCCTCGACTGGCGAGTCTCTTCATTCAGCACATCTTTCGCTTGCATGGCTTGCCTCTTCACATTGTGTCCGACCGGGGGGGTTCAGTTTACTTCAAAGTTCTGGAGAGCCCTCTGTAAACTCCTGGATGTGATATTGGACTTTTCCTCAGCCTATCACCCCCAGTCCAATAGGCAAGTTGAGAGGATCAACCAGATAATGGAGAATTATCTCCACCACTTCATCTCCTCACAGAACGATAACTGGGTACAGCTTCTTCCATGGGCCGAGTTCTCATACAACAACCACACAAGTGAATCCACCACTTCCACTCCATTTCACATTGTGTACAGTCAACATCCTAGAGTCCCTTTTCCAGTGTCGACCACCTCTCAGGTACCCTCTGCTCACTCTGCATATGGGGACTTACTGCAAATCTGGCAACAGACCCGGTCCCCTATTTTGCTAGCAGTCGATCGCATGAAGCGAAAAGCAGATACTAGGAGAAGAGGGCCGCCTCAGTATCTTCCAGATACCAAAGTCTGGCTGTCCTCTCGGAACATTCATTGGAAGGTCCTTTCGAGATTCTGCAGCAGATAAACCCTGTCTCCTATAAGCTGCGGCTGCCTCTTACCCTCAGAATCCCCAACTCCTTTCATGTGTCCCTCCTGAAACCCGTGGTCCTGAACCGCTACAGCAGGACTTCTAGTTCCACAGTTGCTCCCAGCAGTTCTTCTGGACTTTCTATTTGGTGGACTGGAGAGGGTTTGGTCCTGATGAGAGGTCCTGGGAGCCAGAAGAGAACCTCAGTGTTCCTGCTCTTATTAAAAAATTCCTCTCTCGCTCTGGCCCCAAGAAGAGGGGGCGTAAGAGGGGGGATACTGTAGCGTCCATGGCCACGGGCCATCGGGTTTACTAACCTCCCGACGCCCGCAGCCATGGATCTGTGAGCTCTATTCTGCTGTTTCCTGTAGGGTGCGCGCGCACGCTCGTGCCGGACTTAAAGGTCCAGCGAGCACACATCAGGAAGTCATCATCATCAACGGCCCATGATTTCCTGGTCTATAAGAAGGCCCCAGCCCTTCTGATCCTTGCCTGAGCGTTGTTAGTTATCCCAAGTCTGTCTTGCAAATGGTCCCTTAGTGTTTCCCGTTCCAGTGTTACCCGTGCCTTGTTAACTGTTTCTGTATCCCGTGCTGCTCTTGTTCCTGTGCCTACTAGTGTCGGAGTCGGAGTCACTTCCTGTGTCATCTGCCACGTCCGGAGGAATTGGCCACGTCTGGCGCAACCTGCGGCTTCTGTGCCATCCGCCACGTCCTGTGTCATCTGCCATGTCTGGAGGAATTCGCCACGTCTGGTGCAACCTGCGGCACCTGTGTAATCCGCCATGTTTGGCGTTACCTGCTGCACCCATCTCCATCTGTACCAGAGCTGCGGCCACTGTCTGGACTATCCAGGTACCCTTGTGCGGGACATTTAATTGCTGGGGTTCCCTGTTTTTTGGCCAGCTGCCTCCCCGCTACAGCGGTATGGCCTAGTGGGTCCACAAACCTGCTACGTGACACTATGCAGCAGGAATTGCACTAAATTGATCAGTATTTGTTCTGGTTTTGTATATATGTACTGGACTTGGTTCTAGTGCTGTATATATGTACTGAGTGTAATGATGGGGGTAGGGAAACGGACAAGTGAGCCCTAATCTACCCGCCACTCTGTCCCTGCCTACTTGCAACAACCCGCCCTAGGCGACGGGGTACAACTGGGTGGCGGTCCCTACGCTCAGTAAGTGCATGAGACAAACAGACTAGGGAACACAAAGCAAAGGGAAATGGGGCAGTTGCCCACGGCAACACCGTGAGCAACAAGAGTGGTGAACGAGCCGAGTCAAACCAGAAGTGCACGAGGTACAAAACGCAGAGCAGGAGAGTAGTCAGTAAGCCAGGGTCAGTATGGAGCAGGATCAAATAGTAGAAGCTGTAGCTGGGCCAGGAAACCACACGAGAAGAATCACAAGCAAAGGAGGAACAGGAAAGGCAGTTATAAATAGACAGAGGGCGGGAGCTAGCTCCGTCTGGCCAGGCTGCGATAGGCTCTCCCACTCCTAAGCCTGCCATCCTGAGTGGTGGAAGATGGAGTCAGTCTCAGAGACATAGACTCAGGTGCAGACTGATTACCTATGGGCGTATACACAGAAGTTGTGCCTGGCAGATCCTTTACACTGAGCTTCGTTCTGGTGCTGTATATATGTACTGAGCTTGTTCTGGTGCTGTATATATGTACTGAGCTTTGTTCTGGTGCTGTATATATGTACTGAGCTTGGGTCTGGTGTTGTATTTATGTACTAAGCATTGTTCTGGTGCTGTATATATGTACTGAGCTTAGTTCTGGGGCTGTATTTATGTACTGAGCTTGGTTCTGGAGCCGAATATGTCAGAGCTTGGTTGAGATGCTGTAATTATATAGAATATCTTTATAATAGTATAATTGCAGTGCAGATGGAGTTGTTTTCAATTCATTGTATATTTAATGGGAATCTGTCTGGTAGTTTTAACCCCTTGAACCGCCAACATGCGGTAATACATGACTTGACAATATTTCCAAACATTCTCCTGCATGTTTTTTTCAGATGCAGCAAAATCTATAAAATCAACTTTTAAAACGGTGCACACTATATGCTTATTACTCATTAAAGGGTCATGGGCCTGTGCTGCTATTATGAAGAATCACATAGTCCTGCCTCTAAACCCACCTTTCAATTTTTGATTGACATCCCCCTGCCTGATAAAACTTTCTTGGATGCGCCATTGCCTTGTACTACTTGAGCACGCACCGTGCAGCGAGGAGTACTCTGCCCGGCTTCATTGCTGCACCGTGCATGCCAGGGGAGTACAAGGCAACAGCGCATCCGCAAGAGTTTGAGGAGGCTGGTAGTGATTTAGTACAGCCAGGAGAATGTCAATCATAATCTGGGGGCGCCATTTCAATTTTCACCTCAGGCAGCAGAAAAGCTAGCATCAACCCTGGCAATTTTTTTAGGGAATTTATCAACCTTTCTATGCCAGTCTGCTGGTGTAGATTAGTCTCAAAAGGGTACAAAAGTTGCAAATTGCGGGGCAAAAATCGACGTTTGGCCATTTTATGTCACCCTTACCATTTTTTGTGGAAAAGAGTGTGGCTTCCCAAAAGGGGGCTAATCCCAGTGACTCAACATATTTATTTTAATTTATGCCGTTTACCTTGCCCTGGGTATCAGATTGCACACCCCTGTCAGCTAAAATATTTGGCACATTTATAAAGCGGCGTATACCCCTTAACAGGTTCCCGCGCTGCAATGCAACTGTACATCCTGGTGAGCGGTTACTTCCCGCACCAGTATGTACAGTTACTGCGCGGATCCCGGTGCACATGATCCTAATGGACAGTGTCCGGGAACCCGGGATGTGATCTGTCCTTCCACTCTTGCCGGCCAGCGGTCCATCGCCGCTGATTTGGGCAATTAACCCCTTAAATGCGGAGATCGATTGCTCGATATCCTCATAGGCTTCCTGTCAGAGTGTCTGTCACTTCACACTGACAGTTATAATACATTACACTACATAGGTAGCATAATGTATTATAGTAGCAATCAGTGCTGCAGGTCTTCAAGTCCCCTAGTGGGACAAAGAAAAAAAGTACAAAAAAGTTCATAAAAGTGTAAAAATAAAAGTGTAAAAATAAAATTTATAAATTAAAAAAAGAACTACTTTTTTTTTCCTATAATAAGACTTTTATTATAGGAAAAATTAAACTGTTTAAAAAAAGTACACATATTTGGTATCACTGCGTTCTTAACAACCCAAACTATAAAACGATCATGTTATTTTTCCCTCACTGTGAACACCGCAAAAAAGATACATAAAAAACAATGGCAAAATCGCTATTGTGTGGTCACCGCCCCTCCCAAAATATAGAATAAAAAAGTGATCAATAAGTTGCATGTACCCCAAAATAGTATCAATGAAAACTACAAACCGTTCCGCAAAAAAAAAGCCTTTATACAGCTTTTTTAACTTAAAAATAAAAATGTTATGGCTATCAGAATATGGCAACACAAAAAGCATATATATATTTTTTTTAAAAGTGATTTTATTGTAAAAACACTGTAAAACGTACATACATTAGGTA
Source organism: Rhinoderma darwinii (assembly GCF_050947455.1). NCBI lineage: Eukaryota > Metazoa > Chordata > Amphibia > Anura > Rhinodermatidae > Rhinoderma > Rhinoderma darwinii. The sequence continues at coordinate 386,666,077 of NC_134688.1, read as the reverse complement.
TCGCCGTAAATGTATCGACCGGCAGAATAAAGTAAAATTTAATTTATAGCGCATGGTGAACACTGTAAAAAAAAAAAAACTTTGGCAGAATTTATGTTTTTTGGTCACCTTGCTTGCCAAAAAATGTCATAAAAAGTGATCAAAAAAACACATTTACCCCAAAATGGTACCAATGAAAACTACTGATTGTACCGCAACAAATAAGCCCTAACAGCTCCATTGGAGAAGAAATTAAAAAGTTCTGGCTCTCACATGCCCAAACAGCAGTTTATGTCCACATATATGGCATTGCTATACCCGGGATAACCCGTTTAACATTTTATGACGTATTTGTCTTCAGTGGCACAAACTGGGCACAACATATTGTGCACTAAAATGGCATATTAGTGGAAAATTGCAATTTTCCCTTTGCACCATCCGCTGCGCATTAACCCCTTTGCGCGCTATGACTTAATAGGATGTCTTGGCGAGGTGATTGATATATAGAGCCGGCACAGAATATTATATGGAACTTTAAATTGTGTCAATAGAAACTACAACTCCTCCTGCAAAAAAATAAGCCCTCACACCTCTCTATTGACGGAAAATGAAAAAAGTTATGGCTCTTATAATGCGGGAAGTGAAAAACGAAAATGAAAAAAAATGGAACAGTCCCGAGAGGGGTAAATTAATTTCTTATGAAAAAAAACATTTATGACCACATATTGGGTATTGCCGTCCTCGTGAGAAATTGCTTTACAAATGTTGGGGTGCTTTTTCTCCTTTATACCTTGTGAAAATGAAAAAAATGCAATATTTTAGTGGAAAAAATGTTGATATTCATTTTCACGGCCTAATTCTAGGAAATTCTACAAAAGACCTGTGGGGTCTAAATGCTCACTATACCCCTAGATAGATTTCCTTAGGGGTGTCGCTCCCAAATGGGGTCACTTTTGAGATGTTTCCACTGTTTTGGTTACTCAGGGATTTTGCAAATGCGACATGACACCCGAAAACCATTCCAGCTAAATTTGAGCTTCAAAAGCCAAATAGCGCTCCTTCCCGTCTAAGCCCTGCCGTGGGTCCAAACAGCAGTTTATTACCACATATGCAGTATTGCCGTAATGGGGAGAAATTGCTTTACAAATGTTGGGGTTCTTTTTCTACTTTATTTCTTGTAAAAATTAAAACTGCCTAAGTTTTTTCAGATAATTCAATTCTGCAAAAAACCTGTGGGGTCAAAATGCTAACTATACCCCTAGAAAAATTCCTTGAGTTGTTTCGTTTCCAAAATGGGGTCACTTTTGGGGGCTTTCCACTGTTTTGGTTTCTCCAGGGCGTGACATGGCACTGAAATCCATTCCAGCAAAATCTGCTCTCCAAAATCCAAATGGCGCTCCTTTTCTTGTGAGCCCTGCCATGGGAACAAACATTGCCGTAATCGTGAGAAATTTCTTTACAAATATTGGGGTGCATTTTCTCCTTTACTCCTTGTACAAATAAAAATTTCTAAATTTTTTCAGAGTAATTCCAATAAATTTAGCAAAAACCTGTGTTGTCAAAATGTTAACTATACCCCTAGATAAATTCCTTGAGGGGTTTAGTTTCCAAAATGAGGTCACATTTGGGGGGTTTCCACTGTTTGGCACAACAAGACCTCTTCAAACCTGACATGATGCCTAAAATATATCCTAAAAAAAAATGAGGCCTCAAAATCCATAAGGTGCTCCTTTGTTTCTGAGGCCTGTGTTTCAGACCATTAGCACACTAGGGCACATGTGGGATATTTCTAAAAAAAATGTTTTACAAATGAATTTTGGCAAAAATAATGAAATTTGAAAATGTCCCCTCTACTTTGCTTTAATTCTTGTGAAACGCCTAAAGGGTTAAGAAACTTTCTGAATGCTGTTTTGAATACTTTGAGGGGTGCATTTTTAAAATGGTGTTATTTATGGGGGGTTCTAATATATAAGGCCCTCAAAGCCACTTCAGAATTGATCTGATCCCTGAAAAAATAGTCTTTTGACATTTTCTTGAAAATGTGAGAAATTGCTGCTAAAGTTCTAAATGTTATAAAAAAGTGCAACCTTCAATGTTCCTGCAATTGTAAGCCAGCTAGCATTCATCTATGTACAAACTCTTGCAGGGGCGTAACTAGGAAAGACTGGGTCCCATATAAAACGTTTGACTGGGGCCCCCCCTCCGCTCGGTATCACACAACCCCCCCTTGTAGATAGTGCCTCCCTATAGATTCCACCACACAGCGCCCCCTATAGATAGCACCATACACAGCCCCCTGTAGATAACGTCTTACAACCCCAATCCCCCCTGTAGATAACGCCATACAGCCCCCCTGTAGATAATGAAATACAGCCCCCTGTAGATAACGCCATACAGACCCCCTGTAGATAACGCCATACAGAGTCTCCCCTGTAGATAACGCCATACAGAGTCCCCGCTGTAGATAACGCCATATAGTCCCCCGTAGATAACGTCATACAGACCCCCCTGTAGGTAACGCCATACAAACCCCCCTGTAGGTAACGCCATACAAACCCCCTGTAGATAACGCCATACAGAACCCCCCTGTAGATAACACCATACAGACCCCCCTTGTAGATAACGCCATACAGACCCCCCTGTAGATAACGCCATACAGACCCCCTGTAGATAACACCATACAGACCCCCCCTGTAGATAACGCCAGACAGACCCCCCTGTAGATAACGTCATACAGACCCCCCTGTAGATAACACCATACAGAACCCCCCTGTAGATAATGCCATACAGAGCCCCCATGTAGATAACACCATACAGAACCCCCCTGTAGATAACGCCATACAGACCCCCCTGTACATAACATCATACAGAAGCCCCCCATAGATAACGCCATACAGACCCCCCCTGTAGAATATGCCATACAGACCCCCCCACTGTAGATAACGCCATATAGCCCCCCACCAAAAAAAAACGGCCTATAGTTTGTCCTACAAAAGAGATGTATCCCCTATCCACAGGATAGGGGATACATGTGTGATCGCTGGCAGCGATAAGGAGAACGGAGGACCGAAAGTCCCCCCAAGTTCTCCATGAGTCTGCGCAGTTCAATAAAAATTAAAGGTGCGCTGGTCACAATTCATTTCTATGGAGCTGCAGACAGACCCCGGAAATCCGAGGTTTGTCATGGAGAACTTCGGGTGACTTTCGGTACCCCGTTCTCCATATAGCTGGGCGTCCCAGCGATCACACATGCATCCCCTATCCTGTGGATAGGGGATGCATGTCTTTTGTAGGAACAACCCCTTCAGTGGCATCGCGCTGTAGCAGCCATAGCGGCTGCTAGCGGAGCCTCTGGCCATGGGGGGGCTCGTGCCGGTGGGTGTCACGAGCCCCCTCATGCTGCGGTCCCCGTAGCAGCCGCTACGGCTGCTATAGCGGTAGTTACGCCAGTGAACTCTTGTCTTTATTTGCATTATAAGACCTACTTTTTATAGATTTGTAACTTCAAGTTAAATATATTGACTAACTCCTTGCTGACTGCAAAATTAATATCTTCTTACGCATGCATAATTTATAATATTGAAGGTGAATACTATAATTGGTCTTTCTGAGGTAATTTAACATTTTCAGTCTGATCCACAATGCAGACGCATAAACTGTCATTAAATGTATTCTTACTATGTTTAAAGATAAGACATTGCTGTTTTCTTTATCCCTTAAATCTTCCTCTCACGCTAGTTGTACATATTAGGTACATAGACTAAATTTGTTTTTATAAAATCCTGGGATCATTGCATTGATTTAAAGAACTCTTATATGTTTACTGATCATTGTATTAGTAAATGGCAAATAAAATGAGGGGATGCAACATCTTTGTGTAAAACTATAAAACTATGTTCACACAGGGCGGATACGCTGCGTAAAACCACACGGTATCTGCAATGGTCCCCACAGGGAATTTTGTCAGAAAAACTGCACCCAGTTGTTGTGCAGTTGTCCGTTGCGAAAAACAGCACCCGTAGTCATGGCAACGTGCCCCAATAATGTCCTACAGCCTGGCCTCCTGGAATGACGTTTTATGCAATGTGACCGCTGCAGCCTGTGATTGACTGCATCAGTCACATGGGATGAAACGTCATCCCCAAGGGCTGAGCTGGATGGAGAAGCAGAGAGATCTGGGTAAGTATAATCTTTTTTTTTTTTTCTGAGTTGAGAACTTTGCAGCGGAAACACTGCTTTTCCGCAGCAAAAATCACAACATCTGCTAGTTGTTGCGAGTTTTAACTCCCCATTGAATTCAATGGGGAAAACCCACAACAGAAAAGCAGTCATTCTATAAACACACCGCATGGCAATTTATGAATGGTTTTTCTGCATATTTTTTATGCAGCATATGGATGGGATTTGTTCAAATCTCCTCCACTCTGCTCCTGCTGTATTATGCTACAGATTTTCCGGACTCAAATACTTTGCGGAAAATCTGCAGTAGTTATGCTAAATTTGAACATACCCTAAAACTCCAAACACTGAAAGTCTGCTCAACATAAGGTTCACAGCTCTATTGTTTTTTTTTTCCGTCAATTGTGATTAGGCTTTTTGAGAAAAGCTGAACAGAAAACAAAGTGGCTGAGGGCTTCTGCTGCTTCGTTTTAGCAATTGGTGGGGGTCTCAGTGCTCGGACCCCCACCGATCAAAACTTCTGACATATCACTGTCACGATCTGTGGGTATGTGGACCCACTGGGCCGTACCGCCATAGCGGGATAGCAGCTGGCCAAACAGTGTACCAAGTCAATGCATAAATAGTTCAAGCACAAGGGTATCTGTAGTAGTTCAGACAGTAGCAACGGCTAGGCTCAAATGGGAACTTGGCAGCAGACACCAGGCGTGGTGTAACACAGGAGGCATGACCCGTGGCACAGCACGACTCCAACTTTCTAAGGCACAGGAAAAAGGTAGCACAGGATACAGGATACAGGTAGCAGGTACGGGAACACTGGGTAAAGGATAACACTAAGGGACCATTTGCAAGACTAACAAGGGTAAACACAACAATGCTCAGGCAAGGAGTAAAGGGGCAGGGCACTTCTTATAGTCCAGGGTGATCATGGGCAAATAGATAATTATTTTCATGTGCACGTGCAGGCCCTTTAAGGCCGGGCACGAGCGTGCGCGCGCACCCTACGGGACATAGCAGAACGGAGTGGAAGTGAGCGCTGGTGTCTCCTAGGGAGGAGATGAGGGCCAGCGCTCACAGATCCATGGCTACGGCCGTCGGGGGTGAGTAATCCCGACGGTTCGTGACCGTGGACGCTACAGTCACTATGACATGTCAGAAGTTTGTTGAACATTTATTTTCCCTTTAAGGAAAAATTTATAAATTAATTCACTATAAGAATCTCTTTCTGTGCATTTAACTAGTATTACCTCAATTCAAATGTATTCAAATGTATTCTCATATCTCACCCATCATAACTTGGTCCATTACATAGCATTTCCTAGCATACCATCAACATCAATTAATAACTGGTTTTGCCTTTGAGATACTAAGTTGGCTACAAAATAAATAATGTTAAACATGTATCTAAACCAACTGATGCCAATAATATGTGTAGAATGTCTTAAAGCATCTATGGCAACAACCACTGGACATTCCCAAAGTGGGCAAAGTAGTCTTGATCTTTTGGGAAAAGCAACTAAATGGGAAGAACCTATTCAGGTTTTATTTTTACTTCCATGGCTGACCAGCGGCTATTAACATTCAACCTAAAACTCTGCACAGCAGCTATGAGTATTATAATCCCATTTTGATTGCTCCATAAAGTTTAAGAATGTTTATATATAAATGTGAGTGGTGATACAGAAACCTTCTAAAATTTTCCTGAACATATCAAGCGAATGAAAGGGAATCATTTCATTTCACAAAGCCTAGCGATGTACAAATCTAAGATCTCATCTAATCTGTTTCTTCAACAAAGACACAAAAATATTTTAAACGCCACTTCATAAAGGAACGTTTAGGGAACAGTCTGGTTGAGATTTAATGACTTAAAGCTATCCAGTTAAATAATTTACTTCCATTAAATGAATTGCTACAGTGTGTAATTTAAAATACCTTACAAAACGACACAGCAGGTTACAACATATATAGTGTGAAAGGATCCATTACATTGCATTCTAAGAAACTATTCAACAAATGCATGTGGTAGTTTTTATGCCAATGTGAATGCAAAATAAATATGAAATACATATATTAAAGTAAAAGAAGGTGTCATAGAAGTATTATTTACATCATCAAGTCCTCTCCATCTGGATCACTGGTTGTTCAACATCCCTGGATGTAAGACTCCTTATTTTTTATTAAACCCATTTCCTAATGCCTTAGGCCTCATGCATACGACCGTAAGACGTCATGCACACAGATGGCCGCAGACTGTCACTCGCATTTGCAGGCTGTGCTCCCATTCTAAAGTATATGAGCACGGTCGACAAATTAAAAAAATAGGACATGTCCTATTTTTTGCGGGTCATTTCTACGGCCCGGACACATACCCATAAATATACGGGAAGGTGTCCATGGACCTTAGAAAGGAATGCATCAGTATTTTGATAATTACAGTAATTGCAGAAGCACCCATAGATTTCTATGGGCGTGTCTGTGCCGCAATTGTGGACAAGAATAGGACATGTTCTATATTTTGAGGATCATTTCTACCGCCCGGACACCTATCCGGCAATATATGGAAAGGTATTCGTGGCCAATAGAAATGCATGGGTCCGCAATTTCATCCGTAATTACCTTATCCATAATTCCGAATGAAAACTACGGTCATGTGCATGGGGCCTTAACCTAATATTAATTCATGTATTAAAAATTTTAAAGTGTATAGTATTATTGTATAAGGTGGGTCCCTACGTTGCTCATACACTCAGATCTGGGACTAAACCTACATATATCTGGGGATAGTAGGAACCAGCATTAAACAAAATAAAATCACCCAGGGCAGAATGAGAGGAATTTTTGGGGGAATTGCGGCCGCAAAAGCACGTTTGTGTGCATGGGGCCTAAGACTGCAAAACAATACAATATCCAAAAATTGCCACAGCACTCTTCTAACACTAATGCCACCTAAACACTATAAATAAATAAATATGCATTGCTGCTGAACCTACTTACAATAGTGAGGTTCTTAGCGCACACTTTGATCAAATGGCACCTGTATACACGTTTTGTTTAATTTTGTTGAAATGTGCTGATCAAATTTTGTTGTCTCTTATGTATTGCAATATATGTGGGGTTGACTGTCTCCATTGTGTGGGTGTGTTTGTGGGGGGGAGTGTGTATGTGTGGGGGAGTGTGTGTGTGTGGGGTGCATGCAAAGGTGATTGTAGGGTTGGGGGTGGGGGCGGGGGGTATTTGGGGGTGCATGCGGGGGTGGAGGGTGTGTGCGGGGGTGGGTGTGTGTGTGGGGTGCATGCTGGAGTGCTTGTGAGGTTGGGAGTGTGGGGGTGCATGAGGAAGTGGTGGGGTGTGTGTGTGGGGGGGTTTGCGGACCATATGCATAAGTGAGGTGGTGTTCCTGCATGGGTGTGTGTGTGTGAGATGGGGTGCGTGGTTTTGTGAAGCAACTGTATGTGTGGGGGGGTGCGTGTGTGAGGGTGTGGGGGATGCAGGGGTTTGCGGAGAGGCTGCATGTGTGTGGGGGGCGATCATGTGGGGAGGTGCGTGGCTTTGTGGAGTGGCTGCATGTGTGGGGGAGGTTTGTGGGGGGAAGCTCCCTGATGCGCAAAAATTATTAATAACTATTAATATTTCTGGCACATCTCCAGATCCCGTGCGCCACAATAGAAACTACAGTTCATTGACATCTATGAATATGATATGATATATAACATTCTTTTACGTCGTAGATTCATTGGACTACTGCGATGATCTACGGGATTGTTTTTCTTAATAAAATGGTTAACAAGGGTCTTGTGGGGGAGTTTTTATTTAAATAAAAAAAAATTATCTTATGCCTCTGTGTCTTTTTAATACTTTATTAGTGCCTTAGTAATGACAGTTTGATAGCCTCCATTACTAATGCGGGGCTTAATGTTAGCCAGTGAAAAGGCTAGCACTAACCCCCCATAATTACCCCGGTACTAACGCTTAGCACTATGTGCTTTGTTACAGATGTACAAAAATAACTAAAAAACAGGCCATTCTTACTAAATGTTTATCATGTGTACTTTTTTCAGGAGACAGCCAGGTCTCATAATGCTCGGGGACAATAGTGTGCCATTGTCTGGTGTGGCGTGTAGGGCAACCCGTCTGATCTAATAGTATGGGTGTGACTAATAGGCTGTGTCCTGGCAAGATACGGTATGCTGTGTGACCGACATATTGTTTGCAGCTTTGGTTGTGTGCATCGGCAACAATGAGCAGCCACTCCCCTCAAGAATAGTGGGAGTGGATATCACTAGCATATTTTGCCTGAGCACTCTCTCCCTTATGTAGCATTGGTGGTTTGTCTGCCTCCTGCTGGGAACTGGTGTTAACCTGCCCATTTAGTAAGTATGGCTTGTTTTTTTTTGTTTTTGTTTTGTATATTATTACGTCCAATTTTTTGGGGATTTGTTTACAGATGTGTCTAACCTTATCTTTGCTTGAATTTGGTTAAAGACTCCCACTTTTTATTAAACCAATTCAATAAAATCAAAATCATTAGAAACTATCAAAACACTTTATAGGTTGCAACTCACATCCCAACCACTGGGTGGTCATACATAAACACAGATAGCATTGACATCTCGTGACATCACAAAATCAAATATTTTTTTTTCAAAGCTGGTCAGACATCTTAGGATATTTTGAGGTAAATTGGAAGGTAACGAAGGACATATCTGTACATTGTTTTGATATTTGTTACTTTTTTTGTGTTATTGACCTCCTTTCCTTTTTGCTCATAGGACTTTCTCTTTCCTCACGAGATATCTGCTACTCTTGCCCATGTTTATGGGATTTATTTTTCTTTCCACTTTCCTTCCTTTTTGTCTCTTGCTCTCCAATCCTCTATACTCCTGTGATGCAGTAAGACACCTTGGATCTTAGCTCGTCCCCAAGGTCATAACAAGGAAAGACTGGGCCCAATAGAAAATTTTTGACTGGGCCCGCCCTCCCTGGGGTGCCACACACAGCCCCCCTATAAATTGTGCCATACAACCCCCCCATGTAGATTCTGACATACAGCCCCCTTGTAGATAGTGCCATACAGCCCCCCCCCACCTCCCCTTTGTAGACAGTGCCCCCACCTCCCCCTTGTAGATAGTGTCATACAGCCCCTCACCTACCCCTTGGTGACAATGCCATACAGTCCCCACCTCGCCCTTGTAGACAGTGCCATACAGCCCCCCACCTCCGCCTTGTAGACAGTGCCATACAGCTCCCCACCTCCACCTTGTAGACAGTGCCATACAGCCCCCAACCTCCACCTTGTAGCCAATGCTATACAGCCCGCCACCACCCCCTTGTAGACAGTGCCCCCAAACAGCTAAAACAAAATAATGATACTCACCTAGGCCCCATTCCCACACTAAACGGCCTGTAGCCTAGTAAATGGCAGAGCAGGGAGATGCCATAGTATTCAATAGCATCTTCATCCTAAGGACGCAGATACTACTGAATGTGGCGTCGCTACCGCTGTAGCAACTATAGCAGCTGCCAGCGGCACCACTGGGTATGGGTGCCTCATGCCACAGACCCCGTAGCAGCCACTGCTCGTCCCAGGAAGTTTTATTTTCATATTTCTGCTACCCCACCATCATGCCATTAACAATTTTTTTCCAACAATGTATGTAGCTTTAATTTTCCCCATAAAGCCTTCTGGTACCACTGGAGCTTCAGTCAGACATTGTGTGCTTCTACATTTCTTCTGCCATGTGGTATCTGGCTACCTCTTACCTTTAATTTTATGCAGCAAAAGCCGCATGTAAGATTAGGGGAGTGGCTATTTTTTTTTTTAAGAAAAGCACCTCTTTTGTCAGCAAATCCTCCCTTGAAGACCCTGAGGGTCTATATCTGTTGCTAACGGGCACAATTCAAGCAATTTAGTGACTTTTTACGTGCCTAACTCTAGACAGCCTGAATTTCTGTCCCGATTACTCAAATCCATAACAGACCATGTGGAGGAAACCACTATATTATTTGTCAACGCTGTGTGCTTGAACCGAGACTGGACAAGTCCTTCAGTCCATCTTTAGCTAGCCTTCCCTCTCCACCCTCCTGCCTTTCCTCTGCATTCTGTACCAAACTCTCGATGAACCACAGGTTAGACATATGGAGAGAACTTAATCCCAATGCTAGGGACTACAGGTTTTCTCTACTAAACATCAATTATTCAATAGTATAGACAGTTTTTTTCTCAAGCCTATGTTCCCGATTAACATAAAAGCAGCTTCTATCCACACAGTCTCATTGTAGGATCCTAATCTCATCTCTCTTACCTGTTCTTTCCACCTCTTGCACCCCCCCTACTACCAATTAGACCCTCAATAACTCCCTGTTTATCTTTCCTGAAATTTTTCAAGCCCTTAAATCCCACAAATTGACTTAGCTGACCTTTATGTGACAAGCCATTTCCCCTAAAGAAGCAGAAGTTGCCATTAAAATGTTGAAGCTTAGCAAACGGCCAGGCCCTGACAGCTTCATTGCTTTGTACTTTACAAAATATGCCTATGTTTTGAGTATCACTATCGCCATTTTTCATCTCCACCACGATCACAGCGTTTATCTCTATGATCCCAAAACCTTAAACCATCCACTACTTACGTTTTTTTGAGCAACTTATGGTCCAGTTATTGCCAAATTTCCTTACTAAATAGAGACGTTAAATTACTTGCTAAGCTCCTCGCCTTGTGTTTAAATACTGGCTTAGGCACCTTAATAAATAGAAATCAAGTTGGATTTGTGTGATGCCGGCAGGTCTCGGATAATATAAGACAGGTCTCCCATATGTTATATTGCTGTAGACAAAGAGGCATTTAGGCTATATTCCTTTATCTTGATATCAGAAAGGCGTTTAATACAATCCCCTGGATGTATCTCTTAAAAAACGGAACCATTGGGGTTTCCAGTCCTATCTTATCAATTGGCTTAAAACACTCCAAAGTACTCCATGGTTTTCTTCTGGCCTATTCTCCATCACCAGAGGCACATGCCAATGTTGTCCCTCCTCTCCCCTCTCTCTTTATTTGAGCTCTGCAGCACTTGGCGATGCATCTTCGCCAAGATTCTCAAATTCAAGTTATTGAAGTTGCTTCGGTACTCCACAATTTATGTTTGTTTACCAGTGATATACTGCTGGCCATCATCTACAGTAACAACCATACCTTTTACAAACCTTGTCCATCACTTCTGGTAGTGAACCATGCCAAATCCAATGCACTCAATTTCTCGCTCCCCTACCTCAGGGTCGCTACATTAAAATTCCAATTCCCCTTCCAGTGGGTATTGTGCAAGCTTAATTGTATGGAAATTAGCCTCACTGCTCACGTGCACACTGCTTGTATGGCTAACTACCCTCATTGCTACAACGGCTAAGAACTATGCTGGAAGATTGAGGCAAATACCAGCACTGGGGGACTGCTGAACATTCTGTTGCTTATAACCAATATCCAGATTCACACAAGGTGGTACTTGAACCCTGCCCGTATTGCAAAAATGGTTCCAGAGTACTCTCCATGCTGCTTTTAAGTATGCCATGTACCGGGGGATATGCTTCATACTGTATATGGTGGCAATGTGCTAGAGTACGAAGGCTTTGGTTGCGGGCAATATCCTTATCCTGACCTTCACCAGTCAAAATGTAGTAGAAAATCCCTGGGAGGCCTTTCTTAATAAGAAGATTACCAATACACCCAGCCATTCCCATGTATTAATTTATTTTGTCTTCTCAGCTTTGAAACAAGTGATTGCAATGTCATGGAAGAAGTTATCTCTTGACTTTACTAAAGTTAATGATGTGAAATTGACAGTCATACTCCTAGATAAGGTAGACAAATTCCAATCTTTATGGTCCCCTTGGGCAGACTGTGTCAGTAATACCCTTTTGCTCAACCTCCTCTTTCCCCTGTACCTGAGCTGAGTTGTAATCCTTACTAGCCGATATCTTGGTGTTGGTGGGCTCTCTGTCTTCCTCCTTACTATTACGTCAATTCAAGGGAACTAATTAGTTCCCATGACATATCAGAAAAAGTAAATTCACATGGCAGTATTTAGGTAACGGGGCTGGGCACATAAAGAATAAAGGTACTTAACGTTTATTTGTACCAATTAAAAAATATTTGACAAACAAAATGAAGTAGATGAGGAAGAAATACAAAAAAACAACAGGTCTGGAAGAAGGGGGATTCAACTCATGGTACAGAATATTGTATGTGTACGTGGAAACTATCACATAGCAATATCATAGCACCAATGTCAAACTTTGTCTGATCAGCTTTCTATTCAGTGTAGTGTGGCACCACTTAGTATGTATATAAATAGCATCCAAGTGAGTCAGAAGGTATATTACTCATGGTCCCAAGTACTCACCACGTTCCCATGACACAACAGTGTGTCATGCGGCAGGAAGGTGTTAAACATATTGCTTTCGCAAATATTATGCAGCGATATAAGCACATTTACTATACAAGTAAGGCCACGTTCAGACGTAGCGGAATTGCTGTTGAATTCTGCTGCGGAAAGTCCGCAGTGGAATTCTGAGGCAGCCATTTTTTACATTTGTTGAAACTTAGTTCAGACGTTGCGGTAAATAACTGTGTGGAAATTAGGCTGCGGTGCAGAATTTTCCCTACACAGCATGCACATTATGTTGTGGAGAAGCAGCGGAAATCACTGCGGATTTCAGCCTTTGCAATGCAAAAGCTGAAATCTGTGGCAAGTCCGCTGTGATATCTGCAACGTCTGAATTACCTGTTAAATATGCACATGTTGCTGCAGATTCTTGTCCAACACTAAATAGGGCTGAGCTACAATACCAGATTCAGCCCATGAACAAGAGTGGTGCAATTTTTGGAAACAAATTGTATGGATTCACAGGGATTACAAGGATATTGTATAACATTGTTCTTAAAATAAATGTAATAAAAAATAAAAAGGTTACGTATTTAAGCAAAGTGTAATATTAGACCAAGGTCATCAGAAACCAATCAGTGTAACAAATATGCAATAGGGGATCTACTTATAGTTGCGTAGCATCAATAAAGGTTGCTGCAAAAACCAATGTCTTGTTACTCCATAATCTTGGCATTTCGGGCATGGCTTACATTATGAACTATGAAGGGCTAAAAGAATATCAATTTTGAAACAATAGTGATTTTCTTTTTATTTTCCTATAAATCGCTCATGTCTTATCCAATGAGTCACTTAGGGATCAGTTTGTGCTTCCTCACTGAAAACGAATGTTATTTGCATAGACTTATTGTTCTACAGTATTGTTGTTGGATAAATAGCATTTTTATTTTTCCAGTAATACATTGTGTTACCTACAGAAGTGGTCTACAATCTGTGTCTCTCCAACTGTAAAACTCTAACTTTCAGCATGCAGTTATTCCTGGGTGTTGTAAAAACAGATATAGAGCCACAGATTGTGGACTAGTGACCAGCAGTATGCACCTTTGTACAGATGGTACTATTGCTAATGTTAAGATCATCAGAGGGAAAAGTTATCCTGCAAGCGTACCTATCCTTCCACGTGTTTTTTTTTTTGTTTTCTTTTTAGAATAAACTATCATGTGTGCATTTCAGTAATATCAGTGTTTCTGACCACAATGTTACATGTATAATGTATTTTTCAGCAGTTTTCCCTCTCTTTAGGCTACATTTCTACATATCTCTGCTTCAAAAATTATGGGGACTATCTGCTATTATGTATAAATTAAGTATAAATTACTTCCTAACAATAGGTGGGAGGAGGGGAAAAAAAACAAAAAAAAAACAAGACACTTAGGAGCATTGTACCCTGCCACACCATTGAGTGCCTGCTGCTATATAAACCAGAATTAGAAGGTCCCAGCCTCAATACTGTAATATATCATCTGGTCCTTCATGATAATTGAGAACTGGCAGCCTGTCTGCAGACCCACACGTCTTATAGAGAAAGCCATACCAGAGTATTTAGGACATTAAAACTGAGATTAGATACTGAAATGTGCTGCTCATAATGAAGCACTGCTGTGAGATGGATACTTACTAGAAGATGGTCTGTACCCCAGAATGTGTATGTATGTATGTATGTATGTATGTATAGGCAGGCTACCTGCAACTTCTATCCTTTGAGCACACTCTCTGCAAGTCTTCCCTGTAAATATGATCCCTCATTGAGAAGCTTCAATAACTTTCATGTCTTAAAGCTGTCATGGTTTTTAAGTGAGTTCCGATCTTCTGAACAGTTACCAAATATTGCATCAGCCAGTTGTAGGGAGAAATAGTCAGAAGATAAGTCGAGAATAAGGCCATGTTCACATGTTGAGGATTTGATGAAGATTTGGGCATGGATGCCACGCCTAAATCTCACTAAATCTGCTGATATTTTGCATCCAATGCAAGTAAATGGTTTTTTGTGACCCTCACTCATATGCAGCAGAAAGAATATATGTGGAATAATAATTCACAGCATGTTCATTATTCGGTTTAGCCCTATTGAATTACAACGGGACTAATCTGTGTACAGATCCGCTGGCACATTCGCGGCAGAGATTTGCATGTCAACCTTGAATTTCTACCATGGATTCTTTAAAAAACATAACCTTAGGTATTTTTCTGTATAAAAGATTTATTGCAAAGATTATTATCTTTACATATACTATTGATTTATGGAAAGAAAGTGTAAATTAAAGGTATACTTTAAGGCTATGACTCTATGGCAAACCTAGAATTTTTTATGCATAATATTCCTAATTTCTAATCAGTCACAATAAATTTGCAGCATTTCAATAACTTATGCGCCACCAGATGACCTGGTGTTTACCAGCCTCCGGTGCCCACTCCAGGGGCCTGCACACTGTTACTACACGAAATGTAGTAGAAAATCCCTGGGAGGCCTTTCTTAATAAGAAGATCACCAATATACCCTACTAGAACGTAGTTGTGCCGACCATCCTGCACAACCTCAGGGGGTACAATCACTACCTTTGACTCACTAATATCTCATACACTTCCACCACTATCTTCTTGCTTTCAAAAACTATCCAAATGTTATCACCTTAGAGGAGCGCCTGTGTCTTTTTATGTCTTCCCATCCCCACATCCCCTTTCCCTCTCCCGTATATTTTTAAGGAACCATTATGTGCAACCTAAATTTTTCTCATTGAGGTAAAATGTTGCAGGAAACTTGTGACAATCACGAACTTTCCAAACAGATTGAAATTCTTGTGATTGTCACACGGACAACCAATTGTGTCATGGAGCTCTAGACCTAAAAAGATGATCCTATAGATGCTACTTGTGATCCTAAGTCACACACTATAGCCTTATCATAATCTTCTTTTCTCAGAAAATAAAACGTTAATATAAACCATTAAATATTAGGCATAAGAAAGGCTAGATCCTGCCATGACATGAAAATTGGCCGGCTGACACAACATGGTATTACACAATGACCAATTTTATATTATATGATATCAATCCTGAAAGATCAACTTCAAACTTGATGTGGCTACCAAAATGTATTTGAAAATGTATTCAAAATCAATTACATCATTAAGAAATTGCCAATTCTTTCACACCTTTTGGACATTCATGACTACTAAATTAAAGCCAAACTAATTTTCTTATTGCACATTAATACCTTGCCTTGTTTATCCAACCACAACAAGCATGAAATGAATGGAATCTACTCACAAATCCGCTAAAGAATTTTACGCTGGCACTTCTCAATTCAATACAATTTTTCCACAAATGTTATTAGAAACATTTCTGATTTATTTAATCTGCAATAAGCTCTACTCAATACATCGTTTTATTATCCTTTTGTGTTCAAAGCAGTACTTTAGAGGCATTTAAATGCTACAAGTTTGAAAGGATGAATAATTAGAATTATAATCTTTAGGAGGGATTATGTTTCATACCTATAGACACACAATAATGTCTGTATTATCCTGAACGAATTTCAACATCTCTTTTGTTTTGCAGAGAAAGACACTTTTCCAAGTAAGCTGAATGAATTAAGATTCACTGAAGCATTAACTTTTATACAGTAGAATATTATATATATATTTATTTTATACTTTCTATAAAGTGGTCTATGTAATGGTCCCGGGTTATGATATTTTCAATTTACAATGGTCTTTCACTGACCATCGTAACTTAAAACTACAATCAACTTGCAATGTTGTGTAGACAGTGCAGATCTGTGGCGCACACAGTTGGCTAGAAGAACCAGACCACCAACATGCATATTTCACTGGTAAAAAGCCTGTGAATAGCCACAGTAAACAGCAAATTAGAACATCACTTTGGTATCATGTAGTCAAACAATGGAAACTGTAATTCTGAGGTGTGTGTGCTGATTGGTTGTCTAGCCATTTTCTAGACCTTTCCACAGTACACTATTATATACAGAGGCATAACCTGAAGCTCCTGGGCCCCATGCAAAATCTGTGACTGTAATTTGCCATTTATAATACTAGTGTCTTCTTATGTGGCAGAGGAGCCTTTGGGTCCCCTCTGCACCACTTAAAGCTATAACCCTGGTTATATGTATGTACTGCTCTCTACCATTGCCAATATGTTTATCAGATGAGGGTGTCAAAAGTTTATTATTCATGTACAATGTGCTCCTGGCCTCAAGGTAGAATGTGGTCCGACAGCATCGTATCTCTTATTTATCTGCATTAGTTATCTGCTTATACCGGAACAAATTATTATTGTAAATTAATCATGGAGCTGTGCTCAGGCTTCAGGAAAAGGACCTTGTAGCTAGGCTGAGCAGGACTGTAGGCAGGGTGCCTGAAGAGGGAGCTGCCACTCTAATGGCTCTAGAGACACAAATGTCGTCTTGTTTTAAAGCTTGAAATGGGAGCTGTATAAAGCATATATCATTTTAGCCTGTGTAAACAGCAAAGAGGGACAGTGGTGGACATGCGGGCAGCATGCAGGGAGAGAAGGAGTATCTGTGATCTTCCTTGTTTCCATGTCTAGCTTTAGATGACCCCAGTGGGAGGGGTAATATGAACTTTTGATATCAACCCCTTATCAACCAGAGATCATACTTGCTGATTGTCACTTATGAAGGCCTTTATTTATTTTTTACTCTATGTAAAAAATAGGACCATTTAACCCTACAGATGCAATTATCAATGCTGATTGGGGCACCTAAGTGGTTTTACAGAATAAAATAAAGAAATAAATAATAATGTTTTTCACACACAACACAATGTTATATTATTTTAAAAAAATGAATAATAAATGACACATTATTGGTCCTGTCGCCAAATCTGCAATAACTTGTACTATAAAAATAATACATTATTTATTATTTTACAGTAAACGGCAATAAAAAAAACCTAAAAAACAATGGCAGGATAGCCGTCTCTTCCAATCTTGTCTTTCAAATACAGGAATAAAAAGTAATCAAAAAGTCACCAAAATGTACCCCAAAATGATGGGATAAAAAAAGCTATACATTTTTTTTTTTTTTTAATACTGTGCCTATTTTGTGTGTCATTAATTGTATTATAACATATCAATATTGATCATTGTAATTGCTTCTTATATTAACTTATCTTTACCAGTTCTAACCATTTGTAGCCCCTTCTTTATAGGCATTGTTTAAACTACAGGGTGGGCCATTTATATGGATACACCTAAATAAAATGGGAATGGTTGGTGATATTAACTTCCTGTTTGTGGCACATTAGTATATGGGAGGGGGGAAACTTTTCAAGCTGGGTGTTGACCATGGTGGCCATTTTGAAGTCGGCCATTTTGTATCCAACTTTAGTTTTTTCAATGGGAAGAGGGTCATGTGACACATCAAACTTATCGAGAATTTCACAAGAAAAACAATGGTGTGCTTGGTTTTAACATTACTTTATTCTTTCATGAGTTATTTACAAGTTTCTGACCACTTATAAAATGTGTTCAAAGTGCTGCCCATTGTGTTGGATTGTCAATGCAACCCTCTTCTCCCACTCTTCACACACTGATAGCAACACCGTAGAAGAAATGCTAGCACAGGCTTCCAGTATCCGTAGTTTCAGTTGCTGCACATCTCGTATCTTCACAGCACAGACAATTGCCTTCAGATGACCCCAAAGATAAAAGTCTAAGGGGGTCAGATCGGGAGGCATTTCTTCTGCGGTGTTGCTATCATTGTGTGAAGAGTGGGAGAAGAGGGTTGCATTGACAATCCAACACAATGGGCAGCACTTTTAACACATTTTATAAGTGGTTAGAAACTTGTAAATAACTCATGAAAGAATAAAGTAACGTTAAAACCAAGCACACCATTGTTTTTCTTGTGAAATTCTCAATAAGTTTGATGTGTCACATGACCCTCTTCCCATTAAAAAAACTAAAGTTGGATACAAAATGACCGACTTCAAAATGGCCGCCATGGTCAACACCCAGCTTGAAAAGTTTCTCCCCTCCCATATACAAATGTGCCACAAACAGGAAGTTAATATCACCAACCATTCCCACTTTATTTAGGTGTATCCATATAAATGGCCCACCCTGTACATTATAACACTTGGGCTATGTTCTTATGGTGCAGATTTGCATTTGCCAAATCCGCTGTGGATTTTGAGGATAATCTGCAGCAGAAATCAGCAGATTTAACATGTATTTTTGCAGTGGATTGGCTTCCAAACAGATTAGCTCTTTTGAAGTTACTTTTGAAAACATTATTTTTATTAATTTATGTGTTAAATTGCAGTACCACAAGGTTGTAAACTATTGCTATTGCCCTGAGTTAGGCACAATTTCAGCATATTGTATAATTAATAAATGCAATAAGAAAAAAAAAAAGAAAACAGAAAAAAGGAAAAAGAATAATACAGATAAACATTAACATCATTAATGACATGGAAATATATATTTTTTTTATATATCAGTAAGTAAATTATTCACATTCTAATGTCTAGCTATCGACAATTATGCATCTAATTTTCCAGGTATAAATTGTGTAGGGTGTTTTCAACATTTAGCTATTTTGGAACGAGTTGCAAATTAAAATATGACTGGTTAATTATTGACCTATATTTATTTCTCTATACTCATAGGGAATACATCAAGATATAACGATAATAAGGATTATGAAGGTGTTAGGGCACGTTCAGACGTAGCAGAATTTTTCCGCTGCAAATGTTGGAGCAGATTTGCGGAAATTACGCAACGAATCTGCTACTACATTTGTATATTTGACAGGTAATTCAGACGTTGTGGATATCATAGCAAACTTGCCACAGATTTAGGTTTTTGCATTGCAAAGGCTGAAATCCACAGTGAAATTTTGCAGCTTCTCCGCATCAAAATGTGCATGCTGCGGAGTGAAAATTCTGCACCACAGCCTAAATTCCACACAGTTATTTTCCGCAACGTCTGAACTAAGTTTCCTAAGAATGTATAAACTAATGTAAAAAAGGGCTGCTGCAGATTTCCACAGCTGACTGTCTGAATTCAACAGCAATTCTGCCATGTCTGAATGTGCCCTTAAAGTAATTGTGAGTTTACACATTCCCACCATTATGCTTCACATTAGCATTATTGCTTTGACATCTCCAACAAAAGGTTTGTCTCATGATACATTTTTTGCTATAGGGTGTATAATACCATCTATAGAATAATTTCTGGAATTTTCAAAATGATTTGAACATTTTGAGACTTTAGAAC
Organism: Rhinoderma darwinii; assembly: GCF_050947455.1. Taxonomy (NCBI): domain Eukaryota; kingdom Metazoa; phylum Chordata; class Amphibia; order Anura; family Rhinodermatidae; genus Rhinoderma; species Rhinoderma darwinii. The sequence continues at coordinate 386,646,223 of NC_134688.1, read as the reverse complement.
TAATTTAAAAAGGCTTTATGCCGAAGTTAACCACAAACAGTGTAGTATCAAAATCTGTTTCCCATTTGTTTGCATCAATGAAAATGGCAAAGTAGAATTAGCTTTATTTAAAATATGATAGCTTACTAATATTAATTTGCTTTATGAAGAGATATATAGTAATTTGGGTAATTTGGACATTGTGCAAGTATTTTATTGGGAAGGGGTTGGATAAATTGCGGAACAAGTATAGAATTTGCGTGACAACCATCATTTTAATTGTGGCTATACGTCTCACTTGTTGAAGCTCAGGCTTTATTTTATTGAGTAGGTTTTTATAATTAATGTCTCAGAGATCTTTTATTGTGTAAGTTAACTAGATTCCTAAATATGTAATGGAGGTATGATCCCATCGAATGGGTTATTTAGTGCGCAGACTGCTATATATAGAGAAGCGAAGATTTAAGTTTAGCGTTTGGCATTTAGACATATGCAATCTGTAATAAGGGATTTCAGTGTAGTTTTCTAGAACTTGCATAACTTCAAGAAGGGACTGCAACGTGTTGGTCAAAGCTAATATGAAGTCATCCGCAAAAAGTCCTATTTTGTGGTCTGTTTCACCAATCTTATTGCCTGGTACAGGAGGCTGTTTTTTTTCTAATTTTCTCTGCTACGTTTTCAAAGGTTAAAGTGAATACTATAGGATCCATTGGTGATTGAGAATAGATCAGATAGGGATCCAGAAACATACACTTTAGCAGATAGTTGGGTATATATAGGGCCATTATATTTTGTTTCATATTGTCAGGAAAACCAAACTTAAAGAGGCTCTGTCACCAGATTTTGCAACCCCTATCTGCTATTGCAGCAGATAGGCGCTGCAATGTAGATTACAGTAACGTTTTTATTTTTAAAAAATTGTCCATACCAGTGACCAGTGACCATAGTGTCCGGAGAGAGAACGCATCAGGTCTCTGCGTATCTGGACTCTGGATCCGCTGCTAATTTCATCCGTACAGACCTGGTGGATCTTCTCCAATTACCCACCACACCGCTGGAGAGGCCGTTGATGGTTGCATCTGTAAAATGACTACCTCTGCCAGACCCAGTAATAGCTATGACCAAGCCGCTGAGGCTCCAAGTGGGAGCTCTTCACTCCGAACTTCTGTCGTTCTGTGTCCTATCCCAAGCTGTTAACCCTGTGCTGCTGGGCCTGCCTTGGCTCCAACTACATGCCCCAGTCCTGGACTGGAATTCTGGAGAGGTACTCCAGTAGGGCCCTGCGTGTCAACGCTGATGCCTGGTGCAGATTAGTTCGGCTCAGCCTTCACTGCCTCGGTCTTTGGCAGGATTGCCGGGTCATTATGCTGCATTTTTGGATGTCTTCAGCAATAGGGAGGCAGAGACATTGCCTCCACACCGAGCGTATAACTGCCCTATCGAGCTTATTCCAGGTGCATCCCTTCCCCATGGTTGGATATATCCTCTCTCCTTGCCAGGGACTCTGTCCATGTCCGCCTATGTGAAAGAACTTGGAGAGGGGCTTCATACGGAAGTCTTCCTTCCTGGCAGGAGCCGGGTTCTTCTTCATCAAAAAGAAGGATGGTTCTCTTCATCCTTGTATTGACTACCGAGGTCTCAACCAGATCACGGTGAAAAATAAATATCCATTGCCACTGATCTCAGAACTGTTTGATCGTATATGTGGTGCCAAGATTTTTTCCAAACTAGATCTGCGTGGAGCTTACAAATTAGTCCGGATTTGCCAGGGTGACGAATGGAAGACTACATTTAACACCCGTGATGGACACTATTAATATCTAGTAATATCTAGTAATGCCCTTCGGCTTGTGCAATGCTCATAATGACAATTTCCGTGACCTCCTCTATGTTTGTGTAGTAGTCTATCTTGATGATACCTTGATTTTTTCTCCAGATCCTATGACGCATCAGAGACATGTCAGTCAAGTTTTGCTGCGGTTAAGGGAGAATCGTCTGTATGCTAAGTTGGAGAAGTGCGTGTTTGAAAAAGATGCTCTACCCTTCCTGGGCTACATCATCTCAAATTGCTTCTATGCCTGAGTGTTTTTGTTGTACCCTAAGTTTGTCTATGCAATGGTCTACTAGTGTGTTCCTGTTCCTGTTCTAGTTCTTGTTCCTGTTCCTGTATCCCATGCTATCCTGGTCGTGTGCCGTGCTGAGCCAGAGTCGTGCTGTACTGTATTCCACACCTGTCCTGCTACTCCACGCCTGATGTCTACCTGCTGCCTAATCCCAGCCGAACCTGCCTTGCTACTGTCCAAGCAGCCACTGGTACCCTATACCTGTGGCCTGTTGGCCAGCTGCCATACAGCCAAGGTGGTAGGGTCCAGTGGGTCCATGAACCCTACGTGACACAGTGTTTCCCTAACACATACAGACTGAATAACACTAGTTAAATGCAAATAGATGCCTTTATTGATAGAAATAACATGAACATACGTTTTAATGCATAAATATAAAATAAAAAAATTTCAACCCAAAATAAATCTTAAACACTCTCACAATGAACTTCTACCGCTTACACTTGAACTGGGCGTTAGCATTTTAGCACGAGTATTTATTAGCATGTAATGGCAGGAGATTTTATATACCTGACGAAGACCTCAGTACGAGGTTGAAACGCGTTGTATTAGTGTTTGCTTTTATACATTCGTATGATTAAATTCCTAAAATCTGGAAGCCGACTGAGAATTTATCTGAACAACTGCACAAGAGCGCTCCACGAAGGAGTTTCTTTTATACAACTTGCCATTGATTACCAGACCACGGGAGGACCTCCAGCATTGGAGTCACACACCCAGGGTCTACTCCGGAGGCTGGCATACTGTGCCGACATTGGGGTCACAATAACCCGACACGTTCTAAAGTTGAGTTACATAGTTACATAGTTAGTACGGTTGAAAAAAGATACATGTCCATCAAGTTTAAACAAGGGATGGGAAAAAGGGAAGGGATGAAGCAAAAATTCTACACATTCACATAGGAGCTGATACTTTTTCATTCTAGGGAAATTATCTAACCCTTTTTTAAAGCCGAGGATCCTGCACAATTCCACCAGGTGAGTCTATCTAGATTCATCACATCTTTACAGTATATATTCCTGAACGGTATGACTTTAGAGGAGCGCCGTCTTCTCCTTTTTTTTTTTCTTGTAAGAATTTTCTAGTTGGATATTGGTATATAGTACCATATTTTAAACATACCCCAACAAGAAATGAACATACACTATAGAGGTTCCTCAATATATATCCATAATGACTACAAACTGGGATGGTGCGAAACCAAACTTGCGTATCGTCATAACCCCCAAATGAATGCTGTGGTGAAAGACTTTATTAATGTTTATTAATAAAGTTTTTTGATGATTTTATTAATGGTTGTGTTTAGCCTCACATTTTTGTAGCTATATGGACTTCAGTTTGGTGAGATGAACCATTCCACAGGTCTTTATATATATATATATATATATATATATATATATATATATATATATATGCCTTCTGTTATCTATATTTGAGTGTGTATGGAGGATGAGACAGATTTTTCAAGTAGTCAACTATGATTATGTCATTTCTTGAGTAAATGTTATGGGGATGGGAATAGAAAGTGTACTCTCTCTCTCTCTCTCTCTGAAGAGTGTAATACTTTCCATACATCAAAGAGATCTTCTTTCAGTAGAAGTTGTGCTACAGTAGGTTAAGATAATTTTGTGAGGAATGAGTAGATACATTTTCTAGGAATGCTGAAATGACTATATTAAAATTTCTAGAGTGTAATAAAAAAGCTCTTGTTTTCACTAAAGAAAAAAGAATAACAACATTCTTGCTAAAAGCATATTGATGTATATTTGGTGCGTAAATGAATACCAAAGTATATGTTACATTGCTAATTGAGCAAATTAATATCACATACATCAATTATATATCTCTCTTATTGAAAGGAAACTGAGCATGTTATCACAATGGTCACTCCTCTTTTCTATTTGATAGCTTGGGAGGAGAATGGAGGAGAATATACTGTATAAAGTATTTATGTTTTAATCTACAGAATGTGTATCTTTGGGATTTAGATATTTTTGCTCAATACAGAGTATATTGCATTTTAGTAACTTTCCTTCTTTTCAAAGCGATCTTTTAAACAGGACTATTAAGTTCGTTGGCATTGAGGTTGAAGAGAAAACATATAATGATAAATTACAGTAAGCTTGCTATTGCATCTTAGGTAAACTATGTGAAAATAAAATTTTTTATGGTCAACAAATATTTGGATTGAAAGAGCATGTTCACAAAATATAAAGTCAGACATATACAACCTATTAAACAAAACCTGTCATGTTCAAAATGTAATCCAATCTACAGGCAGCATATTATAGATCTTGAGGAGCTAAGCAGATTGATATAAAATATTGTAGGAAAATATTCAGTTTCACGTTGGGTACGTGGACCCACTGGGCCATACCGCTTTGACGGTATGGCAGCTGGCAACAGGACACAGTATATAGTTCGTATAGGTGTACCTGTGGTAGCTCAGACAGTAGCAAGACAGGCTCGGCTGGCACTTAGGCAGCAGAAAGGCACCAGGTGTGGTGAAGCAGGACAGACGTAGTACTCAGTGCAGCACGACTCCAACTCAATACGGCACTTGACCAGGATAGCAGGAGATACAGGTTACAGGTAGCAGGAATGGGAAACACTGGGAACTGGAAAACACTTAGGAGACCATTTGTATAGACAAACTAGGGTAGCGACAACAAAGCTCAGGCAAGGCAGGAAGGGGCTGGGCCCTTCCTATAGCCCAGGGTGCTCTGGGAGCAATCAGCTCAATCTCACACCTGTGTGCGCTTTGGTTTCTTAAGGTTGGACTGAGCTCGCGAGCGCACCCCGGTGGTCACTGTGGAACAGGACGGCCACATGTGCAGACATCTCTGGAGAGAAGGGCGTCGACCGGATGGAAGGAGTTCGTGGTCAGCGACCTCGGACGTTACATTCAGTATGACCTGAACCTCTGCACATTCAGTGTTTAGGAATCCAGTGGGTGGTCCGACTAAGTGATTTACAACTGTCTCTGTATGCAGACTCATACAGGAAGGGCTGTCAATTACTGAGTATCACTAAGCTGATGTTTAGATTAAAAAAATTACGCGTTATAATAATATTATTAGAATATTTTCACTGCAAAGCTATTTTTCATCATTACCTATACTAACCTATATAATACCTATAAACATATATGTAGACACATATGTATGTGTGTAATAAATTGTAGGGTGTGCTCAGAGCCCGCTTATGCATATATGTTAAGCACCTAATGTTATGTTGTTATGTAATGCAACTGTATTTGTATTAGGAGAAAAGGTTATTTTCCATAGAACACTATATATTTTGTACCGACGGGACTCTTTGAAGGCAGATTAGTGTCAGAGGTCAGTTGTGGTGTGCGGCCCCTTTAAAAAAAATGTGAGGAGCCTAGTCTTTAAAAAAATAATAATATTTTTTTTATAGTGACAGTTGGTGAGTGATGAAGGAGAGAGACAGAAAGAGTGATGGGAATGGGATAAGCAGGCGAGGAAGAAAGAAGTCAGTACAGAGTGGTTGGATTTGCCGAGCAGGGCGCAAACCGCTGATAGGTAGCTGGGCAGGGCGAGAAAATCTGGATTGTATAGACAGGCAGGTCGAAAGTTGCCAGATTGGGAAGACGGGCAGGGCGAGAGCTGCCAGAATGGATAGCCAGGCAGGGTGACAACTGACAGATTGGATAGCCAGGCAGGGCGAGAGAAGCCAGTTGAGATTGCCAGATAGGGTGCAAGTTACCAAGTGACTGATCCACCATAAAGACTTTGTATTGCTAGGCTTATCGCTAGCTCAGCACTTCATATGAGAACAAAGATCCCCTGCACCACAAGTTTAACTTGAGACTGAACCATAGCCAACACAATGTCCCGTTCTTACCAGTTAAATCACAAACTGCCAAGTATAGAGCCTGTTAATTAGTGAAACCATCAAGCTTATGTACTAAATATTGTAACCATGAAGATTGTGCCTCTGTTGGAGTACAGTTCTGTTCAGCATCTTATACCTGTATCTTATACCTGTGTCGTCTGACGTTATTGCTGTGCAATTTCCTCTGCGGGGCAGTAATTATCCTAAACCCTTTCCCACCTGTTACAAACCTATAGCACACAATTTGTACCATACAAACAAATCCAATTTTATTTCACAAGAGGTAAAAACACATTGGCCATCAAGACCTAAAAATAAGACATACAAGTTAAAATAACATGGTGGTGGTCAGGGGATGACAATACACATGACAGTATAAGACAATCACAGGATATCACGAGGTATTATAGAAAAAAAGATACCATCTGGAACAAAAAGTACACACTCTGTAAATTACTGCATATCAGTGTAGTACCAGAGAGCCTAAATATTAAAAAGTAAGCCATGAACCAATACCAACCGGTTTGCTGCATAGTGTGCCCCTAATAAACAGAAAGACCACTACCATAGAGCCCACAGTAAAACTATTTTTCAACCTGCTCATCCACTCCTGCTCCTTAAGGCTAAATTCACACGAACGTGTGTGTTTTGCACGCGCAAAAAATGCAGCGTTTTTTGCGCATTGCAGTTCCGTGTGTCATCAGTGTTTGGTGCGTGGCTGCGTGATTTTGGCGCATATGCCATCCTTATGACACGCGGTTTTGAGGTTGAGAAAAAGAAATGAAGGAGGTGGTTTTATTTTTCCCTTCATTTCTTGATCTACTGTTGCGCGAATCACGCGCAGAACACGGAAGTGCTTCCGTGTGCTGCTCGTGATTTTCATGCACCCATTGACGTCAATGGGTGCGTGATGTGCAAAAACCGCTCAAGTATAGGAATGTCGTGAGTTTCACGCAGCGGACACACGTTGCGTGAAAAACACGGAATGTCTGAATGTCCCCATTGCCTTACATAGGCACGGTCGACGCGCATGATTTTCACGCGCGTATCACGGACGTGAACTACGCTCGTGTGAATAAGGCCTTAGACTGGACTGCATTTTCAACATGACAGGTTTCCTTTAAAGTACTGTATATGAGGTCACAATAGAATTCTGATTAGAAGAAATAAATATCTTTCGCAATTAAATGTTAACATGAATGAAATCAAAGTGAGAAAAAATAAAAATAAAAGGAAGGGCGAATGGAAAGGAGTGGAAAGGGACTCAATGAACTTTAGAGAATAAAGTGGGGAGACTAACTTGATCTCCTTATTTTCAACATGGAGGATAAACTGGAAAAGCTTCTAAATCCGGTTCAAGGGAACATGTTATTTGAAAGGCTAAATATGTGTTGTGTTCATTTGTCAGTAGATATTCAGATCTCATAATATCATGGATGGAATTAACCCACTGAAAGCGTGTATGGGGGTTAGGACATTTTCATAATACAGGTAAAGCTAACCTTGTAGCCATAATGAAATGGCGTAACAAACCTTTTTTGAGAGTTATGATGGAGCCTGGGATTCTAGACAGCAATTCCAATTCAGGGGGATTTTGAATAGATGTGTTACAGATATGATTGTAAAGGAAGATACCATTTTTGCAGGGAAAATGTTAATACTTTGCATGTCACCAACAAAATAAACAAAAATAATAAAGTGAAACATTTAGCCAGTGTAATCACAAAACAGTAATACATGTTATAAGGCAAACTAGAAAAGGGAAGGATAGATATAAGTCCGGTTCTAAGTGAATCTACTAGAGATAGTTAAGAAATCCAGTAACAATGGGGTAGTATTGAGAAGTAGGACTTGTAGAGTCAGTTTATAGTTTATGGTAATCTGTAAATATATTAAAGAAGTGCACTACTGCTTATGTCATAATGGAAGATGTAATGAGAAGGAGTCCTGTCAGATATAGAAATGTGAAGTGTAAATCATTGCTGTGTAGATTGAGTTTAGGGCTTTAAAGCATTTACTATTTCCCAGTCTTGATTTAAAGAGGCTCTGTCACCACATTATATGTGCCCTATCTCCTACATACGGAGATAGGCGCTATAATGTAGGTGACAGCAGTGCTTTTTATTTAAAAAAACGATCTGTTTTCTCCACTTTATTAGCGATTTTAGATTTATGCTAATGAGTTGCTTAAAGCCCAAGTGGGTGTATTTTTACTTTAAACTGAGTGGGCGTTGTACAGAGGAGTGTATGACGCTGACCAATCAGCGTCATGCACTCCTCTCCATTCATTTAGTCAGCGCATAGGGATCCTTTTAGATCGCTATGTGCTGTCTTATACGAACACATTAACGATACTGAAGTGTTTAGACAGTGAATAGACATTCCACTGGATGTCTGTTCACAATTTCTGCAATTCGTTACTGTTTCTGTGGTAGTTACAGCAGTGGAAGCGTAATCTCGCGAGATTACGTTGTAGATGACAGGTTACAAAGAGATTACGCTTCCTCTTCTGTAACTACCATAGAAACAGTAACGAAGTGCAGAGATTGTGAATAGACATCCCGTGGAATGTCTATTCACTGTCTAAACACTTCAGTATCGATAATGTGCTAGTATAAGACAGCACATAGCGATCTGAAAGGATCCCTATGCGCTGATTAAATGAATGGAGAGGAGTGCATGGTGCTGATTGGTCAGCATCATACACTCCTCTGTACAACGTCCACTTGGTCTAAAGTAAAAACACGCCCACTTAGGCTTTAAGCAACTCATTAGCATAAATCTAAAATCGCTAATAAAGTGGCGAAAACAGATCGTTTTTTTTAAAATAAAAAGCACTGCTGTCATCTATATTATAGCGCCAAACTCCTTATGTAGGAGATAGGGCACTTATAATGTGGTGACAGAGCCTCTTTAAGGTAGTACGTTTTTTCTTAAGTAGCGATCAGAAGTTGAAATCTTGTATGGTTAGTGACCACGTGTGGAGAAAAGTCTTTGCTTCGTTGGAAGAATTCAACATATGAGAAATTCCATTTCTTGTTATTAATTTTACTTGGTATCCTTATTTACTGTATAGGGAATGCCCAGTTCCCTTAGGATGTTTGTAGCATTGGAAACTTCTCTCCTATTGAGGGTAGTCAATGACAGGTCTGAAAGAATCATAATGTTTTGAAATCTCCCTGAGCCATCTTTTGCATTAGAAGCTGATTTGGTTGCTTTTTTTTTTTAAGTGATAGAAGTGGAGTCGTGCAAGAACATCTGTAGGCGCAGAACTCAGGCAACTTTTAGGCTTAGGGATGCAATGTGCCCTCTCAATAAGAAGATCTCTTTACTCTTTGCCATGAGTTGGGCAACAGAGCAAAAAATGTTATGTCAGGAAATCCTTCAAAGCGTCTGAACCAATAAATTCCTCTAAGTCTGAGGATGTTGCGCCTAGGTAGATTCTCTAGATCTGCCAGTTTATGCTTTATGGCTGTAATGCCCTCTTCACATTCATTATATGTATTCACAAAATTATTTTCTGCCTCTGTATATTCTTCCATTTTATCCAGATTTTGAATCCTATTTGTGTAATTTCACTTGGGAGTGTGGTTAATGATGAGGATATATCCTTTTGTAGTAGAAGCCTTATGTCTGAGAGTAAAGCTTTCATTGTGTCCTCATTCTTAAGGGCAAAGTCATTGCATTCAACCTGTTGGCGACGCTTGACGTCTATGCACGTTGCCGTGTCATGATAAGCATAGATGTCAAAACTGATTGCGGGTTTAAAAGGAAAGTAAGAAGTGAGAACCCCACTTTGATTGCATCACAGGATATCCTTGTGATGCGATCGAGGGACTTACCTTGTATGGCCAGACAGCCCAGGGTTCATTGAAGAACCCCAGGGCTGTCTGACCTCAGCCTCAGGCATGAGAAAGGTTCTGTGAAAGGACTGAAACGTAGATTTTTTTTTTACATGGAACAATAAACCACATTTTCTACTTGCAAACATTTCTTGGAGTGCTGCGATCATTTACTCTTTGGTGTATCTACAGGACTATATGGATTATGGTCAGGCTCGCATCGCACCCGCTACTCTAACTCCTGAAGTGCTGCTTTTTTCTACCTACTATATCCTGTGGATAGGTTAATAAATTGTTAGGGTGGGACAACAACTTTAATGTACATCATATAATAAAAAGGCAAGTCACTTTATGATGTGCATATTCTATTATCTGGATTCACCCTAAACAATAATAAGACTATTAGGCTGTGACAGCATTATATCAATTAGACTAAAGAGGATCTTTACAAATCTTATCCAGCCTATAAAAATGTATGTTGCTAAGCATAGGTTATCACTCTGCTTGTCATTAAATAACATGCAGAAATCATTTTCTCTGTCATGCAATTTTCTTGCCGTTTATAAACTGATTTCTAACAGCATTTCAGAGCTAAAAAAAATTGCATTAATATGCGTTTTTGTCTCTAAAATACTTTACATTTTTGCCAATAGATGTTTTATCAGCATGAGTCACAGCTTGAAATGTATGATGATTAGATTTGCATGAGACCAGTAAGAATGGATTTTCCATGCTCAGTATAATTAATATTGCTTTTTATGCTGCTGCAATAAGTAACAGAAAGCCGAAGGAATATTAATAGAGATGCCACCTGCAATTTTATAAATAGAGAGACTAATGCTTCAAGTATCTATCACAATCCCTCCGGGAACTCAGCGACTATGGTAGATTTTTTTTATTCCTGCTTGAAACGTGTATTGTCATTTTTGTTACCCATGTAACACATCTTTTTATTAAATGTAAAGGCCTATGTGAAAATTATACTCAGATTTTTCTATATTCATTGCTGAAGTAGTATAAATATTTAAGCACATACTTTATTGTAGATGCATGAGACATTTAACTTCAGTCAGCTTTGGTATAAGATCTGCACACTATATTCCTTAGAGGAAAAGTTATATTTCACATTTTCTGCAGTGGAAGTGTAATTTGCCCAAAAAGCATCAATGTCCATCTCTTTTGTTCTCATACAAACCTTTGGCATCATATAATAGCTGCCTGTAAAGTGCCTTTTAGAAATAACACAGTGCCATCTACTGACGAGAAATACCGGAGAACTATCACATCTAGTACATGACACTTAAATGTTATTGACGTTTATATTTTTTCCTTTATATGTGCGAGATATTGACTTACATTCTTTTAAGCTATTGTATAGAGGTCACATCATATATATATATATATATATATATATATATATATATATATATATATATATATATATATATACACACACTACCGTTCAAAAGTTTGGGGTCACCCAGACAATTTTGTGTTTTCCATGAAAACTCACACTTATATTTATCAAGTGAGTTGCAAAATGACTAGAAAATATAGTCAAGACATTGACAAGGTTAGAAATAATGATTTATATTTGAAATAATAATTTTCTCCTTCAAACTTTGCTTTCGTCAAAGAATGCTCCATTTGCAGCAATTACAGCATTGCAGACCTTTGGCATTCTAGCTGTTAATTTGCTGAGGTAATCAGGAGAAATTTCACCCCATGCTTCCAGAAGCCCATCCCACAAGTTGGATTGGCTTGATGGGCACTTCTTGCGTACCATACGGTCAAGCTGCTCCCACAACAGCTCTATGGGGCTGAGATCTGGTGACTGCGCTGGCCACTCCATTACAGATAGAATACCAGCTGCCTGCTTCTTCCCTAAATAGTTCTTGTATAATTTGGAGGTGTGCTTTGGGTCATTGTCCTGTTGTAGGATGAAATTGGCTCCAATCAAGCGCTGTCCACAGGGTATGGCATGGCGTTGAAAAATGGAGTGATAGCCTTCCTTATTAAAAATCCCTTTTACCTTGTACAAATCTCCCACTTTACCAGCACCAAAGCAACCCCAGACCATCACATTACCTCCACCATGCTTGACAGATGGCGTCAGGCATTCTTCCAGCATCTTTTCAGTTGTTCTGCGTCTCACAAATGTTCTTCTGTGTGATCCAAACACCTCAAACTTCGATTCGTCTGTCCATAACACTTTTTTCCAATCTTCCTCTGTCCAATGTCTGTGTGCTTTTGCCCATATTAATCTTTTCCTTTTATTAGCCAGTCTCAGATATGGCTTTTTCTTTGCCACTCTGCCCTGAAGGCAAGCATCCCGGAGTCACCTCTTCACTGTAGACGTTGACGCTGGCGTTTTGTGGGTATTATTTAATGAAGCTGCCAGTTGAGGACCTGTGAGGCGTCTATTTCTCAAACTAGAGACTCCAATGTACTTGTCTTGTTGCTCAGTTGTGCAGCGGGGCCTCCCACTTCACTTTCTACTCTGGTTAGAGCCTGTTTGTGCTATCCTCTGAAGGGAGTAGTACACACCGTTGTAGGAAATCTTCAGTTTCTTGGCAATTTCTCGCATGGAATAGCCTTCATTTCTAAGAACAGGAATAGTCTGTCGAGTTTCACATGAAAGCTCTCTTTTTCTGTGAGAGTTTAATCGAAGCCACAAATGTAATGCTCCAGATTCTCAACTAGCTCAAAGGAAGGTCAGTTTTATAGCTCCTCTAAACAGTAAAACTGTTTACAGCGGTGCTAACATAATTGCACAAGTGTTTTCAAGTGTTTTATAAGCATCCATTAGCCTTCTAACACAGTTAGCAAACAGAATGTACCATTAGAACACTGGAGTGATGGTTGCTGGAAATGGGCCTCTATACACCTATGTAGATATTGCATTAAAAACCAGATGTTTGCAGCTAGAATAGTCATTTAGCACATTAATAATGTATAGAGTGTATTTCTGATTAATTTAATGTTATCTTCATTGAAAAAACTGTGCTTTTCTTTAAAAAATAAGGACATTTCTAAGTGACCCTAAAGTTTTGAACGGTAGTGTATGTAATTCTTATGTCAATATCAGACAAAAACATAATGTTAGTCAATAATGATGGCATTTTATCTATCGCCTCAAATAGACATGTGTCAGCAATTTAATGTCATCAACTGCATATATAGCAAAATTGATCTTCTCATCTGGAATAATGTGCCAAGATATCTTGTTATCAGTATCTGTTGTTATCAGCGGTTTTCATCCGGGAAAATCTACTGAATTATTTTAGTCCAGGGAGTTATCATGGTGAACAAAAGAGACCAATGCATTGACAAATACAGCTCTGCTACATCTGCATTTCATCTACTGTTATTTTACTGACATGCCAACATTTAGGGCACATTCAGACGTGGCGGAATTGCTGTGGAATTCCGCTGCGGACAGTCCACAGTGGAATTCTCCAGCGGCCGTTTATTACATTTGTTTCAATACATTTTGAGGCAAGTTAGTTCAGACGTTGCGGAAAACTCCGCTGCGGACCATAGGCTGCGGTGCGGAATTTTCAGTCCACAGCATGCACTGTCTGTTGCGGACTGGATGCGTACTTGTTGCAGAATTTCTCCATTGACTTCAATGGAGTTTCAAAATTACGCAATGAAATCCGCAGATGTAATCTGTGTTGCGTTGCGGATTGCTTTCAGGAATAGTGTATTTCATCATTCTGGCTAGACCTATGTGTGTCGAGGTCTATACCCAGACTGGGATGAAATGTTTGAAAGAGAGCAGGGTGTGATCTGCACCTGAATCCGCAATGACAAATCAGCAGCATTTCACTCGCGGATTATTTGCGGCATTGATGAGGAAAGTGTCTGCAGAATTCCGCCACATCTGAACATGCCCTTAAAGAGGTTATATAGGCAACAGTTATTTTTTTTGTATTTGCCATAAGTGGCTGTGTTAATACAAACAAGTTAACGTTCTAATCTATTTATAATAAAAATTCCTCTACGTACTTCTTTGTCCCTCCAGCCAGGGACACATGTAAAAATGCAGCCGTGATTCAGCCCATCCATTGCCTTCCTCTTACATTTTACAAAATACAGATTCGTACAGCGGACATGTGACTATGTCACGCAAGCACTAATAGTATTATTAGCCTTATTGTGGACAGAGGCTGGTGTGAATGGTGACAATCTCTGTACAGCACTGCAAAATATATTGGTCAGTTTTTTTTTTTAGTTTTTTTAAAGTAAACTTTATTTAATTAATTTTTTTACTTTTGTCTCACTAGGGGACTTAAATCTGTGATTTGCTAATCTCTTCACTATTGTATTGCAATCTATTATGACTGTCAGTGTAACATTGACAGTCAGTCTATTAAGGCAGGTCCTAATAGACATATGGCCTCCCTCTGTCAAAGGATGTAGGTGCTGCAGACGGTATTGTTAAACGGCCAGGATCGACATCCCGTTACAGCGGGATGTCGACTGTATATTACTATTGAAGGCGCAAGAACAATAGCAAAGGAATGACATGCTTATCACCGCATAATTTTATAACACAGGGTGAGAAGGGGTTAATATAAATTCTGACACCCCCTAATCATGGGTATTTCATAAATATATAACATAATTACTGGTTAGGGAAGAAATTACAGGAAGTTTGAAGTAAGGTCTTGTCCACACGTAGCGGAATTGTTTCTGATTTTCCTTAATTGCGGGTGGAAAATACGCAGCAGAATACAGTAGCAGCAAAGTGGGTGAGATTTAACAAATCTCATCAACACCCTGAATAAAAGTTCAGAGCATAAATTGACCTGCGGTGCATATTTTCCGTAATGCAGCATATCAATTCCTGCTGAGGAAAGTATCCAGAATTAATGCGTCTTTAAGAGGAAATATCACCACCTTCCAGCATTGTGAAAAATGCAGGAAAATACACAATATTTTCTGCAGTAAAAAACGCAGGAAACGGTGCGTTTTTTTCCGCTGCGGAGTGTCTTCTAGTTTTAACAGAATTGTTGCAGAAATTTTCTGCAGCAATTCCGTTACGTGTGGACAAGCCCTTAACCCCTATCCGCACGAGTAAGTAACTATACGTCGTCGCGGGAGGTTACTTCCCCCAAGAGGACATATAGTTACTGAGTTGTTTCAGTGCACACTGTCGGTGACAGTATGTACCGGGAACCGGGTGGACAGCTGTCGCCGACAGCTGACACTCCACTCTTGCCGGTCAGTGGTCCTTTGCCGCTGATTTAGGCAAATTAACCCCTTAAATGCGGCAATTGGTTGCAATCACCGTATTTAGGGGTTTGCTAGCATATCGGCAGACCCTGGTCTGAAATTGCGGGGTTTGCCGATCGTTAGCATGGCAAACGGAAGCCAAACAATGGCCTCCGTGTCTTCCATGGACGGAAGCCAATCAGGATCAACCTCCGGCGGTCCTGATAGGCTTCCTGTCAGAGTGACAGGAAGTCACTGTGTCGTTCCTGATGCACACTGTCGGCGACAAGGATTGCATCGGGAACCGGCAGGTCAGCTGTCCGTGACAGCTGACACTCCAGTATTACCGATCAGCGGCTCATCGCCACTGATTTTGGCAATTAACACCTTAAATGTGAGCTCTACTAATATGTCTGTTTTGGTAAATACTTAAATTACCCATAGAATAACAATTGTGGATTACCTTCTCTTAGAACGCTGCATTTTGCAGTTACTCGGTTATTTCTCCTGGAAATCTAAATTAATTGTCCACTGGGTGTTACCATTCCCCTTGTCAAATGGGTGTGTCCCAACACAATGTGATACTGCCCAATCATCGCAGACAGCATCAGACTGTTATCATCCAATCATCGCTGACAGCATCAAACTGTTAGCATTCCCCTTGATAAGGGGTAACACTTAGTTGTTAATTAGGCCTGACTTTTTGTATCACTACTGATTGATCGAGTGATGGCTATAGTCCAGCAAGATTGCATGCAATGTATGGCTTTGTGCTGCAACTGTAGCTCCATAGTTCAAATTAATTAGTTGCATTACAAAAGTCTATAGGTAGGTTATTTATACATTTCCAGCAGGATTAACAGAGGAAGGTCACAACACAGAGTTTTAAGCAAAGGTTCTCCAGAATGGTGCTCCAGAATGGTTAATGGGGAATACAAGGATTTACTATTAGGGCATAACCACACGTGGCGGATTTCCTCCGCAACTGTCCGCATCAATGCCGCACAGAATCTGCGTTGCAGATTCTGCTGCGGATCTGCACAAAATGTGCAGTAAATTGATGCGGACTAGCTGCTGCGGACTGCGGTAAAAGTACTTCCCTTCTCCCTATTCAGTGCAGGATAGAGAGAAGGGACAGCACTTTCCCTTGTGAAAGTCAAAGAAATTCATACTTACCGCCCGTTGTCTTGGTGACGCGTCCCTCCTTCGGCATCCAGCCCGATCTCCCTGGATGACGCGGCAGTCCATGTGACCGCTGCAGCCTGTTATTAGCCTGTGATTGGCTGCAGCCGTCACTTAGACTGAAACGTCATCCTGGGAGGCCGGACTGGAGACAGAAGCAGGGAGTTCTCGGTAAGTATGAACTTCTTTTTTTTTTACAGATACATGTATATTGGGATCGGTAGTCACTGTCCCGGGTGCAGAAACAGTTACTGCCGATCGCTTAACTCTTTCAGCACCCTGGACAGTGACTATTTACTGACGTCTCCTAGCAACGCTCCCGTCATTACGGGAGCCCCATTGACTTCCTCAGTCTGGCTGTAGACCTAGAAATACATAGGTCCAGCCAGAATGAAGAAATGTCAAGTTAAAAAAGCAAGACGGATCCGCAGCACACATAACATGTGCATGACAGCTGCGGACTTCATTGCGGAAATTAGAATCTCCATTGAAGTCAATGGAGAAATTCCGCCATGAGTCCGCCACTGCTCCGCAACAGACAGAGCATGCTGCGGACACCAAATTCCGCTCCGCAGCCTATGCTCCGCAGCGGAATTTTACGCCTCGTCTAAACGAACACTGCTAAATTAAAGTGTAAGTCAATGGACAAACGGCTCCGCTGCGGATTAACGCTGCGGAGTGTCCGCAGCGGAATTTAAGTGAAATTCCGCCACGTGTGAACCCAGCCTAACAGACATGTCAGGAGAGGTGACAGATCCTCAATAAGTCCAGGAACTTACAGGTGACGTATTCTCTGATTTTCTTTCTTTTCTCCTTCATCTGGCCCAGACCGTCATGTTGACTTCTCTTAATGACTGCAGAGTTCTCTGCCCAGACGTGTTTGGCCCATCGCCTCTGCAGCCATCCACAGCCTCTATAGCAACACAAATAATTTTAGACACCAGATACATTAATTATTGCAGACTCCAGACCAGATCCCCCAAATTAAATCAGACCCCAGACCAGGCACCAAAATTAATTCAGACCCCAGACCAGATTCCTGTATAAATTTAGACCCCAGACCAGAGCGGACCTCAAACCAGACCAGACTCTAGTCCTGACTTTGGTTACACACAGAAAAATGTGAACCTGACCATAACCCACTTCTTTGGAAGGCATGAAAGTGGTATAAAACCAAATAACCATATAAGTTAGCAGACTGTTCCACCCATGTTTGTATTCATCATGAATGTTTAATTTAATATCTAGGTCATTCTAAACATAATTTGCACTTAATTGTTTCCATAGTAGACAAGACAAATCTTCAACTTTTAACACCAATGTCGTTTTTTTAGTCCAAGATTCTTTGCTGATTCATTTTATAATATATCTTTATAATAGTTTGAGTTCTTTACACAGCCATATAGTAAAATGATAAAACTATTGCTGCAGCCACCACTAGGGGGAGCTTACTGCCTCCTATTTTATTTTTAAGCTCAATGTGTAAATTATATACTTTAACAATTAAGCTAATTTTCTCCCCCTAGTAGTGACTGCAGGTAGAAGGAATTATAGCATTAAACTGACCTTACTCTGAGGGTTTAGCATTGACTTTGCTAGCAGATTAACTTTCATTCTGTGTATGTTATTTGTAAATTTGATTTAAGTAAGTTTAATAAGTTGAAGGGAACCTGTCACCAGCATTTTCGCTATCAAGCCAGCAATAACTTGTGAAAGTGGGTGAAAAATCATTGTTATCTAACCTATAAATATGTTCTAGGTAAGCTCTGTACCTTTAGTATTCCATTTTTCAGCGGTCGCGGGCCGTATGCAAAGGAGCAGAAAAGAGTCAAATCTTCACTCGAAAAGAGTCAGATTTTCATTCCTCCGACATTTCAGAGTTGTCTCCGCCTCCTTCTTTTTGATTGACAGCTTCTCTCACTCCAACGCACATAAAATCTCGTGCTTGCGCATTGAGACACTAAAGCAGCAGAAGCAGGGAAGGGTAGGGAAGCACGCATGTGCGATATTTGGAACGAGATTTCGGCATTTAGGGCTGGACAGGCGGCGGCGGTGGGCGGGGTTAAGATCCTGCGTCATAGAGTAAAAATAAATTACCATAGAAGGCGCGAAAAACAATATTAAGGGCAAGAGGAGCACTTCAGGAGAGAAGAGCACAGAAACTGACTTTAGACAGCTGCGGCCATTGAGGGGTCAGGCGATTTTAAGAGGTAAGATGTTGATGACGGGATCCCTTTCAATTTTTAAAACTATTTTGCGCCAGGCTTTACAGTAAAATTGGTAATATACTTATTTCAGACCATGTATTCTTTCTTACTACACTAAATATCTCACCTCCTTCATGATGACCACTGCTCTCTACCTTAATAAGAGAAAACTTCTCTCCAATTTAGTCAAGTGATTCACAACTTTAGTGCTCATAGAGAAAAATTTAAGAACCTCTTTAAGTTTCAGTGTCACTCAAAATGACTAAGCTAGTGATTGACTTATTTGCAGTCAAGCAGCAATCCCTGCTCTTTCAGCAGTTTCAAATACAAAAGTGGTAAGGAACATCAATAGTTTTTACTGCATAATCTGTGTTAAAATTAATCAATGTTTCTTTATTGACAGTATAATTGGCATATTGTACATTTGCATAGTGCAGGATTGTAATTAGGCTGGATTTATAAGTGCCATTTTTTGCCGCATTTTTTCCTACAGTTTTATATACAGTATACATGTGTGCACACGTTACAAAAGCCATAACTTTTTTATTTTTTCATTAAATATTGCCATATGAGGGCTTGTTTTTAGCGAGACGAGTTGTAGATTTTCACGGCACCATTTATCGTACCATATAATGTAGTCTGAAACTGGGTAAAAACTATTTGTGGAATAGGAAAAAAACATATTTGTATCGTTATTTGTTATGTTTTACTACCTTTACAAGGAAAAAACTGATTGTTAAAAGTATATTTTTAGTTTTGTCGCCATATTCTGAGAGGCAAAACTTTTTTATTTTTCTGTTAATTAAGCGGTATAAGGGCTTATTTTTTGTGGGGCAAGCTGTAGTTTCTATTGGTACCATTTTGGGATACATGAAACTTTTTGATCACTTTTTGTTCCATTTGTTTGTGGGAACAGTGATTCTGCCGTTTATAATTTTTATATTTTTTACAGCGTTCACCGTGTTAACTAAATAATGATATATTTTAATATTTCAGACATTTACGGATGCGTCAATACCAGTTATGTTAATTTTTTTAATTTTTTTTTATATTGTGCTCAGGGGAAAATTGGAAGAGTAGTTTTTTTTTAAACTTATAATATATATATATTTATATGTATAAACTTTATTTTACTGTATTTAACTTTTATACTTATCCCCCTAGGGGACTTGAACCAGCAATCGTTGGATCGCTTGCATGATATACTGCAATACTAATGTATTGCAGTATATCATTTTACTGACGCTCTCCTATGAAGCCCTTCATAGGAGTATAAGGATGGCAGAACCTTCATCAGGCCCCCAGGCTGCCATGCCGACCTATGGCACCTCGCTATCGAGTTGCGGGTGGCGTTGCTAACTTACTGGGGCTGCCCCTCTATTTCAAGTGATTTAAATGCCGCGGTTGCTATTGACCATGGCATTTAATGGGTTAAATTAGTGGAATTGCGCTCTAACTTTTTAGAAAAGTGGCGGGTGCGGCAGAAAGAGCCAAAAGTTTATTTATTTTTAGCCATTTGATATTTTGCTACGTAAGAAAACTGGCGTAGAAAAGTTGTCAGATCACCTCATAGATTTAAAGGCTATGAAAAAATTTTGTCTTTTTTTTTTATGTATTGTAATGTATGTGTTTTGGCATACTAAATATTTTTATAATATAGTTTTATTAAAAATGTTATTTTATTTTAGCTCTGCAGCTTCTAAGTGTCCACTTTACACAGAAGCAGCATAATGCTAGTCAAATCCATAAGTCAGCTGGACAGCGGCTCCTCTGTATCTCAATATAACTCTAATTCTGATCAAATCTAAGTTTATCAACATAGATTTAATCGGTATTAGGGTTATAGCGTGTGTTATAGACACATAGTAGCAGCTGTCAGCCGAGCCGTCAGTCCAGCTGACTGACGGATTCAGCTTATAGCAGCTTTATCCAGCTTTTCTGTATAGAGGACACATAAAAGCTGCAGCGATAAAACAAAATGGCATATATTTTACTTTATGGTGCATGGACAACCAGAGACGTGCCTAATTTGTTAATAGGCGTGCGCCTCCCAATAAATCATGTACATTTTACTACAGTGTGCTTTAGATAAATTTCTCTCCTATGTCTACTGTAGGGACTTTGAATTTGCTATTTTCAGCCGTGTTGGTTGTCATGCGGTACTGCACCTAATAGGATAGGGACCTGCATAGAGGTCACCATGCAGCGTCAAGTAGACCTAGTTAGGTCCAGAATTATTTGGACAGTGACAAAAGTTTGGGCATTTTAGCTGTTTACCAAAACATATTGAATATACAGTTTTATATAATCAATATGAGCTTAAAGTGCAGGCTATCAGCTTTAATTTAAGGGTATTCACATCCTAATTTGAGGAAGGGTTTAGGAATTACAGCTCTTTAATTTGTAGCTGCCTCTTTTTCAAGGGACCAAAGGTAATTGGACAATTATCCCAAAAGCTGTTTAATGGGCTGCATGGTCTATTCCCTCATGAATCCATCATCAATTCAGCAGGTAAAAGGTCTGGAGTTGGTTCCAGGTGTGGCATTTGCCTTTGGAAGCTGTTGCTGTGAACCCACAACATTAGGTCAAAGGAGATCTCAATGCAAGTGAAACAGACCACCGTTAGGCTGAAACAAAATGAAGAAATCCATCAGAGAGATAGCACAAAGGTTAGGAGTGGCCAAATCAACAGTTTGGTACATTCTTAAAAAAAAAGAGAGCACTGGTGATCTCGTGAAATCCAAAAGGCCTGGACGTCCACTGAAGACAACAGTGGTGGATTATCGCAGAATCTTTTCCATGGTTAAGTAAAACCCCTTCACAACATCTACCCAAGTGAAGAACACTCTCCTGGAAGTAGGTGTATCAGTATTTAAGTCTACCATATGGAGAAGACTTCATGAGAGCAAATACAGAGGGTTCACCACAAGGTGCAAGCCATTAATCTGCCTCAAAAATAGAAAGACCAGATTAGACTTTGCCAAACAACATGTAAAGAAGCCAGCCCAATTCTGGAACAGCATTTTTTGTACAGATGAAACTTAGATCAACCTGTACCAGAAGGATGGGAGGAAGAAAGTATGGGGAAGGCTTGGAACGGCTCATGATCCAAAGCACACCACATCCTCTGTAAAACATGGTGGAGGCAGTGTGATGGCATGGGCACGCATGGCTGCCAAAGGCACTGGGTCACTAGTGTTTATTGATGATGTGACTGAAGACAGAAGCAGCCGGATGAATTCTGAAGTGTTCAGGGATATACTTTCTGCTCAGATTCAACCAAATGCAGCAAGGTTGATTGAACGTCGCTTCACAGTACAGATGGACAATGACCCAAAACATACTGCGAAAGCAACCCAGGAGTTTTTTTTAAGGAAAGAAGAGAAATATTCTGTAATGGCCAAGACAAACACCAGATCTCATCCTGATGGAGCATTCATTTCACTTGCTTAAGACAAAACATAAGACAGAAAGACCCACAAACAAGCAATAACTGAAGACAGCTGCAGTAAACGCCTGGTAGAGCATCACAAAAGAGGAAACCCCGCATTTGGTGATGTCCATGGGTTCAAGACTTCAGGAAGTCATTGCCTGCAAAGGATTTTAAAAAAAACAAACATTTTATTTATGGTGATGTTAATTTGTCCAATTACATTTGAGCGCCTGAAATGAGGAGGCTGTGTAGAAAAATGGCTGCAATTCCTAAACGTTTCACAGGATATTTTATTCAACCCCTTGAATTAAACCTGAAAGTTGTTTCATTTGAAAGATTGTGTGACTGTCCAAATAATTCTGGACCTAACTGTAGTTTCAAAACGTGTATCAAATGTGTAAAAAAAAAACATCCTGTTAATTTTTTTTAGTCTTTCTAAGCAGCAATAGATTACTATATAAATTGGATGTGCGGACCATGGTGGAGATTCCTTAAAACTGGTGCAATAGAAAAGTGGAGTAGTTGTCCATGACAACAAATTAAGTTACTGCTTTTATTTTTCAAATGGCCTCTGAAAAATGGGAGGTGGACTCTCATTGGTTGATTTAGGCAACTACTCCACTATTGCTTTGCACTAATTTTAGGTAAATCTTACCCAAGTCTTTTTTTTTCTCTTGTTGGTATATTTAAAAAAATATATATAAAACTTTCCCTCATGAAAATGCATTCCCAATTTTAAGATATTAATGATATTTTTAAATCATTCCACTAGACTTTGTTTTTTACTCTTGCATAATTATGTACTCTTCTGCTTTGTTGTATGCTTATGGTCTGATACCATTATTTTGGTCTGCTACCATGATTGGGCAGTGTCAGATGTTGTAGGGACCCCCAACTAGTAACACCAACTAGTAACACCAAGCTATCAATTTATTCATAAATTGCTAGGAGCAATAACAGAGGAACGGCGCAAGGCGCAGTGGTAAGAAAAAATGCTCCAGAATTGTTATTTCATGGGAAGAACAAGTATTAACTAAAATAGACATGTGAGGGGAGGTGACAGGTCCTGTTTGAGAAATAGTAGGTGATCACATTGAGGATGGTAGATTAGTAAAATTTGCCAACAGCAAGGCATTGGGTAGGATAATTGTCTGATAAAGATGGCTATGCCACTTAGTTTAGATTCCTGCCTTACACAATTTAGGCTGGATTCACATATATCAGTTGTGTCCAGCCAGTTATTTTTTGGATGAGCCAGACATATCTGATGACATTGTTTGCACCAGTCTGGTGTCCATAGCCGAACTATAGCTGGACAGAAAAAGGCTGCATTCAATGTTTTTTGGATTGGCGAGGGTAGACATCAGGTCAGGGCCGGCCTTTGGGTTGTGCGACCTGTTCCATAGCACAGGGCACATCACTCCAGCAGGTAAAAGGGGGCACTGCGCTGGCTCCCCACCCCTGCTTGTATTTCTGAAGTGCCGGGACCCAGTGACTCTGCAGCTGCCTTTCTGCCTGGGTGCTCCTTTTCTGCTCTTGCGCCAGCAATCCACTGAGACACATGACGTGTCACGTGACAATTCAACGTGTGAGTCACAGTGCAGCTCCGGGGCCAGAACAGAGAAGGACCTAGACGAGTGGTGAGTAAAATTAACCACCGTTCGGTTCCTGGAAGACAGCCATTATTTATACATTATTTTAACATAATACAGTGGTACAGTGGGGGGGGGGCATAAGGGGGGCTGTATACTGTGTGGCGTGGGCATAATTATACTGTATGACAGTGGGTGCATAAGGTGGCCGGGCATTATATTGTGTGTGGGATGGTATAAGTAGGCATTATTTAGAGTGGGGGGTCGAAAGGCGGCATTATACTGAGTGGGGGTCACTAAAAGGCATCTTGCTGTGTTGGAGCACTAAAAAGGGCATTATATTTTGTGGGGGCACTAAAGGAGGCATAACACGGTGTGGGGGCACTTGGGGAACATTATACTGTGTGTGGGTACTAAAGGGGACATTATACTGTGCGGAGGTGCTTGGGGGAAATTATACTGTGGATGGGCACAAAAGGGAGCATTATACTGTGTGGGGCTACTTGGGGAACATTATAAAGTGTGGGGGCACTTGGGGGAGATTATACTGTGTATGAGCACTGAAGGGGCATTATACTGTGCGGGGGCTCTTGGGGGACTTTAGTGCATACACACTATGGGGCATTATACTGTGTGTGGGCATTTAATATCCACCCACAGTATAATGTCCCCCAAGTGCTCCCACACAGTATAATGCCTCTTTTAGTGCCTACACACAGTATAATGTCCCCCAAGTGCCCCCAAACAGTATAATGCCCCTTTAGTGGTCACACGCTTGGGGGACATTATACTGTGGGTGGACATTAAATGGGGCATTAAACTGTGTGGGGGCACTTGGGGGACATTATACTGTGTGTATGCACTAAAAGGGGCATTATACTGTGTGAGGGCACTTGGGGGGATTATACTGTGTGTGAGCACTAAAGGGGCATTATACTGTGTGGGGACACTTGGGGGGGATTATACTGGATATGAGCACTAAAAGGGCATTATACTGTTTGGAGGCACTTGGGGAAATTATACTGTGTGTGGGCACAAAAATGGGCATTATATTGTGTGGGGACACTTGGGGCACATTATACTGTGGGTGGGCATTATATGGGGCATTATAATGTACGGGGGCACTTGAGGGACATTATACAGTGTGGGGGCACTGGGGGGGATTAAACTGTGTTTGAGCACTAAAGGGGCATTCTACTGTTTGGGGGCACTTGGGGACATTATACTGTGAGTGGGCACTAAAGGAGGCATTATAATGTGGAGGAGGGCAATAAGGGACTTTATATTGTGTGAGGGCATTAAAGGGGGCATTATACTGTGTGGTGAGCACTAAAGAGGGGAATATACTGTGTGGGGACTCTACAGGGAGCATTATACTCTGTGTGGGGGCATAAGGCGGTATTATACTGTGTGGGCTCAGTAAAGGCGGCATTATATTGCGTGGGTGGGGCACTAAAGGGGGCATTACACTATGGGGGGCAGCTATAGGGGCTTTATACTGTATGGGGCAGTTATGGGGAAATTATACTGTATAGGCATTAAAAGGGCATTATACTGTGTGGAGGGCACTAAAGAGGCATTATACTGTGTGGGGGCAATATACTGTTTGGAGGCACAAAAAAGGGAATTTTTTTATGATAGGGTGGGGCGCCAAAAGAAAATTTTGCACAGAACGCCATCTATCAAATGTCCGGCCCTGCATTAAGTTTTAATACGGATGCAACTGATGCCAGGAACGATACCATAGGAAAGAATGGGATCAGTTCTTGCATCAGTTTTCCTCCGGAGTTTCTGTACCACGCCGGAGAAAAACTATGCCTGATTGCCGAATATATAGGAACAGGGTCTTACTGCAGAATAGTAGTCTTTTAAATTTATGGGTAGATTCAGAACTTTCATCTATATTGGGGATGGAGAACAGATTACTGTTGGTAATAGACTGACATGTTCTCCTGAATGTTTGTTCTCTTGGTCGGCAGAGCACTTCACTTGTTATTTAGCGCCTGAATAACAAAGTTTCAACCAGTCAGCCATTTTGGGAGTTGACATAAATTGGTCAATGGTCGCCCACTCACAGTCATCATACTAATTTACACATTCATCCCTGTGCCCTCCTCTTCCTTCCTTCATCTTCCCTTCTTCTATACATGTTTGTCACTCCTGTTAAAGGGTAACTAAACGTTCAACAAACTTCTAATATGTCATAGTAACATGTCAGAAGTTTTGGTTGGTGGGGGTCCGAGCACTGAGACCCTCACCAATCGTTAAAACGAAGCTGCAGCAATGCTCATGTAATCACTCATCCGCTTCGTTTCTGTTTGGCTTTTTCCAGAAGGCAGATGTAGCTGGGTTCATAGACTTTCTATTGTGTCTTTACACCGCTACATTGATTTCTGCAAAAAGCCGAACAGAAACGAAGCAGCTGAGCTATCACACGGGAACTTCTGAAACTTTGTTTTAGCGTTTGGTGGGGGTCACAGTGCTCGGGCCCCCACAAATCAAAACTTCTAACATGACACTATGACATAAACAACCTAGAAGCACTAAAGCACAGGGGACAAAGCACCCCAATATATAGTGTAGCACATATAACAGCCACGCATTGTAAAAAAAAATGTATATCTTTATTTGTAAACAACAATACATGGTATCACATAGAATAAAATAAAAATAGCTAAATACAAATGGTCACATGGAGAGCAGCAGCAAAAAGGTATATATATATATAAATATACCAAGAGGTAAACAGACATAACCCATCTCAAAGTCTAACGTCCCATACCTAATACCACCAAAAACAAATGGATAATCAGATATATATTGAAAAGGTAAAGATGCCAAATAAAGCTACAAGACCTGCATAGTGTGTATAAGGCAGTAATCTGAATAGTGTATAGGAAAGACTATATGGGTAGACAAGCACAATAGCAGCGATTACTAATAATAAAAGTGGCAAGGCATACCTAGAGACATGGTGGAGGAACAGGACGTAGTGAGATGTGGCACAGAAACAGAATGCCTCGACGCACGTTTCGCCTAGAACCAGCTTTGTCTACCCATATAGGCTTTCCTATACACTATACAGATTACTGCCTTTTACACACTATGCAGGTCTTGTAGCTTTATTTGGCATCTTCACCTTTTTAATATATATCTGATTATCCATTTGTTTTTGGTGGTATTAGGTATGGGACGTTAGACTTTCAGATGGGTTATGTCTGTTTACCTCTTGGTATATTTATATATATATATATATATATATATATATATATATATATATATATATACACCTTTTTGCTGCTGCTCTCCATGTGACCATTTGTATTTAGCTATTTTTATTATATTCTATGTGATACCATGTATTGTTGTTTACAAATAAAGATATACAATTTTTTTTTACAATGCGTGGCTGTTATATGTGCTACACTATATATTAGGGTGCTTTGTCCCCTGTGCTTTAGTGCTTCTAGGTTGTTTCTGCAGTTTTTGGGGACCCCCTGTTTCTTCCCCTTTTGAGTTTTTTTGTAGGTTTACTATGACACTATGACATGTCAGAAGTTTGTTGAACGTTTAGTTACCGTTTAATTTTTCTTAAATGTTGATATAAAAACCCACTTGCAAAGTAGCTCTTCAAGTTACTGTTAGGAAGTAACATTGGATCACAGTACATAGACACGTACATACTGAACTAATAATTATCACCAAGCACATCATTTTTCATCAGTATTCATTTATTTTATGCAACAATTTGGTTAGTCTAATACTTATGTTCTAAGGTTTCTGGCAAAAATGTTGTTATTTGTTTCATACATTAAAAGTTATCCGAGTAGATGCTGTAACTGCATGCTGGACTATACTGTAGTTGTTGATTTTAGAATGTAGTTATTCATTGCTTGGCTTTACCTCAGCATATCTCAACTCTATCTCCGCATACATCAGTTTTACCCTGCAATATTTCAATTTTATCTCAGAACATTTTTAAAGTGAGTTCCAAATGTGACATCACACTTGTCAGAATAATTACATTAGGAAAAAGTCAGTGCACAAAGGGACACAATAACATGTCATCGATACAAAATATATTTCTTATTACTGCATTGTATTCACATCAAAGGGCTTAAAAAAAACACATTAATTTTCTTCATAGCTCAAAAGCAAAATAATTAATTTTCAGCTGTATGAAACAAAATATTATCGTAAGATTTATAATAAAATAATACACATGCTTTTCAGACAGAGTTGCAATTACTATAGTGCAAAATCTAGGGCAATAGACAAAGTGTATATACACATGTAGAATAGTTAAATGTCTCCTTTAATTTCAGGACTCCATAGAGATTTTACCTGCCACGATTATGACACTTTCCAATTGCATTGGATTATACACAGTCGAGTCACATTAATATGACCACCAGCTAAAATCCAGAGTAACCGCCATGTGCAGCACGGACAGCAGCTAGACGGGCTGGGAGTGACTCAATAAGGTGCTGGTAGGTTGTCTCAGGTGTCTGGAGCCATGCTGACTGCAGTGCATCCCGCATTTTCTGGAGGGTGCGTGGGCGAGGATCCATAGAGCAAACAAGACAATAGAGGTGGTCCCACAGATGCTCAATTGGGTTCAAGTCTTGCGAATTAGGGGGCCAGGGAAGTACGTGGAAGTCTTGGTCATGCCCTTCCAACCACTGTCGGACATTTCTAGCTATGTGACATATCGCAATGACTTACTGGAAGATTCCATCTGCACTAGGAGAGACAAACAGCATGTATGGGTGGATGTGATCTACAACGATGGATTCATACCCAAATCGGTTGAAAGTGCCTTCCACACGGATGAGTGGGCCCAGAGAATGCCATGAAAAAATTCCCCAGACCATAACTCTGCCGCCACCAGCTTGTGTTCTTCCAGCAATGGTTACAAGGTGTTTGTTCTCTGATGTTTCTTGCCGGACACGCCAACGTCCATCCGTTCGATGAAGCAGAAATGTGACTCATCGGAGAAGGCAACCCTTTGTCTATCATTGGTGGTCCAATTCCAATACTGCCGTGCAAATTGATGCCTTTTTTTCCGATGCACCTTTGTTAGCACAGGAGCAGTGACCATCCGTCTGAACTGTTGTTTTAGACACACGTCTGCTAGCCTCCTGGTTGATTTTCACGGTGAGCTGCTCTATTGTAGTGTGTCGTCCTGCCCTCGTGCACCTTTGTAGTTGATGTTCACCTCTCACATCAATGGCACGTGGTGCTCCACAGTTTCCACGTCGGTTATTCCTATTTGTCCACTCACGATACACTTTCACCACAGCAGCACGCAAACTGTTCACAAACTGCGCTGTTTGAGAAATACTGCCACCCTTGGCCTGAAAGCCAATAATCATCCCTTTTTGCAACTCAGATAAATCGCCCCTTTTACCCATGGCACCAACAAGTGATATGTGTTCAGACAGCCTATCGCACACCTTATATACCCACCAAGCCAGTCACAACACATCACTTCCTTCATGGGCTACGCGCTGCCGAGGACGAAAGTAGGAGGTGGTCATAATAATGTGACTTGACTGTGTAGATTATAATTAATCTATGGGGGTCGCATGAAATCGCATCTGTATATGCTGTTTCATGTGCTCAATATTAAAGTTTGTAGAAAAATAGAATGTTGGCATGTTGACATCTTGCAACTTTCAGTTTAGCAATAGTAGCGACAATGCAATCTACCGTAATTACAAAGTGCAAAATAATTGGGGTATGTAAGATTTCTGTTGCGACCATGCCATAAGTCCACGTACAGACGTGGTGTAAGAAATCCTTTGCAGATTTTACCATGGCAAATCCACTTCAAAATCTGCATGTCTGACATGTTGATTTTGCTGCAGATTTGCAATGAATTCCACCCGTCGCATTATAAATTATTAAATTGGTGGTGAAAACCCGTGACAAATCCATTCCATAATAGGCATGCCGAGAATTTTAAAATCTGCAGCATCTGCTACATGTATATGGGGCTTTTAGGGTAAGGCCACACGGTGCGTATTGACGCAGTTTTGTTGCGTATATTTAAATAGAACCAAAATTCTGTTCTGATTAATTTTATGTATCGTTATAGAGGTTAGTGCCTGCTCCAAATGTCCTTTTTGTCTTCACACAGCAATAAAGTTTAATAAAATTCTGGCTACCTGTAACTGCCACTAGGGGAGCTTACTGCATATGGATTCATGCTGTATCAACACATTTAGGGTATGTTCCCACACACAGGATACTCTGCAGATTTTCTGCGAGAGAAAATTGACAGCAGAATCTCAAGAAAAAAGCTGGTTAAATCTGTCACAAAAGTCCGCACCAAATAGTGCGTTTTTCCAGCTCATAATGCTGTGGAAACGCAGCGGTTTTACCTGTGGATTTAGTTTTAAACATTCGTTATGTGCACCTGCAGATTTCCATAGGTGTAAATGCTGTAAAACCGCAACAAAACAAATTTGTTGCAGAATTTATGCTCCCTATTGAAGTCTATGGGCCAAACACGCAGCATCTACGCACAGAACCTGCTGCATAAATTGACATGCTGCAGAATTGAAAGTTGCACCGCAGAATACTTTCCACACGGCTTTTCTAAAAAAAAGTTTTTCTAAATCTCATTCACTTTGCTGCTGCTGTAAATACTGCGGCATTTCCACACAGAATTCTGTTGCGGAAATTCCGCCGTGTTTACATTAAATGGGAATCCAGCCTTATAGTCAACCCTTCCTAGTGCGTAAGAGTCCAACATAGACTTAGGAGTGAAAATTAGGGTTTTGACCCCGTAACCACTTTTACATACAACCCTGCAAAAGTGTAAGCAAAGGGGATGAGGGTCCTTGGTGAGCATTACAGGGCATCCTTTTATGTGGACAAGCTGCCCCATGGCTGTCTGCACATTTTGCTTGTAGTAAGGAAATACAAATGCTGATATAATGGCAAATAGACATATGGTAGCACATTAAAGTGTAAAAATGATCACAAAAAAAATAGATAATAAGTAGAAGTAAAAATAATTACAATTTGTTTAAAAAAATAAACAAATGCGAAGTTTAACCCCTTCCCGACATTTGTCGTAAGTATACGTCATGGAAAGCCAGTGCTTCCCGCAAAATGTCGTATACTTACGACAAATGCATGGCACCGGCTCAGAGTCGGTGCCATCATCCCTAAATGTCAGCTGTATCTTACAGCTGACATCCTGCTGTAATGGCGGGGACCGGAGTTAGCTTTGATCCCCGCCATTAACCCCTTAAATGCAGCCGTCAAAAGCGATCGCAGCATTTAAGGTGTTTGCAGTTTATCGACACCCCAGCAATGAAATCGCCGGGGTGTCGGTGGCTGCAATGGCAGCCGGAGGCCTAATACTGGCCTCCCGGTGTGCCTAGCATGGAAAACTTCCAGCCCCTGCCCGGAGACGGGGCCTGAAAGGCTTTCATAGCCGCCGGCAAGATGGCGCCGGCTCAGGAGATGATCCGGCGTCATCAGCAGTGGATATCAGCTGTATGTTACAGCTGACATCCACCTGTAATGGCATGAACCGGAGCTAGCGCCAATCCCTGCCATTAACCCCTTAGATGCGGCGATCGTATACGATTGCTGCATCTTTGTGGTCGTTAGCAGATCGGCAGCTGTGCCCTGCAATTGCACGACTGCCGACTGCTATTAGGACAACAGGAGACCTAACAATGTCCTCCTATTTGCCATTACAGAAGCCGATTAAGCCCCGCCCGGAGGCGAAGCCTAATCGCCTTTCTGTCAGTAGTGAATGACTGACAGATCTAATACATTACACTACGTAGGTAGTGCAATGTATTAGAAAAAAAATCTGACAGTTAGACCTTCAAGTCCCCTAGTGGGACTAAAGTAAAGTGTAAAAAAAAAAGTGAATATCTATACC
This sequence comes from Rhinoderma darwinii, assembly GCF_050947455.1. NCBI lineage: Eukaryota > Metazoa > Chordata > Amphibia > Anura > Rhinodermatidae > Rhinoderma > Rhinoderma darwinii. Next base: position 386,614,878 of record NC_134688.1, on the reverse strand, counting down.
TATTGAAAAATCCCATTTTCACTCTGCAATATTGAGTACACACTAATTTATGCAAAACACCTGCGGGGTTAACATGATCACTACACCCATAGGTGAATACCTTGAGGGGTGTAGTTTCCAAAATGGGGTCATTCGTGGGCAGTTTCCAATGTTTTGGTCCCTCAGGGGCTTTGCAAATGCGACATGGCCTCTGAAAACCATTCCTGCTAAATTTGAGCTCCAAAAGCCAAATAGTGCTCTTTGCCTTCTAAGCCCTGCCATGTGTTCAAACAGATGTTTATTACCACATATGGGGTATTGTTATACTCGGGAAAAATTGCTTTACAAATTTTGCACTGCTTTTTCTCCTTTAGTCCTTGTGGAAATGAGAAAAAATTAGCTAAACCTACATTTTCTTTGAAAAAATGTAGATTTCCATTTTCACGGCCTACTTCCAATAATTTCTGCAATAAACCTGTAGGGTCAAAATGCTCACTATACCCCTTGATAATTTCCTTAAGGGGTGTAGTTTCCCAAATAGGGTCACTTTTGGGGGATTTCCACTGTTTTGGCACCGCAAGAGCCCTTCAAACCCAACACGGTGCCTAAAATATATTCTAATAAAAAGGAGGCCCAAAATCCTCTAGGTGCTCCTTTGCTTCTGAGGCCTGTGTTTCAGTCCATTTCCACGCTACGGCCACATGTGGGATATTTCCTAAAACTGCAGAACCTGGGCAATAAATATTGAGTTGTATTTCTCTGGTAAAACTTTGTGTTACAAAAAAATTGGATTAAAAATAAATTTCTGCAACAACAAAAAATTAAATTGGTAAATTTCACCTCTACTTTGGTTTAATTCCTGTGAAACGTCTAAAGGGTTAAGAAACTTTCTAAATGCTGTTTTGAATATTTTGAGAGGTGAAGTGTTTAAAATTGGGTGACTTGTTGATGGTTTCTAATATATAAGGCCCTAAAGTCACTTCACACCTGAACTGGCCCCTGTAAAAATAGACTTTTGAAATTTACTTGAAAATGTGAGAAATTGCTGCTAAAATTCTAAGCCTTGTAACGTCCTAGAAAAATAAAAGGCTGTTCAAAAAACAATGCCAATCTAATGTAGACATGTGGGGGATGTTAATTAGTGACTATTTTGTGTGGTATAACTGCCTGTCTTACAAGCAGATAACTAAAAATTTAGAAAACTGCAAGTTTTTGCAATTTTTCACTCCTTTTTTTTTTTTTACACATTTAAATGCTGAATGTATCGAGCAAATTTTGCCAGTAACATAAAGTCCAATGTGTCATGAGAAAACCATCTCAGAATCGCTTGGATAGGTTAAAGCATTCCGAAGTTATTTCCACATAAAGTGAAACATGTCAGATTTGAAAAATGAGGCTCTGTCAGATAGGTCATAAGTGGCTAAAGAGGGAAGGGGTTAAAAATACTTGTCACATGACAACAAATAATATAAACACATTTGATATCCCTAGAACTATTACAACCCATTCAATAAATGTAAGATTTTCTTTTTTTTTCTGCAATTCCCCAAGAATATATATTTTTTGATAGTTGAAAGAGCACTCTCCAGTGTCTCTTTTCATTTATGTGAATTCTTAACAGATATGTATCTATTTAAGATTTAGCAGCACGACGGGCTGCGACTTTCGATGAACCTGTCTATCCGTCTACATATGTTTCTGCTGCTCTAGTGATAGCTCTTTCCAGATCGAATGTGATAGCCTATATCACAAATTTATAGCTTATGTCAGGGCCAGGGCGACTGATAGAAGTGACATTTTGAACAATCAGAGTCAAAATTGTAAAAAGCCAACTGATTAGGATTAGATGCATCGGTACATACGATGCATATGCCCACCAAGTCACTTTTATCTTACGTAAATACTGGCGAATCTTATATAGCGATCCAGATTTACAGGATGCCATTTCGAGGACACCAAATGTCACATATCGCAGGGGTAGAAATCTTAGGGAATTTATCGTTCACAGTCACTATTCCAAAAAGTCAGTTATACAGAATTTATGGCTTCATTCTCCCATGGTGGGTTCTTACCCATGTGGACGTTGTTCTTTCTGCCCTGTGATGCCAAAAATGAAAAACATGAAGAATCCTGTTGTTGGCAGGACTTATGAGATCAGGCATTTTATCAATTGTCACACTACGAGTGTGGTACATGTTGCTAGATGTCCGTGCCCCAAACTATACATAGGTAAAACCATTCAGCAACTGAGAAGACGCATCTCTAAACACCTCAGCTCTATCAATATAAAAGAGGAGACTCCATTATCCAGACATGTTTGATTGGTCCATAATGGAGAAACCAGGATACACCAATTCTGGTGCATTACTCAAGTTAAACTTGGTCCCCATGGAGGAAATTTGGATCATACAAGAGGAAGCGCAATGGATTCATCGAATGAGGAGTTTAACCCCTGATGGTCTTAATGAAGGCTATACTTTTATGTCTTTTCTCTGATAAAGTAATCTCAATCCCTGTATTTGGCTTTTTTATGATAGCATTTATCCTTCATTCATTATGATATATATATTGGAAAATGTAGTATTTTGATAATCCATTGACATATGGATATGGATATAGGACCTTCTAATCCTCATAGGTGCTTACATTTTGTTTTCTTCCCTTTTGTTCTACTCTACCATATTATTTTGGACAAAAGTAATTATCTATGAGATATCTTCAGTCTTGCTAAATGGAATTACTTCTATGGCTAATCAATCGATTTTAAGACATATCTTTATCCTAATTATTAGGAGGCTGTTAATAATACAGCTTTGCTTACAACAAAGTTACTTAATCCAATGTTTGCTTTTTGTTCAAAAACAAAAATAAGTTTCATTATAAAATATCTAATCACTTGGCTTAGAGAAACTTACAGTCTCCCTTTTCCCTTCTCTGCCGTCAAATGCTAACAGCCTATGTCCACACAGTATCTGGTATCGCTAATAGACATCTCTTTGTAGACTAAGTTCTTTGACATGCGCAGTCGCGCATTACTGACATTTACTGACATTTACAACTGGTCTCACATTTTTTACTAAAATAGATACTAACAGCTTGCGCCTGCGCACTAGACAACTACATTAGTGTTACCGAAGTCTTCTGTCATGCGCAGTGGACCGGAATCGGCACTCGCAACTTAGTATCACCTTTTTTCACAATAACTGTGCATGCATCTGTACAGACCTCATATTCGTTAACCCTGGTGGCCTCTCTTTTAGTCTAGACATTTGTCCATCAGCCGTACAGATGGGTTCAGTCACTATCTGTTGATAGGTTTGGCCCATGGTAACGTCTCACTTTATGACGTCATCACAAAAGTTATAAAAGGGGTAAACTGAACGCCCGGCGCCATTAGCCCCAGACACCTGAGGATGCCACAGTTGTGGCGAAACATGTCGGGGGGGCTCTTCTTATTTTAAATAGTGTGTTTTTCTGACAGTATTAATCCCCAACTAGTCTGCAGCTGTAAAATGGGGATTTATAGCATCTAGAGGCACTTATTCGACAACGGATACTGCAATACTCTCAATATTTCCTAAATTGCTGTCAGACCACATGTTATTTTAATCGTTTGTGGTTTAGTCTGTCCTATATGTTCACTATTAATAAAAACTATCTTTAGGCACCACTTCTATTAACTCAGATATCTGGGAAATAAGGTCTTTATTTGCCTCTGGCAATTTAGTATTCATATTTTTCTACCTACACAACAAGATATTGATTCTCATTACATATGTAGGAAATACATTTAAAAAACTAGGCTTTTCATTTTTATTGCAACTCTGCTTCTGTTACTGCTCAACGTTTTATCTCTGGCAACATTATAACAAGACTGCGACCACTAGGATCAATACGACTTCATTTTTATTTAACAGCCTGTAGATCTTGTTGATTTTCTAGCACACAATACACATGGGTTTTCTTTATCCAAATTGAGATGTGAACATTTGTTGAAATAAAATTAAAACTAAAAATCCTTACAGAAGCTGAGCCACTAGTAACAAGTACTGTGTTCTTACATTAAAAAAAACCTCAACAATATTTTATAGAAATCTGGCATGATTTAAAGAGTATCCTGACAGTGGTAGGGTGTTTTTCAAGTTACATGAAAATAAAGTTAAATTATTTTATGATGGAAAGTTATGCACTTTTCTAATATATTTTGTGCCTCAATTTCTCAATATCTTAAAGAAATCTGTGGGGCAGATTTACTAAGACTGGCATTACATACGCCAGTCTTAGCATTCTGCTCTGCTGGAGTAAGGTACAACAGGTTTATTTTTGAGGAGCACACCTCTTGAAAAATCTGTCGCCTCTTTCCGCTGGCCATGCAGTGTTAGGATTTTATATGCGAGTCACATACAATATCCTTACCGGCGTCAGTACTTTGTAAGAGCCACAGCCCACTGAGGGAGACTGAGGGGCCCCGGAGAGTAAAAATAAAGAGGAGCAGTGAAGTGATGTATACATATTTTTTTATTATTATCTGATGGAGGAGAGGGTAAGAGGGGGAAGTACGTAGTCTGTTCTTGAGGAGCGGCACTGGCCTCTACCTTACTATGCCCCACAGAGATAAATCTACTTTGACTAGAATTTCTGGCAGATTTCTGTCATATATTGTAATAAATTTGTCAGGCCGACGTGGCTCCGCAGCCTTTTTAAAGTCACGCAACCTTTTTCTAAATGAGGCTAAGGCAGGGTAAAATACTAAAAGGATCCAATTTTCAATGCAAAAAGGGGCCTTTTTCCGACTTTTCTAGGTCAGAAAACTTTGAGTAGAAGCATGCATTCTGTTCACTGAAGATAAAAACATATTGATATCATGATCATCTGACACAGATATTCCAATCCGTCTGGTGTAGCAGTACACAGAAAGGCCCCATTTTTTCTTGCCAAACTTGAAGAGGTGCATGCAGTGGCATACCTACCATAGAAACAGACTATGCCACTGCCATGTAACTGATAAAGTAGCACATATTAAATATTGTGTTCTATAGGAGGGGGATGTGTATGTACTGAGATCCTTCACTTAAATTAATAGTGTAATGAGAACGTACAGAAGATAATCTGTAGGCTCTGCACAATACAGTAAAAAAATTTCTTACGTATCCAAAAATAATGTTAACTTCCTAATTTATTATCCTGTGTAATGAGAACAATATGTATAGATTGTCTCCCCTAATTTTCCCATAAACAGACCCCTTTGGCTTTGCCAAGCATCTATGTTTATTACTACAGGGAGAGAGGGAACATTTCTGATAGACAAATCTAATAGTTGTTTACATGGGAGGGTATAGGTGATGGATGGCTGACAGATCTGTCGGAGACATATGTTTTTTTATATATTTGTTTAACATCTCGAGCCATACATCTTGGGATATGTCAGGTTTAGAGCTAAGTTAAGGAAGGACATATTTTTTAAATCAATAGAGTTTTTTAAAAAACAATACATTTTTTTATTGACATTTTTCATAATAAAGAACAAATGCAGTCATTAAGAGGCATACAATAAGCATTAATCACTTATATATGTCTGTGTTTCCAAATAGTAATATAGTAAATTAGGGAGACTAAGACCCCTAATGCACTTCTTTCTATTCTAAATATTTAAGTAAATGAATGGACACAGTTCTAAAGAAGTATAACATTTTAGGCATTTTAGGCATTTGAATTGTAGCTATGAGTCCCACACACCAAATTTCAAACTAGTTATATTGTGCCATATCAGATTCTTTTATTTGTAGTAGAGGAATGTAATACAATTTTGGAAAATACCATTATTACCCAGATATTTAATAAATTGTATTTGCCAGTCCATGAGTAATTTCATATTGAGGGAAGTCAGATCTGTAGGAGAAAAATTAAGGGTTGGACGTGGGATTTCTCCTAATTGATATTATAGTAGGAGAGTGATCCAAATTAAGTAATGACATTTCAGGCTTCTGTCAATGATAGTTCTGGTTGTATTACTGTTAGGGCATGACCACACATGGCGGAATTCCTCCGCAACTGTCCGCATCAATGCCGCACAGAATCTGCGTTGCAGATTCTGCAGCGGATCTGCACAAAATGTGCAGAAAATTGATGCGGACTGGCCGCTGCGGACTGCAGGAAAAGTGCTTCTCTTCTCCCTATTCAGTGCAGGATAGAGAGAAGGGACAGCACTTTCCCTAGTGAAAGTCAAAGAAATTCATACTTACCGCCCGTTGTCTTGGTGACGCGTCCCTCTTTCGGCATCCGGCCCGACCTCCCTGGATGACGCACCAGTCCATGTGACCGCTGCAGCCTGTGCTTGGCCTGTGATTGGCTGCAGCCGTCACTTACACTGAAACGTCATCCTGGGAGGCCGGACTGGAGACAGACGCAGGGAGTTCTCGGTAAGTATGAACTTATATTTTTTTTTTACAGATACATGTATATTGAGATCGGTAGTCACTGTCCCGGGTGCAGAAACAGTTACTGCCGATCGCGTAACTCTTTCAGCACCCTGGACAGTGACTATTTACAGACGTCTCCTAGCAACGCTCCCGTCATTACGGGAGCCCCATTGACTTCCTCAGTCTGGCTGTAGACCTAGAAATACATAGGTCCAGCCAGAATGAAGAAATGTCATGGTAGTAAAAACAATACGCTCCGCAGCACACATAAGATCTGCGGACTTCATTGCGGAATTTTGACTCTCCATTGAAGTCAATGGAGAAATTCCGCCATGAGTCCGCAACCAGTCCGCCACTGCTCCGCAACAGACAGAGCATGCTGCGGACACCAAATTCCGCTCCGCAGCCTATGCTCCGCAGCGGAATTGTACGCATCGTGTAAACGAACACTGCTAAATTAAAGTGAAAGTCAATGGAGAAACGGCTCCGCTGCGGATTAACGCTGCGGAGTGTCCGCAGCGGAATTTAAGTGAAATTCCGCCATGTGTGAACCCGCCCTTAGAAGTACATCATCAGCATACAAAGACTTAAAATTTTGCCTATTACCGATCTGGATAAATGTAATTTGATTATGAGGTCTAATAGCCTGGGCCAAAGGTTGGATTGACAGTACAAAAATTAATAATAAAAGAGGTCAGTCTTGCCAGGTCCCCTTAGTGATTGGAAAGTCATCAGAGAGAGTTCTATTGACAAATACCCTCACTAATGGGGGAAGAAAAATGAGCTTTGATAGCACTTAGTGAACATTTTCAGATTACAAGTTTATTTAAAACAGAGAAGATGAAAGACTAATTTACACGGTTGAACATCAAGGGTAACCATCACCGCAGCATTACCGAAACATTCCATACAACCCAATAAGTCAAGAACTCTTCTGGTGTTCTCTGTAATCTGGCAGCACACAGCCCACCTGATTTGTCCCTACAAGAGAGGGAAGAATTGGGGCCAAGTGGAGAGCATACATTTGCATACATTTTATTTTCTTAAATTAAATTTGCATAAATGAAGGTCAGTATTTTTAAGGTAATAAAGTTTTGTGGTAGGTCACGCTCTTTGCAAGGCATGGGGATGGTAACAATAACTGCCAATAAAATTTCTTTTGGGAACGACACTTAAGTAAAGGCATGCAACAGTGTGTTATGTAAGCAAGATATCAGTAAATGATTTATAATATAGTTCCTTATGTAAAGGGAGCATCCAATTCCGCTTAGTTCGGTTTCCTGCATAGGGGAGCTTAGGAAGTCCATTTGCTGTTGTAACAAGGAGAGTAGATTCAGTTTATCTAAGAATGCATTCATAATAAGATAAACAGGGTCCTGAATTGTATCAGAGTGCAAAATTAATTTATAAAGTGGGGAATGATATTCCATAAATGTATTGACGATATCTCGAAGATCATAACGTTTTTATTGGTTGGATGTATTAAGGAAGTATGGAATTCTAGATTTAATCATCTGGTTTTTTTTTTAAATGATGACCTTAGTTTACTGGCTTTATTATTCTGTGAATAATATTGTGATTTAATATTTGTAGGACTTTTTCATAAGTATACATTAACCCCTTCCCGACTGCCTCACGTAGATTCACGAGCAGCAGGACTGGTCCTTGTGCCTGCAGCCTGTTAATCTACATGTGCTATTAACAGAGCACACAGGAGCTCCCCGCAGCCCGGTATCTCACAGTACAGGCTGCTACTAGCAGCCTTAGTACTGGGGGAAAACATCGGGTCGGATCACAGCGGTGATCCAAACCGATTAACCCCTTAAATGTGTCAGTCATGCGATTGGCGCATTTAAATTGTTACAACAATATTGGCACCCCACTACGCGTTTGCGGGGGTCCGATTGTTGCTATGGCAATCAGAAGCCTAACAAAGGCTTCCCGTCTGCCATCTATGGGAGGCGATTAGGTCCTGCCAGGGCCAGGACCTAATACGCCCCCTGTCAGTGTTAAATTGACAGGTATAATACCCTGCAATACATAAGTATTGCAGGATATTATAACAACTATCCAACAATTGGATCTTCAAGTCCCTAGTGGGACTAAAAAAAAAAAAAGTTAAAAAAAGTTCCAAAAAAATGGACAAAAGTAAAAAAGTAAAATTTCAATATAATAAAATTAAAAACCGCCCTTTTTCCCTTTATAAAGAATTTTTTTATTAGAAAAAAATTAAAAAAATAAAATAAACTGTGCATAACTGGTATCGCCACATCCGTAACGGCCTGAACTATAAAAATATAATGTAATTTATCCCGTACGGTGACCGCCATAAAAAAATAATAGAAGAACTATACCAGAATCGCTATTTTTAGTCACTTCAGCTCCAAAAAAATAGAATAAATGGGGTTCAAAAATTCGCAAGTACACAAAACTGGTACCAATAAAAACTACAGTTTGTTCCAAAAAAACAAGCCCTCACACAACTTTCTTGATGGAAAAATCAAAAAGTTGTGGCTCTTAGAATATGGCGACACAAAAACTAAATATTTTTTTTTAAAACCGAGATTTTATCGTGCAAACACTGTAAAACATAAAAAACCTATATAAATATGTATCGCCATAATCTCATCGACCTACAAAATAAATTAAATATGTAATGAACGCCATAAAAAAACAAAACAAAAAAACACTAAATTCAGCAAAAAAACTATGGGATCAAAATGCTCCCTATACCCCTAGATAAATTTGTTTTAGGGCTGTAGTTTCCCAAATGGGGTCACTTCTGGGGATGTCCACTGATTTGGTCCTGCAGGGGCTTTGCAAAATGTGACATGGCACCCAATAAACAATCCAGCAAACTTGAGCTCCAAAAGCCAAATGGCGCTCCTTCCCTTCTGCGCCCTGCCGTGTGTCAAAACAGCTGTTTATTACCACATATGGGGTATTGCCGTAATCAGGAGAAATTGCTTTACAAATCTTGGGTTGCTTTTTCTTCTTTATTCCTTGTAAAAATTGATAATTTCTAAGTTTTATTGGAAAATAAATTAGATTCTCATTTTTACGGATGAATTCCACTAAATTCAGCAAAAAACCTGTGGGGTTAAAATGCTCTATACCCCTTGATAAATTCCTTGAGGGGTGTAGTTTGCCAAATGGTGTCTTTTTGTGGGTGTTTCCACTATTTTGGCCCCACAAGACCTCTTAAAACCTGACATGGTGCCTTAAATATATTCTAATAAAAAGGAGGCCCCAAAATCCTCTAGGTGCTCCTTTGCTTCTGAGGGCTGTGCTTCAGTCCATTAGCATACTAGGGCCACATGTGGGATATTTCTAAAAACTGCAGAATCTGGGCAATTATTATTGAGTTGTGTGTCTCTGGTAAAAGCTTTTGTGTTAATGGATTAAAATTGATTTTCTGACAAAAAAAAATAAATATTAAATTTCCCCTCTAATTTGCTTTAATTCCTGTGAAACGTTCTAAATGCTGTTTTGAAAACTTTGAGGGGTGCAGTTTTTAAAATTGGGTGACTTATGTGAGTTTCTAATATATAAGGCCCTCAAAGCCACTTCAGAAGTGAACCGGTACCTATAAAAATGGGTTTTGGAAATTTTCTTGAAAATGTGAGGAATTGCTGCTAAAGTTCTAAGCCTTGTAACGTCCAAGAAAGAAAAAAGGATGTTCAAAGAACGATGCCAACATAAAGTAGTCATTAGGGAAATGTTAGTTAGTAACTATTTTATGTGGTATTGCTATCTGTTTTACAAGCAGATACATCTACATTTAGAAAAATGCTAATTTTTGCAAATATTCTCTACATTTTGGTGTTTTTCACAAACAAATACTGAACTTGTTGATCAAATTTTTCCACTAACATAAAGTACAGTATGTCATGAGAAAACAGTCTCAGAATCGCTTGGATAGGTAAAAGCATTCCCAAGTTATTACCACAGAAAATGACACGTCAGATTTTAAAAAATCGTCTGCGTCTCAGTCCTGAAGGGGTTAAGCAATCTTTGTATTATTAGTACTCTAAGTTGTTCTGTACAGTCATTTCTTATAGAGATCTTATTAAATGCTTCTGGTTTCAATGCATGTGAGAATATCTTGTGGTGTTTTTTCTCTCTCCTTTTTGGCTCTGTGACCCAATTTAATAAATATGCCTCTAATGAATCCTTTATGAGAATCCATAGTGTGAAAGGGCTTGCTACGGAATCTAAGTTAAGTTGAATGTTTTCTTCAAGGGTATTCTCTATTTCTTTTTTATAGTTGGTGTTTGCCAGTAAAATAGAGTTACAACGCCATAATGATGGAGGATTTAAGGTAAGATTCATCTACGGCCAGGGTGATAGCAGAATGGTCTGACCATTTAATCAATTCAATTAAATAGTGTTTAGCATTATGTAACAGGGATCTATTGAGCAAAAACAAATCAATATGAGAATAGGTTTTGTGTAATGGGGAAAATAATGAATAATCCCAATTAGAGTCATGGCTCATATACCATATAGTTTTTCATTGTCTCAACAGGGGTCCGAGCGATTGGGAACAAGATCTGGATGGAGCAGTAGTGTTTTAGCGAACATCACAAATGACATTAAAATTTCCACATAAAATCAAACGTCTCTGGACGAAGCAAATCTGATGATTATTGGTAGCATATAGCACGACAATAGTATAGTATTATTAATGAAACAGACTCGGATAATATATCTCTTATTATCTATGACAGTAGAAATAGGAGTAAATGATACAAAATTCCTAATTACCAGTAGAAGAACTCTTTGCTCTTTGGGGTAGTGAGATTGCATTATATATAGGAAGTTTACATATTTTATTCTTGAGCATCTTTAGAGTTCATGTGCATAGAACATCACTACCCGTGTGGAGAGCTTCTCTCCACATAACGGAGCGTTTTTGTGGACCCTTCACATTTAAAGAGGTCAACTTAATAACCATTAAAATGGTAATAATGCATTAATGGAGGGATACATTTGAGGTGTGTAAAGACCCTGAATTGGGTGCAACCCGAACAGGTACAGTAAGTTATTAGCATAAATTTGGCTGTATCCAAATAACCTTATACAAGCCGTTTTCCCGGTCTGTGATTATGGCTACAGCCGGCCGCGGACAGTCGTCATTATAATAAAAATAGGACATGTGCTATTTTTTTATGGAAGCTTTCTACGGCCCTGACACCTTCCCATAAATATATGGGAAGGTGTCTGTCAGCCATAGAAATGAATGGGTCTGTAATTATGGATGAAATCCATGGTCGTGTGCATGGGTCCTTAGGAAAGTACCTGAGATACAAAGACAGGTTCAAAACATGAAAAAAACGTGAAAAAGATAAACAAACAAAGCAAATACAGCTGTATCACCTGCATCCGTATAGAGGGACAACCGCTCAAGATTTTTTTACCCAAGAGTCCTGTAGAAGTTCCCATTGGCACCATCATGAAAGTGTAAAACGTGTTTAGTGTTTGGTTCTTCATTTGGAGGTTACAGTGTGCCCATCCTGTTTCTTGCATGGTGGAGATCTTCTCAAATCCTAAGGAAGATCCTCAGGAATCAAGATATTGCCTGTGCGCAGTAATCGGCTCCCGTCTTCCAGTGAAGCAATAGAGCGCATAGATCCCTTGGTAGTTTATACTTAGCTTCATGGGGAATCCCTAATGATAATCGATTTTGTGCTTCCTCGGTACTGTCGTAATGGGGGCCTGCAGAGGCGAAACGTTGCTGAAGATAAGTCCACATAAAGATGCTGACACGGAGAGGGTAGTTCAGTCTTCTTTCTTTTAATGTCTATGAGATATTCTTTAATATGAAAAAGTTCATTTTTGCCAGCACATCTGTTTTAGGCAGATGTTTCTGGCATAGCACTTTATGAGTTTTTTTCCAATTATAATATCACGTGGCCTTGATAAAGTACTGGAGATATAGTTTTTGTTCAGGTTGCGTCATATTTTCAGATATACAGCAGAATTAATATTATTCCACATGTAGTGGTCTTCCAGGTCATTAATTTTGGTGCGCAATTGTTAAAATTCTGCCGCTAAGTTGTTATGAGCGTCCACAGCAGAAGGACAAAGTCCTTGTGCATTGAGTAGTTAAATGTTTATAACATGGGAAATGCTATGAAATGGTGCAGAGGTACAGTAGCAGTTGCACCTAGGCCCGGGTGCCTGATGGGGCCCGAAAGGCGCCTCTGCCCCACGAGAAGACACCAGTATTATAAATGGAATATTGTAGCTGTGGGGTCCCATTACAGACTTTGCATTGGTACTCAGGAGCTTCAAGTTATGACTCTGTCAGAGCTTTATAGCTTACAAATTTATAAAGTTACTAGTTTTCCTGTCTTGTTGACCCCAAGCCTCACTTCACAGAGCTATCATATCCAATTTCTTGTAATAATGCATAATACCTATATGGAATAAAAGACTTTATAAATCCAGACTGTATCTGTGTTTAAGACCAGAAGCTGGATGCATATTTGGCCCCAAGGGCAATAAGGCATATTGTGCATTCCCAATGTCCGAAAATTAGGATTCTTAATAAAGCCCTTGTTTTTATGTTGTGTTATGAAATGTTGCAATTATCACAAATATGAATAAATGTAATAGATGGAATGAATAATGAAACAGGTATACCAAATATAAGCGCAACACAATTGCGTTTTCTTTCCTTTACTGTGTTTATCACATATCTACATTGTCATTTTTAACATTTTATCTCTTTCTCTTATTTTTCTGCTTACAATTATTGTTTAATTCATGGCTTTCACAAAGCATAGCATTAGTCCTGGAAATTAAAATGAAATTTGAAATATTCATCTAGATTTTTGCATCTACGACACACATACATTTCTTCTACCTAAATTTTTCCAATGATTACAATAATAAAAAATGAATTCACTACATAAACAATGCATTTCCAAGCCTTGATTACTAGCGAGGTGTCTGTTTCAACAGCCATATGGTTGCTGCATCCCTTGAGAGATAAACACTTGAAACAAAATAGATGGAGGCTGACTGAATAGTGTTGGTAGTCAGCCTGTGTATCATGAATATGCCTACACTACTGAATAGGTTAGTACCGATATGTCCATGAATCATATACTTGCAATTAATACTTATAATTAAGATAAATGTGAAAAGATGATATGAACATTTTCATGCTGTGATAATGTTTAATTAATTTTCTCTCCACGTTCTATATTAACCCCTTCCCGCTCCTTGACGTACTATTACGTCATGGCAGCTCTATCGTTCGCGCTCCATGCCGTAATAGTACGTCTTGCAGTTAGAACAGCGGTGCGCGCGCCCGGCGCGTTCATGCGCTGTGATAGCTGCTGTTTCTGACAGCAGGCTATCACGGCATAATGGGACGGGACCATTTACTATGGTCCCGCCTCGCCGATCGCCGCTATTGGCTAGTCAGTGAGTAACTAGCCAATAGCAGCGATCGGTCTCATTCAGCACAGCAGTGCTCGAGCCCGGCGTTCCTGAGCTGTGATAGCTGCTGTTTCTGACAGCATGCTATCACAGCATAATGGGCCGGGACCATTTACTATGGTCCCGCCTCGCCGATCGCCGCTATTGGCTAGTCAGTGAGTAACTAGCCAATAGCAGCGATCATTCTCGTCACTTCCTCTCTCTGACCTCACATCCTGCTGCAACCGCCCTGAACGCCCTGTTGGAGTTAGCGAGGCGTTGAGATCGGTTGTGAGCAGAGAGTCAGAGAGAAAAGAAGTGAAAAAAAGTGAAAAAAAGTTTCTAAAACAACGTTTTTTTTGCTTCCCACCACCCCATCCACTACCCACTCCTGTTCCCTTCCTCTTTGAGTTCTACCCACGTTTTTTGGTCAGTGATCTCCTATCACTGACCACTTTTCAGTCTTCAGGACCACATTTCTTGGTCCCTGGGGATTTTTTTTTCATTTTTTTCTATATAAAACATAAAACAAAAAAAAAAATATAAAAAGAAAAAAAAGAAACAAAAAAAAATAGTTAGTTTAGCCAATTTTGAAAATTTAACTGGTTAGTTTAGTATTAGCCCCTTCCCGCTCCTTGACGTACTATTACGTCATGGCAGCTCTATCGTTCGCGCTCCATGCCGTAATAGTACGTCTTGCAGTTAGAACAGCGGTGCGCGCGCCCGGCGCGTTCATGCGCTGTGATAGCTGCTGTTTCTGACAGCAGGCTATCACGGCATAATGGGACGGGACCATTTACTATGGTCCCGCCTCGCCGATCGCCGCTATTGGCTAGTCAGTGAGTAACTAGCCAATAGCAGCGATCGGTCTCATTCAGCACAGCAGTGCTCGAGCCCGGCGTTCCTGAGCTGTGATAGCTGCTGTTTCTGACAGCATGCTATCACAGCATAATGGGCCGGGACCATTTACTATGGTCCCGCCTCGCCGATCGCCGCTATTGGCTAGTCAGTGAGTAACTAGCCAATAGCAGCGATCGGTCTCATTCAGCACAGCAGTGCTCGAGCCCGGCGTTCCTGAGCTGTGATAGCTGCTGTTTCTGACAGCATGCTATCACAGCATAATGGGCCGGGACCATTTACTATGGTCCCGCCTCGCCGATCGCCGCTATTGGCTAGTCAGTGAGTAACTAGCCAATAGCAGCGATCATTCTCGTCACTTCCTCTCTCTGACCTCACATCCTGCTGCAACCGCCCTGAACGCCCTGTTGGAGTTAGCGAGGCGTTGAGATCGGTTGTGAGCAGAGAGTCAGAGAGAAAAGAAGTGAAAAAAAGTGAAAAAAAGTTTCTAAAACAACGTTTTTTTTGCTTCCCACCACCCCATCCACTACCCACTCCTGTTCCCTTCCTCTTTGAGTTCTACCCACGTTTTTTGGTCAGTGATCTCCTATCACTGACCACTTTTCAGTCTTCAGGACCACATTTCTTGGTCCCTGGGGATTTTTTTTTCATTTTTTTCTATATAAAACATAAAACAAAAAAAAAAATATAAAAAGAAAAAAAAGAAACAAAAAAAAATAGTTAGTTTAGCCAATTTTGAAAATTTAACTGGTTAGTTTAGTATTAGGGTTAGTTAGTGTCAGGGAACCGTCAAAAAGCGTAGTTAGGTATAGTGTCAGGGAATTTAGCGTCAGGAATCGGTCACCGTAGATAGGCTTAGCGTTAGGGATCCATCACCGTAGTTAGGTTTAGCGTCAGGGAAGCTCGGAATAATTAGATAGGTTTAGTGTCAGGCACCCGTCACCGTAGTTAGGTTTAGTGTCAGGGAAGCTTGAAATAATCTAGATAGGTTTAGTGTCAGGGAATCGTCGCCGTAGTTAGGTTTAGCGTTAGGGAAGTCCACATAAAATTTAGTTAGGTTTAGTGTTAGGAACCCTCGCCCTAGTTAGCTTTAGTGTCAGGGAAGTCCACTTGCTCTCTAAAAACAAAACACACATTTGTGCTAGTTGTGCTATCCTATTGCTCCCAGTTAGGGATTTATTTTTTTGCAGTATATAAATTTTGTCTTCGCACAACAAGCATGTCCCAACGGACATTTACTGCTGAAGAGGCGTATGCATTTCTGGCCTCCGACACAGACTCGTCGGATGGCGATACAGTATTTTATTTGTCTACCTCCTCATCCAGCGATGAAGAGGAGGGACCCCCTAGGAGACGCCCCAGGACCACCACCATAGTAGAAATCCCTGAGAGAAGTGACCCCACAACAAGTGATACCCCTGAGCGAAGTGACCCCATTTGGACACCCACACCAGACCATTATGAACCCCAAATCCCTGAGTACACGGGCAGCCCAGGCATCAAATTTAACACGGCAGGGTTCAGTGAGATGGACTTTTTCAAGTTCTTCTTCACTGATAACTTTATAGAGCTAATGGTCACCCAGACTAATTTATATGCCCAACAGTATATCACCAAGAACCCCAACTCATTTTATGCCCAATCCCAGAGGTGGACTCCTGTAAACGCAGCAGAGTTGGGCAAGTTCTGGGGACTGCTCTTGAACATGGGGCTTCTAAAAAAGCCATCCATTAGGACCTACTGGAGCACGGACATCCTATACCACACCCCGATGTACCGTATGGCCATGTCCAGGATGCGTTATGAGGCAATACTTCGCTTCCTACATTATGCCGATAATGAGCAGTGCCCACCCCGAGATGACCCCAGTTTTGACCGTTTATATAAACTGAGACCCCTATTAGACCATTTCAGTGCCCGGTTTGCCCAAGCATACACCCCCGAGAAGTGTATTTCCATTGATGAGTCCCTGGTACATTTTAAAGGGAGGCTTCAATTCCGCCAATACCTGCCAAGTAAGAGGGCAAGGTATGGCGTGAAGTTGTATAAGCTGTGCGAGAGTGCATCAGGGTATACATATAAATTCAGGATATATGAAGGGAAGGACAGCAGTATTCAGCCCCCAGAATGCCCCCCCTTACTGGGAATTAACGCAAAAATTGTGTGGGATTTGGTGCACCCACTGCTGGACCAGGGTTACCACCTCTACCTGGATAATTTTTATACCAGCGTCCCGCTCTTCAAGTGCCTCGCTTCCAGAAGGACTGCGGCATGCGGCACTGCTAGAAAAAATCTTAGAGGCCTCCCTAAAACACTGCTTGGGCAAACACTCAGAAGGGGTGAGAGCAGGGCACATTCTAGTAGCAACATATTGTGTGTCAAGTACAAGGACAAGAGAGATGTCCTTGTATTGACAACAATACATGGCCACACCAGTACCCATGTACCTGTACGAGGTACCAGTACAGAGACCCCCAAACCAGATTGCATCCTGGACTACAATAGGTACATGGGAGGGGTGGACTTGTCAGATCAAGTCCTGAAGCCCTACAGCGCTACGCGGAAATCGAGGGTGTGGTATAAGAAGCTGGCCGTGCACATCATACAGATGGCATTGTACAATGCGTACGTGCTACGTCGATGTGCAGGCCAGAGGGGAACTTTCCTGGAATTTCAAGAGGTGGTTATAAAGAACCTAATTTTTGGCGACCAGGAAGGAGGGGCACCCAGTACTTCTGGAAGCGAGGCCACACGCATCGTACCAGGGCAACACTTTCCAGGAGAAGTTCCCCAAACTGGCAAGAAGGGAAAAAGTCAAAAGAGGTGCAAAGTGTGCTATAAGAGGGGGATAAGGAAGGACACAACATACCAATGCGACACGTGTCCCGAAAAACCAGGGCTCTGTATGAAAGATTGTTTTAAAATTTACCATACATCCCTTGATTTTTAATTTACCCTGATGCACTCCGCACAGCTTATCCCCCTCATCTTTCCCTTTTGAGCCCTGCCATGTGCCCAAGCAGCAAATAACAGCCACATGTAGGGTATTGCCGTACCCGGGAGAACCCACATTACAATTTATGGGGTGTATGTCTCCGGTGGCACATGCTGGGCACAATATATCGGACACTGAAATGGCATATATGTATAGGAAATTGCAAATCTCACTTTGCACCATCTACTGCGCATTACCTTTTACACAATAACTGTTGGGTCAAAATGCTCACTACACTCTAGATGAATGTCTTAAGGGGTGTAGTTTTTAAAATGGGGTCACTTCTCGGGGGTTTCAACTGTACTGGTACCTCAGGGGTTCTGCCTACATGACTTAGCACCAGAAAAGCTCCAGTAGGCTAAATGGTGGTCCTTCCCTTCTGAGCCCTGTCGTGTGCCCAGGCAGCTAATAACAGCCACATGTAGGGTATTGCCGTACCCGGGAGAACCCACATTACAATTTATGGGGTGTATGTCTCCAGTGGCACATGCTGGGCACAATATATCAGACACTGAAATGGCATATATGCATAGGAAATTGCAAATCTCACTTTGCACCATCTGCTGCGCATTACCTTTTACACAATAACTGTGGGGTCAAAATGCTCACTACACCACTAGATGAATGTCTTAAGGGGTGTAGTTTTTAAAATGGGGTCACTTCTCGGGGGTTTCAACTGTACTGGTACCTCAGGGGTTCTGCCTACATGACTTAGCACCAGAAAAGCTCCAGTAGGCTAAATGGTGGTCCTTCCCTTCTGAGCCCTGTCGTGTGCCCAGGCAGCTAATAACAGCCACATGTAGGGTATTGCCGTACCCGGGAGAACCCACATTACAATTTATGGGGTGTATGTCTCCAGTGGCACATGCTGGGCACAATATATCAGACACTGAAATGGCATATATGCATAGGAAATTGCAAATCTCACTTTGCACCATCTGCTGCGCATTACCTTTTACACAATAACTGTGGGGTCAAAATGCTCACTACACCACTAGATGAATGTCTTAAGGGGTGTAGTTTTTAAAATGGGGTCACTTCTCGGGGGTTTCAACTGTACTGGTACCTCAGGGGTTCTGCCTACATGACTTAGCACCAGAAAAGCTCCAGTAGGCTAAATGGTGGTCCTTCCCTTCTGAGCCCTGTCGTGTGCCCAGGCAGCTAATAACAGCCACATGTAGGGTATTGCCGTACCCGGGAGAACCCACATTACAATTTATGGGGTGTATGTCTCCAGTGGCACATGCTGGGCACAATATATCAGACACTGAAATGGCATATATGCATAGGAAATTGCAAATCTCACTTTGCACCATCTGCTGCGCATTACCTTTTACACAATAACTGTGGGGTCAAAATGCTCACTACACCACTAGATGAATGTCTTAAGGGGTGTAGTTTTTAAAATGGGGTCACTTCTCGGGGGTTTCAACTGTACTGGTACCTCAGGGGTTCTGCCTACATGACTTAGCACCAGAAAAGCTCCAGTAGGCTAAATGGTGGTCCTTCCCTTCTGAGCCCTGTCGTGTGCCCAGGCAGCTAATAACAGCCACATGTAGGGTATTGCCGTACCCGGGAGAACCCACATTACAATTTATGGGGTGTATGTCTCCAGTGGCACATGCTGGGCACAATATATCAGACACTGAAATGGCATATATGCATAGGAAATTGCAAATCTCACTTTGCACCATCTGCTGCGCATTACCTTTTACACAATAACTGTGGGGTCAAAATGCTCACTACACCACTAGATGAATGTCTTAAGGGGTGTAGTTTTTAAAATGGGGTCACTTCTCGGGGGTTTCAACTGTACTGGTACCTCAGGGGTTCTGCCTACATGACTTAGCACCAGAAAAGCTCCAGTAGGCTAAATGGTGGTCCTTCCCTTCTGAGCCCTGTCGTGTGCCCAGGCAGCTAATAACAGCCACATGTAGGGTATTGCCGTACCCGGGAGAACCCACATTACAATTTATGGGGTGTATGTCTCCAGTGGCACATGCTGGGCACAATATATCAGACACTGAAATGGCATATATGCATAGGAAATTGCAAATCTCACTTTGCACCATCTGCTGCGCATTACCTTTTACACAATAACTGTGGGGTCAAAATGCTCACTACACCACTAGATGAATGTCTTAAGGGGTGTAGTTTTTAAAATGGGGTCACTTCTCGGGGGTTTCAACTGTACTGGTACCTCAGGGGTTCTGCCTACATGACTTAGCACCAGAAAAGCTCCAGTAGGCTAAATGGTGGTCCTTCCCTTCTGAGCCCTGTCGTGTGCCCAGGCAGCTAATAACAGCCACATGTAGGGTATTGCCGTACCCGGGAGAACCCACATTACAATTTATGGGGTGTATGTCTCCAGTGGCACAAGCTGGGCACAATATATCAGACACTGAAATGGCATATATGCATAGGAAATTGCAAATCTCACTTTGCACCATCTGCTGCGCATTACCTTTTACACAATAACTGTGGGGTCAAAATGCTCACTACACCACTAGATGAATGTCTTAAGGGGTGTAGTTTTTAAAATGGGGTCACTTCTCGGGGGTTTCAACTGTACTGGTACCTCAGGGGTTCTGCCTACATGACTTAGCACCAGAAAAGCTCCAGTAGGCTAAATGGTGGTCCTTCCCTTCTGAGCCCTGTCGTGTGCCCAGGCAGCTAATAACAGCCACATGTAGGGTATTGCCGTACCCGGGAGAACCCACATTACAATTTATGGGGTGTATGTCTCCAGTGGCACATGCTGGGCACAATATATCAGACACTGAAATGGCATATATGCATAGGAAATTGCAAATCTCACTTTGCACCATCTGCTGCGCATTACCTTTTACACAATAACTGTGGGGTCAAAATGCTCACTACACCACTAGATGAATGTCTTAAGGGGTGTAGTTTTTAAAATGGGGTCACTTCTCGGGGGTTTCAACTGTACTGGTACCTCAGGGGTTCTGCCTACATGACTTAGCACCAGAAAAGCTCCAGTAGGCTAAATGGTGGTCCTTCCCTTCTGAGCCCTGTCGTGTGCCCAGGCAGCTAATAACAGCCACATGTAGGGTATTGCCGTACCCGGGAGAACCCACATTACAATTTATGGGGTGTATGTCTCCAGTGGCACATGCTGGGCACAATATATCAGACACTGAAATGGCATATATGCATAGGAAATTGCAAATCTCACTTTGCACCATCTGCTGCGCATTACCTTTTACACAATAACTGTGGGGTCAAAATGCTCACTACACCACTAGATGAATGTCTTAAGGGGTGTAGTTTTTAAAATGGGGTCACTTCTCGGGGGTTTCAACTGTACTGGTACCTCAGGGGTTCTGCCTACATGACTTAGCACCAGAAAAGCTCCAGTAGGCTAAATGGTGGTCCTTCCCTTCTGAGCCCTGTCGTGTGCCCAGGCAGCTAATAACAGCCACATGTAGGGTATTGCCGTACCCGGGAGAACCCACATTACAATTTATGGGGTGTATGTCTCCAGTGGCACATGCTGGGCACAATATATCAGACACTGAAATGGCATATATGCATAGGAAATTGCAAATCTCACTTTGCACCATCTGCTGCGCATTACCTTTTACACAATAACTGTGGGGTCAAAATGCTCACTACACCACTAGATGAATGTCTTAAGGGGTGTAGTTTTTAAAATGGGGTCACTTCTCGGGGGTTTCAACTGTACTGGTACCTCAGGGGTTCTGCCTACATGACTTAGCACCAGAAAAGCTCCAGTAGGCTAAATGGTGGTCCTTCCCTTCTGAGCCCTGTCGTGTGCCCAGGCAGCTAATAACAGCCACATGTAGGGTATTGCCGTACCCGGGAGAACCCACATTACAATTTATGGGGTGTATGTCTCCAGTGGCACATGCTGGGCACAATATATCAGACACTGAAATGGCATATATGCATAGGAAATTGCAAATCTCACTTTGCACCATCTGCTGCGCATTACCTTTTACACAATAACTGTGGGGTCAAAATGCTCACTACACCACTAGATGAATGTCTTAAGGGGTGTAGTTTTTAAAATGGGGTCACTTCTCGGGGGTTTCAACTGTACTGGTACCTCAGGGGTTCTGCCTACATGACTTAGCACCAGAAAAGCTCCAGTAGGCTAAATGGTGGTCCTTCCCTTCTGAGCCCTGTCGTGTGCCCAGGCAGCTAATAACAGCCACATGTAGGGTATTGCCGTACCCGGGAGAACCCACATTACAATTTATGGGGTGTATGTCTCCAGTGGCACATGCTGGGCACAATATATCAGACACTGAAATGGCATATATGCATAGGAAATTGCAAATCTCACTTTGCACCATCTGCTGCGCATTACCTTTTACACAATAACTGTGGGGTCAAAATGCTCACTACACCACTAGATGAATGTCTTAAGGGGTGTAGTTTTTAAAATGGGGTCACTTCTCGGGGGTTTTAACTGTACTGGTACCTCAGGGGCTTCTGCATACATGACTTAGCACAAGAAAAGCTCCAGTAGGCCAAATGGTGGTCCTTTCCTTCTGAGTCCTGCCATGGGCCCAAACATCAGTTTATCACCACAAATGGGGTATTGCCGCACTCAGGACAAATTGGGCAACAAAATGGGGTGTTTTATTCCTTGTGAAAATAAGAAATTTTGAACAAAAATTACATCTTAATGGAAAAAAATATCATTTTTTTAATTCACAGCCCAATTCAAATAGGTGCTGTGAAAAAACGGTGTGGTCAAAATGATAACAACAACCATAAATGAATTCCTTGAGGGGTCTAGTTTCCAAAATGGGGTCACTTCTGGTGGGTTTCCATTGCTTTCATACCTCAACACCTCTTCAAACCTGGCATGCTGCCTAAAATATATTCTAATAAAAAAGAGGCCTCAAAATGCACTAGGTGCTCCTTTGTTTCTGAGGCTTGTGTTTTATTCCACGAGCGCACTAGAGCCACATGTGGGACATTTCTAAAAACTGCAGAATCTGGACAATACATATTTAGTAGTATTTCTCTGGTAAAATCTTCTGTGTTACAGAAAAAAATGGAATAATATTGAAATTCAGCAAGAAAAATGAAATTTGCAAATTTCACCTCCACATTGCTTTAATTCCTGTGAAATGCCTGAAGGGTTAAAAAACTTTCTAAATGCTGTTTTGAATACTTTGAGGGGTCTAGTTTTTAAAATGGGGTGTTTTATGGGGGTTTCTAATACATAGGCCCCTCAAAGCCACTTCAGAACTCAAGAGGTACCTTAAAAAAAAGGCTTTTGAAATTTTCTTAAAAATATGAGAAATTGCTGTTTATGTTCTAAGCCTTGTAACGTCCAAGAAAAATAAAAGAATGTTAAAAAAACGATGCCAATCTAAAGTAGACATATGGGAAATGTGAACTAGTAACTATTTTGGGTGGTATAACCGTCTGTTTTACAAGCAGATGCATTTAAATTCTGAAAAATGCAATTTTTTCAAAATTTTCTCTAAATTTTGCAATTTTTCACCAATAAACACTGAATATATCGACCAAATTTTACCACGAACATGAAGCCCAAAGTGTCACGAGAAAACAATCTCAGAATCGCTTGGATAGGTTTAAGCATTCCGACGTTATTACCACATAAAGTGAAATATGTCAGATTTGAAAAATGGGCTCTGAGCCTTAAGGCCCAAACTAGGCTGCGTCCTTAAGGGGTTAAAGTGAAATTGTGAACTATCACAAAACTTTTGCTCAACTCAACCATCCACAAATACTTTTCTTTTTGTAGAGTAATTGATGCACAAAATGAAAAGATACAGTACAATGCTATTCTAAAGCTCTTGGGGATTCCATCAACGAAGTAGGCAATATTGTAGGATATATTAAATTATTGTGCAAGGTGACTGCAGATTTATGTCTTTGAATGTGGTGCAGTTCTCAGGGTTTTAATATTTATTGGAAAATGGTAGAATGCAGAAAAAGAAATGGTAAGTGAGAACAAAAACAACATGATGAGTTCAAGAGGAAATACTTTTTGGACAACTGATGATAAATGGCTCTGTCATGCTGTAAAACTGAAGAAAATTACACAGCCATCTTTATGTTCCTAATCCCCCAAAAGTAATACCGGTCTAATTTTTTTAGTATACCATTGCTGTTCCATTCATCACCCATATTGTTTCTTTTATATTCACAGAATAAGAAGTACCTGCTTCTATGTGAGTTTTACTGTTTACTTTTTATACGTACTATAACATCAAAGTGACAACGTACAAACTTTAGCCATAGGATTACAGTATAGGTCCCTCTTTTTACAGAATATTGCATATATATCTATATATATATATATATATATATATATATATATATATATATATATATATATATATATAGATATATAGATATATATATCTATATATATATATATATATATATATATCCATATATATAGATATATATACCTATATATATATATATATATATATATATAGATACAGTAAAGGAAATAAGTATTTGATCCCTTGCTGATAATGTAAGTTTGCCCACTGTCAAAGACATGAACAGTGAGAGACATGAGAGATAGATTATATTTAAAAAAAAAAAGAAAATCACATTGTCAAAATTATATATATGTATTTGCATTGTGCACAGAGAAATAAGTATTTGATCCCTTTGGCAAACAAGACTTAATACTTGGTGGCAAAACCCTTGTTGGCAAGCACAGCAGTCAGACGTTTTTTGTAGTTGATGATGAGGTTTGCACACATGTTAGATGGAATTTTGGCCCACTCCTCTTTGCAGATCATCTGTAAATCATTAAGATTTCGAGGCTGTCGCTTGGCAACTCGGATCTTCAGCTCCCTCCATAAGTTTTCGATGGGATTAAGGTCTGGAGACTGGCTAGGCCACTCCATGACCTTAATGTGCTTCTTTTTAAGCCACTCCTTTGTTGCCTTGGCTGTATGTTTCGGGTCATTGTCATGCTGGAAGACCCAGCTACGAGCCATTTTTAATGTCCTGGTGGAGGGAAGGAGGTTGTCACTCAGGATTTGACGGTACATGGCTCCATCCATTCTCTCATTGATGCGGTGAAGTAGTCCTGTGCCCTTAGCAGAGAAACACCCCCAAAACATAATGTTTCCACCTCCATGATCGCCAAACACGGCGAGTTGAGTTAATGCCAAAGAGCTCAATTTTAGTCTCATCTGACCACAGCACCTTCTCCCAATCACTCTCAGAATCATCCAGATGTTCATTTGCAAACTTCAGACGGGCCTGTACATGTGCCTTCTTGAGCAGGGGGACCTTGCGGGCACTGCAGGATTTTAATCCATTACGGCGTAATGTGTTACCAATGGTTTTCTTGGAGACTGTGGTCCCAGCTGCATTGAGATCATTAACAATTTCCCCCCGTGTAGTTTTCGTCTGAGCTCTCACCTTCCTCAGGATCAAGGATACCCCACGAGGTGAGATTTTGCATGGAGCCCCAGATCGATGTCGATTGACAGTCATTTTGTATGTCTTCCATTTTCTTACTATTGCACCAACAGTTGTCTCCTTCTCACCCAGCGTCTTACTTATGGTTTTGTAGCCCATTCCAGCCTTTTGCAGGTCTATGATCTTGTCCCTGACATCCTTAGAAAGCTCTTTGGTCTTGCCCATGTTGTAGAGGTTAGAGTCAGACTGATTAATTGAGTCTGTGGACAGGAGTCTTTTATACAGGTGACCATTTAAGACAGCTGTCTTTAATGCAGGCACCAAGTTGATTTGGAGCGTGTAACTGGTCTGGAGGAGGCTGAACTCTTAATGGATGGTAGGGGATCAAATACTTATTTCTCTGTGCACAATGCAAATAAATATATATAATTTTGACAATGTGATTTTCATTTTTTTTTTAAATATAATCTATCTCTCACTGGTAAAATTAACCTAGCCTAAAAATTCTAGACTGTTCATGTCTTTGACAGTGGGCAAACTTACAAAATCAGCAAGGGATAAAATACTTATTTCCTTCACTGTATATATAGATGTATATATATACACCATTTTCTTTTTGGGTCACCCCAATAGAAGCTGCATTATACAGCTACCTATATCCTATTGACAGTATTGGAAATTGATTCCTCTGCTACTAGGCCGCTCTATTATATTCTGGATCCAAATTTTTCAGAGAGAAATTTTTAGATTTATTCTAAATTAAGGAATTATATACTTGCCTACTCTGCCGAAATTATATCAGATGTATGCCATGCCCCTTAAAATATAGTTTACCTCCAACCTAAAGCCCTTGAACACATAACAGTGCAAACCACAATGCCACATAACAGTGCCAGCCACAGTGCCCCTTTAAAGTGTCTAGCTGGAGGCATTGACAATACTGCAGAAGTAATCTTTCGACAGTATTGTCTAAGCCTCCATGCCTTTTAGATCATCTTCCTTATCAGGGCGGGGTGTACTGATGAAGTCGGGTGGAGATCACCATGCAGAACACCACAATCGGAGACCAAGGAAATGTGCCTGGGCCTAGTAATGCCAGGATTAAAACTATAGAAATATGACCGTATCCAACATCCTGATTCGAAATCCAGCTTAGTCATAAAACTACCTTGGTTTGTTTTCTTGAGTCGTAGCTGATAAGAGATGTTATGTATATGGCTTCACTCTTTAAGAGTTCTCCAAATAATTCAATTCTCCACGTTATTTTTTGATCATTTAACCCCTTCCCGCTCCTGGACGTACTATTAGGTCATGGCAGCTGTATCGTTCGCGCTCCATGACCTAATAGTACGTCTCGGGAGTAACGGCCGTTTCGGCCGTCCTCCCGACACATACAGGAGCTGTGACAGCTCGTACAGCAGCTGTCACAGCTCCTACAGCGGGGACCGATCGCTGTGTCCCCGCTGATTAACCCCTTAAAAGCCGCGTTCTATAGCGATCGCAGATTTTTAGGGGTTAAGCTGCCATCGTCCGGCTATGCCATAGAGAACGTCAGGACCCACTATGCTTGCTGTCAGTGAGTAGCTGACAGTTCTAATACACTGCACTACGCATGTAGTGCAGTGTATTAGAATAGCGATCAGGGCCTCCTGCCCTCATGTCCCCTAGTGGGACAAAGTAATAAAGTAAAAAAAAAGTTTAAAAAAGATGTGTAAAAATAAGAAAATAAAAGTTTTAAAAGTATTAAAAGTAAAAATCCCCCTTTTTCCCTTATCAGTCATTTATTATTAATAAAAATATATAAATAAACAAATAAACTATACATATTTGGCATCGCCACGTCCGTAACGGCCTGAACTACAAAATTATTTCGTTATTTATCCCGCACGGTGAACGCCATAAAAGAAAATAATAATAAACCGTACCACAATCACAATTGTTTGGTCACTTCACCTCCCAATAAATGGAATAAAAAGAAATCAAAAAGTCGCATGTACCTAAAAATGGTACTGATCGAAACTACAGTTCGTTACGCAAAAAATAAGTCCCCGCACGGCTTTATTGAAAGAAAAATAAAAAAGTTCTGGTGCTTAGAATAAGGTAACACAAAAAGCGAATGATTGTTTACAAAACGTATTTTATTGTGCAAACGCCATAAGACATAAAAAAAAACTATAAACATCTGGTATCGCCGTAATCGTATCGCCCCGCAGAATAAAGTGAATATGTCATTTATAGCGCACGGTGAACGCTGTAAAAAAAAAAGACTAAAAAAACAATAGTAGAATTGCTGTTTTTTAGTCACCACGCCACCTAAAAATAGAATAAAAACTGATCAAAAAGCCGCATGCACCCCAAGAAAACAATGGATTCCTCAAGGGGTCTAGTTTCCAAATTGGGGTCACTTTTGGGGGGTTTCCAATGTTTTGGCACCACAAGACCTCTTCAAACTGGACATGGTGCCTAATAAAAAAAGAGGCCTCAAAATCCACTAGGTGCTCCTTTGCTTCGGAGGTCGGTACTTCAGATCATTACCGCACTAGGGCCACATGTGGGATATTTCTCAAAACTGCAGAATCTGGGCAATACGTATTAAGTTGCGTTTCTCTGATAAATCCTTTTGTGTTATAAAAAAAATGGTATAAAAGAGGATTTTCTGACAAAAAAAATAATTTACATTTCACCTCTACTTTGCTCTAAATTTCTGTGAAACACCTAAAGGGTTCATAAACTTTCTAAATGCTGTTGTGAATATTTTGAGGGGTCTAGTTTCTAAAATGGGGTGTTTGATAGGGGTTTCTAATATATGGGCCCCTCAAAGCAACTTCAGAACTGAACTGGAACCTAAAAAAATAAATAAATTAGGCAATACTTCACTTCTTACTTTATACTGATAATGAGCCGTGCCCACACCGAGATGACCCCAGTTTTGACCGTTTGTTTAAACGGAGACCCCTATTAGACCGTTTCAGTGTCCGGTTTTCCCAAGCATACACCCCCGAGAAGTGTATTTCTATTGATGAGTCCCTGGTACATTTTAAAGGGAGGGTTCAATTCCGCGAGTACCTGCCGGGTAAGAGGGCAAGGTATGGCATGAAGATGTATAAGCTATGTGAGAGTGCATCAGGGTATACCTACAGGTTTAGGATATATGAAGGAAAGGCCACCCCCAAACCAGACTGCATCCTGGACTACAATAGGTACATGGGAGGGATCTGACTTGTCAGATTAAATCCTGAAGCCCTACAGCGCCATGCAGTGTGGTATAAGAAGCTGGCCGGGCACATCACACCGATAGCTTTGTACAATGCGTACGTGCTACGTCGATGTGCAGGCCAGACGGGAACTTTCCTGGAATTTCAAGAGGTGATTATCAAGAACCTAATCTTTAGGGACCAAGAAGGGGGGGCACCCAGTACTTCTGGAAGCAAGGCCACACGCATAGTACCAGGGCGGCAACACTTTCCAGGAGAAGTTCCCCAAACTGGCAAGAAGGGAAAAAGTCAAAAGAGGTGCAAAGTCTGCTATAAGAGGGCGATAAGGGATGACACAATATATCAATGTGACACGTGTCCCGAATAACCAGAGCTCTGTATGAAAGAGTGTTTTAAAATGTATCATACATCCCTTGGTTTATAATTTACCCCAATTTTACTTACCCTGATGCACTCCGCACAGCTTACCCCCCCTCGTCTTTCCCCTCTGAGCCCTGCTGTGTGCCCAGGCAGCTGATAACAGCCACATGTAGGGTATTGCCGTACCCAGGAGAACCCACATTACAGTTTATGGGGTGTAGGTCTCCGGTCAATATGCTCACTACACCTCTAGATGAATGCCTTAAGGGTGTAGTTTTTAAAACGGGGTCACTTCTTGCGGGTTTCAACCTCAGGTGCTTCTGCAAACATGACTTCGCACTAGAAAATCCTCAGTAGGCCAAATGGTGGTCCTTTCCTTCTGAGCCCTCCCATGGGCCCAAACGGCAGTTTATCACAACAAATGGGGTTTTGCTGCACTCAGAACAAATTGCGCAACAGAATGGGGTATTTTGTTTCTTGTGAAAATAAGAAATTTTCAGCCAAAACTACATATTATTTGAAAAAAATAATTTTGTTTTCATTCCCAGCCCAATTCAAATAAGTTCTGTGAAAAAACTATGGGGTCAAAATGGTCACAACACCCATAAATGAATTCCTTGAGGGGTGTAGTTTCCAAAATGGGGTCACTTCTGGTTGGTTTCCATTGCTTTGATACCTCTGGGGCTCTGCAAATGCGACATGGCACCCGAAAACCAATCCAGCAAAATCTGGACTCCAAAGAACACACAGCGCTCCTTTCCCTCTGAGGCCTCCCTTGGGCCCAAATGGCAGTTTATCACCACAAATGGGGAATTGCCGCACTCAGGACAAATTGGGCAACAAAATGGTGTATTTTATTTCTTGTGAAAATAAGAATTTTTGAGCTAAAATTACATATTATTAGAAAAAATATATATTTTTTTAATTCTCAGCCCAATTCAAATAAGTTCTGTGAAGAAACTATTGGGTCTAAATGGTCACATTACCCATAAATTAATTCATTGAGGGGTGTAGTTTCCAAAATGGGGTCACTTCTGGTGGGTTTCCATTGCTTTGATACCTCAGGGGCTCTGCAAATGCGACATGGCACCCGAAAACCAAACCAGCAAAATCTGTACTCCAAAGAACACACAGCGCTCCTTCCCTTCTGAGGCCTCCCATGGGCCCAAACGGCAGTTTATCGCCACAAATGGGGTATTGCTGCACTCAGGAGAAATTGGGCAACAAAATGGGGTATTTTGTTCCCTGTGAAAATAAGAAATTTTGATCACAAATGACATTTTATTGGAAAAAATTACATTTTTTTCATTTCACAGCCCAATTCAAATACGTGCTGTGAAAAAACTGTGCGGTCAAAATGGTAACAACAACCATAAATGAATTCCTTGAGGGGTTTAGTTTCCAAAATGGGGTCACTATTGGGGGATTCCTACTGTTTTGGCACCTCAACACCTCTTCAAACCTGGCATGCTGCCTAAAATATATTCTAATAAAAAAGTGGCCTCAAAATGCACTAGGTGCTTCTTTGCTTCTAGGGCTTGTGTTTTAGTCCATGAGCGCAGTAGGGCCACATGTGGGACATTTCTAAAAACTTCAGAATCTTGACAATACATATTTAGTAGTGTTTCTCTGGTAAAACCTACTGTATTACAGAAAAAAAATGAATAAAATTGAAATTCAGCAAGAAAAATGAAATTTGCAAATTTCACCTCCACTTTGCTTCAATTCCTGTGAAATGCCTGAAGGGTTAAAAAACTTTCTAAATGCTGTTTTGAATACTTTGAGGGGTCTAGTTTTTAAAATGGGGTGTTTTATCAGGGTTTCTAATACACAGGCCCCTCAAAGCCACTTCAGAACTGAAGAGGTACCTTAAAAAAAAGGCTTTTGACATTTTCTTAAAAATATGAGAAATTGCTGTTTATGTTCTAAGCCTTGTAACGTCCAAGAAAAATAAAAGAATGTTCAAAAAACAATGCCAATCTAAAGTAGACATATGGGAAATGTGAACTAGTAACTATTTTGGGTGGTATAACCGTCTGTTTTACAAGCAGATGCATTTAATTTCTGAAAAATGCAATTTTTTCAAAGGTTTCTCTAAATTTTGCAATTTTTCACCAATAAACACTGAATATATCGACCAAATTTTACCACGAACATGAAGCCCAATGTGTCACGAGAAAACACTCTCAGAATCGCTTGGGTAGGTTTAAGCATTCCGACGTTATTACCACATAAATTGAAATATGTCAGATTTGAAAAATGGGCTATGAGCCTTAAGGCCAAAACTAGGCTGCTTCCTTAAGGGGTTAACTAGTTATTATTTGCTTTCGACGTTTTCTTTGCTCTGAACTGTTCCTCATCCAATTGCAGATAACCTATTTTCCTATACAGTATATTTCATGATTTCTACTTGGTGGAAGTAGTTTTATTGCTGGTTCCCCCTTCCTGGGCTTCTCCCTGGACTTTCCAGTATGGTCATGCTGAGGACAACTTTAAGTGATCTCTGCCCCTGTCATTAAAAGGTTTGTCACATCAGGACCCCTATTAGGACATATGAATGTCAAAGAGGAGGTCCCCTGCTTGGTATTCCCCTCTACGGGCCAGAACGGAGAATCATCTGTAAGAGTGGCTCTCGCTATGGCAGACCCGGCACTGCAATGCAATATATTACGGGATTTATTTATTTGTTTATAACTAAGCTGTTATTTGAGGCCTTGTTTTTTTGGGGGGA
Source organism: Rhinoderma darwinii (assembly GCF_050947455.1). Classification (NCBI taxonomy): domain Eukaryota; kingdom Metazoa; phylum Chordata; class Amphibia; order Anura; family Rhinodermatidae; genus Rhinoderma; species Rhinoderma darwinii. The sequence goes on along the minus strand of NC_134688.1, from coordinate 386,583,471 downwards.
ATGATTTAAAGATTTTTAAGCATCATTTCAGGTGCATATATGGTAGCATTTAATATATATGAATTCTTCAAAATGGAGGAGTGTTTTAAAAAAGCAATTCAGCCATTTTTTTTATGCCATTCATAGTTTACTTGTAATAAAATGATAATGTGGGTTATTATCAGTATGTGGATACCAAATATGTGTACAGTATGTTTGTTACTTTTTAGGACTTTTATTGATTACAAGTAATATTTCTAATAATAGTGTTCAATGTCTTTTTAGTGACTTTTTAAAAGAAAAATATTAATTAAACAACAACTTTTTTTTATTGCACCATTAGGGGACTTTAACTAGTATTCTTTTATTTTTAACTGTAATTTTAGGCCTTGTTCACACGGCGTGTATTCCACACGTTTTTGACGCGGTGTACGCAGCAAAAATGCATGTTTTAAGCTTCCCATTGACATCAATGGGAAAGCGCATTGTAGTGCATTTGATGCATTTTTTTATCCGCGCGTGTTTAAAAAACACGTCGTGTAAAAAAAGAAGTGTCAGGTTAATTCTTGGCTCGTAAAATGCGCTGAAAATGCACCCATAGTCAATCGGAGTTCTAATTCCGTGCCAAAAAAAACGCACACAAAACGAGTCAAAAACACCTGTATTTTAAAAAGGACTTTAGAAAAATGCTAGCATTTTTGACACGTTTACACATCGGGTTTTTTAGCGCCGTGTGAACAAGGCCTTATACTATGGTATGACATTATATTACTACTGCTTGAAATACTATGGACCGGCAACTTGCTAGGGCATACCTAGATAATATACCACTACCCCATGTACATGTTAGTAAGGATGGAAGCAACGACCTAACTGATCAAAGAAATGCTAAACCTAAGCAAAGGGCTGTAGGCCAACTCTGACCATGGGCACTCGGACTAAATGATCAGTTCGCTCCAGGATCTGACAAAAATGTTTTACATGCAAATGATCAAAGTAATAGTGTTCTATGGATCTGAACATTATCTGAATACCTTAAACATCTCAATGATTTGACAATCATTACAATCCTAAATATTTTTCTACAATGTGAACAATTTTTCTTCTTCTACGTGAGGGAACATATCTTTGCACATGAATACAGAGCATAGATTGAGTTTTTTCTTTTGGATTATAGCAAAATTTGCTACACATACATATATAAGCTATTGCAAAAAACACTAACTAAAATGCTGCGATAAAAGGTATTTAAATGTCTATGGCACTGAATCACTTCCTAATGCTTTTACTTGTTATGAGAAAGTTACAAACACTATTCCTTATGGTTTATGATTTTATTGTAAAATACCGTTTTATGCTTCTCTAGAACCAGACATGAAAAAAAATTCTAAATATACGATAAACCCAGTAATACTGAAATCATGAGTGTCACAATCCTGAGCAGTTTGACACTCACATAATTGACATAAAATACATACAGTATTCTGTTCTTTTCTTGTGGGATTTTTGTTTTGGACACATTTTCATTAGATATAATAGATTATTGATTATCTTTCTGCAGTCACATACAGGAACCTCACTTATCTTTTGTACAAGATAGCACTTGCAGGCTCTGTAATTGCCTGAATACCAGCTGCCTGTGAAAATACAGCAATCTGAATAATTTACAATTTTCTAGGCCTGTCACACAGATGGAAATTTCAGATATGTAGTTTATGGTAAATGTGGTTTTGAGCACTTCTACCGCATTATCTGAAAAGTAGTGCTATAAATGTAGCATACCCAGTAATGTTCAGATAAGTCACAGTCCAGAGGAATCAAAACACCGCAGGAAGTCTGTCCAGAACAGAATATAGGGCAGAGCTGCAGGTTGGAATTGAGCAGTCTCTTTAACCTCTAAGATATGACACACATTGTAGAATAACGATCATTATAATTAAATTAAGGAATGACTTTAAGGGACAATTTTGTCATAATATAAAACTTTTTTTTATCAGAAAAAGCGCCACTCTTGTGTATGGGTTGGCAGTATGAGGGGCTGTACCATACACTTTTTTCTCATCTTAGATAACCCCTTTAAGCAAATGATGCCCTGTTTACAACCAGAGGGCATCTTATTGATGGAGCACCTAATAACCCGTTAGTTAAACCACCAATACGCCTTTTAACGGTGGTCACTGATGGGCCTTATGCTTGGCCGGCGCCTTTTCTTGGTGGCCTAGTCTAAGTCCTACACGGGTGTCCCATACGGGCAGGAGCGGAAGCAGGTATCTCCCTGCTCTGCCATAGGCTACTGTAACAGTGACATATCTCTAGGGGTCGCAATGATCACAATAGCGACCGGGCCCCCGTAGCCACACAGCGCTGACCGCGCTAGTCCCGCTTCTTGAATGCTGGAGCAAGGAGCTGACGGATCCTTGCTCCAGTATTCACTTTGCCGTGAGTGGCTCGGTGCCGGCAGGCGCGATGTAGTGACGTCATCGCGCCTGTTTGCGCAGAGTAACTCACAGCACAGACCGGAGAAGAAGGATACTCCACCCATCGTAGGAATTGGGAAATGTAAGTAATTATGTTATTATTTTTCTATTAGGCACTTAGGGGCATTATATTGGGTATGGAAGGGGGTCTGATATGGTGGCAGCTATAGGAGCATTTTACAATATGAGGGGCATTATACTGTATGGGTGGCATTATACTGTATGGGGTGAATTTTACTGTGTGGACATCTATGGGGGAATTATACTGTGGGGGCAGCTAAGGGGGGCATAATATTGAGGAGACAGCTATGGGGGCGTTATATTGTTGGGACAACTATGGATGACATTATACTGTGGGGGCAGCTTTGGGGGGCATTATATTGTGGGGCAGCTATGGGGGGGCATTATACTGTGTGGGGTCAGCGATAGGGGGCATGATACTGTTGGGGCATTATACTGTGGGGGCAGCTATGGGGGTCATTATATTGTGGGGGCAGTTATGAGGGGCATTATACTGTGGTGGCAGCTATGGGGGGTCATTATACTGTGTGAGGCAGCTATGGAGGCATTATACTGCATGGGGCATTATACTGTGGAGCAGCTATGGGGGCATTATACTGTGGGGGCTGCTATGGGGGGCAATATACTGTGCGGGCAGCTATGGGAGGTATTATACTGTGTGGGGGCAGCTATGGGAGGCATTATACTGTGTGGGAGCAGCTATGGAGAGCATTATCCTGTGTAGGGGCAGGTATGGGGCGGCATTATACCGTGTAGGGGCAGATATGGGGGCATTATACTGTGGGGCAGTTATAGGGGTATTGTACTGCAAGGGGCAGCTATGGGGGTATTATGCTGCATGGGGGCATCTGTGTGGGTATTATGTAGTATGGGGGTATTTGTGTGGGCATTATACTGTATGGGACATCTGTGTATAAATTATACTGTATGGGGCATCTGTGTGGGCATTATACTGTATGGTGGCAGCTATGGGGGCATTGTACTCTGTGGGGTGCACTATGGGAGCATGATACTGTGTGGGCTGAACCAGGTGTGTATGGGCAGGGATTGAGTGGGATTAGAGGAGTGGCTTAAAAAAAACAATTGCAGCTGCGCGTGGCATCGATTGTCCCTCTTTGTGATACTTGAAAGTATAGCACTGTCTACAGGGAGGGCTGTATAGCCCTGCATATGGAGGTTTTATAGCCCTGTCTACAGGGCTATAAAACTGTATGGGGACTTTGTATAGCACTGTCTACAGGGAGGGCTGTATAGCACTGTCTACAGGGGGGGCTTATAGTCCTGTCTACTTGTGGCACTGTATAGTACTGTCTACAGGGAGGGCCGTGTAGTACTGTCTACAGCGGGGCTGTATAGCACTGTCTACAGGGGGGGTCTGTATAGCCCTGTCTAAAGGGGGCGCTGTATAGTACTGTCTACATGGAGGGCCGTATAGTACTGTCTACAGGGGGGCTGCATAGCACTGTCTACAGGGGGGCTGTATAGCACTGTCTACAGGGGGGCTGTATAGCACTGTCTACAGGGGGGTCCGTATAGCCCTGTCTAAAGGGGGCGCTGTATCGCACTGTCTACAGGGGGGCTGTATAGCACTGTCCACAGGAGGGGGCTGTATGGCACTATTTACAGGGGGCACTATCTACAAGGGCGGGCTATGTGTGGCACCCAGGGGAAGGGGCCCCAGTCAAAAGTTTGCTATGGGGTCCGGTGATTCCTCATCACGCCCCTGTAAGGGGCTTCCTCTGTCAGCCATGAGCGGCATGTGATCTGCAGCATCTGGGCATCAGCGTAATATATTGTATAAGGCTAAGTAAGAAATTACATTTTAAAATATTGAAAAAGTAGGCGCTGTAAGGGACTATGGCTCTATGAATCAATTTCAACTGCTGTATATTTTTAAAAAAAGCACCTTGGATAGAGCATATTTTCCTTTTTTTCTCGGCCATATATACCTTTGGAAATATAGTGTATTATTTATAATTTACAATACATTTGTAAGTAATAACTCTATCTATCTATCTATCTACAATTTCAAGCCCATGTACATTGACATATACCCATGGCCTCAAGAGCTGTTAGACGCTTCATCTATCCAGTGTTATTTACTATGTGCAATCACTATAGAAAGTGGCACCTTCAACACAAGAAAAGATGATTGAAATTCAGAAGGACCCGGGGTGCAGTAAAACTCTATATTTCATGAAATGAATTGGACGAGATCCAAAGCAGGTAAATTGCAAATGAAGTTATGCATATTCCATGTATATGTTTATAGTACAATATGCAGCAAACTGTCACTAGAAAGTCGGTGTTGGTAAAGCCTTAAAAGCCTGTTGGAAAACATTTGAGATTTCCTGCCATAAACCTTTCATCTTTCCTCCAGGCCTTAAAGGCAGTGTTTGACAAACTTCCACTTTGGAGCCTGATGGATTTGTGTCATTTCCAAATAAATGGCAAGGAAGGAAATAAATCAGTAATGACTTGAGGTGAAATGTTGTTCCTGTGATTAATAATGCTGTGCCAAGATGTCAAGAATTGTATATCAGCAGCACACTAGGGCACAAAATACATTAACAGGACATCCAGAGTTCACAATATAAGTGTGTATGACTTATACATATAGATAACGTATGCTGTTAAGTATTTCCATGGTTTTCTACTAATGAAGTTCTCATGTCATTATCCCATTGGGTTCCTGTTCATACATAAGATCATTTGTTCTTTACTCAGTGCGAATAATTGTCACCAATGCTTTAGGCTCTGTTCACACTTGCATTGTGGTTTCCATTTATGACTGGAAAACCACAACGCATAGTCAGTGCCGTTGAATGACAGATAACAGCAGTGCTCATAGAACCCTATTGACCTACAGTATAATGGAACCCGTTTGGTCCATAATTTTGAATTTTTGATGTTAAAAACAGTGCTTAATGCAGGAATATTTTTTTGATCAAATTTGACAAAATTTGAGATGGATGCTCCGAATGTAGCCTCTAAAGCCAATGTAAACATAGCCTTATAGTTCAATTAAAGTACTGTGTCTCCCCTCCAGGGTCAAATAAGACTCTGAAGAATTTGGAAGAAACATAGTTATTTCATCATCATCTTCTGAGTATCTTTTTCTTAAAAGGGCATATTTTGTGCCTAGTCAATAGGACCAGAGTAGCAATCTACAATAACTAATATAGGCCAATATGTAAAACTCAAAGTGGGCTATCTGTGCCCTACATATATTTTTGAAAAGCTATAATAAAAGTGGTGCTATGACTACTAGTCATGTGACCATTCAAGAGCATTTATTATTAATAATAACAATAATAATATTATCATTAATAATTATAATACAAATGGAAGAAAAAACATATAAATATAAACTATTGATTATTTATTGATGTTATACAAGGCTATAAAAACATGTCAACTATGTTTCAAAAATAATGCAACCCTTGTCCATGGAATGTGTTTCGTCTTGCAGCACAGCCCCATTCACTTGACTGGACTGAGTTGTAAGACCATATAACGCCCATGGAAAAGAATGGCACTATTTGTCACACAACCTATTTTTTATTATTATTATTATTATTATTAATAATAATAATAATAATAATAAAATCACCTAGAAATATATACTCAGGTATCTAAAAAGTTGTTCAATGACAGCCAAATTCTTCCTTTTATGACCCGTCAATGAAACTGGTTACAGAGAGTACATTAGGTATGTTTCTGACAACTGTGACCCCCATCATTGTCAAGAGTTATGTCAGGGATTTAGAAAAGCGTTCTAAATCCCCGTGCTTGGCCGGAGAGCAGTACAAATATTCACCCTCATTCTCCATACAGATGAATGAATGAATGAGAACAATGGCGTCAGCAGTTATTCAAGTCCTTGTAAAAAGTGTTACAGTCTAGGACATAAATAGTCAGTGCTGTGGAAGCGGTTAATCAATTTACATTTTTTTTTATATCAAAACCTACTTTTGCATGATTAGGACAGAGGGTTTCAAAACGTAGAGAAAAAAGCTACATTAAAAAAGTGTGATCATTGCTGAACTCATAAATGCAACTCAAACTTTAAAGTAATAGGAAGATTAATCTATTTTGGGTGGAGTTATTTTAAGCCTAAAAAATGTAACCCTGAAGATTACACCTAAGGGAGCTCTTATGTACAGGATCAAAGAAACATGTTAATGAAGATGGAAATAAATTAATAATAAAAAGGCATTTACATATTTTCATTTTTTGAGAATATATACACTTGTTCTGTACGTAAAATGGAAACTCCTACACAGGAGTACAAAATACTATACCCTATATCCTTCCCTGGGGAGGAAGGAGAATGGAGGAAGGAGGAGAAGAAGAAGAAGAAGATACCCATAATCCATGTTACCTTTTACACTTCCTGACATGTGCTTGGGGCATGTATGTATGAATGCCTCCAGTCAATGCTCTATTATTATTTCCCATTATTTATATAGCACAAATATATTCCACAATGCTGTGTATATAATTTCCCACACAAAGGTCCATTTACTACAAAGTTAACTAAGCTATAAGAATGTTTTTGGAGTGTGGGAGAATACCGGTGAACCCAGGACCCTAGTACCACAGGACAACAGTGCTAACCACTGAGACACTGTGCTGTCCATATGGATGATAACATTGGATCTGCAATCTCTATTACAGATTAATCATTGTTATATGTGGGCTACATCTTCTATTACTAAGCAGCATAGTAACCTATAGTTACATAGTTAATTTGGTTGCACATGTCCATCACGTGCAACCTTTCCCAGATCATTGTACATCATTCATTGCTAGATTAATTATAACCCTCAATGTCATTTGTCAGTAGATAAGCATGTAGTCCTTTTTTAAATGTTGTCACAGTATAAGCCATTACTACCTCTTGGGGTAGGGCATTCCATAGTTTAACTACCCTAACTGTAAAGAACCCTTTCCAATAATGATGTCTGATACACCTTTCCAACACTTATAATAAATGTCCTGTATAGTGTTCCTGGAATAGATAAATCATGTGTCAGTGTTTTGTATTGATCACCTATATTTATACGTATTAATAAGTTAAATCTAAGGGATTTAAAGAGGGGCAATGTTACATTGGGATCATGGGTTTTTAGCTTTAATTTTATAGGCCTAGTTTGCTTTTGCAGCTGTTGCTTGACATTGAGTATTGCTCATTAGCTTACTTGTAACCATAATTCTGAGGTCCTTCTCTTGTTCTGTTATTTAAAGTTTAATTCCAATTATATGCATTAATATTATTCCTGCAGCCTTGGAGCATTACTAGACATTATATTTCATCTGCAGGAGTGGAGCCTAGCCGCCGAATCAAATGGCTGCTTGAAACTCACGCTCTAGCAAAAAAGCGTCTCACAACAGCTCATCACAGCGCTACCTAACTTGATCCCCGACTGTATTTCCTCCTTTGAATCTGATGAGACTCAGGCATCTTTCAGTAGTACAACCCCTGAAATAGAGGAGCCTACTATACCACCCCCGTTGCTATCTCAACAACCAGAAAGCATATCCCCGTCACATAGTTCCTCAATGGGCTCGAGTTCCCCCGCTATGGATACAGGTGACTCCCCAATGGGGAAAGATTCACCATTCTTAATCCGCAATATGATATATCGCAGTTTCTGTCCTCTGGAGAACCTATCACTGTGGATACTCTCAAAGATATGCTTGTCATTCTCCAAAATGAGATCAATACCAGCATGTCCTCTCTGATCCGCACTTTGCAATCTAATATATACGCCATAGGTGAACAAACAGACCACTTAGGGTATGTTCACACAGAGTTCTCTGTAGGCAGAAAAATCTGCCTCAAAATTTCGGCAAGAATTTGAAGGCAGATTTTGCCCTGCCCGCACTCAGTTTGCCACGTTTTTCGCAAAGTTTTTTGCCTGTGGCCATTGAGCGCCGCGGGCAAAAAGCGCTGCAAAAAAAACTTTTTCTCTGCCTCCAATTGATGTCTATGGGAGGTCAGCGACTTAAACGCTCGAAGATAGGGCATGTCTCTTCTTTTTCCCGTGAGCGTTTTTTCCCGCACCCGGGAAAACAACACCTCCGTAACCCATTTAAATCAATGGGAGGCCTTTTCGGACATTTTTTAGCACGTTTTCCGACGCGGTTACCAAGGCAACGGATGCAGAGGATAGGTCACAGAGAAATAATATAAAAATTCGGGGCATTCCGGAGGAGGTCCAAACAGTTGTTCCTCTCGATAGTGCCGACACTCTCAGAGTTGGACTTAACGACAATCACCGGCATCAGCACCTAGAGATTCTCTGGTAAGAGTGCATTTCTACCATGTTAAATTACATCTCCAAGCTTGCCCAGGCTGCTAGTTTATTAATATTTTACAATCAAGCTGAGTATTAAGTAATCTACAAAATTTAGTATCATCAGCAAAAACTAACACTTTACTTTTAATCCCATCTACAAATCTACAAGGTCAATAGTAAAAAGATTAAAAAGAATTGTGCCTAATACAGATCCTTGTAGTACCCCACTGCTGACTTTGCGGTGTGTACCATTTATAACAACTCTTTTCTGTCCCTCAACCAATTCTTTACTCATGTACAGACATTTTTACCCATTCCCTATCGGTGTAGCTGTTGTAAGGTACAGAATCAAATGCTTTAACAAAATCCAGATACATCCCATCAGTCGCATGTCCAAGATCAAGATTTTCACTTACCTCCTCAAATAAGTCGAGCATGTTTGTTAGGCACAGCCTGTTTTTAATTAATCCATGCTGTTGGTCAGTTACTAGATTATTTACTGCTACTGTATGTAATTTTGAAGTTCATCCCATAGAACACATTACTCACCACTGATGTCAAGCTTACCGGACGGTAGTTACCCAGTTCCACCTTCATACCCTTCCAAAATATTTGTACATCAGCCATAATACGCAAAAAGGGATATCTCAATAAAAGTAAGTATGCACATCCCCAATAATGCAGAATAGAAAAAGGACAATTACTTTATTTTAGTACACAAAGAATATATACGTACACGCAAAAATACACACATACAGACGTAAAAACACAATTAAAATAGACAATACTCAGAAAGGATCACAAGGAATAATGAGACCCTCTACTGATAAGGTCCCTGACAATGAGGTTAGGCCAGTCAAAATTAATGTATATTTAATCTCCAATGCAATGCTCCCAAAACGCTGTATATAAAGCATAGACTACCAAACAAGGAGAGAAAAAGTACTAGGTGCAAGCAAAACGGATATGTATTATAAATCAGTATACAAGATTAATTAGAAACAAAGTGCATGAGTGCAGAAAATGTATAATGCAAAGTGAGTATAACCATGACCAGACGAGAAAATAGAGCAAAAATAGCAATGCATAAGTGGCAGAGAGGCGACAAATAAGTCCGGTCAGACCAACATCACAGAAAGCACTGTTTATCCCAAAACAAATGTAATTTTTTTTTAAAAAGACCTCAGAGGTGTCCATAGCCTTTAATTTGCTCAGACGCAGCTGTACTTCCTCAAGTGTTAAGTATGTAATATTGGGTGTAAAACCTTTATTACTGTCCCCATGAACATCTAGCACTGGCAGCGCAGATGAAAAATGTTTATTTAATACCTCAATGTTTTATTTGTCCTCTACAAATACAGTATATTCCCATGGTCATCTTTTATAAGGCTAACGGTGTAAGATTTGTACTTCTTAGTAGATGATAGATAGATAGATAGATAGATAGATAGATAGATAGATAGATAGATAGATAGATAGATAGATAGATACCAGCAGAGAGAGACAGCAGCACTTGGTTTCCAAGCAAAATAGTCCAATAATAAAGGGTGCCAACTGATAGTCTTGATCCAAAGACCATGTAGATATCCCAGAAATAAATCCAGCAGCACTCCGGTAATCAAGGTGAAAAAAATGTGGTTTATTGTGCCAACATGGCAAGTGCAACGTTTCCGTCCCACCTTGGGACCTTTTTCAAGCATAGGATATCTATCTATTCAAAGGATAGATAGATAGATAGATAGATAGATAGATAGATAGATAGATAGATAGATAGATAGATAGATAGATAGATAGATAGATAGATAGATAGATAGATAGATAGATAGAGGAAAAATGCTGCAAAGTAAGAATGCTTTCAAAAATAGAAGTGTTAATAGTTTTTTTTAGCAATTAACAAAATACAAAGTAAATGAACAGAAGAGGAATCTAAATCAAATCAATATTTGGTGTGACTACTCTTTACATTCAAAACAGCATAAATTCTTCTAGGTACACTTGCTTGCAGTTTTTGAAGGAACTCGGCAGGGAGGTTGTTCCAAACATCTTGGAGAACTAACCACAGATCTTCTGTGAATGTAGGCTTCCTCAACTCCTTCTGCCTTTTCATATAATTCCAGACAGACTCAATGATGTTGAGATCAGGGCATTGTGGGGCCATATCATCACTTCCAGGGCTCCTTGTTCTTCTTTACGCTGAAGATAGTTCTTAATGACATTGGCTGTATGTTTGGGGTTGTTGTCCTGCTGCAGAATAAATTTGGAGCTAATCAGACGCCTCCCTGATGAAATTGCATGATGGATAAGTATCTGCCTGTATTTCTCAGCATTGGGGACACCATTAATCCTGACCAAATCTACAACTTAATTTGCTGAAATGAAGCCCCAAACTTGCAAGGAACCTCCACCAAGAGTCACTGTCGCCTGCAGACACTCATTATTGTACCGCTCTCCAGCCCTTTGGTGAATAAACTGTCTTCTGTTACAGCAAAATATTTCAAATTTTCACTCATCAGTCCAGAGCACCTGCTGCCGTTTTTCTGCACCCCAGTGCCTATGTTATTGTAAATAGTTGAGTTGCTTGGGCTTGTTTCCACATCAAAGGTATGGCTTTTTTGCCGCAATTCTTCCATGAAGACTATTTCTGGCCAGACGTCTCCGAACAGTAGATGGGTGCACCTGGGTCTCACTGGTTTCTGTGAGTTCTCTGATGATGGCATTGCTGGACATATTCCGATTTTGAAGGGAAGTAAGCTGCACTAAGTTTTCTTGGCTGACCACTGCATTTACGATCCTCACTGTGACCAAACTTAGATCCCCCAGAAGCCTATGATGATCTAAGTTAGTGGGGGGTCCAGAAGTCGCAGCTGTAATATGAACATTAGAATATGAACTGCATTAATATATCAATATACATGACAACACTCAAGAAAACCTTTTCATGATGTAAATTTAATGCCCTGTACTCCTACAGGGTGGACTGTTTACACTATAGATAATCAGATGTTTGTATGTGACTGTAGGTGTGTATTTCTCTTTTGGAAATCCTTGAAGTGTTAAATACTTCGGGCTTTATAAATAACCTCTCTACTGTAACGGTCGCTGCTGCATACTCACATTTCCACGGCGTCCTTTGGCTTCTGGCCGCCACCTCATCCCTTCATTTCCCAGGCTGGACACACTCTCTGTCACCAGCGCTCTTCTCTTGCACTTCCTAGCCTACAGACCCACCTACGCTTATAGGCCAGGATCAAGGCAAAAAAGGAAGATTGGTCCAGCGCAAACTTTAAAAGGAAGTATTATTCCAACTATATTCAAACTATATTAAAGTCCAATGCACAAAGGGGTGGTTGCATCAAAAGCAAGCCTACACGTTTCGAACAGGTCATTTGTCCTTACTCATGGGGTTTTGTGACTGGACCAAACTTCCTTTTTTGCCTATAAAAAACTACCTACCATTCCTATTCTTGCTTGAGCAAGAAAATTCATCCCAGCAAGTCTAGTCTCCCTACATTATACACTGTTGAACTTCCCTGTGATTGAATTCTGCTTGAACCTTTGACTATCGTAGCCTGCCCTGACCTCTTGCTTGTGACCCATGACAAACCTCTGCCATCTGCCCTGACCTTTTGCTTGACCCTCTGTGAGTGCCCGTTTGCCACCACCCATGACTTTTGCTATACTTTACCCTGCATATTGTCTACTGGTAAGATTACTCTGGATGTAGCAACCTGGTGTTCCCCAGCAGCGAAGTCCAGATCCCTGTATAGGGGTTAAAGGATCATTAGCCTGGGGTCCTCTTAGATTCTGCTCCCCTATTAAACCTACGTCAAATACCTTGGTGACACAGTAGGTTCACACGATCCTATGAAGGTCCCGTGACAACATAAATTTTCATGGGCCTCATGACATTTTTAATTTTCGGAAAACCTCCATGAAAACAACATTTTTGTTGGCAGGGCAGGCAAAAAGTGATAATTTTGCATTTTATATTACAGAAAGTATTCTATTATTGTTCTATTAGATGAACAGAATTTCATTACTCAATAAATCACTAAGACTATTGAAAAGCCTTTCTGTAGTATTTGAATGCGTGAAATTGCTTTATATGACACAGCTTCAGGTTGTCTTCTTTGGCTATTTTGTCAATAGCTATAAATAACAATTTGCATTTTATGCCCTGTAAGCGTGATTACTATGGAGGTGGCTGCGTATTAAAACTACCCTTGAGATAGTCCACAAATCTTTCAGCCATCTAACTGTACAAAGTTAAAATAACAAGAATAAAGTGGAAATATATGTTGCATAACCTTGAAAGTTTTATATCCTCTTATTTCATCTCTGCTGTACATTCTGACACAGTATAATATTTCCAGACTGTGAAAAGTAATATTGCTCAGCTTTTAATTACTTAACAGAATTCCAGGATTAATTTTCAGACTCCCAGTGTAATCCCTTCATCCTAATACATATTAAAGATTTTAAAGTAGCAGGTATGGTAAATAATTTTCTGCTAGGGGTTAAAGAGCACGTATAAATATCATACAGATGTAGCAGAGCTGAATTTGCTGTTTAATTCATTGTGGCTGTACCGTTTGTGCATCTTGATATGTGCTTCAAAATAGGTCCCCACTGGAAAGATCTCCTAACCAACATAAAATCTATAATACATTCATGGTAAGCCTCCTTTGTCTAATGAATGGGTAGGAAACATGTAATCAAAGCTAGAATTCTACTCCAGGTTCTTTATTTATTACAATCTCTGCCTTTTGCTTCGCCACAATCATTTTTCTATATATTATGCAGAAGCAGTATAAGAAACCACACCTAAACTTTTCTAATACTATCATTACCAAAGAAATCAGGAGATATAGGTATGCCAAGCTGGCATAATTATTATAAGGCACATTGCTACAACAGCAGATTGGACTAGATCCCCAAAAGAAAAACTCTGGATTGAATTAGAAGACTCCCTTAGCCCTGTCCCACGCCGTGCTCTATGATGGAAACCTTCTAAATAACATACATACCCGAATATTCTCCATTACATCACAAAAGTAACACTACGAGTTTGGGACACGCACAGTGCATTCCTCAGTCCGAAACTATCCCCCCACAATAATCTCAAAGACATCTACAATTTATAAATTATCATGACTTATTAATATTTAAACAAATATAAAGGGGCCTTACCAAATAATCCCATGCTTCTTAATCTCCCGATTACTGACATTATTGACAGTTCTCCGGTCGCACTCCATAATCCCCTCCGCTTCATTCACTACTTTACAAACCTTACATCAAATCCACATTAGACCTTACAATGTTGGAAACTTAATGCTTCTAAGTATTTGTTATCTATAGTCACCTTCAGTCAAAAACCCTACCACGTAGAAGTCAAATACATTTTTTTCTGGAAGTCAAATGTAGAGACTACTTTAACGGAACAAGAGATATAATTTTTTTTTTAAATTTGAAGCCTCTCCCATGGGATGGCAGCATGCGGAATGGATTCTGTAGTATCCAAACTGTACCCTAAACATCACTCTCCAGTAGAAGCCAGGGAAGAATACCCACCACTTAGGGTGCCAAGAAATATCACCGGCCATTCTCCCTGGTAGCCTCACAAATCAACAAAGACTGGCATAACCTATATTTTTTCATGTTAGACAGCGCTACTATATTATACATATGATTGGTGATTTTTCATTTTATAATTATTTTTTAAACTTCGTTAAAGGAGGCTCTGAGTTATCTGTATTAGCTGCTATCAATGAATGTCCATTTTGTGAATCAAACAGGTTCTAGTCCATAATCATTTAAAATGAATGAAAAGACTATTAAATGACTTCACACAACTCTGGAGACCTACTTGTTTGTTTGTTTTTTTTGTTCTTTTTTTTTTTTGCTCTGTCTGAGAAGGATACCATGGAGTCCTTACTCTTATACCAACTTAATAAAGTTGAGTTTAAGAATCTATTAAGTCAAACAAAACAAGCAAGGTAGTAACAATAATGTTAAAGCTCTAGTGTGATTTAAGAGCTCCTCACAATGAATTTTGATTCCTCTGTGTAGTCACTGAAAAAGACACATGAATCTGGAAGAAAAAAACCAAGATAGTATAACAGCCATCTGGGCTTTAAAAAACAGCTGTTACAGAAAATGAATATAGCATCCGCTGCATTATTATATGTACAAACACAAGTTGAAATAGCATTACCAAATCTTACTTCAACAGCTCAGGAGAATGCAGTGATATATTAGGCCCTTCAGGGTCTTGCTTGACAGGAATGATATCAGAAATAGTGTTTTAGAAGACTATGGAGTAATCACCAAGACAGGATTCATTGCTACAAAAAAACCTAATCTAATTTCTTATATGCCCCAGTCTTTCTTTACTGCTTGTAAAGAAAACCTATTTTTTTGGGAAGAAAAAAGGAAACACAACAACAATTCTACATCATATAATAAAGTGGAGGAAGAAGATCATAAAATTGGCCTATAAAGTTTAACTTAAGTAAATTAAATGTAACAAAATTGTAATTTATTACATATGCAAACAAAAAATATTTACACTCTCTCTGTTACTTAAGTTCTTGTTCACAGTCCATGATTGATCTGTTTTTTAGCATTTCTGAACCTACGTCATATTCTCTACCATCTATCCCCTAATTCTTACTAACCTACCGGACAGTGGCGTAACTACCACTATAGCAGCCGTAGCAGCTGCTACGGGGCCCGTGGCATGAGGGGGCCCGTGTCGCCCGCCGGCACGGGCCCCCACCATGGCCGGAGGCTCCGCTAGCAGCAGCTATGGCTGCTACAGCGCGACGTCACTGAACACTATGGCAGAGCAGGGAGTTATCTCCCCGCTCTGCCATTAAACAAAAGACATGGGGGGCGTGACCGGATGTCGATGGAGTAGGACGCACGATCCGGAGCTCCTCTACTAACCACCCTTTTAGCAGCGGTTAATTTCGGATTTAGCCTCCCGATAAGCCCGCAAGATGGTGAAACGTGGTCCTAAGAAACCGGAGAATAAGCTGGCACCCTCCGGAGCGCCAACTCCCGGAACCCTGGAGGCATTCCTCCGTGCAGACGCGCAGACAGAGCAGGCGCCATTACTGGCACCCTCCTCGGACACAGCATCGCAGGCTTCATGGTGCCCGTCAGAAGCCCTGGAGGGAGACCCGCATACAGAACCGCTCACAGGGCAAGTACAGACCCAGATACCGCAGCCACCTAGTTTGACAATTGCCGACCAGAGATATTACCAGAGGAAGGAGGGCAGCCACGTGGAGATCAGTCCGCCATCTTTGGATGCTTTAGTGCAACATGCAGAGACTCTGCCTATTTTCTCGAAGGGAGTCTTCCCAAAACACAAGAACCTACAGGTTAGTGACTTACCTCTTACCTTGGAAGATTTCCCACTTTTGCCCAGAGCTCCGAGACCTCCGAGAGATGAGACCCCCTCCCCCTCCTCCTCCTCCTCCTCGAAACGCCTTAGGGACAGGGGAAGGGAGGTATGTGATACGGAGCGAGAAGCTTCCTCCATCTTAGTGCGTCCATCCTCATGTGACCGAACCCTAGATCTTCAGGCGGATCTCTCATCCTCAGATTCTGAGTACCCTGCACCTAAAAGGGCAGACTGGCATGCCATCCTAAGTCAGCTTCCTACCAGAGAGGATTTTAAAGTGCTTATAGCGGAGGTAAAAGATACCTGTAACGCCGCCATTGCAGCTGTAAGACAAGACATAAGACATGTAGCAAATAGAGTGGAAACGCTGGAAGATGACCACGACTCCACCCGCCAATATATTTCCCAGCTACAATCCACGGTAGTGGCCCAAAATACGGCTCTCAGTGATTACCATAATCACCTGGAAGACCTAGATAATCGGGGTAGACGCCACAACATCAGAGTAAGGGGTGTGCCTGAACCGAAACAAGACGAAAATGTGAAACAGATCCTGACTACCATTTTTAACAAAGTCATAGGTGCAGCCGCGGACCAACCTATTAAATTAGACAGAGCTCACAGAGCCTTACGACCTAAAGGAGCCAGCACCCTGCCACGAGATATAATTTGCTGTGTCACGGATTTTGAGTTGAAGGAAACCATAATGGCCAAGGCTAGAACCCAGCGAACCATTGAATATGGAAATGCTACAATCCAATTTTTGCCGGATCTCTCTTGGATAACCCTACATAAGCGGCGCCAACTGCGCCCGCTGCTCTCCATCCTGAAAGATGCTAATATCCTGTATCGATGGGGCTTCCCCTTTAGTCTTACAGCTAGAAAAGATGGACGCTCTGCAGTTTTACGGTCGCCTATAGATGTTCAGGACTTCTGCGCCACATTGGATATCTCTGCACCGAAGTTGCCCAGTTGGGATCTAGTCTTACCCCCTCCACCTCCTCCACCCATCTGGCATAAAGTCCTACAAAAGAAGAAACCTGATACACGGGAGAACCCGAGTGTTAACAGGGGTCGCAGATCTCCAATCCGGAGATAAAGGAAACTGTTGCGGGAGGCTATTACTCGAATATGCACTTCCTAGTGCACAAGCCGCATTGAATGTTTTCTTGATGCAATTGTTATGTGTTAATTCTCTATCTTTTTACTTTCTGTTCAAAAATTGTATTATACTCGAATGGGTGGGGGTGGAGGACTCTCAGGCCAAGTCACCAGATTTGGCTGATCTTCGAGGAAAGGATGCTAGGACGGGTCCTGGCTGTATCGACTTCTGGGGAAATGTATCCCCTAGGGAGACGAGTCACTTTCCTAGGGCATTATATGCACCTAGTGTTTTCATTGATTTTTATGCATAATACTCGGTTGAATTATTATGTCTCCATATGGAAAGCATTTTCCATTCACAGTCAATTGTATGACTTGATAACGTACCGGTGCTGTATATGTTTATGGCTAATATTTTATGTGTTTTTATGTCTATGTCTCCCCTATCCACCCCCTTCTTTCTCTGGTAGTGAAACATATATTAGGAGTTATCCTCGAGAACATGGCTCAAAAGAAAAAAGGAGGAACTGCGGTCTCTTGCCACCATACCATGGATACAGGTTGGGTCCCTTACAGGGGTTAATATTTGTGTTTGATCAACAGACATTGGATCTGTCATGGCGCGTATAGTTTCATTAAATGTTAAAGGCCTAAACTCTAATGTGAAACGGAGATTAGCGCTCAAAGAATTAAAGGATTTGAAAGCAGATATTGCTTTTCTCCAGGAAACGCACCATGACAGATCGGGCTCCTTTAAATTTGCACAGTCCCACTTTCCTATGGTATACACGGCGACACAAAATAAGAAAAAAGCGGGAGTCGCGATTCTGGTATCTAGAGATTGCCCCCTGCAAGTTAATAAGTCCATTATAGACCCAATGGGGCGATATGTTATCCTGGTAGGGACATTGAGAGGAGTCCCACTCACGTTATGTAATATTTATGCACCAAATACCCTGCAGGTCCCTTTCCTAGAGAAAGTGTTTGCAAAACTCGCACGTCTTCCGCCTAACACTCTTTACATAGGGGGAGACTTTAACCTTCCAGTATCGGACATAAGGGATAGACAGTCCCTCACTGTACCCACACCACCAGCAAACTTACGCAGACATACCCTAGCCTTTCGTCGACTGATCCGTAAACATAATCTTTATGACCTGTGGAGGGTAACTAATCCTTCGGCTAAACAATACACTTTTTACTCCCACCCACACAACACTCATACAAGGATAGACCTCTTTTTAGGTAATGTACCGGGCTTACGCTCTACGTCCTCGACAGATATTGGCCCTATCACGTGGTCGGACCACGCACCGATCATACTTGACCTCAGTTCGGACTTGCGGACTACAAGACAATGCCACTGGAGACTAAACGAAAGGCTGATTAAAAATCTGATACACCGAGAGGCTCTTAAGAATCACATTGACACATATTTCATCCTTAACAAAAACTCAGTCCCTACGCTGTCTACAATATGGGAAGCTCATAAAGCAGTTCTTCGGGGGCACTGCATCTCTATTTCTTCACGTATTAAGCGAGACACAAAACAACAGCAGAAAGATCTGACAGTGACACTTGCTTCCCTGGAGCGTAAAATGGCTATATCGCCTTCTACAGTTACTCTCCGTCGCATTATTGAGACGAGAGGAAAATTGAAAGATCTCTCCATAGCCAAGGTGGAACGGTTATTATTATATACTAAGCAGAAATATTACGAACGGGGAAACAAGGCACACTCACTATTAGCAGCACAGTTACGTACTAAACAATTAAATTCGACCCCAGCGGTACTTAAAAACTCACAAGGACAGTTACTCTTTGACCCTAAACAACAGGCTGACCTATTCCACCAATATTATACAAAGCTATATTCACTACCGTCCCAACTCCCTACAGATCCCACAACCCGAACCCAATGTCTCTTGGAATATTTAAAACCCAGCTCTCTACCTACTCTCACAGCATCAGACATTAACATGCTTAATGCACCCATTTCGTTAGAAGAAATGCAAGATACGATCAAGGAGCTCCCTAGCGGCAAATCACCAGGGCCTGATGGTTTCTCTTATCTTTATTACAAAATTTTTCAGGACTCACTAACTCCACACATGATAGATCTCTTTAACTCTTTCCTGATGGGGGAACAGATACCTCCCTCAATGCTCCACTCTTTTATTACGGTTATTCCCAAACCAGAAAAGGATCATACTGATTGCTCTAACTATAGACCGATATCGCTGCTGAACGCGGATTTAAAAATATTTACTAAGATTTTAGCCAATAGACTGAGCTCCCTACTACCTGGACTAGTCCACAAAGACCAGGTGGGATTTGTCATGCATAGACAGGCAGGGGATAATACTAGAAGAACTATAGACCTGATAGATGTGGTTAATCAAACAGAAACATCGGGCTTACTCCTGAGCTTAGATGCTGAGAAAGCTTTTGACCGATTAGATTGGTCCTTCCTCTTCGCCACCCTAGAGACAATAGGCATTTCTGGCCCTTTCCTCCAAGCGATACGAGCACTATACTCTTCTCCAAACGCGGCGGTAAAATTGCCACATGCTACATCCCAAACCTTTTCTATATTCAATGGTACCCGCCAGGGCTGCCCGCTCTCTCCCCTCCTTTTTGTACTTTGCGTAGAGCCACTGGCTTCATATATCAGGAAAAATCCAGACATACAGGGTATCATGGTAAGAGACAGGGAATTTAAGATATCCCTCTTCGCGGATGATGTTCTCCTGACTCTACGCAATCCGCAAATATCCCTGCCTAATCTGCACTTGGTTCTGAAGGAATATAGTCGATACTCAGGTTATAAAATTTACAACTCTAAAACAGAAGCCTTGCCGATCAATCTAGCCCCAGCGCTCATAACAACCCTGCAGTCTTCCTTTAAATATACTTGGAAGACAGATACAATAAAATACTTGGGCACTCGGATCTCTAGCTCATATACCTCTCTGTACAAACATAATTATGTCCCCTTTTTTCAGGATATAAGCAAACTCATAGCTAGATGGTCTGTCCTACCCCTGTCGTTTTTTGGCAGGATATCGGCAGTTAAAATGAATATCCTACCAAAATACTTATACCTTCTGGAAACCCTCCCGGTCCCTATACCACGAAAAGACATCTGCAGATTTCAAACAGCACTACTGAAATACATTTGGGCGGGTAAAAGACATAGAATCCCAGTATCAGTCATGCTTACATCGGTGGGGGCAGGTGGATTGGCGGTTCCAGACGTTTACCGGTACTATTTAGCGGTACATTTGAGAAGGATACCATGTTGGACCTCTCTAAGGGCATATAATAAATGGACTGAGATTGAGAAACTGTGGATAGCACCTACACACCCAAATGCATTATTATGGTCGGGGACGACGGACACTTTAGCGACCCCCCTCCTACACACAATGACATTCACTAGGAATATCTGGAGGTTATCGAAGGCGAAATATGCATTATCTTCCTTAAAGTCTCTAATGACACCTTTCCTATATAATCCCTCCCTACCAGAGAGCCTCACTACAAAGATGTCACAGCCATGGTCGAGAGCAGGATTATTTTACTTTGCTGATATAGTAGACCCTTGTCAACGCACAATTCTACCGTTTTCAACGTTGCAAGCTAAATACAATTTGCCCAACAACTCATACTACAGTTACATTCAAATCACACACTTTGCTAGCTCTATACGAACAGAACAGGGTTTCTCTAAGCCCACAGCCTTTGAAAGGCTCTGCAAAACAACTGTTTCAACTAGAGGGTTAATATCGGAGATGTATGCTATTCTGGCCGACTCCCCTCTTCAAGAGCCAGCCAGACATAGATATATGGCCAGGTGGGAGGCATATTTGGGTAGGGAGATACCCAGGTCGCTGTGGCAAATCATCTGGTCCCAGGCAGGGAAGTCATCTTTATGTGCGGCTTATAAGGAGAACCAGTATAAAATTCTAATGCATTGGTATCACACCCCGGAATTCCTCCATCGCATTTACCCGTTGGTATCGGATAGGTGCTGGAGATGCCACAGCGACGTGGGGACACTTCCTCATATTTTTTGGGACTGCAAACTAGTGCGACCCTTTTGGGGGGAAGTAGAAAATCTCATTCAAGAAGTATTTGGGAATAGACCTGCGAACCAAGCATTGACTTATCTTTTAAATGTGCCTCCGAAGGGTTGGGGGAAAGTTCAGTCCCGGTTACTTCTACATATACTGACAGCAGCGAAATGTCTTATTGCGGCCAATTGGAAACGTAAAACGCCTCCTACACTAGAGGCCCTTTACAACAGAATAAAGGAGGTCAAGAGATTGGAATCATTGACGGCCTCACTGAATAATTGCGTAGATCGCTTTACAAGTGTGTGGAGGTTTTGGGACATGTACGACTCCTCTAGACCTCCATGAGAGAGAAAGACCACTGTTCTTAAAGTACATCCAGGTTTAATATAGAGATTAAGATATCTCCTAAAGCTACAACTCTTACCTTATCCCTTCCCTATCCTAATGTGTCTGTCGATTGTCGTGTTAGTATTGTTGGAATTAATCTTTATTTTGTGTAGGCGAGAGATACAATTGTGAATTGAGGAACGAGTTAAAACTTCATATCCTTTATTTCATACTCAGAACAGACAATAACCTCTTTAATGTTTCTCGGATATATAAACGGATAGAGGGCAATTTGCATATGGAATCCATATGCTACACTGGGGTAATAAGATGTTGACGTCTGTAAAAATGACCAATATACTATGCAAAATGTTGTCACCTTTATTCGAATAAGATGTATCTACTTGTCTGAATTTACTACGGTTTTGTATATTTATGTTATGATAAATGAAAATAAAAAACATACAATTATAAAAAAAAAAAAAAAAAAAGACATGTATCCCCTCTCCACAGGACAGGGGATACATGTGTGATCGCTGGCAGCGATAGGGAGAACGGGGGACTAAAAGTCCCCTGAAGTTCTCTATCACAAACCTCGGACATCCGGGGTCTGTGTCGGCAGCTCCGTAGAAATGAATGGAGCACCGGTCGCGCTTGTGCGCATGCGTGACCAGCGCTCCTTTCATTTTTATTGAGCTGCGCAGACGCCGGAAGTCAGAGGTTAGTCATGGAGAACTTCAGGGGACTTTCGGTCCCCCGTTCTCCCTATCGCTGCCAGCGATCACACATGTATCCCCTATACTGTGGATAGGGGATACATGTCTTTCAGTAGGACACACTGTAGGTCAGACTTTTTTGGGAGGGGGGACGCTGTATGGCGTTCCCTACAGGGGGGGGCTGTATGGCGTTCCCTACAGGGGGGGCTGTATGGCGTTCCCTACAGGGGGGGCTGTATGGCGTTCCCTACAGGGGGGCTGTATGGCGTTCTCTACAGGGGGGGCTGTATGGCGTTCCCTACAGGGGGGCTGTATGGCGTTCTCTACAGGGGGGGCTGTATGGCGTTCCCTACAGGGGGCTGTATGGTGTTCTCTACAGGGGGGCTGTATGGCGTTCTCTACAGGGGGGCTGTATGGCGTTAGCACCCTCTGTAGATAACGCCATACAGCCCCCCCTGTAGATAACGCCATACGGCCATACGGCCCCCTCTAGAGAACGCCATACAGCCCCCCTGTAGAGAACGCCATACAGCCCCCCTGTAGAGAACGCCATACAGCCCCCCCCTGTAGGGAACACCATACAGCCCCCCCTGTAGGGAACGCCATACAGCCCCCTCTGTAGAGAACGCCATACAGCCCCCTGTAGATAGCACCATACAGCCCCCCCTGTAGAGAACGCCATACAGCCCCCCTGTAGAGAACGCCATACAGCCCCCTCTGCAGATAACGCCATACAGCCCCCCTGTAGAGAACGCCATACAGCCCCCTGTAGAGAACGCCATACAGCCCCCGTCTGTAGAGATCGCCATACAGCCCCCCCCTGTAGAGAACGCCATAGAGCCACCCCCTGTAGAGAACGCCATACAGCCCCCTTTGTAGATATCTACAGGGGGGGCTATAAAAAAGGCAATATCTACAAGGGGGGGGGGTTGTGTGACACCCAGGGGAAGGGGGGCCCCAGTCAAAAGTTTGCTATGGGGCCCAGTCTTTCCTAGTTACGCCCCTGCTACCGGATGTACATTAGTATAAAGTAGGGGGAAAATGGAAAGCAAAGTCTGCAAAGGAGTTGTAAAAAAACAATAGGAGATTTTGAATCAAGCCCTCTGGCAAAGTTGCCTCAAATATTTTTTTTAAATGCATTAGGACAATAACAAAAAAAAATTGGTTGTGAAAGTGTACATAGTTAACACTGGTGCAATAGGCATCTAATTTCCCTTCCTTCTCTTTTTTAACACACAAAAAAAATTCATTGGGTTATGATGGGTTATATTGTTTTTATGGCAATTTTTCTCTTGAGAAAAGAAAAACATTTTCTTAAAGAGGCTCTGTCACCACATTATAAGTGCCCTATCTCCTACATAAGGAGATCGGCGCTATAATGTAGGTGACAGTAATGCTTTTTATTTAAAAAAAACGATCTATTTTCACAACGTTAAGAGCGATTTTGGTTTATGCTAATGAGTTGCTTAATGCCCAGGTGGGCGTATTTTTACTTTCGACCAAGTGGGCGTTGTACAGAGGAATGTATGACGCTGACCAATCGGCATCATGCACTCCTCTCCATTCATTTACACAGCAGAATCGCGTTCTTACTAGAACATGATCTGCAGCCACATACACAGCGATTCTACTTGATTAACGTTAATCAAGTGTCCTGATAATGAATACACATGACCATCCAGCCTGGACGTCATTTGTATTCAGAATCCTGACACGTCTGAATCTTTTCTGTGAGATTTCCAGCACGGGAAACGAAATCTCGTTTATCTCCGTAATCTCGCGAGATTTCGTTTCCCGTGCTGGAAATCTCACAGAAAAGAGTCAGACGTGTCAGGATTCTGAATACAAATGACGTCCAGGCTGGATGGTCATGTGTATTCATTATCAGGACACTTGATTAACGTTAATCAAGCAGAATCGCTGTGTATGTGGCTGCAGATCATGTTCTAGTAAGAACGCGATTCTGCTGTGTAAATGAATGAAGAGGAGTGCATGATGCCGATTGGTCAGCGTCATACACTCCTCTGTACAATGCCCACTTGGTCGAAAGTAAAAATATGCCAACTTGGGCATTAAGCAACTCATTAGCATAAACCAAAACTTTTTTAAAATAAAAAGCATTACTGTCACCTACATTACAGCGCCGATCTCCTTATGTAGGAGATAGGGCACTTATAATGTGGTGACAGAGCCTCTTTAACACCACAAGTTTGGTTAGATAAACTCTTAAGACCAATTTAACGAAATATTTAAAGAATTATTACCATCTTATAAAGTGATGACATATCGCTCGGACTACTGGGACCCCCACGATCCTGAAAATGAATGGGCCGCAGTGTTGATTTAGCACTGTGTCCTATTCTAAGTTTTCCCTGCACAGTGGTGCTCCTGGCTCTCCGGCTGTGGAGAGAACCACAGTTGGCCTCACTTGCTTGAAAGGGGCTGTGCTGCAATTCCCTGCGGGTGTCCGAGGTGCCAACGTGCAAGGAAAAAAAGTGAAAGAGATGCTGCGCTGAATCATTACTGCAGCCCCTTCATTCTCAGGATGAGTGCAGATCCCCGAGGTTGGACCCCCACCGATCATAAAGTGATGGCACATCCTAGTGTAATGCAGTCGCTTTATAAGATGAAAAAAACCTGTTTGATTTCCATTAATTGTTACTCTCAATAACACACAATTGTCTAGACTCCAGTCTTTTTTCTCTTGATTTTGCTGCTGATTAGAAAAGCTCAACAGGAGATGGACTTATGTTTACTGGTCACCAGTAAGTTATCCAGCAACATTCACTGCCTATTCCATTTAGTAGAGACGGCAATGTCATTCCTAAGAACATAACGAGACGTAAAACTTTACATATATTAATATGTAAGTTTTTTTTTACAACCGTTAACATTTGTCACCTATCCATGGGATTGGTGATAAATATTAAATCTGTGGGGTCTGACTGTGGGGACTCCCACCGAATGCTAAAGCATGCATGCATGCTGCCCCTTTGAAAACCTGGAATGCTGGAAATTAAATGTTTACAGCAGCTGGTGAGTAAAGGTATATAGTGAACCCTTAAGCTATGTTCATGCCAGCTTCAAGGCTTCTGTGTATAATGGTCACCGACGGACCCATTGATTGTAATGGGGTCTGTCTGGTGTCTGGCAGAATTTCTGTCATTTTTGACGACAAGAAGAGTTCTGCATACCAAGCTATTTTTGTTATCAAAAATGACGGATGCCACAATGCAACCCACCAATGCAAGCGTGAACAGTCTTAGACAGCTGAGTACCTACAAAACACAAAAATAGAGCATGTGACCTTTGAAAATACACATTGTATTATATATAAACAGACACTGGTAGATGAAGTTTCTTTTTTTATTATTTAATTCTGTGTAGTTTTGCCACTTATTACAATAGCAGACTTTATGAGCTGTAAAGGACAAAATAATAAAGGATAGGGAAAATGCTAAACATATAAGAAGAAAATATTGAAATTACAATATACGTGTAATATGACTTTAAGGACAATAATTACTGACACCGGGATTATATTCGTTTTGTCTTTACTGAACATGCAGAAAATATGACAACAGTCAAAAACTTGAGCTCTAGGCAAAATATAACTGGTGCTCGGTCAACAATACAGTCTCTGCTTTTATCCGGCACTTCAATATAACAGTCTCTTATAATCCGTAATGATTAAAATATGTTCTCTTTATCCGGTGCCTTAGGATAATAAAGTCTCTTAGCTTCCAGGTTTAGTGTAATGTGATCTTTGAGGTTCGGCAATGTAATACAATGCACTCTCTGATGAGCCGGCAGTTAATGGCTCTATGTTACCTTATGCTCAAAATGGCGTCTTCAGCTTCTTGCTCTAAACACTCTCTTCTTAACTCAGCCGGATCTCCTTAACTTGGAACTCCAGAAAATGCGTGTCTGATACTTCACATTACTTATGCTCTGCTGCTGGCCAGAATGCTCTTTATCTTTTACAGTTATCTGAGTCACAATGTCTTCCTTACTTGCTACAGCTCTCTCAGTCCAGTCTCTGTCTCTTCCTGTCCAGCGCTTCTCAGACCTCTCTCCAGACACTTCCTCACTAGACCTCTCTTGAATATCACTCCACACACAAAACACTGTCGATGTACTAACCTCACAGCGCCCTCTAGTGGCCGGCCACAACCTCCCATTTCTCAATGCCATACAATCCTTTTGCTGGGTTACATCTTTTCCCCCAGGTTTATCAGTTGCCGTCCCGGCAACTTGCTGTGGCGTCACAAATCCTTCAAACCTAGAAGGAAGTCTTCCAAAATTGGATCGCTGAGAATGACGTACCTGTGACAACTCTTCTTCCACAGGAGTAACATTCTCTTCTTGTACTTCACTGGTACTTTCTTGTCTCTCTGGTACTTGAACCGGCGGACTCCACCAACCTTCATCTATGGGAACGGGTGTTGCAACAGGAGGATCTCTAGTGTTTGCTTCTGGTTCACGACTTATAAATGTGCAGGGTCTCAGCATATTTCTGTGTACGGTTTTCAAAGGGCCACTACTACCCTCCGGCTTGATCACAAATACAGGAATATATGGATTGGGCTGACGCACCACCTCATACGCCAAGGTTTCCCACTTCCATTGCAGCTTTCCTGCTCTTCTTGCACCCTGGTTTCGCACGATTACTCTATCACCCACTTGCAAAGGTAGTTCCTTCAATTTCTGATTTACTGTAAGATCATGAGGCCCCAGTCTCTGCGCCACTAAATTATACATTTCTTGTACCTTGCGTCGATGACCCCACATCCAGGTCTGCGGAATCCACTCTTCTTGTTCTTCCGGGATAGGCATCATTAAATTTAGGGGACATCATCCATTTCTTCCGAACATTAACAGAAAAGGAGAATATCCAGTAGTGGCATGTACAGTGTTATTATAGATCCAGATTAATTCTGCAATGTAGTCAGGCCATCTCTCTTTTTTTTGTTTCTCCAGTGTTCGCAACAACTGCAATATGGTCCGATTCATCCTTTCACAGGCCCCGTTCCCCTGAGGGTGATACGGGGTCGTGCGGGTCTTTTTAATCTGGTACAATCTGCATAATTCTTCTATTACTCGCCCCTCAAAACAAGCTCCTTGATCAGAGTGAAGCTGTGAAGGACATCCATAGGGTAAGATGAAATGAGTCCACAATCCCTGTGCCGCAGATTCAGCCGTTTGATCTCTGGTAGGTACGGCCACTGTGAATTTGGTGAAGTGGTCTATCACAACCAATAAATATCTGTACCCTTGTAAAGACTCATCTACTGTCAAATAGTCCATCATGACCAACTGTAATGGATAATGCGTCTGTATATGCCCCACCGGAGCTTGTTGTTCAGCCGCTCTGGCCAGGGTGCAATTTCTACAGTTCTGACACACTTTCTGTGCCACTGCAAACAGCAAAGGATGATAGTAGAATTGTTGCAACCAACGGAAAGTCTTTTCAGGACCATAATGCCCCTTTTTCTCATGCATCCACTTAACCGTACTTTCTAACTCTCGCTCCGGCAACACAGCTTGCCAGACGGGTCCTTCCATGGTCGGTAGGAATACTCGGCGGTACAATATCCCTTGTTTTACTGCCAATCTATCTCGTTGGCGATATATTCTCTGTCCCACTCCAGACAATCGCAATCGCTCTCGTTGATTGGGTCGGTATCTCTCTAGCACCCATCTTCTTACAGTCTGAATTTGAATATCTTGCAACTGCTGTTTCTTCCATTCTTCAGCAGTCCATTGATCGATGGTTTCTCTTATGGGCTCCACAGTATGCACCGGAGCACTTTGAATATTCTCACCTGGCATCTGATCATGTACTTCATTGGCAAGGAAATTAGGAGTCTCTGTTTCCTCTAACTCCTCTTCAGTCAGTCCTTCAGGCAAATCTACTGGATTACGGGACAGGGCATCTGCATTCCCATTAGCTCGTCCTGGGCGGTACTTCACAGTAAATTTAAATTTGCTAAGTCGTGCTCGCCAACGTTGCTCCATAGCACCCAATTTGGCCGAGTCTAAATGAACCAATGGATTATTGTCAGTCCATAACACACACTCTGCGCCCAGCAAGATATCTGCAAATCGCTCGGTAACCGCCCATACGACTGCCAAAAGTTCCAACCGGAATGAGCTATAGTTGTCCGGATTCTTTTCCCCATCTCTCAGCGTCCGACTGGCATAAGCAATGACACGTTCCCGTCCATTCTGCACTTGAGAAAGAACAGCTCCTAATCCTTTTAAACTTCCATCGGTACACAAAACAAATGGTAGAGAGTAATCTGCATACGCCAAGACAGGAGCACCAGTTAGTCGTCTTTTTAACTCTTGGAAGGCTTGTTCAGCCTCTATTCCCCAAGTGATACTTCTCTTATGATCGACTCCCGGTTTGGTTCCATTCAGTAACACATATAGGGGAGCAGCCACCTTAGCAAAATTCTGTATGAACCGTCTGTAATATCCAATCAGTCCTAGGAAACTTCTAAGCTCTGTTACTGTCTTTGGTACCGGCCATTGTTGCACGGCTCGTACTTTGGCATCCATTGGTTGTACACCGTCTCTAGTAACCACGTGTCCCAGGTACTCAATTCTTTCTTTAAACAAGTGACATTTGCCCGGTTTTAGTTTTAGACCATGTTCTTCGATACGCGTAAGTACCACTTTCAATCTTTCCAAATGTTCTGTGAAAGTGGCTGAGAAGATAATGATGTCATCTAGGTAGATGAGCAAACATTCAAAGTTTAAATCTCCCAAACAAACTTCCATCAAGCGCTGAAATGTAGCTGGTGCATTGGTTAGACCGAACGGCATTCTCAAAAATTCGTATAACCCCATAGGGGTGATGAATGCAGTCTTTTCTCGATCTTCTTCTGCAACTGGTACTTGCCAGTACCCACTGGCCAAATCCAGGGTAGAGAAGTATTTGGCCTTACCCAAAGCCAGCAAAGAGTCTTCTATTCGTGGTAAAGGGTATGCATCTCTGACGGTGCAGGCATTCAATCGCCGGTAATCTACACAGAACCGCAAGCTTCCATCTTTCTTCTTTACTAATACTATGGGAGAAGCCCATGGACTTTTACTGGGTCGGATAACATGACTGTCTAGCATGCGTTTTAGCAACACTTTGGCTTCTTGATAAAAAGCGGGCGGAATGGTACGGTATCGTTCTCGTACCGGGTGAGCATTTCCCGTATGTATTTCATGTTCTAAAGTTGTTGTCAACCCAAAGTCTGCTTCATTCTTGGAAAAAGCCTTGGAGTGCTCTCCTAACACTCCCGCCACTTCATCTATTTGTCTGGTAGTCAAATCCGTTCCTTCTAAAGGTATTTGCTCCAGTAATCGCCTCCCAATGGTGTCATTAGCTTGAGTGGTGGCTCGACACACTGTAACCACAGCTACACTTTCACAAGGATAACTCACTTGCCAATCTGAACGGCTTTCCACCTGTTCCTCCCTCACCGGAAACACTTCAGCTACTAGTTCCCGGGGAAATAAGGTTACATTTTGTTTCGTGATATTAACCACTCGTAATAATACTTGTCCAGCCTGTACCTTGCATATCGACCGGGCCACGGCTACTCCTTCTTTCTGCAGAGCTGATTCAATTAACACAGTGGTGCCCTTTAACACTTTATTAGTACCCACTGGCAAGGGTAACAACATTTCATGGCCTGCTGGTACTTGTATACTTCGAGAGGCTGGTATTTTAACCAGTCCTACCCTTCCAGGCCAATTTAACAGTTCTCCATTAATGCGACAATGTTTTAAAGTGCGCTGTAAAGCCATTTGAGAAGGTCGTTGAGTGGGTATTTGTTTCCAATATTTTGGGCCCAGCTCTTGTGACATTACTCCATCTAAGTCCCGCAATATATTCATTCCTAGAATCACGGGAATTTCAGAGTCCATAGCTTTTTCTACTATGATAACCCCCTTTTTGTTCAAATCACGATTCCATATTGAAATGTCCATTTGTATAACTCCCAGGATAGGGATAGGTAAACTATTAGCTGCCTTGAGTCTTATCCAAGTGTCACTCTTCTCACATAACAAGGAAGGGAAATAAGTTTCAAACACAACTTTATCCATAGTGGTCACTTGAGATCCAGTATCGATTAAACATGACAACTCAACGCCATTGAATTTTGCTACGACGACGGGACATTCCCCCACTATATCTGTAGCATCTAACGCAGGGCATGTATCCGTGGACTCCCCTGTAGTTTGCCCCTCAACTACAGGTCGTTCTAGTTTAAATTCCTGCGATTGCTCTGATAGTGAGAACGCATGCAATTTCTAGCAATGTGTCCTGCTCGGCCACAATTATAGCAGATGGTAGGCTCTGGAGCATTCCTACCTTGATTCCTCCTATCTGCAAACGACTGTCTCTCTTGTGAGTATCGAACTGGAGTTCCAGGGTCAGGCTTATTAGTAATAGCGGCTTTCAACTCTCTCATGGCACCTTCCAATGACTCCATCCTTGCCTCCATGTCGGGGTTCTTCTTGGTTACAATTTCTGCTTGCCTGACCACCGTATCAGTGCTGGCCGATTCCTCTTTTTCCAATGCGATAGCTTCCGTCAATAATTGATGAATCGTCATATCTGGTTCTTTCTTTAACTTTTCCTTCAGAGTTCTCCTTAACGGTGGATTCTTGAGACCTATTACAAACTGATCCCGCAATACTACGTGTACATTGGTAAAGGACCCGGCTGATTGTTCTTCTTTACGTTGCAACATTGCCATTATTTCCTGTAATCCATTTGCAAACTGCGCCAGTGTCTCTTCTTCTTTCTGCTGGCGGGCAAAGAATCGCTTCCTTATCATGCCCTCAGAGGACGTATCCCCATACACATCATCTAATAGCTGCCGAATTTGTTCGAAGGTTTGTCGGTGTCGTGCTGGCTGTAACAAAACGGTTTTCCTAGCTTCTCCTTCTAAGGTACTTAGCGCCAATTCTACTTTTAAATGTGGAGCGACATTACAGAGCCGTGCCGCTCCTTCCAGCCGTTCACTCCAATCTTCCAACAATAGATCAGATCCATTAAACTTTGGCAAATGATTTAAGAGGGCTCCCACCGGTATCATTGGATGGGTCACACTGGATGATAATGTTGTCTCGTCCATTGTATCTGCATCCATCCTTGCCGACTACGCCAAGTTGTAATATGACTTTAAGGACAATAATTACTGACACCGGGATTATATTCGTTTTGTCTTTACTGAACATGCAGAAAATATGACAACAGTCAAAAACTTGAGCTCTAGGCAAAATATAACTGGTGCTCGGTCAACAATACAGTCTCTGCTTTTATCCGGCACTTCAATATAACACAGTCTCTTATAATCCGTAATGATTAAAATATGTTCTCTTTATCCGGTGCCTTAGGATAATAAAGTCTCTTAGCTTCCAGGTTTAGTGTAATGTGATCTTTGAGGTCCGGCAATGTAATACAATGCACTCTCTGATGATCCGGCACTTAATGGCTCTATGTTACCTTATGCTCAAAATGGCGTCTTCAGCTTCTTGCTCTAAACACTCTCTTCTTAACTCAGCCGGATCTCCTTAACTTGGAACTCCAGAAAATGTGTGTCTGATACTTCACATTACTTATGCTCTGCTGCTGGCCAGAATGCTCTTTATCTTTTACAGTTATCTGAGTCACAATGTCTTCCTTACTTGCTACAGCTCTCTCAGTCCAGTCTCTGTCTCTTCCTGTCCAGCGCTTCTCAGACCTCTCTCCAGACACTTCCTCACTAGACCTCTCTTGAATATCACTCCACACACAAAACACTGTCGATGTACTAACCTCACAGCGCCCTCTAGTGGCCGGCCACAACCTCCCATTTCTCAATGCCATACAATCCTTTTGCTGGGTTACATACGTAAGGAAAAATATCACATTTATAAGATAAACAGATGGTACAGTATGATGCCATCAGAAGATTAGCATTCACATAGCATTTCTGGACTTAAAATCGTTTTTGATAATGTCATATATTGTGGCGTGTCCTGTTGGACCCCACACCACGACTTTGCCATGTGCATGAGGCTTTAAGCCACTAACTAGTTCATAAAGCTGATTTAAATGTAAGAATGTGGAAGTGTCCTTCATACTTAAAGAGTCCTTGGTTTCACTTTTATTGCATTATATATTTCTGTTGTACATTGTGCCAAATATATTGTGACAACAAAATAGCCACTGTTTCGTACATGATATGTTCATTTGCTTTCCCCCCATACTAGTGCAGCACAGGTGGAGAATACATGGTTGTGCAGCAAATGTATATTTTATACTTTGTTTTCACTGAGTAGTTGCTTTAAAGAGGCTCTGTCACCACGTTATAAGTGCCCTATCTCCTACATAAGGAGATCGGCGCTATAATGTAGGTGACAGCAATGCTTTTTATTTAAAAAACGATCTGTTTTTACCACTTTATTAGCGATTTTAGATTTATGCTAATGAGTTGCTTAATGCCCAAGTGGGCATATGTTTACTTTAGCATCATGCACTCCTCTCCATTCATTTAGGCAACGCATAGGGATCTTGCTAGATCCTTATGTGCTGTCTTATACTAACACATTAACAATACTGAAGTGTTTAGACAGTGAATAGACATTCCACGGGATGTCTATTCACAATCTCTGCACTTCGTTACTGTTTCTATGGTAGTTACAGCAGAAGAAGCGTGATCTCATTGTAACCTGTCATTTACAGCG
Organism: Rhinoderma darwinii; assembly: GCF_050947455.1. NCBI lineage: Eukaryota > Metazoa > Chordata > Amphibia > Anura > Rhinodermatidae > Rhinoderma > Rhinoderma darwinii. The sequence continues at coordinate 386,550,312 of NC_134688.1, read as the reverse complement.
AGATCTCGCGAGATCTCGCGAGATCACGCTTCCTCTGCTGTAACTACCACAGATAGAGTAATGAGGTGCAGGGATTGTGAATAGACATCCCGTGGAATGTCTATTCACTGTCTAAACACTTCAGTATTGTTAATGTGTTAGTATAAGACAGCACATAAGGATCTAGCAGGATCCCTATGCGCTGCCTAAATGAATGGAGAGCAGTGCATGATGCTGATTGGTCAGCGTCATACACTCCCCTGTACAACGCCCACTTGGTCTAAAGTAAAAAATACGCCCACTTGGGCATTAAGCAACTCATTAGCATAGATCTAAAATCGCTAATAAAGTGGTCAAAATAGATCGTTTTTTTAAATAAAAAGCACTGCTGTCACCTAGATTATAGCGCCAAACTCCTTATGTAGGAGATAGGGCACTTATAATGTGGTGACAGAGCCTCTTTAAATTATTTGGCGTTGGGAGAAATGGCCTGGATGCAATCTTAGTTAGGTGATTGCTGTGTTATAGAAGAGGGAAGGACAAGACCAGCGTGGCTACGCTGCATCCCTTTGCTGGGGGTGGTGCTTAGTTTTTAAAAGGGGACTGTTCCCACCTAATGGGGCTCTATATGCAGGCAAAGCCTATAGAGTGAGCTTCTGTGTGACATGCTGCTGTAGGTGCTGAGTGGCACAGGTGAAAGGCCCTAAGAGTCTTGGGTCCAGGTGCAGGTGCCCAGCGGTTGACGGGCAGGAGCCTCCCTGGTTGGGACATTGTGAGTAACTGCAGAGGCTTAATGGAAGACCTACCTTTTGAAGAGGACTTCCTCTGTATAAAGGAGGAGTGTTGTGACTCTGTCCAACTGAGTGGTGAGCCAGTCTTCACTGCCTGCCTGAACCGTAAGTTGTAATGTTGCTAATAGACTGTGACTCTCTGCTGTGAAGTGTTGTGTTATGGCTGTTGTGGTCGTGTGTGAGTCAACACCAGCCTCAGTAAAGCCCCATTTACATAGGCAAATAATCGGTAACAAGCATTCCTAAGAATGCTTGCTCGGCCGATTATTGGCCTGTGTAAACAATGCAGGAATCAGCCGACAAACAAGCAAGGGCTGGTTTGTCGGCTGATCACATAGTTTATAAACGCTATAAAAGCATCATTTTTCGGCAGCACATCTCCTCGTGTACACAAGGGGTGTGCTGCCGACAATGATGCAAACTGAAGGTACTGAACAATTGTATTAACGACTGCTCGTCCCCATACAGTATAGCAACAGCCCAAGTAAAAGGACCTGTCAATGAGCGCCAATCAATAGGCTATATCATTAATCTGTTCTCGTCAGGGCCAGAAATCTGCCCATGTAAATCCATTTCAAAAGACTTTGTTTTGCCATCACTTCTGGTCTCCATACCATCTTTTCTACGACTACCTTACAAATTGGCCTTACTCTACACAGGCCTCTCATTACACAACAACAAGTCTGCAGAAACCAACACCTTGGCTAATGGTTCATCCATTTGGATAAAAGAACACAGGACATCTAGAGATGGGTGGCCAATTCAGCCTTTTGCCAGCCCATAGAATGACAACTTTTTTTTACACAGTGTGAGTGGTGTTTTGTAAAACCCCCTTCACTTGCATTGTACTATGCTTTGCTCCGTAATAATAATGTCAATGTGAAGCCAGTCAAATTCAAATTCCTGACTTTTGTATGCCTTGTGTAAGTCTCTTTTATTGGTACTTGATTTTAAAGGCTATACATTCTTGTAGTTTACGTGATTGTTACCTCTTACTGTATTGTCTTGGAGACCTTTATTCTTCATTATTAGTGTTTTAAAGCATCAGATTCCAAAGACAAAACTTTGATAGTACAGTATATTAAGGAATTAAATATACAGCAACTCCCTAATGTACTATTATTATTTAAATCTACCCTTTTATGAGAAGAAGCACTCCAGTAATAGAACATAGTAGAGGTTAGAGGAATCAAAATTCTCCCCCATTGCTCTGTGGGTCATCATAAGACTGTATGTCCCCCTTATCTAAAGCTTGCATTCTGCTTTTGGTGCAAGATACACATCTGTTGTAAGATAGCCTGTATCTGATTATGGCTGCAAGCAGGAAACAGAGGAATTAGATTTTTTTGAGGCTTCCCAGATTATTGCAATAGAAGTGTAATATGGGGTTGCTCTATGTTTAACACCATAATAAACATGAACAGTCTCAGCTGAGCCACCAATGAACCTATACCACACCACATTTGGGCATCATGTTAAGTGTACACATGTACTGGCTAGACGTGTGTCAAAAGGATATCCTTCTGGCATGTTTATCTGGTCTACCTCAGTATATCTTGTAGTGGACTACCACAATGCAATGATATGCCAGAAAATATAACAGCCAATGGCAGACAAATGCAAATGTATAGGCATACATCCAGCGACACACTTCAAACGTGCACAATAAACGTAGTGCCTGACTGCACAAAGAAAAAAAAAGTTATGGCTCTCATACTATGGCATTACAAGAACATGATTTTTTATTTATTTATTTTTTAAATAAAAAAAAATCTATTATTGTCATAATCATGCTGACCCACAGAATAAAGTTAACATGCAATTGATACCGCACGGTAAATGCAATACAATTTAAGCCAAAACAAGAACAGCGGAATTGCTGTTTATTTCCACCTCCTCACAAACAATAGTTAATACATGCTTTACAATACATTGTATGTACCCAAAAATGATGCCATAAAAAAAAAATACAACCCGTCCCGCAAAAAACAAGCCCTCATACGTCTACATCGGTGGAAAAATAAAAAAAAATTATGGCTTTGGCAATGTGGAGATAAAACAAATAAAAAATGGTGTGTCCTGAAGTCCAAAATAGGCCGCGTCCTAAAGGGGTAATGGGTAAAAAGTATTGTTAGATTATCAGAGTACCCACTTTTTTAAAGATGCAGTTATACCATACAAGAATTTGGGAAGTTTTGCTTGTTATCTTCTTTTAACTTTATTTCTTTCTCTCGTTGAACTTGTATAAATATTCTAACTAGATGAAAGCCTACTGACTCCTTTATGGCAGTCACATGGATGTGATAGCTTCATGAAAGAAATATAAAAAAAAACACTATGCACTTTCAAGCAAACATTACAGAAAAAATGTCAGCTCATATAAATTCTGATTGCCTTCACAGTCCTTTAACTAAAGTTCTTCCCCTGTCTCATTATCTGTGCAAACAAGCTACTCTCAGCTTATGGCCTCATGTATATGTCAAGTTATCAGTCATCTTATGTTGCCGGTTGCTTTAATTAGTGCGCCACTGGTGGGAAAGAGTCACCATTTGTCCCATAACACATTTTTATTAACATACTGGTACAGTAAAAACGCAGTGCTAAAGTTCAGTGAGTTCTACACGTATAATATGTTACATTCAAAGAAACCTTGGATTTCATGATAAATATGAACAGCACAGAAATCCAGTTAGGTTTTCTGAATAAATAAAACAGATATGGCTTAAAGGGGTTTCCTCATCATAAACTACACATACAATCTGAAAGCCAACCCTGCTCCAGAGCAGCTGATTTTGTCTTGGTACTACCTGCAACTTCTTTTACCTGCCATAAGAGAAATCTAGTATTACATGTCGCGCTAGTGGTGACTGCAGGCAGCCAGAATTTGGAGCTCTGTATCAGAAAAGTTGAGCTGCGACACCTATAATGACATATTATAAAATGAATCATCTTAGAATATGGGCCTAAAAACGACATTAGCAGTATTAAAAAGTGGACAGAAAATTGTGCAGGTTTTTCCGTTTTAGGCAATCAAAGGGTCCCTTGAAAATAAACTGATCACAAGGTGTCCACCAGCTGAGTCCCCCAGTGATTAGCTGTAATTTGGGAGGAAATCTGTCAGTAAGTGTGCAATTTCCCTGCAGCACCACCACAGGGGAAATAAAATATTACACAGTGTCCATTCAGGTCAATTGGTGGCTTGTGCAATGCAGGACAGGACAGGTCCTCCAGAGCAAGAGTCGCTCTTTGTAGCTCCTCTCCTCTCTGGCCAACACATGAGAATCCTGAACAGAGGACCCCCCTCTATTAACTCAGAATTCCCTAATAGGTTATATGAATATGAGGTTTTTTTAAACTGGACAACCCCTTTCAAGGCACTTTCACACAGTACAAATTGTGTCGGTATTTTGCATTTGTACTCTATTTTTAAGCCAAACTCAGGAATCAAACATAAACAAGAAAAAGGTGTAATGCTTTTTTCTGCATTTTATTTTTTTTAAAAACGGTTGTGGTTTCAATCATTTGTTATTACGTTTTTTACATGCGTTTTTGGTGATCTTTTATTTTGTACATTCGTTTTCCCTGCTGTTTCTTTATAGTTCTATAGAGAAGCTTATGTCGAGAAACATCAGAAGAAAAACTGCATACCCAAAGAATGTTGACTTTTGCTAAAAACACCACTGACCCCAAAAACGCAAATGTATGTAGACATTCTCATATTTCGCTATAACATTTTAACTAACATTTGGCCGTTAATTTTTAGTTTTCTAACAAAGTGTTCCACAAAACACTGCAACAAAGACTATATGTTCTGGCTTAGACTGTAGCCTGTCTTCTGATATTACATGTACAGCAAATATAATAATTTTTTCGTCTATGGGAAATCATGGGAATTATGGGAAATTGTAAAGTGTTTATCCCAGTGTTCCCCAATCAGTTACTTGAGAGGTATATGTATCATCATTCGCTTGCAGCTCCCATGTGGTTAGGCTGTGCAAATACTTTTGAAGGTGAGGATGTATATTAAAATTGTTGCTACCAGTCAATACATAATGCAATGTTACTATATTTCATGATTATTAAGATAAGAAATATTACCAGCAAATTATCCTCATAATATTCCATCCATAAGAATACATTAGTTCTCTGGCATTGAAGGCAGCAAGAGTATCCATAAAAGCCTACCGTCATTCTCACCATACCCTGTTACAGGGTTCAGCAAAACTGAGTATGTCACGGCAAGAAGTAGTAATATAATAACAAGAATCATAATAATAATAATAATAGCAACAGCCACGGTAATAATGAAAATGTGTGTTCCCCAACTAGTGGCAGTGAGCAAAATGTGGCTCTAAGATCTTACTATGGTTCACCTTCACAGTACAAAGAGGAAATGACAAGCCAATTCCCCAGAACCACTCAAGGAATGCAGCTGGAGTAACAAATTGGACAGATGTTATTTGTGTATATTAATAAACCAGATGAAAGCATATACAGGTTCTTCTCAATGACTTAGAATATCATCAAAAAGTTAATTTATTTCAGTAATTCAATTCAAAAAGTGATCTCATATATTATATAGATTCATTACACACAGAGTGATCTATTTCCAGCACTTTTTTATTTTCATGTTGATGATTATGGCTAACAGTTTATGAAAACCCAAAATGTAGTCTTTCAGAAAATTAGAATATTGGGTAAAAATTTAAGATTGTAGACTCATGGTGTCACACTCTAATCAGCTAATCAACACAAATCACCTGCAAAGGTTTCCTTAGCCCTTAAATGGTCCAACAGTCTGGTTCAGTAGACTACACAATCATGGGGAAGACTGCTGAATTGACAGTTATCCAGAAGACAGTCATTGACACCCTCCACAAGGAGGGTAAGCCACAAAGGACAATGATAAATAAGCTGTTCACAGAGTGCTGTATCCAAGCATATTAATGGAAAGTTGAGAGGAAGGAAAAAGTGTGGTAGAAAAAGGTGCACAAGTGACAGGGATAAACGCAGCCTGGAAAGGTTTGTCAAAAAATAGGCAATTCAAGAATCTAGGGGAGATTCACAAGGCGTGGACTGCGGCTGGAGTCAGTGCTTCAAGAGCCACCACATACAGATGTATCCAGGATATGGGCTACAGCTGTCACATTCCTTGTGTCAAGCCACTCATGACCCAGAGACAACATCAGAAGCGTCTTACCTTGGCTAAGGAGAAAAAGGACTGGTCTGTTGCTCAGTGGTCCATAGTCCTGTTTTCAGATGAAAGTAAGCTTTGCATTTCATTTGGAAATCAAAGTCCCAGAGTCTGGAGGAAGAGTGGAGAGGCACTCAATCCAAGTTGCTTACGGTCCAGTGTGAAGTTTCCACAGTCAGTGATGGTTTGGGGGCCATGTCATCTGCTGGTGTTGGCCCACTGTGTTATATCAAGTCCAGAGTCAATGTTCTTATGATCTAGGGTATGTGGACCTACTAGGCCACTCTGCCGCATCAAAGAGAAAGCTGGCCAACTCACAATCTATGCACAGTCTTGTTGAAGAGGTTTGTAGCACAAGGGTCCAGACAAAGGCAGGTCTTCCGGCACAGATGGGGCTAGGGGTGGCAGGTTGTGCCAGACGTGGCGGATGGCACCAGGGATGGCAGATGACACTAGATATGGGTTATCCAGCAGGCGGTATGACATGACTCAGATACAAGACAGACTCAGGAATGAAACACAGCATGGGATACAGGAGATAGGATGCAGGGAACGGGAACACTGGTAGCAGGAAAACACTAAGGGACCATTTGCAATACAGACATGGGAAAACTACAAACACGCTTAGGAAAGGCATAGAAGGGTGGAGCCCTTCTTATAGTCCAGAATGAACAGGGGTTAATTAGAGAACTTTAACATGTGCGCACGCTGGCCCTTTAAGGCCAGGACTGAGCGCGCGCACCTTAACACTCGGAGCAGGGCCGGACGGCCGCAAGTGCTGGTGTCCCCTAGGAAAGAGATGCTGGCCGAATGTCAATAGTCTGTGGTCACGGCCATCGCAAGGTAAGAAGGCGGACGTCTGCGAACCTGGCCGTGACAAACGCAGCCGTCTAGCAGGAAATTTTAGAGCACTTCATGCTTCCCTCTGCTGACAAATGATTTCATTTTCCAGCAAGATGTGGCACCTGCCCACACCGGCAAAAGTACCAATACCTGGTTTAATAACCACAGTATCACTGTGTTTGATTGGCCAGCAAACTCGCCTGACCTAAACCCCATAGAGAATCTATGGGGTATTGTCAAGAGGAAGATAAGAGACACCAGACCCAACAATGCAGACAAGCTGAAGCATGCTATCAAACCTGGGCTTCCATAACACCTCAGCAGTGCCACAGGCTGATCGCCTCCATGCCACGCCGCATTGATGCAGTAATTCATGCAAAAGGAGCCCTCACCAAGTATTGAGTGCATATACTGGACATACTTTTCAGTAGGCCAAAATTATGGTTTTAAAAATCATTTTTGAAATTGTGCTTATATAATATTCAAATTTTCTGAGACAGTAAATTTGGGGTTTTCATTAATTGTTAGCAATACGCATCAACATTAAAAGAAAAAAATTGCTGGAAATAGGTCACTCTGTGTTTAATGAATCTATATAATAAATGAGTATCACTTTTTGAATTGAATTACTGAAATAAATTAACTTTTTAATGATATTCTAATTCATTGCGAAGGACCTGTATTTTATGTCAATCAAGTGTGTAATCTCTATTCTACTACTAAATATTATTGATCATTTGGAATCTGCTTTAAAGCGGATGTACAGTAAATAGCAAAGTGATAACATACATATCAAAATAAGGTGGACATTTAGCAATCTATCAAAAATCTAAAACATTTACTTTTGTAGTATATGGATACACTTGATTCATCCCCTCCAACGGAAAATCATATTTGATTTGATGTAGACTTTCAGCCACTATTGAGACCAGATGAGGGGATCAAAAAAGGAAATACTTACCTCCATGTGTCTCACATTGTGACACTTCACCCCTCCCCCATCTGGCATCAGAGCTCCTAGCCTTTAGGGTGTCATGGCTATGAGGAATTTGGACCCACAGTAGCAGCTAGTCAAACGGAAAGTCAATGACAGACACTAGGACACTAGTACCTGGGTATCTGGCTTGTATCGGACTATCAGAAGCAGGCTTGTGTCAGACTATCGGAAGCAGACTTTTTCTGGATAACTGGACTTGAACACAAAAGTTGTTTCAGGAAATAGACTTGACACGGACACTGGACTTGAACACAGAAGTCGTCTCGGACACTTGACATCACACGGGCACCGGACACAGATACTGGAAATAGGATATGGGACACGGGATACAGCATACAACTAGGAAACCATTTGCATGACAAACACTGGGAAGACACAACATTGCTCAGGCACTGTGGAAAGGGACCGGATTCCTTTTAAGGGCCAGGGTGCTCGGGGATAGGTTGGGGATAATTTTACTGGTGCGTGTGCTGGCCCTTTATGGCTTGGGACGAGCGCGCGTGCGCACCCTATGAGACAGCCGGGGAGAGAAAGCAGAGAGCACAGCGTGTTGGTGTCGCTGTGAAGGGGGACGCCGGTGAAGGGACACAGTCCTGCGGTTGCGGGCGCTGGTAAGAGGAGGATGCCGGTGGTCCGCGGGTGCTACATAGGGATGATTTTTTTTTTCCCACGTGATCATTGCAGACTTTGATTGGCTGAAGCAGTCACATGGGATGAAATATCATCCCAGGAGGCCGGCAGCACTGAGACCAGACGGGAGAGGAATGAGGTGTTGCTATGGTTAACACCAGGAGCAGTGAGTATCAATTTGATGTTTTTTCAAAGTGAAACATCTCTTCCCCATTGAACCCAATGGGGAAAGTCTGCAAAAAAATAATTATTCCGCATTATAAATTAACATGCTGCGGTTCCAAAAATTTGCACTACAGGTCAATTTCTGAATGGAAATTTTTAGCAGCGTGTGGATGAGATTTTTAAAATTGTATTCACTTTGCTACTACTGTAATACGGTGCAAATTATTTGCCTGCAAATCTGGATGGAAAATCGACAGCAATTATGCTACGACTGCAGAGGGGCCTAAGGGTGCATTCACACGTGGCAAATTTTGTTGCAGAAATTATGAACAATTCTGGAGCATCTTTTCTTAAAACTCTACATTGTGCAGCTCCTTTGCTAATCCCCAAGAAATGTATGAATAAATTGACAATCGGGTGTTAACAGCTGCGGATGTGTCTCTACATAGACTAACATTGTCCAATCAGTACTGACAGAGTGAAAGTGCGTTGAAACAAAGGGGAATAATTACACCAAGTTGTCAATTTATTCATATATTTCTAGGAGGAATAACAGAGGAATGACTCAACACAGAGTTCTATGAAAATATGTTCCAGAATTGTTTATTCATGGGGAACACATATTTAATAAATTAAACCTTTTAGGAGAATTGACCGGTCTTCTTTAAAGTGATATTGTTGATGAAAGCAAGAAAGTTTTACCCATCAGCACCGAAAGGGTTCTAATAAGTATAGAAATATAAAGTAATAACTTGTAACAAATGCTATTCTAGTGATTATTATTAGTGTTATTAAATTGATTAATCTAGGGAATTTATATAATTGCAATTTAAGGGGTCAGAATTTTTTTTCCAGCTGTGAGAATAAATTGGCAACTGCCCCGCAGGTGGTTTATGTTACATACTTTTCCCCAGACTTGCAAACTATACAAAGATTGTACCTGTCTTTATATATTATAAAAACTTACATTTCATGTTATCTATCAGCATGTAATCTCGAAAATATTATTTCTTGTTATTTGGAAAATACTGTAGTGTAACTTTATAAAAATTTTTATATAGTAAAATATTTTCTTAATCGCTACTCACATGACTGGAGCTATTTTGAAGATATTTTCAAGCAACTAAATGCATTCCTATGGACAGCGATTTATCACAGCGATATCTCAGCAATTTTTTTGAAGTGAGATAAATACTCTGTGTGTAGCCCAATTTACTGCATTCCTATGGACAGTGATTTATCTCGCACTACAAATAAAGTCTAGGTCTAGCCCCCAGCTTTAGAGCGATTACGGAATTAGCATGTGAGCAATAATAATAAGTATGTAGAAAAAAACTATTTCTACCCAAAACAGAAAATTATACAGTATATACAATAAAATTCCTTTAATCTGGTATACAAAAGACTAGCATTTCCAGTAGTCTGTTATTTGTTTCCAGCACTTTTCTATGGCACTGAAACTCTTTCCATAATGTTTGTCACTGCTGGTAAATTTGATTATATTCTGGCAAATCGAGACGTTCCTTATGTATTTAGAATTTTTAATGTAGATAATATATTGTATCGCTGATGAGTTTTAGTTGTTAAAACTTTTTAGAAATTTTCAGAAACAGAAATGTTAAATCTGATCCCTACGATCCCGCTTTTTGAATACCATTCCATCATCGAGCGTGGCAGTTAACAGATAATTTTATTTTGTTATTAGGGCTTGTCCACACGCTATGGAATTACTGCAGAAACTTTCTGCAGCAATTCCGCAGAAACTAGCAGAAATTCTGCTGCGGAAAAACCACAACATTTACTGCGGTTTTTTTACTGTAGAAAATGGTACGTATTTTGCTGCATTTTTTAAAATTTTGGGAAATGGTGATATCTCCTCTAAAAAACGCAGCAATTCAGTCCACTTTCCGCAGTAGAAATTCCGACCAGAAATTGACACGCGGTGCATATTTCTCGGACCGCAGCATGTCATTTTCTGGTCGGAAATTCTATGCAGCGTGTGGATGAGAATTATTAAATCTCACCCACTTTGCTGCTAGTGTATTCTGCTGCGTATTTTCTGTCCGTAATTTCAGGTGGAAAATCCGCAGAAATTCCACTACGTGTGGACAAGCCATTAGAGGTTTAGTTGACTTCTTGGTGAGCTTGTGGTAGGCTTAAACTCTGTGTAAATCAATATAAGAAAAATTATAATATATCTTATTAGAGAAAACTGCCTCTTTCTCCACCTATCAGAATCCTCCTCCCCTCCCCCTCCTAACTGTTCACTCACTCTGAATTTACTGGTTTGTCGGCTGGTCAAGTGGAGATGGACACTCAACTCACTGAGGGAGAAGGTTACAGCTGACCAATAAAGTCTATGGAAAGGGGAGCGGGGAAGAGGAAGCAGGAGCCGAGTAAGAGAGAGAGGCAGAGAGACACACAAAGAGATGCTGTTGCAGCAGTTTCTAGTAAGTGTTCTACCTCACCACTGTGCTTGATTCTCAGCTACACTGCTCCTTACTAATGTATGATGTCCTTCATGCTTCTGCTGGTTCTATTTATGTGATAGATAGAGATAGGAGAGCAGGACTCTTCTCTTCTCTGTGTGCAGTCTATAGAAGACATGATAACCGTTAGGCTTCGCCCATTAGCTGAAAGAAAACTGAGCATTAGAAACAAAGTCTGCAGAATAGAAAACTGCAAATACAATGGACAATACAAGTCAAATAATAGCCAGAAATATTCCTCATGTACGTTGTAATATTCTAAACAAAATAAGAGTTGCAGTACAAAGTATAGGAGAATGACAGAACAGAGGCCTCGTCCTGTGAAAAAAACACCGTAGTATTTTAGCCTACCTCTCGTCTTCCATTAGAAAATACAGCTAAACTGCAATCAACATAGTTACCTACTGAAGATAAAAAGCTACAACTAGTGAAGAAAATAAATAGCAGAAATGAAATAAAATCACAAGAAGTCAATAACCGGTCAGTATGTACTGTATTTAGTTTGTGAGTGAATACAGGAGTGCAAAAGTATGGGACAGCATGGTTAGCACTGTTGTCTTGCAGCACTGGAGTCCTGGGTTTTAATCTGATCAAAGAAAACATCTGCATGGTGTTTGGATGTTCTCCCCGTGTTTATACTGGTTTTCACCCGCACCTGAAAAACATAGTGATGGGTTAAATATTTTCATATGAAATTGATCCTAGTTTGGTGTCTGAGATAAGGAGATTAGATTGTGAGCCCAGTAACTAATGTGATTGCTAACAGTGCTGTGGTATATGTTGTCGCTAAATAAAGAAAATAAATACATAAAAAAACACAAATTTAGAAAACATTATTACATATTTTTTTCACGCAGAAGTGTATTAAAACATAATGCAACGCGGTCAGACATTTGTGCACTTACTGAATTTAACATAAATATTCCTATTGTAAGAAAAACAGACTGAGGCTATGTTCACACGGGGTATTTTGCAGGAGGAATATCTGCCTCAAAATTCCATTTGGAAGCCGCGGGCATAAAACAGCGCGAAATACGCTTTCTCTGCCTCCCATTGAAGTCAATGGGAGGTCGGAGGCGGAAGCGCCCGAAGATAGGGCATGTCGCTTCTTTTTCCCGCGAGGCAGTTTTACTGCTCGCGGGAAAAAGACGCCGACGCCTCCCATTGAAATCAATGGGAGGCATTTTCGGGCCGTTTTTGACGAGCTTTGCGACGCGGTTTCCGCGTCAAAAAACTCGGCAAGATACCCCGTGTGAACATAGCCTAAGTCTTCTTCAGGCATATTTTCTCTTCTTATCTATAGAAGATCCCTTTTAGGTCCTTCAAAAACCTCAAAGACTTTTGTTCTTCTAGTATAAAAAAAACTAGAAACCATGCCAGATATCAGCAAAAATCACAGGGGGAAGCTTATTTCAAATGAATGGGGGACCATGTAATATAAAACATGGTCACATTTAGTCCAGCAGAGCAAGAACCACTCTGTGCAACAGCTTTTTTCAATAGAAAGGTGTCCCAAGCGGGAAAGCCCCTCTATGACTTCTATATGGCCTAAAAGGGCATGTGGAAAGGGGTTGTCCAGATGGGAAAATCCCTATAGCTGTAAGAGCTTTTGTCCACTCTATTTTTTCTGCCATTTTAAATTGCATTAAAAATGCATTTAAAAATACCAGCAATTTATTAAAGCTAAAAGCATTTTTTAAGGCGTTTTTAGTGGCGTTTTTATGGCGTTTTGCATTTAGTGTAATTTTGTACATCAGTATCCACCGTATATATACAGTGCAAGTCGGATGGGGAAGTATAGAGCGGGCTCACAGGCTGAGCCTGCTCCATAGAACGAGCATGTCGCCTGTATCTGACAGTCGATACTTCAGTGTAATGAGCGGTATCCCCCTCGAGCATGATCCCGCTCGTTTAACCCATTAAATGCCGCCGTTAAGAGCGACTGTGGCATTTAAATGGCTAGAAACAGGGGGAGGCCCCCTGTAACGTTGGAACGGCCGCCCCAAGACGCAATCACGGGGTGTTGTTGGTTGGCATGGCAGCCTGGGGGCTTGAGAATGTCAGTATCACGATATATTGCAATACATTAGTATCGCCGTATATCATGCAAGCAATCGCTGGTTCAAGTCCCCTAAGGGGACAGGTAAAAAACAATAAACAGTAAAATAAATGTTTTTTTAACCCCTTCCTGCAAATGTCCATGACAGTACATCCTGATTGACAGTGCATTCCTGCAATAGGGCGTACAGTCCCACCCTGTAGATGAAGCGGGCACAGGAGCTGTGCTCGCTTCATCTTCAGCGGGTGTCAGCTGCAATAAACAGCTGCAATGGCGGAGATCATAGTTACTTCCGATAGCCACCATTTAACCCCTTAAACGCCGCAGTCAATAGCAACTAAGTTGTTGCCAGAGGGAGGGGTCTCCCTCTGTATCCCACCGCCCCCCCACCGTACCGCACCGCCCCCTGGTCGGCCAGGTATGGAAGCCTATTAGGTCCTGCCCAAGGCAGGACCTAATAGGCTAAGTGTCAGTTTAACAATGACCTACAAAGTGCAGTGTATTGTACCAGGGACCAGAAGATCAGGTTTTCAAGTCCGCAAGTAAGTGTAAAAAACAAAGTAAGAAAAAGCAAAAAAAAGTTTAAGAAAAATAAATAAAACTTTTTAAAGTGGAGCTAAATGTTTGACAAACTTCTGATACGTCATAGTGACATGTCAAAAGTTTGGATTGGTGGGGGTCGGAGCACTGAGACCCACACCAATCGCTAGAATGAAGCAACTGAAGTGCTCGTGTGAGCGCTCAGCCGCTTCGTGTCTGTTTGGCTTTTTCCGGAAATAAATGTATCACTTTACGGACTCAATAGAAATTCTATGAGCTTTCCGGAAAAAGTCGAAACAGACACGAAGCGGCTGAGAACTCACACGAGCACTTCAGCTGCTTCGTTCTGGTGGGGTCTCAGTGACCCCCACCAATCCAAACTTCTGACATGTCACTATGACATATCAGAAGTTTGTCAAACATTTAGCTACACTTTAACGAGGCTCTGTCACCAGATTATAAATGCTCTATCTCCTACATAATCTGATCGGCGCTGTAATGTAGATTACAACAGTGGTTTTTATTTTGAAAAACAATCATTTTTGACCAAGTTATAAACAAGTTTAGATTTATGCTAATTAGTTTCTTAATAGACAATTGGGCTTGTTTTTAATTTTTACCAATTGGGCATTGTGAAGAGAAGTGTATAACGCTGACCAATCAGTGACCAATCAGTGTCATACACTTGTCATTGTTCCAGCCCAGCTTCTTTCACTGCACAATCACACTGTGCTGTGGATCATGCTGGGCTGGAACAATGAGAAGTGTATGACACTGATTGGTCACTGATTGGTCAGCGTTATACACTTCTCTTCACAACGCCCAATTGGTAAAAATTAAAAACAAGCCCAATTGTCTATTAAGAAACTAATTAGCATAAATCTAAACTTGTTTATAACTTGGTCAAAAATGATTGTTTTTCAAAATAAAAACCACTGTTGTTATCTACATTACAGCGCCGATCAGATTACGTAGGAGACAGGGCACTTATAATCTGGTGACAGAGCCTCTTTAAGTAATAAAAACAAGAATCGCCCTGTTTCCCTGGTCAAGTCCTTTTATGATTTGGAAAAAATTTAAAAAACTATACATAATAGGTATTACTGCGTTTGGAACGTCCTGATTCCTGAACTATAAAAATATCATGTTATTTTTACCGCATGGTGAACACCGTAAAAACATTAAAAAAAAAACAATGACAACATTTCTATTTTTGGTCATCTTGTCTCAAAACAAAATGTAATAAAAAGTGATCAAAAAGTCACAAGTACCCTAATATGGTACCAATAAAAACTACAGTTCATCATTCATAAAACAAGCCCTCTCACAGCGATATCAACTGAAAAAAAAAAATCGTTATGGCTGTCAGAAAATGGCGACACCAAAACATGATTTCTTTAGAAAAGAGTATTTTTATTGTGGGAAAGTAGTGAAATGTAAAAAAAAACTATATAAATTTGGTTTCGATGTAATCATATTGACCCACAGAATAAAGTTAAGATGATGTTTATACTGCACGGTGAACACTGTAAAAAAGAAAAAAACAAAACCGTGTTAGAATTGCTGTCTTTTGGATTCCTCATCTCCCAACAAATTGAATAAATAGTGCTGAAAAAAAAAATCGCATGTACCCCAAAATGGAAACAAAAAAATTACAGCTTGTTCCACAAAAAAAAAAAAAGCCCTCACACAGCTCCGTCAACGGAAAAACAAAATGTTAAAATTTTTTAGGTCAGTAGTTTTTCACTAGAAACCTCACGTCATCATTTGCTGGACCCTACAAGTGGACCACGTAGATGCAGCGGAGATAAGGAAACTTTAGGGCCTTGTGCTGCTTAAAGGGCTAGTGAAGAAGTCAAAGATTAGGCAATGCTGGCGCTTAGATATTTTGTATAATACCCAAAAAACCCGGCCTGTGCATAAAAGATTGGTTAAAATGTACCACACCAAACCATGGATTATTAATTGTATTATTCATTCACCCCATTATTACATCATCCTATTATGCCCTGATGTGCTCCGCCCAGTTACATATACCCTGATGTACTCTGCCCAGTTTACATATACCCTGATGTACTCCGCACATCTTACATATACCCTGATCTACTCTGCACATCTTACATATATCCTGATGTACTCCACCCAGCTTACATATACCCTGATGTACTCCGCACAGATTACATATGCCCCACATTATAAGCTAAAATACCAGCAAAACCCCAAACAAAACTACTACCAAGCAAAATCTGCACTCCGAAAGCAAAATTCTGAGCCTGGCAGTGTGCCCAAACAGCAGTTTCTGACCACTTATGGGGTATTACTGTACTCAGGAGAACCCGCTTAAAAATTTATGGGATGTGTGTCTCCAGTGGAACAAGCTGGGCAAAACACATTGAGCACTGAAATGACATATCTGTGGAAAATGGCAATTTTTAATCTGCAACATCTATTGTATACTAATTTTTGCAAAATACTTGTGGGGTCAGAATGCTCACTACACTTCTAGATGAATTTCTTGAGGGATGTAGGTTCCAAAATGGGATAATTTTTCAGGGGTTTCCACTGTACTAGTACCTTAGCTTAATGCAACATAGTGTCAGAAAACAAATCTCTACTCCAAAAACCAAATGGCGCTCCTGCACAAAAGTCAGGAATTACTTTATTGGAGGATGAATACAAAAAACATTAAAAATTAGTCATTCAATGCAAAAAGTGGCATCAGCCTGTGCAGGGAATATAAGATGGAATCAGGGCATGTGTATATAAGAAACATAATACACCAACATGTAGATGCAGGGATAAAAAAAACAATGCCTAGAAAGAGACCTTGCTAAAGGATATATATATATATATATATATATATATATATATATATATATATATATATATATATATAAATTCTGCATCCAATAGAGCTTATTGAGGAAACAGTAATAAAGTGACAGTGTAATCAATATAGGCTGTACCGCAGAACAAGTTCGCAAGTACGATACTGTTCAAAGAGTTAACCTAGTGATATACGCAAGTAAAAACAAGGCTGGAATGAAACAGTAACAATCAACGATGAACACATACCCATATTATGACTCCTCCACAGGGAATGACACAAGACTCGACGCGTGTTTCGCCTGATGACACCCGTGGACGAAGGCTTTAGCCGAAACTCGCGTTGGGTCATTATTACCCGTGGGGTCAAAATATTCACTACAACCATAATTTCCTTGAGGGGTAAAGTCCCGAAAATGGAGTCACATCTGGGGAATTTCTACTGTACTGGTACCTCAGGAAACTGTGTACATGCGACATGGCGCCTAGAAACCAATTCAGCAAAATATGCGCTGAAAAAGCCAAATGGCGCACCTTCACTTCTGAGTCCTACCGTGTGTCCAAACAGCAGTTTGCGAACGCATATTGGGTATTGCTGTACTCAGGAGAAAATGCTTTACAAGCGTAGAGGTGCATTTCTCCTATAGTCCTTGTGAAAATGCAAAATCTTGAGCTAGACCTACATCTTATTGGAAAAACATTATATATTTTTTATTTTCACATCCCAATTCTAATAAAGTCAGCAAAAACCTGTGGGGTCAAAATGCTCACTACACCCCTAAATTAATTCCTCAAGGGGTTTAGTTTACCAAATGGAGTCACATTTCAGTTTGTTTTTTTACTGTACTGGTACCTCAGGGGCTCTGTAAATGCAACATGGCGTCTGGGAATCAATCCACCAAAATCTGCGCTCCAAATGCCAAATAGTGCTCCTTCCCTTCTGAGTCCTGCCGTGTATCCAAACAGCAGTTTATGACCACATATGGGGTATTTCCCTACTCTCAAGAAGTTGCTTTACAGATGTTGGGGTTCTTTTTCTCATTTATTTCTTGAGAAATTGAAAAATTTTAAACTACAGCTACGTCTTATTGGAAAAAATGTTTTTAATTTTTACTGCCCAATTCTAATAAAATCTATGGAACACGTGTGGGGTCAAAATGCTCTCTACAACCCTAGATTAATTCCTTGTGGGGTGTAGTTTCCCAAATGGAGTCACTTTTGGGTAGTTTCTACTGTACTGGCACCTTAGAGGCTTTGCAAAAGCAACAGGGTGGAGAAACCAATCCAGCAAAATCTGCGCTCCAAAACCGAAATGGTGTTCCTTCCATTCTGAGCCCTGCTGTGTATTCATACAGTAGTTTATGACCACATATGGGGTATTTTAGTACTCTGGAGTAGTTACTTTACAAATGTTGGGGTGCTTTTTCTCCTTTATTTGATGAGAATGAAACATTTTGAGCTAAACTACATCTTAGTGGAATTTTCACTGCCAAATTCTAATAAAATCTATGGAACACCTGTGGGGTCAAAATGCTCACTACACACCTAGATTAATTCCTTGTGGGGTATAGTTTCCAAAATTGGGTCTTTTTTCAGATGTTTCCTTTGTTTTGGCACCACAAGATCTCTTCTAACCTGACATGGTGCCTAAAATATAATCTAAAAAAAAGAAGGCCACAAAATTCACAAGGTGCTCCTTTGCTCCTGAGGCTGGTGCTTCAGTCCAGTAGCACTACAGGGCCACATGTGGGATATTTCTAAAAACTGTAGAATCCGGGCAATAAACATTGTGTTGTGTTTCTCTAGTAAAACCTTCTATGTTACAGAAAAAAATGGATTCAAATGGAATTTCTGAAAAAAAAATTACATTTGTAAATTTTACCTCCATTTTGCTTCAATTCCTGTAAAAAGCCTAAAGGGTTAAGAAACTTTCTAAATGCTGTTTTGAATACTTTGAGGAGTGCAGTTTTTTTTAAATGGTGTGATCTATGGGGGTTTCCCAAAATATAGGCCCCTCAAAGCTACTTTAGAACTGAACTAGTCTCTATAAAAATAGGCTTTTGAAATGTTATTTAAAATGTGAGAAATTGCTGCTAACTTTATAAGCCTTGTAACGTCCTAGAAAAATAAAATGATGTTCAAAAAATGATGCCAACATAAAATAGACATATGGGAAATGTTGACTGGTAACTATTTTGTCTGGTATTACTATCTGTCTTACAAGTAGATGCATTCTAATTTTTGCAATTTTTCTCAAAAACCATTGACCAAATTTTACCCCTGACATAAAGCACAATTTGTCAAGAGAAACCAATCTCAGAATCGCTTGTCTAGGTGAAAGCATTCCAAAGTTACTACCACATAAAGTGACACGTCAGACTTTAAAAATGGGGCTCTGTCATTTAGTCCAAAAGTGGCTGTGATGGGAAGGGTTTAATAAATAAAAAATATTAAAAGTAAAAAAAAATTATAATAATTCCATTTTCCCTCACGCACAATGTAAAAAGCAAAAATTGCTGTTTTTTTGTGATCAAAAAGTCTCATGTACCTGAAAATAGTACCAATAGGAGCTACAGCTCACCCTGCAAAAGATAAGCCCTCATACCGCTCAATCGACGGAAAAATATAAAAGTTAAGACTCTCAGAATATGGCGACAATCATTTTTTTACTTGTAAAAGTAGTAAAACATTTAAAAAAACAATATAAATTTGGTATCGCTGTATTCGTATTGACCCTCAGAATAAAATTAACTTGCCGTTTTGGCTGCGGCGGGAAAGCGTTAAAGAGGACCTGTCACCTGCCAAAAAAAGCAATTGCAGTCGACATCTCAGTTAGGCCATGTTCAGACATGGCGGAATTTTTCCGCTGCAAATGTTGGTGCAGATTCGGGGAAATTACACAACGAATCTGCACCAACATTTGCATATTTGACAGGTAATTCAGACGTTGCAGATATCACAACAGACTTGTCACAGATTTCAGTTTTTGTATTGCAAAGGCTGAAATCCGCAGTGAAATTCCACTTCTTCTCCGCAACATAAGAGCATGCAGCGGAGGGAAAATTCTGCACCGCAGCCTAAATTCCACACAGTTATTTTCCGCAACGTCTGAACTAAGTTTCCTAAAAATGCGAGGGGTATTGACTAACAAAGAGCGATTCTGGAATCATTTTGTATTTAAAAATTTTACGGTGTTCACCGTACGGGTAAAATAGAGTGATATTTTTATAGATTGGGTCGTTACGGACGTGGGGATACCACATATGTGTACTTTTTTTATGTTTTTTTGTTTTTCCTATAATAAATGACTTATTATAGGAAAAAAGGCTGTTATAGTGTTTTTTGAAACTTTTTGTGTCCCACTACGGAACTTGAAGGCATGAAGCCCTGATAGAGTGCAGTGCAGTGTATTAGAGCTGTCAGCTATTCACTGACAGCAAGCCTATTAGGAATAACGTTTTGGCTTTTGGAATGCGTTGAAAAATAGTTTTTTTTACAAAAAGGTACAGCCTATCTTAATAATATTCCGTCGTGCCTGGATAAACATTAAGCAGCATGGCCCCTTCGTACTGCTGATTGTGGGAATCCAAGGGGTCGGACCCCCCCTGATCAAACATTAAAAGCTTATGCTAATGAGAGGCCATCAATGTTTTTTCCTGAACCCCTGTAGGCCTCTTTCACATGACAGTATTTTAATCAGTATTTTCCATCAGTATTTGTAGACTAGGAGTGGATCCCACACAGAAAAAAAGTATAATGAAAAGATTTGAGCTCTTTCTCGTTTTGTATCCACTTCTGGTTTTGGCTTCCGATTAGTGATGCAAAATATAAACCAAAATACTACCGTGTTAAAGTGGCCCTGGGGTTATAAAACGCATTATAGTTGGTTAACATGGAGGAGTCAGAGTTATTATGAATACTGTAATACAGGTCTGCACCAAATCTGACCTGCAACAAAATGGTATGTGAATGGACTGACAATAGATATCATTCATTATTTTATTTAACAAATTATTCCCATGCTGCTTGAGTAATTTTGTTTTACAAATATAACTAATTTGTATCTAGTTAAAGTCAACAAGCAAAGTAGAGCAAATTACAATATTTTAGCATTATTAAATAAAATGATAATGCCAAGGAGAATTTTACCGATTTTTTTTTAATAAGTGCCTATTCACAGCACAACAGTTTACAGCTGTATCTTTTAAAAATAGGAACATCAATTTTACTATGTAAAGTGGTAAAAAATAATGATTACCTAATGATTAACACTAGCATTGAGTTCACATGGTGGCACATGAACTATAGAGCAACTACAGGAGCAATGCAAATATCAAAAACTGTATGTAATTTGAGATAAAAATTATTTAAATAATCACTACACAAAGGATGAAAATACTTGTGTTTTTATCCAATGGCTACATACAATGCAGTATAAAGTCAGAGATAGAAAATTCCTGATAGAAAAAACTATTGATTCCCGAGTGGTGGGGTGACCATGAACGCACTAGGAGAGCCTTTAGAATCAATGGCTTTTTTATAGTTGCCATTTGATGGAATGGAAATTGCTGACTGGAACCAGAGGTGTCCGGCAGTTTAATCATAGAAGAAAAAGATAATATCCAGTATTCGTCACCAAGGTAAGTGAAAACAAAATACTTTTATTTCATCTTGGTTATTCCTAGTAATGTTTTTTAGTTTTTTT
The DNA here is from genome assembly GCF_050947455.1 of Rhinoderma darwinii. Taxonomy (NCBI): domain Eukaryota; kingdom Metazoa; phylum Chordata; class Amphibia; order Anura; family Rhinodermatidae; genus Rhinoderma; species Rhinoderma darwinii. The sequence continues at coordinate 386,529,094 of NC_134688.1, read as the reverse complement.
TTTCACTAGGGATTGCTATGGGGGAAAAGAGACCCACTGTTACATAGTTACATAGTACGGATGGTAAAAGACACATGTCCATCAAGTTCAACCAAGGGATGAGAAAAGGGAAAAGCAGTGATCTGATTGAAGCCACTAAAAATATCTATTAAGTTTGCTTCTTCTTGTGTAAAAAAGGTCTAAGAACCTTGTGTATTTCTAATGCCATGACCATCATCACTGCAATGCTGTACATTTTGTACCTTTGCCTAACCGAATTGTACCTATACCCGGCTTTGCTGCGCTGTTTTTTATTCTCAAAGAATAAATTGTTGTTTGCCTTCGAAGAAGTGTCTCTGAGACCGTGATTTCCAACACAAGTGTAAAAGTCAGCAGCACATTATATATCCCAACATATAAGAAAGGAGTTTTTCAGATGGCATATGTACACATAGTGCAAGCAGTGTTCAGCCATAGTCATTACAGCTGCAGTATGCCAAACCAAACATAGAAAAAAGCACAGCACTCATTTTTGATCCTAAGGGTATGTGCACACGTAGTGACCAAAAACGTCTGAAAATCCAGAGCTGTTTTCAAGGGAAAACAGACCCTGCTTTTCAGACGTTTTTTGACCAACTCGCATTTGTCGCTGCGTTTTTCGCGCCGTTTTCGCAGCGTTTTTTACGTCCGTTTTTGGAGCTGTTTTCATTGGAGTCTATGAGAAAACAGCTCCAAAAACGTCCAAAGAAGTGTCCTGCACTTCTTTTGCCGAGGCTGTATTTTTACGCGTCGTCGTTTGACAGCTGTCAAATGACGACGCGTAAATAACAGGTCGTCTGCACAGTACGTCGGCAAACCCATTCAAATGAATGGGCAGATGTTTGCCGACGTATTGTAGCCCTATTTTCAGACGTAAAACGAGGCATAATACGCCTCGTTTACGTCTGAAAATAGGTTGTGTGAACCCAGCCTAAAAAGCTGTATAGCTTTATTTCACAAAAACATTGCAACGTTTCGACCCCAGCATTGGTCTGGGAAAGATCCATGCTAGGGTCGAAACATTGCAATGTTTTGGTAAAATAAGGCCTCATGCACGATTTTAGGGTCGGCCGGGAGCGGAAAGTCACTCGCAAGCCGCCCGCAAATCGCAGGCCGTGCACATGGCCGCGGCCATTATTTGCTATGAGCCTGGACCGTAATAAGACATGCCAGTTCTTTCTGCGGTCCAGGCTCCTGGGCCATGAACGGACCGTGGAAACCACGGTCGTGTGCATGGCCCCATAGAAATGAATGGGGCCACAATTCTCCCGTGGGTTTTTGGGGGAATTGCGGCCGCAAAAGCACGTTCATGTTCATGGGGCCTTATACAACTATGTCAACAGAAAAATAAAAAAGTTATAGCTCTTTGAATGCGACGATGGAAAAACATAAAAAATTGATTGGTTATCAAGGCCTAAAATAGGCTATCACTATGGGGTTAACATTGCTCACATAATGAAAGCGAACGTGTCTCGCTATTGGTGTATCATTTTCAGTATTTACAGAATTACAGGAAGGAAGAGTTAACTATAGTGTCAGACAGGTATCATAGCTCATAAGGCCCTCTAATAAATGAATAAAGGATAGATGAATTCAACGATTTAAATGCAAATGTAGTGGCAGAAGTGTAGTGCTCTGAGGGGTATATAGAAATTAATAAGCTGAAGTGGAATCTGTAATAAAATGTCAAAAAAACATTAAGACGGCAGGGGACCAATCACAGCGGTCTCCTGACGGCGATCGCTGTGATTGGTCAGTCATTGGAAAACACGGTCGTGTGAATGGCCCCTTAGGAATGAATGGGGCCGCTATACTCCCATGGATTTTCAGGGGAATTGAGGCCGCAAAAGCACGTTCATGTGCATGGGGCCTTAAGCTATCCAGCTTTTTTAAGGATCACAAACGAGTTCTATGCTTTTTTCTATTTCTGTGATTTTCAACGCATACGTATCTCAGGTATGCCCTAACTGAGATTATCTAAGAACAGCTCTAAGGGCTTTTGCCTTTCGTAAAACCATCAGCAATGGTGACCGCTATCCCTGGGGAGAATAATCAGGAGTCAAAGGAAGCCCCCATCCATTGTGCTGCTGCAATCACTAATGATCATGGCATCACAAGAGTTAAATGGCTGGTAACAAAGTATTCCCTGATCCTAGCTGTAGCCATAAGGTGGCGATTTTTAATCATAGTGATGGAGCGGGCACAACATTTACATACATTTACGCTGTGTGGGCCCTAATGACCAAGACATTTTTATAGTTTTTCCATAGTCACATTCGAAGAGCTATAACTTTTTTATTTTTGTGTCGACATAGCTCTATAAGGTCTTGTTTTTTTGTTTTTTGCGGGACAAGTTGTGTTTTTAATAGCACTATTTTGGAGTAGATACGACTTTTTGATCACTTTTTATTACATTTATTTAAGTCAGTATTCACAGAAAACAGCAATTTTTTCATTGTTTTTTATTTTATTTTTTACGGCGTTCACCGTGCGGGTTAAATAATGTAATAGCTTTATAGTTGGGGTCGTTATGGACGCAGCGATACCAAATATGTGTAACTTTTTTGCTTTCTTTTGTTTTTCTTTTAATAGTAAAGCATTTTGTAAGGGGAAAAAGTGGGCTTTTCATTTTTTTTTAAAACTTTTTTACTAGTCCCACTAGGGGACTTTAATTTGCGATCCTCCGATCGCATTTATAATACAATGCAATACTTTTGTATTGCAGTGTATTACTGCCTGTCCGTTTAAAACAGACAGGTATCTGCTAGGCCATGCCTCTGTCATAGCCTAGCAGGCATTCACTACAGGCAGACCTGGGGGCCTTTATTAGGACCCCGACTGCCATCAGAGACACAGACACTCGGCGATCTTATCGCCTGGTGTCAGTGGGATGCGAGGGAGCTCCCTCCCTCTCTTCAAAACCACTCAGATGCGGAGCTCGCTATTGAGCGTCGCATCTGAGGGGTTAAACAGTTGAGATCGATACTTATATCAATCTCACCTGTTCGAGCAGGGATGCCCCCAGCTCTCAGCTGCCTCTGGTAGCTGAGAGCAGGGACATTTAACGGCTCCCTGCTCTGTTTATTTATTCTGATGCAGCGCCGTGAAAAGGCTATTGCATCAGAATAAAGCCCACTAATGACCGCCGTGAAAAATCATAGAATCCTCCAATGCACCGGCACATCTTTTGCTACTCTGCTGAAGTGATGATGTGTCATGTCAGTATATGACCATGGCAGCCAATCACGTCAGGGAGGTCGACACATCACGGCTGCGGCCAGTGTTGGGTTGCTTTAGTGATGTGTTGAGCCAACACATCATTGCAGTAGAAGAAAACAAAGAATGATAGGTGACAGGTGACCATTAGCGCAGGAGCATCTAGGGGTTTGAAGTGTAAATATGTCATAATTTGTTTATTTTAAGCTATATTCAGTTTATTAAAGAAAAAAAACCTATGGGGCTCTTTTTATTTTGAGATAATGAAACTGTGCAGTCTACAGATGAGTGTCTCTGGTTTGGCTATTAACCCGAGTCATGTCTCAAGGCTTTATAAAGGGTTGAACATTGATTTACAGGATGTTTACCTATAGGTGGCACTAGAGAGACCATTTTCTTCCATCTAGAGGAGAGCTATTTTACAAGATAAAATTATATGATTCAAAGTTTGGTAGGTACAGCAAACTGTTGCATTATAGATATATCTGATGGCTCTTGTATAATGATGTGACATAGCATGAAGTAAAGCAAAATAAGTAAGAAAAAAAAAGAAGAGTGCATTAATAACATCCACTTCAAAGAACATCCCCTGGTGGTTTTGTGAGTGTGACAGATCATGTTTTATTTATCTGCAAGTTTAAATATGTTATCTATGCCTTTCTCATAAACGTACTGTAAATGTAATTCAGCATCTGTCACAATTTCTACATTTACAAGCTGGGAGTATTGAAATGTACAAACTGTAACTAGTTAAAATATATGAGATCAAGAGTAAAACAGCAGTAATAGCTGAAGTCTGTGTCTTTACTACATCTTAGCCAATGTGAAGTAGCTAATTGAGAAACTGGACCCCAGCATCTACATTAACCTGGTATAAGGTCAACACACAGTAAGCCAAGGCTGATATTTCAACCAAATGACTAATAGAATATCTGAAAATGAATAACATTTTGAAAATTCTTAAAGTGGGATGACTTTTTGCAGAATAAACAACTGGTATTATAGCTATGTGCAAATGTTCAAAGTGAGAAAAAGATCGGCACTGCTTTGGCTCTTGGAGCACTACAAGTCTCAATAATCAGACGACCACATAGGTCTAACCGGGTTTAATTGAATCCACAACAGGTGATGCTTAGTGGTGTGATTAGACAAGCACAGGTATAAGGGTATGTTCACACTACAGCGTCCGTAACGGCCGAAATGACGGAGCTGTTTTCAGGAGAAAACAGCCCCGTCATTTCAGCCGTAACGGCATGCGCAGGCGCTTGAACGACGCGTCCAATATGGACCTAACTGGAGCTGGTTTTCCATGGAGTCCATGGAAAACGGCTCCATTTACGTCTAAAGAAGTGACATGACACTTCTTTGACGTGGGCGTTTTTTTTACGCCCCGCCTTTTGACAGCGGGGCGTAAAAAAAATGACCGTCTGAACAGAACATCGTAAGACCCATTCAAATGAATGGGCAGATGTTTGCCGACGCTATTGAGGCACATTTTCGGACGTAATTCGGGGCTAAAACGCCCGAATTACGTCCGTAAATAGTGTGTGTGAACATACCCTAATAGTAAAAAGTAGAAAATAATCCACGGCACTCACCATTCAGTAGAATTTTCATGTTGCGGCAGGTAAACAAAGGCAGTATGGATGTGGGGCACAAGTAAATGGCCGTCTCGCGTGTACCCACGCTTTGTCAATGCCTCCTGGACTTGTGCTCCACATCAATACTGCCGTTGTTTGCCTGCCGTAACATTAAATTTAATTTCTACTAAATGGTGAGTGCTGTGGATTATTTCTTTTTTTTCCACTTCTTACTATTCTAATTGTTCATGCTATTGAAGATCAGTTTACAAGGCTGGGTACACACATCGTGTATCAGTTTCAGATTTTGGTGCAGATATTAATGCAGGTTTTTTTTTTAACCAAAGCCAGAAGTGGATCTAGGAGGAAGTAGAAGTAGAACTTTTTTCCTTTATATTTCCCATTCCTTTTAAAACCATTTGTGGCTTTGGATCAAAAATCTGCATCAAATACGCAATGTTTAAATCTGGCCTTAGAGTTAAAACCTTTGGTCACTAAGAGCCGAGGGCAGCAGGAACCCTCATGGGTGCTATAGTTTGCTTTAGCCATAAACCTGAATTTGAGTTGCTGCTGTTTGGAGGAGAACCAATGACAGACAAGACACTCTTCCTCATCTCGTCAACTGCTAAATTTGGTAAATATACTGTCTACTACCTTTTTCTGTATAACACCCTTTCTACTGTGAAAAAGCAATAAATTAAGGGTTGTACAACAAGAAAATTCATGACAATATTAATGGCACTCACTTCAAAGGCACTAAACCCTTTGTGACTTTTTGATCCTGGTAGGTTATCTTTTATGTATCGGTCAGCCTACAGCTGATTCCAGGATGAATGATATACTATGCTAATTATTTTTTTTGATACCTGAGAAATGTTCACACTGTTAAGAAAAAATACTTCATATGGTATTAACATATGTGATAAATGATGCCAAATATTGTTTACACAAACACGCAGAACACTATTCATTTCTCTCTGCCATCTAAATAAATTATTTAATACAAATATGTTTTTTTAGGCATCATTCTTCTGCCGCACCTCTCTACCAGTCTCTACTTTCTTCCTGTAAACTAAAGTTCTGTGTGTGTCACGGGGCCCATGGAAATAGAAACTGTCGCAGGGCCTGCACAGGATGGTGTGATCCCACTTTGTCACCAGGGGATTTCACGTATGGCTAAACCAGGGAGTGGAGTCTTAGAGGACCCCGGATATTCATCCTTTAACCACTATACAGGGCTCTGGAATTTGCAGCTGGGAAAAGGTGATGGTAAACAGGCGTAGTACTAAATTGGCAGACAGTATGCAGAGTCAAGTATAGCAAAGATAATGGCAGATGGCAAATGAGCACTTACAGTTGGTCGAGCAAAAAAGGTCAGGGCAGGTGACAGGTTCGTCAAGGTCACTAGCAAGAGGTCAGGGCATTCGGCAGGCAAGGATAATCGAGGGTACAAGCAGAGTCAATCAGAGGAATTCCAAACAAATGATCAGCAGAGAATCACTAGCAAGCTAGGAGGAACCAAATTGCTTTCGTATTAATTAAACCAAACAAAGGTCACTTTCCCTAAAGTTTGGTGGATAATTCAGCACAACTGGCCTATTAAGACTAGAAGGGTCAGCGCGTGCGCACTGAGAAGTGCAGGAGGAAAGCAGCAGCGATGGAGAGCACAACGAGCCCGGAGTGATGGAAATAGGCGGCAAGGAGGCCATGGACGCCGTGGAGGGTTAATTATATGGCGGCCGCGGGGAGCAGTGGCCATCATAACAGTCCTGTGTTTCATCAAGTAATCTATTCATATTACGCCTTCTATCTCTGACCTCATCCACAAATATGCTCTTCTAAATTTTGAGGTTGTCTTCCCTCATTACCTTCAGGGGTGGGGCAACCTCTGTTGGTGACCAAGGCAGTGTTTCCAGAATGCGCCATAAACCCTTTCTGGGCTGTGTGTAACAAATGTAATGTCCTAAAAATTATTTCACACACGTTTACGCATGAAGACACTCTTAAAATAGCAAGCGTTTTTGGCAGTATTTTAAAGCCTCCTATTGATTTCAATAGGATCATTTACACCACGTATACTTCAATTACGCCCGTTTACAAAAACGTGCTACAGTATATGAACTAACGTCACATATTCCCATTCAAGTCAATTGGAAGATTTATACATGTTATTTTTACGTGGATTTCGGCACAAATGATGCAGTGTGCATATGTCCTAAAAGAAAAAAACGCGCCATAGAGAAGTTGATTCCGAGTACATAGATAAACATGTGAACCAAAAAGTAAATGCTCACCTTATTGTATTGTGCTTAGACAGATTTGCGGTGAGTAAATGGCCCGGGAATGACCTGCTGCGCTTAGGGCTGAGTCCACTGTAATATGAATCCGGAAAGTATAAATCAGACAGAATTGGGGCTTGGAGATTTTACAGCGCTGCAGGAAAGGACTATGTAAAGGACTTCATGGAGTGAATTCCACCACCCATTTTTGTCAATGATACAGATTTTTCCACCGCAAATAAAAAACAAGCGACATTGACTGGGGATAATCTACATGCGAATCTGAGTCAGACGAAATTGCTTTTCAAAACTGCAAATCCGCAGCAGGTCAGCCTCAGATTTCAGCTATGGGTTCTTGGCCAAATCTGCAGCCAAATCAGACATAAAAATTAGTTGTCAAAACCTATACAGAAAGAAGACGACCATATTTACAAGTATATAAAACAAATCTTTATTTCATCATATATAAAACATACATAAATGGATAAAATCAGCAGTTCTGTATCAAGGCCCCTTTATTGGTAATGTGGAAACTATTCTATGCACTGATCACTTTTTACTATGTTTTATGTTGTTCTTAAGAGTCCTAATTTTTGGTACACTTAATTCCTTAAAACATTGTAAGCGGTTCCCCTTTTTTTTCCTTGTTCTTTCCATTTATCATTTTACTGCTCCCCTTTCCCTCTTATCCCTCCAACCCTTTTCCCCCTTCCCTTCCCCATTTTCCCCCTCCCCTTTGTCCCCCTCCCCTTTTCCCCTTCCCCCTCCCCTTTTTCCCCATTTTCACTTCTCTACGGCATTTATTAATTATTATGGCACCTATTTATTCATTCACTCATTAATTCATTCATGTACTTATTATCACTATATGTATCATTGTTGTTTCTGAATCACGTTATATATAAATATATATATATATATATATATATATATATACATACATATACACACAGACACACACATTTCCATGGGTGTATCAACCCTCCATCATTAATCATTTAGGATTATATAAACTCGTTATTACGATATTTTTTGGACTATTAGATGTACCTGACTATAAGACACATCCAAGTTTTAGACAACAGAAAATAGGAAAAAAATTTAATATTTTACTTCTTTTACAAAGAAAACACTATTGGCTTAAAAAAATAATTTATTCAGTTTCACCACATTCTGGCAGCCATAACTTTGATTTTTTTCATCGTTTGAGTGGCGTGAGGGCTTATTTAATTCGTTTTAGCGCTATGGTGACCAAAAGACAACGATTATAGGGGTTTTAAATGTAATTTTTTTACACCGTTCACTGTGTGAGTCAAATAGTGCTATAATGTAATAGTTTTGGACTTTTACGGATGCAGCCATAACAATGTAGCTAGGTTCTCCAGCACCCGGGGCAAAGATTCAGTTTAGCGCCCCCAACCTCTTTCCCGACATCTCCTTCCCCCTCGCCATGTTTGTTTTCCCTACCAATCAATGACGTGTCATTTATTTTCCACATTTTTTTTATGTAACTCAAGCATAAAAACATTTGTACATTTTACAAGCAATATAGCTCTATACACAACACCAGAACCAAGCTCATTACATATATACAGCACAAGAACAAAGCTCATTACATATATACAGCACCAGAACCCAGCTCATTACATATATACAGTACCAGAACCAAGCACATTACATATATACAGCACCAGAACACAGCTCATTACATATATACAGCACCAGAACAAAGCTCATTACATATATACAGCACCAGAACAAAGCTCATTACATATATACAGCACCAGAACAAAGCTCAGTACATAAATACAGCATCAGAACCAAGCTCAATACATATATACATCCCCAGAACCAATCTCAGTACATATATACAGCACCAGAACAAAGCTCATTACATATATACAGCACCAGAACAGTGCTCATTACACATATACAGTACCAGAACCAAGCTCAGTACATAAATACACCTCCAGAACCGAGATCATTACATATATACAGCACCAGAACAAAGCTCAGTCCATAAATACAGCTCCAGAACCAAGCTCAGTATATAAATACAGCCCGAGAACCAAGCTCATTACATATATATAGTACCAGAACCAAGCTCAGTACATATATACAGCACCAGAACACAGCTCATTACATATATACAACACCAGCACAAATACAGCTCAATTTAGTGCAACCCCTGCTGTATAGGTTTGCACTAAATTGTTTCCAGCTCCCAGCATGGCCCAAACAATGGTAAGGCTATGCTGGAAGTTGCTGTTTAAAAAAAATCATATCATAATCACACAACCCATCATCTCGCTGCAGATTATACAGTGACTACAGTACTGATTAGAGGCAGAATAAAAAGTTACATTAAGTGACTCACCGGCGACGTCTCAGATTCTCATTATACCTGACACTACGCCCCTAAATATAATAGCGCCATACACTGCACCTCTAATTATAATAGCACTATACACTGTGTTCCACACACACACACACACACACACACACACACACACACACACACACACACACCATGCCCCATGTACATAGTGCCTGCCTTAGAGCCCCCTGTAGATAGTGCCCCCCATATAGCCCACCCATGTATATAGTGTCCCACATATAGCTCCCATTATAGTGCTCCAGAGATAGCCCACCCCTGTATATAGCCCCCTGTAGATATAGTCCACCCCTGTATATAGTGCTCCACATATATCTCACCCCTGTATATAGTGCTCCACATATAACCCACCCCAGTATAGAGCCCCCTTGTAGATAGAGCCCCCCATAGATAAAGCCCCCCTGTAGATAAAGCCACCCCATAGATAAAGCCCCCCCTTGTAGATAAGGTCCCCCTCTAGATAATGCCACCCCCGTAGATAAAGCGCCCCCTGTAGATAAAGCCTCCCCCTCATAGATAATGCCACACACTTTTTTATTAGGATAAAAAAACAAACGAAACAAACTCTCCTTAATCCCGTTTCAGCGCGGTCCGGCGGCAATGGAGACCTGCTCTCTTCTGCGCTGGTCTCCTGGGGTTGAACGACGCAAGCAGCGCGATGACGTGATTGTGCCGCTTGCGTCTATGAAAGACGCTGATTGGCATGGCAGAATGACTTTCCCTGTCAATCAGCGGGACATACCCTCAGCCGCCCGGGACAGCGGGACATCGCCCGGAATCCTGGACTGTCCGGCTGAATCCGAGACAGTTGGGAGGTATGAGATAGATAATAGATAGATATGAGATGGATGGATAGATAGACAGACAGACAGACAGACAGACAGACAGATAGGAGATAGATAGATAGATAGATAGATAGATAGATAGATAGATAGATAGATAGATAGATAGATAGATAGATAGATAGATAGATAGATAGATAGATAATGCTTGAGAGGTGGGACCCACATCTATCTGACATTTATGACATATCCTGTGGATATGTCATAAATGTCCGTCATGGGAAAACCACTATAAATGCCGCGGTCGCTATTGACCGTGGCATTTAACTAGCTGAACAGCCAGGAACAGCGACATCACTGTTGCTAGCCGTTAGTGCAACGTGTCAGAAGCTGACACCTGCAGTGTATGGAGCGGGCTCAGCGCGTGAGCCCGCTCCATACATCATCCCCTCCCCGCTCCACTGACTGCCGACTATAAGACGCAGGGACTTTTTAGCAAGATTTATTCTTGCTAAAAACTGCGTCTTAGGGCATGACCAAACGTGGCGGATTTCCTCCGCAACTGTCCGCATCAATGCCGCACAGAATCTGCGTTGCAGATTCTGCTGCGGATCTGCACAAAATGTGCAGTAAATTGATGCGGACTAGCTGCTGCGGACTGCGGTAAAAGTACTTCCCTTCTCCCTATCAGTGCAGGATAGAGAGAAGGGACAGCACTTTCCCTTGTGAAAGTCAAAGAAATTCATACTTACCGCCCGTTGTCTTGGTGACGCGTCCCTCCTTCGGCATCCAGCCCGACCTCCCTGGATGACGCGGCAGTCCATGTGACAGCTGCAGCCTGTTATTAGCCTGTGATTGGCTGCAGCCGTCACTTAGACTGAAACGTCATCCTGGGAGGCCGGACTGGAGACAGAAGCAGGGAGTTCTCGGTAAGTATGAACTTCATTTTTTTTTACAGATAGATGTATATTGGGATCGGTAGTCACTGTCCCGGGTGCAGAAACAGTTACTGCCGATCGCTTAACTCTTTCAGCACCCTGGACAGTGACTATTTACTGACGTCTCCTAGCAACGCTCCCGTCATTACGGGAGCCCCATTGACTTCCTCAGTCTGGCTGTAGACCTAGAAATACATAGGTCCAGCCAGAATGAAGAAATGTCAAGTTAAAAAAGCAAGACGGATCCGCAGCACACATAACATGTGCATGACAGCTGCGGACTTCATTGCGGAAATTAGAATCTCCATTGAAGTCAATGGAGAAATTCCGCCATGAGTCCGCCACTGCTCCGCAACAGACAGAGCATGCTGCGGACACCAAATTCCGCTACGCAGCCTATGCTCCGCAGCGGAATTTTACGCCTCGTCTAAACGAACACTGCTAAATTAAAGTGTAAGTCAATGGACAAACGGCTCCGCTGCGGATTAACGCTGCGGAGTGTCCGCAGCGGAATTTAAGTGAAATTCCGCCACGTGTGAACCCAGCCTTATAGTCCGAAACATACGGTATATTATTTATTATATTGTATAATTATTCATGCGTTTATTTACTATACGTTGGGTATTAGGTATATATGTGTATTTATATTATTATATTTTTTTCTTGTATTAATATATTTATCTGTTTCAGGTTCTTGGGTCCAACAAGTTCATTAATTTATTCTTTATTTCTTCTCCTTCCCCTATTTTTCCCGCTCCCCGGCTCCCTTCCCCAATTTTTTTTTTCCATATAATTTTTTTTTTATTATTGAACATTATCACGTTTGCTGTGGTGTGTTCAATTTTTATTATTGCTTTTATACATGTGAACTGGTATTGCGAACAATGACCTATGAGATATAGCATTATGCATCGTCCAGTTTTTATTATTATATAGCTACTATATTAATTTTCCCAGTAGAGGTCAATAGTACACCAATTGCTTTTATCTAGCTGGGGATGTTATTACATATCATTAGCCTGATTGCACACGTGACCCTCCAGGCTAGGTGCCAGTTACAATTCAGTTCTTCTTCACCGTCGCATAGTTATGTCACACTCCGCCTTGCTGCGGACGTCACTGGCAACCACCCCTTCTAATCTTCTTGCCTTCCCTTTTCTTTGTAATTCACCCTGGACGCCAAGATTCTGACGCTGCGCGTCGGCCTCGTGACCTCCTTGGATCAATCACAAGCTGCCCTACTGGCTGTCTGTTTGGGTTACGTCAGACATTACCACCTCTTCCTCTGTGGTACGTCTGCACTGATGGTGGGAGCCTTTACACCCATGTGCTATATCGCTTGCCTCTGCTGAATAATTAAAAACTATTAGGTAGGTCTATGATGGTGCACTTATGTATTGATATAATTAAGGAAAGGGGAGGTATTTAAGGAGTTGGATAAGTCTGAGAGGTCAACCCCTGATGAAGCCTTGGTCAAACGCACGTCGGGTCTGCAGTGGTGCCCTTGGTCTGGTCCTTTCTGCCATTGATACTTGGACATAATACATTGCGTATGTGTTGTATCTTGGGGTTTTGTGTATGTAATGGGGGTTTATTGAGCCTTACAGATACACTGGTAGAATATCTTAAAAAATGTATTGATTATCCGGTTTATACTGTCTATCCCCATGTTTACTATACTTCTACATTATTATATTTGTGCAACATGTAAGGGGCCTTGACTCTGTCTGTATACCCAGATCATCCACCATTTACTTTCTTTCTCCTTTTATTTTGTGATGGTTTTGTGATTATTTTATCAATTTATGTATGTTTTAAATATGATGAAATAAAGATTGGTTTTATATATTTGTAAATATGGTCGTGCTCTTTCTGTATAGGTTTTGATTGAGGTATCCTACACTGACCAGTCATTTTTATGGGGTTTTCGTTAGGTTTATTAGAAAAATCAGTTGTCGAAACATTGCCTTGCTCAACAGATAGAGACAATGTTCGTTGCAAAAAATACAGACCCATTCTACAGCATGTGAACTTGGACTTAGAATGCACATGGTGGCTATCAATAAAATAAAGGTAAAATCTACACTCGATTGAGTACAGGGAACAAAACAAGTCTTCATGATTGCACCAAATACATATCATCTGAAGGAACAAACAGGACCTCACAGCTCGGTAGACAGAAAAGGAAGAGCTGAAACGATCCTTCGTTTAAGACAACAATATTTTCCACTGCAGTAGAAAGTAATTGAAAAGGAGTTAGGAGTGTAAGGCATATTGTTAAATTGTGGCTGGAAAATTGAACAATTTGCTGTGTTATGCTGACTGCAGCTGCTGCTGTTAAACCTTAAGGAGATTATGAGTAAATACAGAAAGCAATGCCAGTTTAGAAAAAGGAAACAGTCACCGATTCGGGTTATACACAACCGCTGTATTGTATGCATTATTTTGTGCATTATTACATAAGAGTTACATGTGATGTTTTTAAATGTATGTATGTTATTAAAATGTATTGCTTTTCAAACAAACCTTTTTAGCGGGCTTTGTCACTTTAAATTCTGAGTGAGTTTGGAGGTTTTTTTCTGTAATATAGGTCTTGCCTCCGGCTTAGCATGTTATAGAACAGAACATACTGTAGCAAATAATTAAAAAAATAATCAGTTTAGTTAATTGAAAGAAAAAAAAAACATCATTATATTAGATCTATAGCAAATGCTCATGTCACAAATTGTACTTATGCTATCTCTATGGCATATATGAAGACTTCCATCTATAAACATGCTCTAGCACTCTAATGTACTACACCGCGTTCCAAATTATTATGCAAATGTTATTTTTCGCTGATTTTCCTAATTAGTCGATAAAAATGACAGTCAGTATAACCTTCAAGCCATCAACCGTTGGAGTATAATGCAAATTTTATTGACCAAATCTCTAATGATAACAGATTTTTTTTTAGAAGTAAAAAACTCAAAATGCACTGTTTCACATTATTATGCACAACAGAGATCAAACCATTTTAAAGGTTGTAAAGAGAACTAAAATGGTAATTTGTTGCATTTGCAGCATCAGGAGGTCATATTTACAGAAATCAAAAGTTATTTCAATCAAAAAAAAAACTTAACAGACCAAGTTACATGTTAACATAGGACCCCTTCTTTGATATCACCTTCACAATTCTTGCATCCATTGAATTTGTGAGTATTTGGACAGTTTCTGCTTGAATATCTTTGCAGGATGTCAGAATAGCCTCCCAGAGCTTCTGTTTTGATGTGAACTGCCTCCCACCCTCATAGATATTTTGCTTGAGGATGCTCCAAAGGTTCTCAATAGGGTTGAGGTCAGGGGAACATGGGGGCCACACCATGAGTTACTCTCCTTTTATGCCCATAGCAGCCAATGACACAGAGATATTCTTTGCAGCATGAGATGGTGCATTGTCATGCATGAAGATAATTTTGCTACGGAAGGCACGGTTCTTCTTTTTGTACCACGGAAGAAAGTGGTCAGTCATAATCTCTACCAGCTCTCTCCCCATGATTCCAGCCCAAAACATGACTCTGTCACCTCCTTGCTGACGTCGCAGCCTTGTTGGGACTTGGTGGCCATTCACCAACCATCCACTACTCCATCCATCTGGACCATCCAGGGTTGCACGGCACTCATCAGTAAACAACACGGTTTGAAAATTAGTCTTCATGTATTTCTGAGCCCACTGCAACCGTTTCTGCTTGTGAGCATTGTCTAGGGGTGGCCGAATAATAGCTTTATGCACACTTGCAAACCTCTGGAGGATCCTACACCTTGAGGTTCGCAGGACTCCAGAGGCACCAGCGGCTTCAAATACCTGTTTGCTGCTTTGCAATGGCATTTTAGCATCTTCTCTCCTAATCCTATTAATTTGTCTGACAGAAACCTTCCGCATTATGCCTTTATCTGAACAAACCCGTCTGTGCTCTGAATCAGCCACAAATCTTTTCACAGTACGATGATCACGCTTAAGCTTTATTGAAATATCCAATGTTGTCATACCTTGTCCAAGGTATTGCACTATTTCACGCTTTTCGGCAGCAGAGAGATCCTTTTTCTTTCCCATATTGCTTGAAACCTGTGGCCTGCTTAATAATGTGGAACGTCCTTCTTAAGTAGTTTTCCTTTGATTGGGCACACCTGGCAAACTAATTATCACAGGTGTCTGAGATTGATTACAATGATCCAAAGAGCCCTAAGACACAATAACATCCATGAGTTTAATTGAAAAACTAATAACTAAATGTTTATGACACTTAAATCTAATGTACATAATAATTTGTAAAACGGTGTAATGTACTAGTCCTTATCAATGAATTAGAATATCACCAGAAAGTTAATTTATTTCAGTAATTCAATTCAAAAAGTGAAACTCCTATATTATATAGATTCATTACACACAGAGTGATCTATTTCCAGCATTTTTCTCTTTTAATGTTGATGATTATGGCGAACAGTTAATGAAAACCCCAAATTTAGTCTCTCAGAAAATTTGAATATTATATAAGTCTAATTTCAAAAATGATTTTTAATACCGAAATGTTGGCCTACTCAAAAGTATGTACAGTATATGCACTCAATACTTGGTCGGGGCTCCTTTTGCATGAATTACTGCATCAATGCGGCGTGACATGGAGGCGATCAGCCTGTGGCACTGCTGAGGTGTTTTGGAAGCCAAGGTTGCTTTGAAAGCGGCCTTCAGATCATCTTTATTGTTGGGTCTGGTGTCTCTCATCTTCCTCTTGACAATACCCCATAGATTCTCTATGGGGCTTAGGTTAGCCGAGTTTGCTGGCCAATCAAGCACAGTGATACTGTGGTTATTAAACCAGGTATTGGTACTTTTGGCAGTGTGGGCAAGTGCCAAGTCCTGCCGGAAAATGGAATCAGCATCTCTATAAAGCTGGTCAGCAGTGGGAAGCATGAAGTGCTCTAAAATTTACTGGTAGACGGCTGCGTTGACTCTGAACTTGACATAACACTGCCATAGCAACTGTTGTTACCGGCCGATCGCGCCGAGGGGGGGGGGCGCGATGGTGTGCTTGAGGGGGCGCCCCCCTGATTCTAACACTTTAAATGTCGCGGTCATCCGCTGTGTATAGATCGAGCTCAGCACGTGAGCTCGCTGCATACTTCCCCCTAACCCTTATCACGTACAGTTACGTGATTTTGCGTTAAGGGGTTAAAATGCCTGTTTTACATCCGTGTGGTTTCTGTGTGTCATTCGTTTTTCTGGTTTGTTTTTATCCTCTGCAAGAACTTCTTGGTTCCACTTTTCTTTTACTTTCTGCATTTGATTAGCAACTGATCCGTGAAAAGCAGACAGCATACAGATGTCGTCCATGTTTTGTAAAAAACGTTTACACACCGGTAGACATTTACTGGGCGAGTATGCTCTGCAAATACAGACCAGAATATAAAAAAACGGATGTGTGAATAGCCCCATTGACTTGTACCAGTCATTGTGCTGTCCATTCTTAAAACGTAGAGCACACGGACGAGAAATACTTTTGTGTAAATAAGACCTAAAAAATATCAATAAAACATGCATATCTTATGCATTGTTGTTTTTGTTTGCAGTCTACTTGAAATAGCTGAGATTAATATTTTTATTTTCTGTGCAGCCCTGACGGTCCCTGATGGAGACTGATTTCCAGTGTTTGTGTTTTTCTGCATGTGCAATTGCAAAGCATATGGCGTCCGGTACTTTTTAGATCAATTAGGTTGTTTACAGCAATATGTGTTTCAACTGCATATGGGGAATGATGCTGGAAGAGAATAGACAGCAACAGTAAATGAATATAAGCCTGCAGCCAGGATCAGAGCAATGCAACCCTGAATAGAAGAAACAGATCATCACAGCTTAGGTAAGTACTGTATAGTGCAGACTTTCATATGCTTGTAATATTGGCTTGTTTTATTCTCTCTTTAACCCCTTCCCGCTGCAGCCCTTTTTCAGATTTTCATTTTCGTTTTTTCCTCCCCACCTTCCAAAAGCCATAACTTCTTTAATTTTCCGTCTATATAGTCCTATGAGGGCTTGATTTTTGCGGGATGAGTTGTAGTTTTTTGTAGCACAATTTATTGTGCCATATAATGTACTAGGAAACGGGAGAAAATTATTTGTGGGGTAGAAAATGAACAGCGATTCCTCCATTGTTTTTTTGCGCATTGTTTTTACGGAATTCACTATGCAATTAAAACATGTTAACTTTATTCTGTGGGTCAATACGATTACGGCAATACCAAATATATGCAGTTTTTTCTATATTTTACTACTTTTACAAGTAAAAAGTGTAAAAAAGAAAATTTATTTTGTGTCGCCAAATTTCGAGAGCCATAACTTTTTTACTTTTTCGTCGATTAAGTGGTATGAGGGCTTATTTTTTGCAGGATAATCTGCAGTCTTTAATGATACCATTTTGGGGTACATGCGACGTTTTGATAATTTTTATTTCATTTTTTGCAGAAGATGAGGTGACCAAAAAATAGAGATTCAGGCGTTTACAATCTGTTTGTTACGGCGTTCACTGGGCGGGTTAAATAATGATATATTGTAATAGTTCAGACTTTTACGGAAGTGGCGATAGCAATTATGTTTATTTATTTATTTTTTTACTATGCTCTAGGGGGAAAATTATTGTTACTACTTTTTTTATTAGTCCCCCTAGGGGACTTTAACCAGCGATCGTTAGAGCGCTTGCACGATATACTGCAATACTAATGTATTGCAGTATATCGTGATTCTGACAGGCATCTATTAAGCCCTGCTGGAGGCAGCGCTTAATAGGAGCACAAAGATGGTGGACCTGGGGGCCTTCATTTAAATGACCGCAGCATTTAACGAGTTAAATGAGCAGGATAACGCTCGAGCGCGCTGCCGCTCGTTACTCTGAAGTGTCGGCTGTAACAAACAGCTGACACCGGCATCGTATAGAGTGGGTTCACCCTCGTGAGCCCGTTCCATACTTCCCCTACCCAACTTTGGCGTATGGATACGTCAAATGTCGGGAAGGGGTAAAACAAGAGGTACACATTATCCACTTAATATCCGAGCAGACTTTAGCTTTTCAGATAGAACACATAATGCATCAATACGTTTGTTAAAATATTTTGCGATGCACTTAGACAAAAATAAACAGTCAGAACTTCATGGGACAAGCTTCCGTGTTCAATTTAATGCCTGGTGCCCTCCACCTTGTTATATAATTCTCATCTTTATGAAATTCACCCAATGGCCTTGCAGCTGTATCTTTTCTCAACCAGAAGCTGTCACTACATGGCTGCAGCTATCAGTATCGGCCCGTTAGCAGGAACGGTTGCACAACTTGTATACAGAATATGAAAAACAAAATGGATTGAAAAGACTGCTTCTAATGTAGTACTTCAAGTGTAAATGAATGCTCTTAACTTATTGTGTTGCACTAACGGTCACTAACATATAGCAATTCCTCACACTCAGGATTTCCATATGGATTTTTTTCTTTATTGTCAACCAGATAACATGTTTCAGGGTGTTTCCTTATCCCTTCCTCAGATTAGTGCGACATGATTCACACTGCAAAACTGCAATGTTAGAGATATGGCTCTCGACTGGATTGAAAGGTCACACCACAGAATTAAAGAGGACTTGTCTCTAGGTCATATAAGTTAAACTGGGTAACTGACCTGAATTGCACAGTCTTTTTTTTTCCTGGACCCCACCGTTCCAAAGATACAGTATGGCACTCTGTTGTGCTGGCTCCCCAACAGGGTGTGAACTACCCTCAAGCCGCCTCGCGCTGATTGGTCAGCATCAGAGGCAGACAAGCTAGTCCCACCCTGTTTGCTAACCACAGAAAATTAGCATATAGAGAGCCAACAAAACAGTGGCCCATATCTCTGGAGCAGGAGGGTCCAGGAAAAAACAAAATGCTGCAATCAGGGAGACCGCAGTATTTAGGTCTGTTACCTAGTTCAACTTATATGACCCAGTGACAGGTCCTCTTTAAAATATCAATTTATTCAATCAAATGCAGAGATGCGACGTTTATGTCCAGCCTTAGAACCTTTCTCAAGCATAGTGATACCATTAACATAGGTGATACTTAAAGAGGCTCTGTCACCAGATTTTGCAACCCCTATCTGCTATTGCAGCAGATAGGCGCTGCAATGTAGATTACAGTAACACATTTTATTTTTAAAAAACGAGCATTTTTGGCCAAGTTATGACCATTTTTGTAGTTATGCAAATGAGGCTTGCAAAAGTCCAAGTGGGTGTGTTTAAAAGTAAAAGTCCAAGTTGGCGTGTATTAGTTGCGTACATCGGGGCGTTTTTAATACTTTTACTAGCTGGGCGCTCTGATGAGAAGTATCATCCACTTCTCTTCAGAACGCCCAGCTTCTGGCAGTGCAGACACAGCGTGTTCTCGAGAGATCACGCTGTGACGTCACTCACAGGTCCTGCATCAGACGAGCGAGGACACCGGCACCAGAGGCTTCAGTTGATTCTGCAGCAGCATCGGCGTTAGCAGGTAAGTCGATGTAGCTACTTACCTGCAAACGCTGATGCTGCTGCAGAATCAACTGCAAGCCCTTACACCGCTTTTTTGACTGAAAAATAAAAATGTTACGGCTCTCAGAATATTGTGACGCAGAAAATAAATTATTTTATAAAAAAGAGATTTTATTGCGCAAACGCTGCAAAACATAAAAAAACCTATATACATATGGTATCGCCGTAAATGTAATAAAAAAGTGATAAAAAAAATCACATGTACCCCAAAATGGGACCAATGAAAAGTATAGATTGTCCCGCAACAAATAAGCCCTCACACGGCTCCGGTGGTGAAAAAATAAAGACGTTCTGGCTCCCAGGAATATGGCGATGCAAAATGTGCAGAGCGTTCTAAAAGCGGGTAACATCCGACACCATTTTCAGTGCGACACAGGCCACACATCTATGAATTATTAATTATTTACCGCATTTTTATACCCTCTTATTATGCCCTGATGTTCTCCGCACAGATTACATGTGCCCCCACATTATAAACTGAAATACCAGCGAAACCCAAAACAGAAAAACTACCAAGCAAATCTGCGCTCCAAAGGCAAAATGGCGCTCCCTCCCTTCTGAGCCTTGCAGCGTCCCCAAACAGCAGTTTGCGCCCACATATATGGCATCACCATACCCGGGAGAACCCGCTTAACGTTTTATGAGGTATTTGTCATACCCGCTCCATACGCTGCGGGCGTCGGCTGTGTATTAGAGCTGACACCCAGGACTAAGGGACAGGAACAGCGATTGTGCGGTTACAGAAGCCTGTAAAAATAACAATATACTGCAATACATTAGTATCGCAGCATATTGTACGCGCGATCCAATGATCGCTGGTACAAGTCCCCTAAGGGGACTAATAAAATGTGTAGAAGAATTCAAGTTATTAGTAGTGAAAAAGAAAAAAAAGTTACAAAAAAAAACCTTTTCCCATTTTTCTTCAAAAGTAATGTAAAAAAATAAACAGAATTGATATCGCTACGTCCGTAAAAGGCCGAACTATTACAATATGCCATTATTTAACTCGCACGGTGAACACCGTAAAAAACGTAAATAATTTAAACCGCCAAAATCGCTGTCGTTTTTACTGCACGGCGAAAGCTGTAAAAACAAAAACCCCAAAAAATGGAATCAGATTTTTTTCCTATATTACTATATTTTCCTATTTTTTTTCAGTTTCCCAGTACTTTTTATTTCACTTTAAATGGTATCAATAGAAACTACAATTCCTCCCGCAAGAAATAAGCCCTCACATCACTCTACTGACGGAAAAAGAAAAAAGTTATGGCTCTTGGAAGGCGGGAAGTGAAAAACGAAAATAAGAAAGCAAAAAATGGATCAGTCCTGAAAGGGTTAATTAATTTCTAATGAAAAAAATGTATGGGGGTATTTCCGTACCCGGGAGAAATAGCTTTACAAAAATTGGTTGTTTATTTCTCTTTTATCCCTTGTGAAAATGAGAAAATGCAACATTTTAGTGGAAAAAAATTGTGATATTAATTTTCTCCGCCTAATTCTAATAAATTCTGCAAAAGACCCGTGGTGTCTAAATGCTCACTATACCCCTAGAAAAATACCTTGAGGGGGGTTTCCAAAATGGGGTAACTTGGGGGGCTTCCACTGTTTTGGTCTCTCCAGGGCGTTGCAAAGGCAGCATGGCACCGAAAAGCAATCCAGCAAAATCCGTGCTCCAAAATCCAAATGGTGCTACTTCCCTTCTGAGCGCTGCTATGGGTCCAATCAGCAGTCTATTACCACATATTGGGTATTGCCGTAATCAGGAGAAAATGCTTTACAAATGTTGTGGTTCTTTTTTTCCTTTATTCCTTGTAAAAATGTAAAATTTCTATGCTTTTTCAGAAAAAAAGTTGATTTTCATTTTTACAGACTAAGGCTGGGTTCACACGACCTATTTTCAGGCGTAAACGAGGCGTATTATGCCTCGTTTTACGCCTGAAAATAGGGCTACAATACGTCGGCAAACATCTGACCATTCATTTGAATGGGTTTGCCGACGTATTGTGCAGACGACCTGTAATTTACGCGTCGTCGTTTGACAGGTGTCAAACGACGACGCGTAAATGGACTGCCTCGGCAAAGAAGTGCAGGGCACTTCTTTGCCACGTAATTTGAGCTGTTCTTCATTGAACTCAATGAAGCACAGCTCAAGATTTACGAGCGTCTCAGACGGCTCGCAAAATGCGAGGAGGAGCATTTACGTGTGAAACGAGGCAGCTGTTAACAGTCTGTCTTTTCACACGTAAATGCCTCTCATCGTGTGAACATACCCTAATTCTAATAAATTTAGCGAAAAACCTGTGCGGTCAAAATGCTAACTATACACCTAGATAAATTCCTTGAGGGGTGTAGTTTCAAAAATGGGGTAACTTTTGGGTTGTTTCCACTGTTTTGGCACCACAAGACCTCTTCAAACCTGGCAAGGTGCCTAAAATATAT